>NC_086448.1:8432084-9127084 GCF_028390025.1 Pseudophryne corroboree
TTCATCCCTCTCTCACCTACCCTTCCTCAATAACTTATATATCCACCTGTCAGCTTCACTTCTCCCTCTGTAACTTCATCCCTCTCTCACCTACCCTTCCTCAATAACTTATATATCCCCCTCTCAGCTTCCCTTCACGCTCTGTAACTTTATCCCTCTCTCAACTACCCTTACTCAATAACTTATATATCCCCCTCTCAGCTTCCCTTCCCCCTCTGTATCTTTATCCCTCTCTCACCTACCCTTCCTCAATAACTTATATATCCCCCTCTCAGCTTCCCTTCACCCTCTGTAACTTCATCCCTCTCTCACCTACCCTTCCTCAATAACTTACATATATCCCTCTCAGCTTCCCTTACCCCTCTGTAACTTCATCCCTCTCTCACCTACCCTTCCTCAATAACTTATATGTATCCCTCTCAGCTTCCTTTCACCCTCTGTAACTTCATCCCTCTCTCACCTACCCTTCCTCAATAACTTATATATCCCCCTCTCAGCTTCCCTTCACCCTCTGTAACTTCATACCTCTCTCACCTACCTTTACTCAATAACTTATATATCCCCCTCTCAGCTTCCCTTCCCCCTCTGTAACTTCATTCCTCTCTCACCTACCCTTCCTCAATAACTTATATATCCCCCTCTCAGCTTTCCCTTCACCCTCTGTAACTTCATCCCTCTCTCACCTACCCTTCCTCAATAACTTACATATATCCCTCTCGGCTTCCCTTCACCCTCTGTAACTTCATCCCTCTCTCACCTACCCTTCCTCAATAACTTATATATCCACCTGTCAGCTTCCCTTCTCCCTCTGTAACTTCATCCCTCTTCCACCTACCCTTCCTCAATAACTTATATATCCCCCTCTCAGCTTCCCTTCACCCTCTGTAACTTTATCCCTCTCTCACCTACCCTTACTCAATAACTTATATATCCCCCTCTCAGCTTCCCTTCCCCCTCTGTAACTTTATCCCTCTCTCACCTACCCTTACTCAATAACTTATATATCCCCCTCTCAGCTTCCCTTCACCCTCTGTAACTTCATCCCTCTCTCACCTACCCTTTCTAAATAACTTACATATATCCCTCTCAGCTTCCCTACACCCTCTGTAACTTCATCTCTCTCTCACCTACCCTTAATCAATAACTTATATATATCCCTCTCAGCTTCCTTTCACCATCTGTAACTTCATCCCTCTCTCACCTACCCTTCCTCAATAACTTATATATCCCCCTCTCAGCTTCCCTTCACCCTCTGTAACTTCATACCTCTCTCACCTACCCTTACTCAATAACTTATATATCCCCCTCTCAGCTTCCCTTCCCCCTCTGTAACTTCATCCCTCTCTCACCTACCCTTCCTCAATAACTTATATATCCCCCTCTTAGCTTTCCCTTCACCCTCTGTAACTTCATCCCTCTCTCACCTACCCTTCCTTAATAACTTTCATATATCCCTCTCGGCTTCCCTTCACAATCTGTATCTTCATCCCTCTCTCACCTACCCTTCCTCAATAACTTATATATCCATCTGTCAGCTTCCCTTCTCCCTCTGTAACTTCATCCCTCTCTCACCTACCCTTCCTCAATAACTTATATATCCCCCTCTCAGCTTCCCTTCACCCTCTGTAACTTTATCCCTCTCTCACCTACCCTTACTCAATAATTTATATATCCCCCTCTCAGCTTCCCTTCCCCATCTGTAACTTTATCCCTCTCTCACCTACCCTTCCTCAATAACTTATATATCCCCCTCTCAGCTTTCCCTTCACCCTCTGTAACTTCATCCCTCTCTCACCTACCCTTCCTCAATAACTTACATATATCCCTCTCGGCTTCCCTTCACCCTCTGTAACTTCATCCCTCTCTCACCTACCCTTCCTCAATAACTTATATATCCCCCTCTCAGCTTCCCTTCACCCTCTGTAACTTCATCCCTCTCTCACCTACCCTTCCTCAATAACTTACATATATCCCTCTCAGCTTCCCTTACCCCTCTGTAACTTCATCCCTCTCTCACCTACCCTTCCTCAATAACTTATATGTATCCCTCTCAGCTTCCTTTCACCCTCTGTAACTTCATCCCTCTCTCACCTACCCTTCCTCAATAACTTATATATCCCCCTCTCAGCTTCCCTTCACCCTCTGTAACTTCATACCTCTCTCACCTACCTTTACTCAATAACTTATATATCCCCCTCTCAGCTTCCCTTCCCCCTCTGTAACTTCATTCCTCTCTCACCTACCCTTCCTCAATAACTTATATATCCCCCTCTCAGCTTTCCCTTCACCCTCTGTAACTTCATCCCTCTCTCACCTACCCTTACTCAATAACTTATATATCCCCCTCTTAGCTTCCCTTCACCCTCTGTAACTTCATCACTCTCTCACCTACCCTTACTCAATAACTTATATATACAAGTCTCAGCTCCCTTCCCCCTCTGTAACTTTATCCCTCTCTCACCTACCCTTCCTCAATAACTTATATATCCCCCTGTCAGCTTCCCTTCCCCCTCTGTAAATTCATCCCTCTCTCACCTACCCTTCCTCAATAACTTATATATCCCCCTCTCAGCTTCCCTTCCCCCTCTTTAACTTCATCCCTCTCTCACCTACCTTTCCTCAATAACTTATATATATCCCTCTCAGATTCCCTTCACCCTCTGTAACTTCATCCCTCTCTCACCTACCCTTTCTAAATAACTTACATATATCCCTCTCAGCTTCCCTTCACCCTCTGTAACTTCATCTCTCTCTCACCTATCCTTCCTCAATAACTTATATATAACCCTCTCAGCTTCCCTTCCCCCTCTGTAACTTCATCCCTCTCTCACCTACCCTTCCTCAATAACTGATATATCCCCCTCTCAGCTTCCCTTCCCCTCTGTAACTTCATCCCTCTCTCACCTTCCTTTCCTCAATAACTTATATATATCCCTCTCAGCTTCCCTTCACCCTCTGTAACTTCATCCCTCTATCACCTACCCTTCCTCAATAACTTATATATATCCCTCTCAGCTTCCCTTCACTCTATTTAACTTCATCCCTCTCACCTACCCTTCCTCAATAACTTATATATCCCCCTCTCAGCTTCCCTTTACCCTCTGTAACTTCATCCCTCTCTCACCTACCCTTTCTCAATAACTTATATATCCCCCTCTCAGCTCCCTTCCCCCTCTGTAACTTCATCCCTCTCTCACCTACCCTTCCTCAATAACTTATATATCCCCCTCTCAGCTTCCCTTCCTGCTCTGTAACTTCATTTCTCTCTCACCTACCATTACTCAATAACTTATATATCCCCCTCTCAGCTTTCCTTCACCCTCTGTAACTTCATCACTCTCTCACCTACCCTTCCTCAATAGCTTATATATAAAAGTCTCAGCTCCCTTCCCCCTCTGTAACTTTATCCCTCTCTCACCTACCCTTCCTCAATAACTTGTATATCCCCCTGTCAGCTTCCATTCCTCCTCTGTAACTTCATCCCTCTCTCACCTACCATTACTCAATAACTTATATATCCCCCTCTCAGCTTCCCTTCCCCCTCTGTAACTTCATCGCTCTCTCACCTACCCTTCCTCAATAACTTATATATATCCCCCTCTCAGCTTCCCTTCACCCTCTGTAACTTCATCCCTCTCTCACCTACCCGTACTCAATAACTTATATATCCCCCTCTCAGCTTCCCTTCCCCCTCTGTAACTTCATCCCTCTCTCACCTACCCTTCCTCAATAACTTATATATCCCCCTCTCAGCTTCCCTTCACCCTCTGTAACTTCATCCCTCTCTCACCTACCCGTACTCAATAACTTATATATCCCCCTCTCAGCTTCCCTTCCCCCTCTGTAACTTCATCCCTCTCTCACCTACCCTTCCTCAATAACTTATATATCCCCCTCTCAGCTTCCCTTACCCCTCTGTAACTTCATCCCTCTCTCACCTACCCTTCCTCAATAACTTATATATATCCCTCTCAGCTTCCCTTCACCCTCTGTAACTTCATCCCTCTCTCACCTACCCTTCCTCAATAACTTATATATCCCCCTCTCAGCTCCCTTCCCCCTCTGTAACTTCATCCCTCTCTCACCTACCCTTACTCAATAACTTATATATTCTTCTCTCAGCTTCCCTTCCCCCTCTGTAACTTCATCTCTCTCTCACCTACCCTTACTCAATAACTTATATATCCCCCTCTCAGCTTCCCTTCCTCCTCTGTAACTTCATCACTCTCTCACCTAATCTTTCTCAATAACTTATATATCCCCCTGTCAGCTTCCATTCCCCCTCTGTAACTTCATCCCTCTCTCACCTACCATTACTCAGTAACTTATATATCCCCCTCTCAGCTTCCCTTCCCCCTCTGTATCTTCATCGCTCTCTCACCTACCCTTCCTCAATAACTTATATATATCCCACTCTCAGCTTCCCTTCACCCTCTGTAACTTTATCCCTCTCTCACCTACCCTTACTCAATTACTTATATATCCCCCTGTCAGCTCCCTTCCCCCTCTGTAACTTTATCCCTCTCACCTACCCTTCCTCAATAACTTACATATATCCCTCTCAGCTTCCCTTCACCCTCTGAAACTTCATCCCTCTCTCACCTACCCTTCCTCAATAACTTATATATCCCCCTCTTAGCTTCCATTCACCCTCTGTAACTTCATCACTCTCTCACCTACCCTTACTCAATAACTTATATATACCAGTCTCAGCTCCCTTCCCCCTCTGTAACTTTATCCCTCTCTCACCTACCCTTCCTCAATAACTTATATATCCCCCTGTCAGCTTACCTTCCCCCTCTGTAACTTCATTCTTCTCTCACCTAGCCTTCCTCAATAACTTACATATATCCCTCTCAGTTTCCCTACCCCTCTGTAACTTCATCCCTCTCACCTACCCTTCTTCAATAACTTATATATCCCCCTCTCAGCATCCCTTCACCCTCTGTAACTTCATCCCTCACTCACCTACCCTTCCTCAATAACTTATATATCCCCCTGTCAGCTTCCCTTCCCCCTCTGTAACTTCATCCCTCTCTCACCTACCCTTCCTCAATAACTTATATATCCCCCTCTCAGCTTCCCTTCACCCCCTGTAACTTCATCCCTCTCTCACCTACCCTTACATTAATAACTTATTTATCCCCCTCTCAGCTTCCCTTTCCCCTCTGTAACTTCTTCTCTCTCTCACCTACCCTTCCTCAATAACTTATATATCCCCCTCTCAGCTTCCCTTCCTCCTCTGTAACTTCATCCCTCTCTCACCTACCCTTACTCAATAACTTATATATCCCCCTCTCAGCTTCCCTTCCTCCTCTGTAACTTCATCCCTCTCTCACCTACCCTTCCTCAATAACTTATATATCCCCCTCTCTGCTTCCCTTTCCCCTCTGTAACTTCATTTCTCTATCGTCCTTGTGGATGCTGGGGTTCCTGAAAGGACCATGGGGAATAGCGGCTCCGCAGGAGACAGGGCACAAAAAGTAAAGCTTTCCGATCAGGTGGTGTGCACTGGCTCCTCCCCCTATGACCCTCCTCCAGACTCCAGTTAGATTTTTGTGCCCGGACGAGAAGGGTGCAATCTAGGTGGCTCTCCTAAAGAGCTGCTTAGAGAAAGTTTAGCTTAGGTTTTTTATTTTACAGTGAGTCCTGCTGGCAACAGGATCACTGCAACGAGGGACTTAGGGGAGAAGGAGTGAACTCACCTGCGTGCAGGATGGATTGGCTTCTTGGCTACTGGACATCAGATCCAGAGGGACGATCACAGGTACAGCCTGGATGGTCACCGGAGCCGCGCCGCCGGCCCCCTTGCAGATGCTGAAGTAAGAAGAGGTCCAGAATCGGCGGCTGAAGACTCCTGCAGTCTTCTAAAGGTAGCGCACAGCACTGCAGCTGTGCGCCATTTTCCTCTCAGCACACTTCACACGGCAGTCACTGAGGGTGCAGGGCGCTGGGAGGGGGGCGCCCTGGGAGGCAAATGAAAACCTTTTTTGGCGAAAAATACCTCACATATAGCCCCCAGAGGCTATATGGAGATATTTAACCCCTGCCAAGATTCACTAAATAGCGGGAGACGAGCCCGCCGAAAAAGGGGCGGGGCCTATCTCCTCAGCACACAGCGCCATTTTCTCTCACAGAAAGCCTGGAGAGAAGGCTCCCAGGCTCTCCCCTGCACTGCACTACAGAAACAGGGTTAAAACAGAGAGGGGGGGCACTGATTTTGGCGATATTGAAATATATATAAAGATGCTATAAGGGAAAACACTTATATAAGGTTGTCCCTATATAATTATAGCGTTTTGGTGTGTGCTGGCAAACTCTCCCTCTGTCTCCCCAAAGGGCTAGTGTGGGTCCTGTCCTCTGTCAGAGCATTCCCGGTGTGTGTGCTGTGTGTCGGTACGTGTGTGTCGACATGTATGAGGACGATGTTGGTGAGGAGGCGGAGAAATTGCCTGTAATGGTGATGTCACTCTCTAGGGAGTCGACACCGGAATGGATGGCTTATTTAGGGAATTACGTGAGAATGTCAACACGCTGCAAGGTCGGTTGACGACGTGAGACGGCCGACAAACTATTAGTACCGGTCCAGGCGTCTCAGAAACACCGTCAGGGGCGTTAAAAACGCCCATTTACCTCAGTCGGTCGACACAGACACAGACACGGACACTGAATCCAGTGTCGACGGTGAATAAACAAATGTATTTCTCATTAGGGCCACACGTTAAGGGCAATGAAGGAGGTGTTGCATATTTCTGATACTACAAGTACCACAAAAAAGGGTATTATGTGGGAGTGAAAAAACTACCTGTAGTTTTTCCTGAATCAGATAAAATAAAATGAAGTGTGTGATGATGCGTGGGGTTACCCCGATAGCAAATATTGGCGTTATACCCTTTCCCGCCAGAAATTAGGGCGCGTTGGGAAACACCCCTTAGGGTGATAAGGCGCTCACACACTTATCAAGTGGCGTTACCGTCTCCAGATACGGCCGCCCTCAAGGAGCCAGCTGATAGGAAGCTGGAAAGATATCCTAAAAAGTATATACACACATACGGTGGTTATACTGCGACCAGCGATCGCCATCAGCCTGGAGATGCAGTGCTGGGTTGGCTTGGTCGGATTCCCTGACTGAAAATATTTTATTCATATAGAGCATTTAATAGGATGCATTCTATATATATGTACGTGAGATGCACAGAGGGATATTTGCTCTCTGGCATCAAGATAAGTACGTTGTCCATATCACCCAGAAGATGTCATGGACACGACAGTGGTCAGGTGATACAGATCCCATACGGCACATGGAAGTATTGCCGTATAAAGGGAAGGAGTTAGTTGGGGTCGGTCCATCGGACCTGGGGACCACGGCAACAGCTGGGAAATCCAACCTTTTTACCCCAAGTTACATCTCAGCTGAAAAAGACACCGTCTTTTCAGCCTCAATCCTTCCTTTCCCATGAGGGCATGCAGGCAAAAGGCCAGTCATATCTGCCCAGACATAGAGGTAAGGGAAGTAGACTGCAGCAGGCAGCCCCTTCCCAGGAAAAGAAGCCCTCCACCGCGTCTGCCAAGTCCTCAGCATGACGCTGGGGCCATGCAAGCGGACTCAAGGTGGGGGGGTAGTCTCAAGAGTCTCAGCGCGCAGTGGGATCACTCGCAGGTTGACCCCTAGATAGTACAAGTATTATCCCAGGGGTACAGATTGGAGAGTCGAGACATCTTCTCCTCGCAGGTTTCTGAAGTCTGCTTTACCAACGGCTCCCTCCGACAGGGAGGCAGCATTGGAAACAATTCACAAGCTGTATATCCAGCAGGTGATAATCAAAGTACCCCTCCTACAACAAGGAAAAGGGTATTATTTTTCCACACTATATTGTGGTACTGAAGCCAGACGGCTTGGTGAGACATAGTCTAAACTGAAATCTTTGAACACTTACATAAAAGGTTCAAATCGAGATGGAGTCACTCAGAGCAGTGATAGCGAACCGGAAAAAAGGGGACTATATGGTGTCCCTGGACATCAAGGATTACCTCCAGTTTCAAATTTGCCCTTCTCAACAAGGGTACCTCTGGTTCGTGGTACAGAACTGTCAATATCAGTTTCAGACGATGCCGTTTGAATTATCCACGGCACCCCGGGCCTTTTACCAAGGTAATGGCCGAAAAGATGTTTCTTCAAAGAAAAAAGGCATCTAAATTATCCCTTACTTGGACGATATCCTGAAAAGGGCAAGTTCCAGAGAACAATTGGAGGTCGGAAGAGCACTATCTAAAGTAGTTCTACGACAGCACGACTGGATTCTAAATATTCCAAGAATCGCAGCTGTTTTCCGACGATACGTCTGCTGTTCCTAGGAATGATTCTGGGCATAGTCCAGAAAAAGGTGTTCCTCCGGGAGGAAAAAGCCAAGGAGTTATTCGACCTAGTCAGAAACCTCCTAAAACCAGGCCAAGTATCAGTGCATCAATGCACAGGAGTCCTGGGAAAAATGGTGGCTTCTTACGAAGCGATTCCATTCGGCAGATCTCAGGGGATTTGCTGGACGAATGGTCCGGATCGCATTTTCAGATGCATCAGCGGATAATCCTGTCTCCAAGGACAAGGGTGTCTCTTCTGTGGGGGCTGCAGAGTGCTCATCTTTTAGAGGGCAGCACACTCAGCATTCAGGACTGTGTTCTGGGGACCACGGATACCAGCCTGAGAGGCTGGGGAGTAGTCACACAGGGAAAAAATTTCCAAGGAAGTGTGGTCAAGTCTGGAGACTTCTCTCCACATGAATATACTGGAGCTAAGGGCAATTTACAATGCTCTGAACCTAGGAAGACTCCTGCTTCAAAGTCAACCGGTGCTGATCCAGTAGGACATCATCATGGCGGTCGCCCACGTTATCAGACGGGGCGACACAAGAAGCAGGAGGGCAATGACAGCAAGGATTCTTCGCTGGGCGGAAAATCATGTGATAACACTGTCAGCAGTGTTCATTCCGGGAGTGGGCAACTGGGAAGATTTCCTCAGCATAAATGAATTCCACCCGGAAAAGTGGAAACTTAATCTGGAAGTTTCCACATGATTGTAAACCGTTGGGAAAGACCAAAGGTGGTTATGATGGCGTCCCACCTGAAGCGCCAGGTCAAGAGACACTCAGGCAATAGCTGGGACGCTCTGGTAACACCGTCGGTGTACCAGTCGGTGTATGTGTTCCATCCTCTGCTTTTCATACCCAATGTATTGAAAATCATAGGAAGGAGAGGAGTAAGAACTATACTCGTGGCTCCGGTTTGGCCAAGAAGGACTTGGTTCCCGGAACTTCAAGAGATACTAAGAAGGGTCTTGATTCGGCAAGAACCGTGTCTGTTCCGGGACTTACCGCAGCTGCGTTGACGCCAAGGCGGGTGAACGCCGGATCCTAAGGGAAAGAGGCATTCCGGAAGAGGTCATCCCTACCCTGGTCAGAGCCAGGAAGGAGGTGACCGCACAACATTATCACCACTTAGGTGAAAATATGTGCCAGGGTGTGAGTCCAGGAAGGCTCCACGGAAGAATTTCAACTAGGTTAATTTCTACATTTCCTGCAAACAGGAGTGTCTATGGGTCTCAAATTGGGTCCATTAAGGTTCAAATTTCGGCCTGTTGATTTTCTTCCAGAAAGAAATTGGCTTCAGTTCCTGAAGTCCAGAAGTTGTTAAGGGAGTACTGCATATACAGCCCCTTTGATGTCTCCAGTGGCACTGGGCGATCTCAACGTAGTTTTGGGATTCCTAAAAAATCACATTGGTTTAAACAACTCAAA
Source organism: Pseudophryne corroboree (assembly GCF_028390025.1). NCBI lineage: Eukaryota > Metazoa > Chordata > Amphibia > Anura > Myobatrachidae > Pseudophryne > Pseudophryne corroboree. The sequence goes on from NC_086448.1 coordinate 8,441,876, forward strand.
TCTGTGGATTTGATATATCTCACATGGAAAATGACCATGCTGTTGGTCCTGGCCTCGGCCAGGCGAGTGTCAGAATTGGCGGCTTTATCTCACAAAGCCATATCTGATTGTCCATTCGGACAGAGCAAAGCTGCGGACTCGTCCCCAGTTTCTCCTTAAGGTGGTGTCAGCGTTTCACCTGAACCAGCTTATTGTGGTACCTGCGGCTACTAGGGACTTGGAGGACTCCAAGTTGCTGGATGTTATCAGGGCCCTGAAAATATAGTTTCCAGGTTGGCTGGAGTCAGGAAATCTGACTTGCTGTTTATCCTGTATGCACCCAACAATGCTGGGTGCTTCTGCTTCTAAGCAGTCGATTGCTCGTGGGATTGGTAGCACAATTCAACTTGCACATTCTGTGGCAGGCCTGCCACAGTCTAAATCTGTTAAGGCCCATTCCACAAGGAAGGTGGGCTCATCTTGGGCGGCTGCCCGAGGGGTCTCGGCATTACAACTTTGCCGAGCAGCTACGTGGTCGGGGAAGAAAACGTTTGTAAAATTCTACAAATTTGATACCCTGGCAAAAGAGGACCTGGAGTTCTCTCATTCGGTGCTGCAGAGTCATCCGCACTCTCCCGCCCGTTTGGGAGCTTTGGTATAATCCCCATGGTCCTTTCAGGAACCCCAGCATCCACAAGGACGATAGAGAAAATAAGAATTTACTTACCGATAATTCTATTTCTCGGAGTCCGTAGTGGATGCTGGGCGCCCATCCCAAGTGCGGATTATCTGCAATACTTGTACATAGTTATTGCTAACTAAATCGGGTTATTGTTGTTGTGAGCCATCTTTTCAGAGGCTCCGCTGTTATCATACTGTTAACTGGGTTCAGATCACAGGTTGTACAGTGTGATTGGTGTGGCTGGTATGAGTCTTACCCGGGATTCAAAATTCCTCCCTTATTGTGTACGCTCGTCCGGGCACAGTACCTAACTGGAGTCTGGAGGAGGGTCATAGGGGGAGGAGCCAGTGCACACCACCTGATCGGAAAGCTTTACTTTTTGTGCCCTGTCTCCTGCGGAGCCGCTATTCCCCATGGTCCTTTCAGGAACCCCAGCATCCACTACGGACTCCGAGAAATAGAATTATCGGTAAGTAAATTCTTATTCTCTCTCTCACCTACCCTTCCTCAATAACTTATATATCCCCCTCTCAGCTTCCCTTCACCCTCTGTAACTTCATCCCTCTCTCACCTACCCTCACTCAATAACTTATATATCCCCCTCTCAGCTTCCCTTCCTCCTCTGTAACTTTATCCCTCTCTCACCTACCCTTCCTCAATAACTTATATATTCCTCTCTCAGCTTCCCTTCCCCCTCTGTAACTTCATCCCTTTCTCACCTACCCTTCCTCAGAAACTTATATATATCCCTCTCAGCTTCCCTTCACCCTCTGTAACTTCATCCCTCTCTCACCTACCCTTCCTCAATAACTTATATATCTCCCTGTCGGCTTCCCTTCACCCTCTGTAACTTTATCCCTCTCTCACCTACCCTTACTCAATAACTTATATTTTCCCCTGTCAGCTCCCTGCCCCCTCTGTAACTTCATCCCTCTCTCACCTACCCTTCCTCAATAACTTATATATCCCCCTGTCAGCTTCCCTTCCCCCTCTGTAACTTCATCCCTCTCTCACCTACCCTTCCTCAATAACTTATATGTATCCCTCTCAGCTTCCTTTCACCCTCTGTAACTTCATCCCTCTCTCACCTACCCTTCCTCAATAACTTATATATCCCCCTCTCAGCTTCCCTTCACCCTCTGTAACTTCATACCTCTCTCACCTACCTTTACTCAATAACTTATATATCCCCCTCTCAGCTTCCCTTCCCCCTCTGTAACTTCATTCCTCTCTCACCTACCCTTCCTCAATAACTTATATATCCCCCTCTCAGCTTTCCCTTCACCCTCTGTAACTTCATCCCTCTCTCACCTACCCTTACTCAATAACTTATATATCCCCCTCTTAGCTTCCCTTCACCCTCTGTAACTTCATCACTCTCTCACCTACCCTTACTCAATAACTTATATATACAAGTCTCAGCTCCCTTCCCCCTCTGTAACTTTATCCCTCTCTCACCTACCCTTCCTCAATAACTTATTTATCCCCCTGTCAGCTTCCCTTCCCCCTCTGTAAATTCATCCCTCTCTCACCTACCCTTCCTCAATAAGTTATATATCCCCCTCTCAGCTTCCCTTCCCCCTCTTTAACTTCATCCCTCTCTCACCTACCTTTCCTCAATAACTTATATATATCCCTCTCAGATTCCCTTCACCCTCTGTAACTTCATCCCTCTCTCACCTACCCTTTCTAAATAACTTACATATATCCCTCTCAGCTTCCCTTCACCCTCTGTAACTTCATCTCTCTCTCACCTATCCTTCCTCAATAACTTATATATAACCCTCTCAGCTTCCCTTCCCCCTCTGTAACTTCATCCCTCTCTCACCTACCCTTCCTCAATAACTGATATATCCCCCTCTCAGCTTCCCTTCCCCTCTGTAACTTCATCCCTCTCTCACCTTCCTTTCCTCAATAACTTATATATATCCCTCTCAGCTTCCCTTCACCCTCTGTAACTTCATCCCTCTATCACCTACCCTTCCTCAATAACTTATATATATCCCTCTCAGCTTCCCTTCACTCTATTTAACTTCATCCCTCTCACCTACCCTTCCTCAATAACTTATATATCCCCCTCTCAGCTTCCCTTTACCCTCTGTAACTTCATCCCTCTCTCACCTACCCTTTCTCAATAACTTATATATCCCCCTCTCAGCTCCCTTCCCCCTCTGTAACTTCATCCCTCTCTCACCTACCCTTCCTCAATAACTTATATATCCCCCTCTCAGCTTCCCTTCCTGCTCTGTAACTTCATTTCTCTCTCACCTACCCGTACTCAATAACTTATATATCCCCCTCTCAGCTTCCCTTCCCCCTCTGTAACTTCATCCCTCTCTCACCTACCCTTCCTCAATAACTTATATATCCCCCTCTCAGCTTCCCTTCACCCTCTGTAACTTCATCCCTCTCTCACCTACCCGTACTCAATAACTTATATATCCCCCTCTCAGCTTCCCTTCCCCCTCTGTAACTTCATCCCTCTCTCACCTACCCTTCCTCAATAACTTATATATCCCCCTCTCAGCTTCCCTTACCCCTCTGTAACTTCATCCCTCTCTCACCTACCCTTCCTCAATAACTTATATATATTCCTCTCAGCTTCCCTTCACCCTTTGTAACTTCATCCCTCTCTCACCTACCCTTCCTCAATAACTTATATATCCCCCTCTCAGCTCCCTTCCCCCTCTGTAACTTCATCCCTCTCTCACCTACCCTTACTCAATAACTTATATATTCTTCTCTCAGCTTCCCTTCCTCCTCTGTAACTTCATCTCTCTCTCACCTACCCTTACTCAATAACTTATATATCCCCCTCTCAGCTTCCCTTCCTCCTCTGTAACTTCATCACTCTCTCACCTACCCTTACTCAATAACTTATATATCCCCCTCTCCGCTTCCCTTCACCCTCTGTAACTTCATCACTCTCTCACATACCCTTCCTCAATAACTTATATATACCAGTCTCAGCTCCCTTCCCCCTCTGTAACTTTATCCCTCTCTCACCTACCCTTCCTCAATAACTTATATATCCCCCTGTCAGCTTCCATTCCCCCTCTGTAACTTCATCCCTCTCTCACCTACCATTACTCAGTAACTTATATATCCCCCTCTCAGCTTCCCTTCCCCCTCTGTATCTTCATCGCTCTCTCACCTACCCTTCCTCAATAACTTATATATATCCCACTCTCAGCTTCCCTTCAACCTCTGTAACTTCATCCCTCTCTCACCTACCCTTCCTCAATAACTTATATATCCCCCTCTCAGCTTCCCTTCACCCTCTGTAACTTTATCCCTCTCTCACCTACCCTTACTCAATTACTTATATATCCCCCTGTCAGCTCCCTTCCCCCTCTGTAACTTTATCCCTCTCACCTACCCTTCCTCAATAACTTACATATATCCCTCTCAGCTTCCCTTCACCCTCTGAAACTTCATCCCTCTCTCACCTACCCTTCCTCAATAACTTATATATCGCCCTCTTAGCTTCCATTCACCCTCTGTAACTTCATCACTCTCTCACCTACCCTTACTCAATAACTTATATATACCAGTCTCAGCTCCCTTCCCCCTCTGTAACTTTATCCCTCTCTCACCTACCCTTCCTCAATAACTTATATATCCCCCTGTCAGCTTACCTTCCCCCTCTGTAACTTCATTCTTCTCTCACCTAGCCTTCCTCAATAACTTACATATATCCCTCTCAGTTTCCCTACCCCTCTGTAACTTCATCCCTCTCACCTACCCTTCCTCAATTACTTATATATCCCCCTCTCAGCATCCCTTCACCCTCTGTAACTTCATCCCTCACTCACCTACCCTTCCTCAATAACTTATATATCCCCCTCTCAGCTTCCCTTCACCCTCTGTAACTTCATCCCTCTCTCACCTACCCTTCCTCAATAACTTACATATATCCCTCTCAGCTTCCCTTCACCCCCTGTAACTTCATCCCTCTCTCACCTACCCTTACTCAATAACTTATTTATCCCCCTCTCAGCTTCCATTTCCCCTCTGTAACTTCTTCTCTCTCTCACCTACCCTTCCTCAATAACTTATATATCCCCCTCTCAGCTTCCCTTCCTCCTCTGTAACTTCATCCCTCTCTCACCTACCCTTACTCAATAACTTATATATCCCCCTCTCAGCTTCCCTTCCTCCTCTGTAACTTCATCCCTCTCTCACCTACCCTTCCTCAATAACTTATATATCCCCCTCTCTGCTTCCCTTTCCCCTCTGTAACTTCATCTCTCTCTCACCTACCCTTCCTCAATAACTTATATATCCCCCTCTCAGCTTCCCTTCACCCTCTGTAACTTCATCCCTCTCTCACCTACCCTCACTCAATAACTTATATATCCCCCTCTCAGCTTCCCTTTCTCCTCTGTAACTTTATCCCTCTCTCACCTACCCTTCCTCAATAACTTATATATTCCTCTCTCAGCTTCCCTTCCCCCTCTGTAACTTCATCCCTTTCTCACCTACCCTTCCTCAGAAACTTATATATATCCCTCTCAGCTTCCCTTCACCCTCTGTAACTTCATCCCTCTCTCACCAACCCTTCCTCAATAACTTATATATCTCCCTGTCGGCTTCCCTTCACCCTCTGTAACTTTATCCCTCTCTCACCTACCCTTACTCAATAACTTATATTTTCCCCTGTCAGCTCCCTGCCCCCTCTGTAACTTCATCCCTCTCTCACCTACCCTTCCTCAATAACTTATATATCCCCCTGTCAGCTTCCCTTCCCCCTCTGTAACTTCATTCTTCTCTCACCTACCCTTCCTCAATAACTTACATATATCCCTCTCAGCTTCCCCTACTTCTCTGTAACTTCATCCCTCTCTCACCTACCCTTCCTCAATAACTTATATATCCCCCTCTCAGCTTCCCTTCTCTCTCTGTAACTTCATCCCTCTCTCACCTACCCTTACTCAATAACTTATATATCCCCCTCTCAACTTCCCTTACCCCTCTGTAACTTCATCCCTCTCTCACCTACCCTTCCTCAATAACTTATATATCCCCCTCTCAGCTTCCCTTCACCCTCTGTAACTTCATCCCTCTCTCACCTACCCTTCCTCAATAACTTACATATATCCCTCTCAGCTTCCCTTCACCCTCTGTAACTTCATCCCTCTCTCACCTACCCTTCCTCAATAACTTACATATCCCCCTCTCAGCTTCCCTTCCCCCTCTGTAACTTCATCCCTCTCTCACCTACCCTTCCTCAATAACTTATATATCCCCCTCTCAGCTTCCCTTCACCCTCTGTAACTTCATCCCTCTCTCACCTACCCTTCCTCAATAACTTATATATCACCCTGTCAGCTTCCCTTCCCCCTCTGTAACTTCATTCTTCTCTCACCTACCCTTCCTCAATAACTTACATATATCCCTCTCTGCTTCCCTTCACCCTCTGAAACTTCATCCCTCTGTCACCTACCCTTCCTCAATAACTTATATATCCCCCTCTCAGCTTCCCTTCACCCCCTGTAACTTCATCCCTCTCTCACCTACCCTTACTCAATAACTTATTTATCCCCCTCTCAGCTTCCCTTTCCCCTCTGTAACTTCTTCTCTCTCTCACCTACCCTTCCTCAATAACTTATATATCCCCCTCTCAGCTTCCCTTCCTCCTCTGTAACTTCATCCCTCTCTCACCTACCCTTACTCAATAACTTATATATCCACCTTTCAGCTTCCCTTCCTCCTCTGTAACTTCATCCCTCTCTCACCTACCCTTCCTCAATAACTTATATATCCCCCTCTCTGCTTCCCTTTCCCCTCTGTAACTTCATCTCTCTCTCACCTACCCTTCCTCAATAACTTATATATCCCCCTCTCAGCTTCCCTTCACCCTCTGTAACTTCATCCCTCTCTCACCTACCCTCACTCAATAACTTATATATCCCCCTCTCAGTTTCCCTTCCTCCTCTGTAACTTTATCCCTCTCTCACCTACCCTTCCTCAATAACTTATATATTCCTCTCTCAGCTTCCCTTCCCCCTCTGTAACTTCATCCCTTTCTCACCTACCCTTCCTCAGAAACTTATATATCCCTCTCAGCTTCCCTTCACCCTCTGTAACTTCATCCCTCTCTCACCTACCCTTCCTCAATAACTTATATATCTCCCTGTCGGCTTCCCTTCACCCTCTGTAACTTTATCCCTCTCTCACCTACCCTTACTCAATAACTTATATTTCCCCCTGTCAGCTCCCTGCCCCCTCTGTAACTTCATCCCTCTCTCACCTACCCTTCCTCAATAACTTATATATCCCCCTGTCAGCTTCCCTTCCCCCTCTGTAACTTCATTCTTCTCTCACCTACCCTTCCTCAATAACTTACATATATCCCTCTCAGCTTCCCCTACTTCTCTGTAACTTCATCCCTCTCTCACCTACCCTTCCTCAATAACTTATATATCCCCCTCTCAGCTTCCCTTCTCTCTCTGTAACTTCATCCCTCTCTCACCTACCCTTACTCAATAACTTATATATCCCCCTCTCAACTTCCCTTACCCCTCTGTAACTTCATCCCTCTCTCACCTACCCTTCCTCAATAACTTATACAGTATATCCCCCTCTCAGCTTCCCTTCACCCTCTGTAATTTCATCCCTCTCTCACCTACCCTTCCTCAATAACTTACATATATCCCTCTCAGCTTCCCTTCACCCTCTGTAACATCATCCCTCTCTCACCTACCCTTCCTCAATAACTTATATATCCCCCTCTCAGCTTCCCTTCCCCCTCTGTAACTTCATCCCTCTCTCACCTACCCTTCCTCAATAACTTATATATCCCCTCTCAGCTTCCCTTCACCCTCTGTAACTTCATCCCTCTCTCACCTACCCTTCCTCAATAACTTATATATCACCCTGTCAGCTTCCCTTCCCCCTCTGTAACTTCATTCTTCTCTCACCTACCCTTCCTCAATAACTTACATATATCCCTCTCAGCTTCCCTTACCCCTCTGTAACTTCATCCCTCTCTCACCTACCCTTCCTCAATAACTTATATATCCCCCTCTCAGCTTCCCTTACCCCTCTGTAACTTCATCCCTCTCTCACCTACCCTTCCTCAATAACTTATATATTCCTCTCTCAGCTTCCCTTCACCCTCTTTAACTTCATCCCTCTCTCACCTACCCTTCCTTAATAACTTTTATATCCCCCTCTCAGCTTCCCTTCCCCCTCTGTAACTACATCCCTCTCTCACCTACCCTTCCTCAATAACTTATATATCTCCCTCTCAGCTTCCCTTCACCTTCTGTAACTTTATCCCTCTCTAACCTACCCTTACTCAATAACTTATATTTCAGCCTGTCAGCTCCCTTCCCCCTCTGTAACTTTATCCTTCTCTCACCTACCCTTCCTCAATAACTTACATATATCCCTCTCAGCTTCCCTTCACCCTCTGTAACTTCAACCCTCTCTCATCTACCCTTCCTCAATAACTTATATATCCCCCTGTCAGCTTCTCTTCCCCCTCTGTAACTTCATTCTTCTCTCACCTACCCTTCCTCAATAACTTACATATATCCCTCTCAGCTTCCCCTACTTCTCTGTAACTTCATCCCTCTCTCACCTACTCTTCCTCAATAACTTATATATCCCCCTCTCAGCTTCCCTTCCCCCTCTGTAACATCATCCCTCTCTCACCTACCCTTACTCAATAACTTATATATCCCCCTCTCAGCTTCCTTTCCCCCTTTGTAACTTCATCCCTCTCTCACCTACCCTTACTCAATAACTTATATATCCCCCTCTCAGCTTCCCTTCCCCCTCTATAACTTCATCCCTCTCACCTACCCTTCCTCAATAACTTATATATCCCCCTCTCAGCTTCCCTTCACCCTCTGTAACTTCATCCCTCTCTCACCTACCCTTCCTCAATAACTTATATATCCCCCTGTCAGCTTCCCTTCCCCCTCTGTAACTTCATTCTTCTCTCACCTACCCTTCCTCAATAACTTACATATATCCCTCTCAGCTTCCCTTACCCCTCTGTATCTTCATCCCTCTCTCACCTACCCTTCCTCAATAACTTATATATCCCCCTCTCAGCTTCCCTTCAACCTCTGTTACTTCATCCCTCTCTCGCCTACCCTTCCTCAATAACTTATATATCCCCCGGTCAGCTTCCCTTCCCCCTCTGTAACTTCATCCCTCTCTCACCTACCCTTACTCAATAACTTATATATCTCCCTCTCAACTTCCCTTCACCCTCTGTAACTTCATCCCTCTCTCACCTACCCTTCCTCAATTACTTATATATTCCCCTCTCAGCTTCCCTTCACCCTCTGTAACTTCATCCCTCTCTCACCTACCCTTCCTCAATAACTTACATATATCCCTCTCAGCTTCCCTTCACCCTCTGTAACTTCATCCCTCTCTCACCTACCCTTACTCAATAACTTTTATATCCCCATCTCAGCTTCCCTTCCCCCTCTGTAACTTCATCCCTCTCTCACCTACCCTTCCTCAGTAACTTATATATCCCCCTCTCAGGTTCCCTTCACCCTCTGTATCTTCATTCCTCTCTCACCTACCCTTCCTCAATAACTTATATATCCCCCTCTCAGCTTCCCTTCACCCTCTATAACTTCATCCCTCTCTCACCTACCCTTCCTCAATAACTTATATATCCCCCTGTCAGCTTCCCTTCCCCCTCTGTAACTTCATTCTTCTCTCACCTACCCTTCCTCAATAACTTACATATATCCCTCTCAGGTTCCCTTCACCCTCTGTATCTTCATTCCTCTCTCACCTACCCTTCCTCAATAACTTATATATCCCCCTCTCAGCTTCCCTTCACCCTCTATAACTTCATCCCTCTCTCACCTACCCTTCCTCAATAACTTATATATCCCCCTGTCAGCTTCCCTTCCCCCTCTGTAACTTCATTCCTCTCTCACCTACCCTTCCTCAATAACTTATATATCCCCCTCTCAGCTTCCCTTCACCCTCTATAACTTCATCCCTCTCTCACCTACCCTTCCTCAATAACTTATATATCCCCCTGTCAGCTTCCCTTCCCCCTCTGTAACTTCATTCTTCTCTCACCTACCCTTCCTCAATAACTTACATATATCCCTCTCAGCTTCCCTTACCCCTCTGTAACTTCATCCCTCTCTCACCTACCCTTCCTCAATAACTTATATATCCCCCTCTCAGCTTCCCTTCACCCTCTGTAACTTCATCCCTCTCTCACCTACCCTTCCTCAATAACTTATATATCCCCCTGTCAGCTTCCCTTCCCCCTCTGTAACTTCATTCTTCTCTCGCCTACCCTTCCTCAATAACTTACATATATCCCTCTCAGCTTCCCTTACCCCTCTGTATCTTCATTCTTCTCTCACCTACCCTTCCTCAATAACTTACATATATCCCTCTCAGCTTCCCTTACCCCTCTGTAACTTCATCCCTCTCTCACCTACCCTTCCTCAATAACTTATCTATCCCCCTCTCAGCTCCCTTCCCCCTCTGTAACTTCATCCCTCTCTCACCTACCCTTCCTCAATAACTTATATATTCCTCTCTCAGCTTCCCTTCACCCTCTTTAACTTCATCCCTCTCTCACCTACCCTTCCTCAATAACTTTTATATCCCCCTCTCAGCTTCCCTTCCCCCTCTGTAACTACATCCCTCTCTCACCTACCCTTCCTCAATAACTTATATATCTCCCTGTCAGCTTCCCTTCACTTTCTGTAACTTTTTCCCTCTCTCACCTACCCTTCCTCAATAACTTACATATATCCCTCTCAGCTTCCCTGCACCCTCTGTAACTTCAACCCTCTCTCACCTACCCTTCCTCAATAACTTATATATCCCCCTGTCAGCTTCCCTTCCCCCTCTGTAACTTCATTCTTCTCTCACCTACCCTTCCTCAATAACTTACATATATCCCTCTCAGCTTCCCCTACTTCTCTGTAACTTCATCCCTCTCTCACCTACCCTTCCTCAATAACTTATATATCCCCCTCTCAGCTTCCCTTCCCCCTCTGTAACTTCATCCCTCTCTCACCTACCCTTACTCAATAACTTATATATCCCCCTCTCAACTTCCCTTCCCCCTCTGTAACTTCATCCCTCTCTCACCTACCCTTCCTCAATAACTGATATATCCCCCTCTCAGCTTCCCTTCACCCTCTGTAACTTCATCCCTCTCTCACCTACCCTTCCTCAATAACTCATATATCCCCCTGTCAGCTTCCCTTCCCCCTCTGTAACTTCATTCTTCTCTCACCTACCCATCCTCAATAACTTACATATATCCCTCTCAGCTTCCCTTACCCCTCTGTAACTTCATCCCTCTCTCACCTACCCTTCCTCAATAACTTATATATCCCCCTCTCAGCTTCCCTTCACCCTCTGTAACTTCATCCCTCTCTCACCTACCCTTCCTCAATAACTTATATATCCCCCTGTCAGCTTCCCTTCCCCCTCTGTAACTTCATTCTTCTCTCACCTACCCTTCCTCAATAACTTACATATATCCCTCTCAGCTTCCCTTACCCCTCTGTATCTTCATCCCTCTCTCACCTACCCTTCCTCAATAACTTATATATCCCCCTCTCAGCTTCCCTTCACCCTCTGTTACTTCATCCCTCTCTCGCCTACCCTTCCTCAATAACTTATATATCCCCCGGTCAGCTTCCCTTCCCCCTCTGTAACTTCATCCCTCTCTCACCTACCCTTACTCAATAACTTATTTATCTCCCTCTCAACTTCCCTTCACCCACTGTAACTTCATCCCTCTCTCACCTATCCTTCCTCAATTACTTATATATTCCCCTCTCAGCTTCCCTTCACCCTCTGTAACTTCATCCCTCTCTCACCTACCCTTCCTCAATAACTTACATATATCCCTCTCAGCTTCCCTTCACCCTCTGTAACTTCATCCCTCTCTCACCTACCCTTACTTAATAACTTATATATCCCCCTCTCAGCTTCCCTTCCCCCTCTGTAACTTCATCCCTCTCTCACCTACCCTTCCTCAGTAACTTATATATCCCCCTCTCAGGTTCCCTTCACCCTCTGTATCTTCATTCCTCTCTCACCTACCCTTCCTCAATAACTTACATATATCCCTCTCAGCTTCCCTTCACCCTCTGTAACTTCATCCCTCTCTCACCTACCCTTCCTCAATAACTTATATATCCCCTTCTCAGCTTCCCTTCACCCTCTGTAACTTCATCCCTCTCTCACCTACCCTTCCTCAATAACTTATATATCCCCCTCTCAGCTTCCCTTCACCCTCTGTAACTTCATCCCTCTCTCACCTACCCTTCCTCAATAACTTATATATCCCCCTCTCAGCTTCCCTTCACCCTCTGTAACTTCATCCCTCTCTCACCTACCCTTCCTCAATAACTTATATATCCCCCTCTCAGCTTCCCTTCACCCTCTGTAACTTCATCCCTCTCTCACACACCCTTCCTCAATAACTTATATAACCCCCTGTCAGCTTCCCTACCCCCTCTGTAACTTCATCCCTCTCTCACCTACCCTTCCTCAATAACTTATACATCCCCCTCTCAGCTTCCCTTCACCCTCTGTAACTTTATCCCTCTCTCACTTACCCTTACTCAATAACTTATATATCCCCCTGTCAGCTCCCTTCCCCCTCTGTAACTTTATCCCTCTCTCACCTACCCTTCCTCAATAACTTACATATATCCCTCTCAGCTTCCCTTCACCCTCTGTAACTTCATCCCTCTCTCACCTACCCTTCCTCAATAACTTATATATTCCTCTCTCAGCTTCCCTTCACCCTCTGTAACTTCATCCCTCTCTCACCTACCCTTCCTCAATAACTTATATATCCCCTCTCAGCTTCCCTTCCCCCTCTGTAACTTCATCCTTCTCTCACCTACCCTTCCTCAATAACATATATATATCCCTCTCAGCTTCCCTTCACCCTCTGTAACTTCATCCCTCTCTCACCTACCCTTACTCAATTACTTATATATCCCCCTGTCAGCTTCCCTTCCCCCTCTGTAACTTCATCCCTCTCTCACCTACCCTTCCTCAATAACTTATATATCCCCCTCCCAGCTTCCCTTCACCCTCTGTAACTTTATCCCTCTCTCACCTACCCTTACTCAATAACTTACATATATCCCTCTCAGCTTCCCCTACTTCTCTGTAACTTCATCCCTCTCTCACCTACCCTTCCTCAATAACTTACATATATCCCTCTCAGCTTCCCTTCACCCTCTGTAACTTCATCCCTCTCTCACCTACCCTTCCTCAATAACTTACATATATCCCTCTCAGCTTCCCTTCACCCTCTGTAACTTCATCCCTCTCTCACCTACCCTTCCTCAATAACTTACATATCCCCCTCTCAGCTTCCCTTCCCCCTCTGTAACTTCATCCCTCTCTCACCTACCCTTCCTCAATAACTTATATATCCCCCTCTCAGCTTCCCTTCACCCTCTGTAACTTCATCCCTCTCTCACCTACCCTTCCTCAATAACTTATATATCACCCTGTCAGCTTCCCTTCCCCCTCTGTAACTTCATTCTTCTCTCACCTACCCTTCCTCAATAACTTACATATATCCCTCTCAGCTTCCCTTCACCCTCTGAAACTTCATCCCTCTCTCACCTACCCTTCCTCAATAACTTATATATCCCCCTCTCAGCTTCCCTTCACCCCCTGTAACTTCATCCCTCTCTCACCTACCCTTACTCAATAAATTATTTATCCCCCTCTCAGCTTCCCTTTCCCCTCTGTAACTTCTTCTCTCTCTCACCTACCCTTCCTCAATAACTTATATATCCACCTCTCAGCTTCCCTTCCTCCTCTGTAACTTCATCCCTCTCTCACCTACCCTTACTCAATAACTTATATATCCCCCTCTCAGCTTCCCTTCCTCCTCTGTAACTTCATCCCTCTCTCACCTACCCTTCCTCAATAACTTATATATCCCCCTCTCTGCTTCCCTTTCCCCTCTGTAACTTCATCTCTCTCTCACCTACCCTTCCTCAATAACTTATATATCCCCCTCTCAGCTTCCCTTCACCCTCTGTAACTTCATCCCTCTCTCACCTACCCTCACTCAATAACTTATATATCCCCCTCTCAGTTTCCCTTCCTCCTCTGTAACTTTATCCCTCTCTCACCTACCCTTCCTCAATAACTTATATATTCCTCTCTCAGCTTCCCTTCCCCCTCTGTAACTTCATCCCTTTCTCACCTACCCTTCCTCTGAAACTTATATATCCCTCTCAGCTTCCCTTCACCCTCTGTAACTTCATCCCTCTCTCACCTACCCTTCCTCAATAACTTATATATCTCCCTGTCGGCTTCCCTTCACCCTCTGTAACTTTATCCCTCTCTCACCTACCCTTACTCAATAACTTATATTTCCCCCTGTCAGCTCCCTGCCCCCTCTGTATCTTCATCCCTCTCTCACCTACCCTTCCTCAATAACTTATATATCCCCCTGTCAGCTTCCCTTCCCCCTCTGTAACTTCATTCTTCTCTCACCTACCCTTCCTCAATAACTTACATATATCCCTCTCAGCTTCCCCTACTTCTCTGTAACTTCATCCCTTTCTCACCTACCCTTCCTCAATAACTTATATATCCCCCTCTCAGCTTCCCTTCTCTCTCTGTAACTTCATCCCTCTCTCACCTACCCCTACTCAATAACTTATATATCCCCCTCTCAACTTCCCTTACCCCTCTGTAACTTCATCCCTCTCTCACCTACCCTTCCTCAATAACTTATATATCCCCCTCTCAGCTTCCCTTCACCCTCTGTAATTTCATCCCTCTCTCACCTACCCTTCCTCAATAACTTACATATATCCCTCTCAGCTTCCCTTCACCCTCTGTAACATCATCCCTCTCTCACCTACCCTTCCTCAATAACTTATATATCCCCCTCTCAGCTTCCCTTCCCCCTCTGTAACTTCATCCCTCTCTCACCTACCCTTCCTCAATAACTTATATATCCCCTCTCAGCTTCCCTTCACCCTCTGTAACTTCATCCCTCTCTCACCTACCCTTCCTCAATAACTTATATATCACCCTGTCAGCTTCCCTTCCCCCTCTGTAACTTCATTCTTCTCTCACCTACCCTTCCTCAATAACTTACATATATCCCTCTCAGCTTCCCTTACCCCTCTGTAACTTCATCCCTCTATCACCTACCCTTCCTCAATAACTTATATATCCCCCTGTCAGCTTCCCTTCCCCCTCTGTAACTTCATTCTTCTCTCACCTAAGCTTCCTCAATAACTTACATATATCCCTCTCAGCTTCCCTTACCCCTCTGTAACTTCATCCCTCTCTCACCTACCCTTCCTCAATAACTTATATATCCCCCTCTCAGCTTCCCTTACCCCTCTGTAACTTCATCCCTCTCTCACCTACCCTTCCTCAATAACTTATATATTCCTCTCTCAGCTTCCCTTCACCCTCTTTAACTTCATCCCTCTCTCACCTACCCTTCCTTAATAACTTTTATATCCCCCTCTCAGCTTCCCTTCCCCCTCTGTAACTACATCCCTCTCTCACCTACCCTTCCTCAATAACTTATATATCCCCCTCTCAGCTTCCCTTCACCCCCTGTAACTTCATCCCTCTCTCACCTACCCTTACTCAATAACTTATTTATCCCCCTCTCAGCTTCCCTTTCCCCTCTGTAACTTCTTCTCTCTCTCACCTACCCTTCCTCAATAACTTATATATCCCCCTCTCAGCTTCCCTTCCTCCTCTGTAACTTCATCCCTCTCTAACCTACCCTTACTCAATAACTTATATTTCAGCCTGTCAGCTCCCTTCCCCCTCTGTAACTTTATCCTTCTCTCACCTACCCTTCCTCAATAACTTATATATCCCCCTGTCAGCTTCCCTTCCCCCTCTGTAACTTCATTCTTCTCTCACCTAAGCTTCCTCAATAACTTACATATATCCCTCTCAGCTTCCCTTACCCCTCTGTAACTTCATCCCTCTCTCACCTACCCTTCCTCAATAACTTATATATCCCCCTCTCAGCTTCCCTTACCCCTCTGTAACTTCATCCCTCTCTCACCTACCCTTCCTCAATAACTTATATATTCCTCTCTCAGCTTCCCTTCACCCTCTTTAACTTCATCCCTCTCTCACCTACCCTTCCTTAATAACTTTTATATCCCCCTCTCAGCTTCCCTTCCCCCTCTGTAACTACATCCCTCTCTCACCTACCCTTCCTCAATAACTTATATATCCCCCTCTCAGCTTCCCTTCACCCCCTGTAACTTCATCCCTATCTCAACTACCCTTACTCAATAACTTATTTATCCCCCTCTCAGCTTCCCTTTCCCCTCTGTAACTTCTTCTCTCTCTCACCTACCCTTCCTCAATAACTTATATATCCCCCTCTCAGCTTCCCTTCCTCCTCTGTAACTTCATCCCTCTCTAACCTACCCTTACTCAATAACTTATATTTCAGCCTGTCAGCTCCCTTCCCCCTCTGTAACTTTATCCTTCTCTCACCTACCCTTCCTCAATAACTTATATATCCCTCTCAGCTTCCCTTCACCCTCTGTAACTTCATCCCTCTCTCACCTACCCTTCCTCAATAACTTATATATCCCCCTGTCAGCTTCCCTTCCCCCTCTGTAACTTCATTCTTCTCTCACCTACCCTTCCTCAATAACTTACATATATCCCTCTCAGCTTCCCTTACCCCTCTGTATCTTCATCCCTCTCTCACCTACCCATCCTCAATAACTTATATATCCCCCTCTCAGCTTCCCTTCAACCTCTGTTACTTCATCCCTCTCTCGCCTACCCTTCCTCAATAACTTATATATCCCCCGGTCAGCTTCCCTTCCCCCTCTGTAACTTCATCCCTCTCTCACCTACCCTTACTCAATAACTTATATATCTCCCTCTCAACTTCCCTTCACCCTCTGTAACTTCATCCCTCTCTCACCTACCCTTCCTCAATTACTTATATATTCCCCTCTCAGCTTTCCTTCACCCTCTATAACTTCATCCCTCTCTCACCTACCCTTCCTCAATAACTTACATATATCCCTCTCAGCTTCCCTTCACCCTCTGTAACTTCATCCCTCTCTCACCTACCCTTACTCAATAACTTTTATATCCCCATCTCAGCTTCCCTTCCCCCTCTGTAACTTCATCCCTCTCTCACCTACCCTTCCTCAGTAACTTATATATCCCCCTCTCAGGTTCCCTTCACCCTCTGTATCTTCATTCCTCTCTCACCTACCCTTCCTCAATAACTTATATATCCCCCTCTCAGCTTCCCTTCACCCTCTATAACTTCATCCCTCTCTCACCTACCCTTCCTCAATAACTTATATATCCCCCTGTCAGCTTCCCTTCCCCCTCTGTAACTTCATTCTTCTCTCACCTACCCTTCCTCAATAACTTACATATATCCCTCTCAGCTTCCCTTACCCCTCTGTAACTTCATCCCTCTCTCACCTACCCTTCCTCAATAACTTATATATCTCCCTCTCAGCTTCCCTTCACCCTCTGTAACTTCATCCCTCTCTCACCTACCCTTCCTCAATAACTTATATATCCCCCTGTCAGCTTCCCTTCCCCCTCTGTAACTTCATTCTTCTCTCGCCTACCCTTCCTCAATAACTTACATATATCCCTCTCAGCTTCCCTTACCCCTCTGTATCTTCATTCTTCTCTCACCTACCCTTCCTCAATAACTTACATATATCCCTCTCAGCTTCCCTTACCCCTCTGTAACTTCATCCCTCTCTCACCTACCCTTCCTCAATAACTTATCTATCCCCCTCTCAGCTCCCTTCCCCCTCTGTAACTTCATCTCTCTCTCACCTACCCTTCCTCAATAACTTATATATTCCTCTCTCAGCTTCCCTTCACCCTCTTTAACTTCATCCCTCTCTCACCTACCCTTCCTCAATAACTTATCTATCCCCCTCTCAGCTCCCTTCCCCCTCTGTAACTTCATCCCTCTCTCACCTACCCTTCCTCAATAACTTATATATTCCTCTCTCAGCTTCCCTTCACCCTCTTTAACTTCATCCCTCTCTCACCTACCCTTCCTCAATAACTTTTATATCCCCCTCTCAGCTTCCCTTCCCCCTCTGTAACTACATCCCTCTCTCACCTACCCTTCCTCAATAACTTATATATCTCCCTGTCAGCTTCCCTTCACTTTCTGTAACTTTTTCCCTCTCTCACCTACCCTTCCTCAATAACTTACATATATCCCTCTCAGCTTCCCTGCACCCTCTGTAACTTCAACCCTCTCTCACCTACCCTTCCTCAATAACTTATATATCCCCCTGTCAGCTTCCCTTCCCCCTCTGTAACTTCATTCTTCTCTCACCTACCCTTCCTCAATAACTTACATATATCCCTCTCAGCTTCCCCTACTTCTCTGTAACTTCATCCCTCTCTCACCTACCCTTCCTCAATAACTTATATATCCCCCTCTCAGCTTCCCTTCCCCCTCTGTAACTTCATCCCTCTCTCACCTACCCTTACTCAATAACTTATATATCCCCCTCTCAACTTCCCTTCCCCCTCTGTAACTTCATCCCTCTCTCACCTACCCTTCCTCAATAACTGATATATCCCCCTCTCAGCTTCCCTTCACCCTCTGTAACTTCATCCCTCTCTCACCTACCCTTCCTCAATAACTCATATATCCCCCTGTCAGCTTCCCTTCCCCCTCTGTAACTTCATTCTTCTCTCACCTACCCATCCTCAATAACTTACATATATCCCTCTCAGCTTCCCTTACCCCTCTGTAACTTCATCCCTCTCTCACCTACCCTTCCTCAATAACTTATATATCCCCCTCTCAGCTTCCCTTCACCCTCTGTAACTTCATCCCTCTCTCACCTACCCTTCCTCAATAACTTATATATCCCCCTGTCAGCTTCCCTTCCCCCTCTGTAACTTCATTCTTCTCTCACCTACCCTTCCTCAATAACTTACATATATCCCTCTCAGCTTCCCTTACCCCTCTGTATCTTCATCCCTCTCTCACCTACCCTTCCTCAATAACTTATATATCCCCCTCTCAGCTTCCCTTCACCCTCTGTTACTTCATCCCTCTCTCGCCTACCCTTCCTCAATAACTTATATATCCCCCGGTCAGCTTCCCTTCCCCCTCTGTAACTTCATCCCTCTCTCACCTACCCTTACTCAATAACTTATTTATCTCCCTCTCAACTTCCCTTCACCCACTGTAACTTCATCCCTCTCTCACCTATCCTTCCTCAATTACTTATATATTCCCCTCTCAGCTTCCCTTCACCCTCTGTAACTTCATCCCTCTCTCACCTACCCTTCCTCAATAACTTACATATATCCCTCTCAGCTTCCCTTCACCCTCTGTAACTTCATCCCTCTCTCACCTACCCTTACTTAATAACTTATATATCCCCCTCTCAGCTTCCCTTCCCCCTCTGTAACTTCATCCCTCTCTCACCTACCCTTCCTCAGTAACTTATATATCCCCCTCTCAGGTTCCCTTCACCCTCTGTATCTTCATTCCTCTCTCACCTACCCTTCCTCAATAACTTACATATATCCCTCTCAGCTTCCCTTCACCCTCTGTAACTTCATCCCTCTCTCACCTACCCTTCCTCAATAACTTATATATCCCCTTCTCAGCTTCCCTTCACCCTCTGTAACTTCATCCCTCTCTCACCTACCCTTCCTCAATAACTTATATATCCCCCTCTCAGCTTCCTTCACCCTCTGTAACTTCATCCCTCTCTCACCCTACCCTTCCTCAATAACTTATATATCCCCCTCTCAGCTTCCCTTCACCCTCTGTAACTTCATCCCTCTCTCACCTACCCTTCCTCAATAACTTATATATCCCCCTCTCAGCTTCCCTTCACCCTCTGTAACTTCATCCCTCTCTCACACACCCTTCCTCAATAACTTATATAACCCCCTGTCAGCTTCCCTACCCCCTCTGTAACTTCATCCCTCTCTCACCTACCCTTCCTCAATAACTTATACATCCCCCTCTCAGCTTCCCTTCACCCTCTGTAACTTTATCCCTCTCTCACTTACCCTTACTCAATAACTTATATATCCCCCTGTCAGCTCCCTTCCCCCTCTGTAACTTTATCCCTCTCTCACCTACCCTTCCTCAATAACTTACATATATCCCTCTCAGCTTCCCTTCACCCTCTGTAACTTCATCCTCTCTCACCTACCCTTCCTCAATAACTTATATATTCCCTCTCTCAGCTTCCCTTCACCCTCTGTAACTTCATCCCTCTCTCACCTACCCTTCCTCAATAACTTATATATCCCCCTCTCAGCTTCCCTTCCCCCTCTGTAACTTCATCCTTCTCTCACCTACCCTTCCTCAATAACATATATATATCCCTCTCAGCTTCCCTTCACCCTCTGTAACTTCATCCCTCTCTCACCTACCCTTACTCAATTACTTATATATCCCCCTGTCAGCTTCCTTCCCCTCTGTAACTTCATCCCTCTCTCACCTACCCTTCCTCAATAACTTATATATCCCCCTCCCAGCTTCCCTTCACCCTCTGTAACTTTATCCTCTCTCTCACCTACCCTTACTCAATAACTTACATATATCCCTCTCAGCTTCCCCTACTTCTCTGTAACTTCATCCTCTCTCACCTACCCTTCCTCAATAACTTACATATATCCCTCTCAGCTTCCCTTCACCTTCTGTAACTTCATCCCTCTCTCACCTACCCTTCCTCAATAACTTACATATATCCCTCTCAGCTTCCTTCACCCTCTGTAACTTCATCCCTCTCTCACCTACCCTTTCTCAATAACTTACATATCCCCCTCTCAGCTTCCCTTCCCCCTCTGTAACTTCATCCCTCTCTCACCTACCCTTCCCTCAATAACTTATATATCCCCCTCTCAGCTTCCCTTCACCCTCTGTAACTTCATCCCTCTCTCACCTACCCTTCCTCAATAACTTATATATCACCCTGTCAGCTTCCCTTCCCCTCAGTAACTTCATTCTTCTCTCACCTACCCTTCCTCAATAACTTACATATATCCCTCTCAGCTTCCCTTCACCCTCTGAAACTTCATCCCTCTCTCACCTACCCTTCCTCAATAACTTATATATCCCCCTCTCAGCTTCCCTTCACCCCCTGTAACTTCATCCCTCTCTCACCTACCTTACTCAATAAATTATTTATCCCCCTCTCAGCTTCCCTTTCCCCCCTCTGTAACTTCTTCTCTCTCTCACCTACCCTTCCTCAATAACTTATATATCCACCTCTCAGCTTCCCTTCCTCCTCTGTAACTTCATCCCTCTCTCACCTACCCTTACTCAATAACTTATATATCCCCCTCTCAGCTTCCCTTCCTCCTCTGTAACTTCATCCCTCTCTCACCTACCCTTCCTCAATAACTTATATATCCCCCTCTCTGCTTCCCCCTTTCCCCTCTGTAACTTCATCTCTCTCTCACCTACCCTTCCTCAATAACTTATATATCCCCCTCTCAGCTTCCCTTCACCCTCTGTAACTTCATCCCTCTCTCACCTACCCTCACTCAATAACTTATATATCCCCCTCTCAGTTTCCCTTCCTCCTCTGTAACTTTATCCCTCTCTCACCTACCCTTCCTCAATAACTTATATATTCCTCTCTCAGCTTCCCTTCCCCCTCTGTAACTTCATCCCTTTCCTCACCTACCCTTCCTCTGAAACTTATATATCCCTCTCAGCTTCCCTTCACCCTCTGTAACTTCATCCCTCTCTCACCTACCCTTCCTCAATAACTTATATATCTCCCTGTCGCTTCCCTTCACCCTCTGTAACTTTATCCCTCTCTCACCTACCCTTACTCAATAACTTATATTTCCCCCTGTCAGCTCCTGCCCCCTCTGTATCTTCATCCCTCTCTCACCTACCCTTCCTCAATAACTTATATATCCCCCTGTCAGCTTCCTTCCCCCTCTGTAACTTCATTCTTCTCTCACCTACCCTTCCTCAATAACTTACATATATCCCTCTCAGCTTCCCCTACTTCTCTGTAACTTCATCCCTTTCTCACCTACCCTTCCTCAATAACTTATATATCCCCCTCTCAGCTTCCCTTCTCTCTCTGTAACTTCATCCCTCTCTCACCTACCCCTACTCAATAACTTATATATCCCCCTCTCAACTTCCTTACCCCTCTGTAACTTCATCCTCTCTCACCTACCCTTCCTCAATAACTTATATATCCCCCTCTCAGCTTCCCTTCACCCTCTGTAATTTCATCCCTCTCTCACCTACCCTTCCTCAATAACTTACATATATCCCTCTCAGCTTCCCTTCACCCTCTGTAACATCATCCCTCTCTCACCTACCCTTCCTCAATAACTTATATATCCCCCTCTCAGCTTCCTTCCCCCTCTGTAACTTCCATCCCTCTCTCACCTACCCTTCCTCAATAACTTATATATCCCCTCTCAGCTTCCCCTTCACCCTCTGTAACTTCATCCCTCTCTCACCTACCCTTCCTCAATAACTTATATATCACCCTGTCAGCTTCCCTTCCCCCTCTGTAACTTCATTCTTCTCTCACCTACCCCTTCCTCAATAACTTACATATATCCCTCTCAGCTTCCCTTACCCCTCTGTAACTTCATCCCTCTATCACCTACCCTTCCTCAATAACTTATATATCCCCCTGTCAGCTTCCCTTCCCCCTCTGTAACTTCATTCTTCTCTCACCTAAGCTTCCTCAATAACTTACATATATCCCTCTCAGCTTCCCTTACCCCTCTGTAACTTCATCCCTCTCTCACCTACCCTCTCCTCAATAACTTATATATCCCCCTCTCAGCTTCCCTTACCCCTCTGTAACTTCATCCCTCTCTCACCTACCCTTCCTCAATAACTTATATATTCCTCTCTCAGCTTCCCTTCACCCTCTTTAACTTCATCCCTCTCTCACCTACCCTTCCTTAATAACTTTTATATCCCCCTCTCAGCTTCCCTTCCCCCTCTGTAACTACATCCCTCTCTCACCTACCCTTCCTCAATAACTTATATATCCCCCTCTCAGCTTCCCTTCACCCCCTGTAACTTCATCCCTCTCTCACCTACCCTTACTCAATAACTTATTTATCCCCCTCTCAGCTTCCCTTTCCCCTCTGTAACTTCTTCTCTCTCTCACCTTACCCTTCCTCATAACTTATATATCCCCCTCT
Organism: Pseudophryne corroboree; assembly: GCF_028390025.1. NCBI lineage: Eukaryota > Metazoa > Chordata > Amphibia > Anura > Myobatrachidae > Pseudophryne > Pseudophryne corroboree. The sequence goes on from NC_086448.1 coordinate 8,464,716, forward strand.
CAGCTTCCCTTCCTCCTCTGTAACTTCATCCCTCTCTAACCTACCCTTACTCAATAACTTATATTTCAGCCTGTCAGCTCCCTTCCCCCTCTGTAACTGTATCCTTCTCTCACCTACCCTTCCTCAATAACTTATATATCCCCCTGTCAGCTTCCCTTCCCCCTCTGTAACTTCATTCTTCTCTCACCTAAGCTTCCTCAATAACTTACATATATCCCTCTCAGCTTCCCTTACCCCTCTGTAACTTCATCCTCTCTCACCTACCCTTCCTCAATAACTTATATATCCCCCCTCTCAGCTTCCCTTACCCCTCTGTAACTTCATCCCTCTCTCACCTACCCCTTCCTCAATAACTTATATATTCCTCTCTCAGCTTCCCTTCACCCTCTTTAACTTCATCCCTCTCTCACCTCCCTTCCTTAATAACTTTTATATCCCCCTCTCAGCTTCCCTTCCCCCTCTGTAACTACATCCCTCTCTCACCTACCCTTCCTCAATAACTTATATATCCCCCTCTCAGCTTCCCTTCACCCCCTGTAACTTCATCCCTATCTCAACTACCCTTACTCAATAACTTATTTATCCCCCTCTCAGCTTCCCTTTCCCCTCTGTAACTTCTTCTCTCTCTCACCTACCCTTCCTCAATAACTTATATATCCCCCTCTCAGCTTCCCTTCCTCCTCTGTAACTTCATCCCTCTCTAACCTACCCTTACTCAATAACTTATATTTCAGCCTGTCAGCTCCCTTCCCCCTCTGTAACTTTATCCTTCTCTCACCTACCCTTCCTCAATAACTTATATATCCCTCTCAGCTTCCCTTCACCCTCTGTAACTTCATCCCTCTCTCACCTACCCTTCCTCAATAACTTATATATCCCCCTGTCAGCTTCCCTTCCCCCTCTGTAACTTCATTCTTCTCTCACCTACCCTTCCTCAATAACTTACATATATCCCTCTCAGCTTCCCTTACCCCTCTGTATCTTCATCCCTCTCTCACCTACCCATCCTCAATAACTTATATATCCCCCTCTCAGCTTCCCTTCAACCTCTGTTACTTCATCCCTCTCTCGCCTACCCTTCCTCAATAACTTATATATCCCCCGGTCAGCTTCCCTTCCCCCTCTGTAACTTCATCCCTCTCTCACCTACCCTTACTCAATAACTTATATATCTCCCTCTCAACTTCCCTTCACCCTCTGTAACTTCATCCCTCTCTCACCTACCCTTCCTCAATTACTTATATATTCCCCTCTCAGCTTTCCTTCACCCTCTATAACTTCATCCCTCTCTCACCTACCCTTCCTCAATAACTTACATATATCCCTCTCAGCTTCCCTTCACCCTCTGTAACTTCATCCCTCTCTCACCTACCCTTACTCAATAACTTTTATATCCCCATCTCAGCTTCCCTTCCCCCTCTGTAACTTCATCCCTCTCTCACCTACCCTTCCTCAGTAACTTATATATCCCCCTCTCAGGTTCCCTTCACCCTCTGTATCTTCATTCCTCTCTCACCTACCCTTCCTCAATAACTTATATATCCCCCTCTCAGCTTCCCTTCACCCTCTATAACTTCATCCCTCTCTCACCTACCCTTCCTCAATAACTTATATATCCCCCTGTCAGCTTCCCTTCCCCCTCTGTAACTTCATTCTTCTCTCACCTACCCTTCCTCAATAACTTACATATATCCCTCTCAGCTTCCCTTACCCCTCTGTAACTTCATCCCTCTCTCACCTACCCTTCCTCAATAACTTATATATCTCCCTCTCAGCTTCCCTTCACCCTCTGTAACTTCATCCCTCTCTCACCTACCCTTCCTCAATAACTTATATATCCCCCTGTCAGCTTCCCTTCCCCCTCTGTAACTTCATTCTTCTCTCGCCTACCCTTCCTCAATAACTTACATATATCCCTCTCAGCTTCCCTTACCCCTCTGTATCTTCATTCTTCTCTCACCTACCCTTCCTCAATAACTTACATATATCCCTCTCAGCTTCCCTTACCCCTCTGTAACTTCATCCCTCTCTCACCTACCCTTCCTCAATAACTTATCTATCCCCCTCTCAGCTCCCTTCCCCCTCTGTAACTTCATCTCTCTCTCACCTACCCTTCCTCAATAACTTATATATTCCTCTCTCAGCTTCCCTTCACCCTCTTTAACTTCATCCCTCTCTCACCTACCCTTCCTCAATAACTTTTATATCCCCCTCTCAGCTTCCCTTCCCCCTCTGTAACTACATCCCTCTCTCACCTACCCTTCCTCAATAATTTATATATCTCCCTGTCAGCTTCCCTTCACTTTCTGTAACTTTTTCCCTCTCTCACCTACCCTTCCTCAATAACTTACATATATCCCTCTCAGCTTCCCTTCACCCTCTGTAACTTCAACCCTCTCTCACCTACCCTTCCTCAATAACTTATATATCCCCCTGTCAGCTTCCCTTCCCCCTCTGTAACTTCATTCTTCTCTCACCTACCCTTCCTCAATAACTTACATATATCCCTCTCAGCTTCCCCTACTTCTCTGTAACTTCATCCCTCTCTCACCTACCCTTCCTCAATAACTTATATAGCCCCCTCTCAGCTTCCCTTCCCCCTCTGTAACTTCATCCCTCTCTCACCTACCCTTACTCAATAACTTATATATCCCCCTCTCAACTTCCCTTCCCCCTCTGTAACTTCATCCCTCTCTCACCTACCCTTCCTCAATAACTGATATATCCCCCTCTCAGCTTCCCTTCACCCTCTGTAACTTCATCCCTCTCTCACCTACCCTTCCTCAATAACTCATATATCCCCCTGTCAGCTTCCCTTCCCCCTCTGTAACTTCATTCTTCTCTCACCTACCCTTCCTCAATAACTTACATATATCCCTCTCAGCTTCCCTTACCCCTCTGTAACTTCATCCCTCTCTCACCTACCCTTCCTCAATAACTTATATATCCCCCTCTCAGCTTCCCTTCACCCTCTGTAACTTCATCCCTCTCTTACCTACCCTTCCTCAATAACTTATATATCCCCCTGTCAGGTTCCCTTCCCCCTCTGTAACTTCATTCTTCTCTCACCTACCCTTCCTCAATAACTTACATATATCCCTCTCAGCTTCCCTTACCCCTCTGTATCTTCATCCCTCTCTCACCTACCCTTCCTCAATAACTTATATATCCCCCTCTCAGCTTCCCTTCACCCTCTGTTACTTCATCCCTCTCTCGCCTACCCTTCCTCAATAACTTATATATCCCCCGGTCAGCTTCCCTTCCCCCTCTGTAACTTCATCCCTCTCTCACCTACCCTTACTCAATAACTTATATATCTCCCTCTCCACTTCCCTTCACCCTCTGTAACTTCATCCCTCTCTCACCTACCCTTCCTCAATAATTTATATATCCCCTTCTCAGCTTCCCTTCACCCTCTGTAACTTCATCCCTCTCTCACCTACCCTTCCTCAATAACTTATATATTCCTTTCTCAGCTTCCCTTCACCCTCTGTAACTTCATCCCTCTCTCACCTACCCTTCCTCAATAACTTATATATCCCCTCTCAGCTTCCCTTCCCCCTCTGTAACTTCATCCTTCTCTCACCTACCCTTCCTCAATAACATATATATATCCCTCTCAGCTTCCCTTCACCCTCTGTAACTTCATCCCTCTCTCACCTACCCTTACTCAATTACTTATATATCCCCCTGTCATCTTCCCTTCCCCCTCTGTAACTTCATCCCTCTCTCACCTACCCTTCCTCAATAACTTATATATCCCCCTCTCAGCTTCCCTTCACCCTCTGTAACTTTATCCCTCTCTCACCTACCCTTACTCAATAACTTACATATATCCCTCTCAGCTTCCCCTACTTCTCTGTAACTTCATCCCTCTCTCACCTACCCTTCCTCAATAACTTACATATATCCCTCTCAGCTTCCCTTCACCCTCTGTAACTTCTTCCCTCTCTCACCTACCCTTACTCAATAACTTATATATCCCCCTCTCAGCTTCCCTTCCCCCTCTGTAACTTCATTCCTCTCTCACCTACCCTTCCTCAACAACTTACATATATCCCTCTCAGCTTCCCTTCACCCTCTGTAACTTCATCCCTCTCTCACCTACCCTTACTCAATAACTTATATATCCCCCTCTCAGCTTCCCTTCCCCCTCTGTAACTTCATCCCTCTCTCACCTACCCTTCCTCAATAACTTATATATCCCCCTCTCAGCTTCCCTTCACCCTCTGTAACTTCATCCCTCTCTCACCTACCCTTCCTCAATAACTTATATATCCCCCTGTCAGCTTCCCTTCCCCCTCTGTAACTTCATTCTTCTCTCACCTACCCTTCCTCAATAACTTATATATCCCCCTCTCAGTTTCTCTTTACCCTCTGTAACTTCATCCCTCTCTCACCTACCCTTACTCAATAACTTATATATCCCCCTCTCAGCTTCCCTTCCCCCTCTGTAACTTCATCTCTCTCTCACCTACCCTTCCTCAATAACTTATATATCCCCATGTCAGCTCCCCTTCCTCCTCTGTAACTTCATCCCTCTCTCACCTACCCTTCCTCAATAACTTATATATATCCTTCTCTCAGCTTCCCTTCACCCTCTGTAACTTCATCCCTCTCTCACCTACCCTTCCTTAATAACTTATTTATCACCCTCTCAGCTCCCTTCCTCCTCCGTAACTTCGTTCCTCTCTTACGTACCCTTCCTCAATAACTTATATATCCCCCTCTCAGCTTTCCTTCACCCTCTGTAACTTCATCCCGCTCTCACAAACCCTTCCTCAATAACTTATATATCCCCCTCTCAGGTTCCCTTCACCCTCTGTAACTTCATCCCTCTCTCACCTACCCTTCCTCAATAACTTATATATCCCCCTCTCAGCTCCCTTCCCACTCTGTAACTTCATCCCTCTCTCACCTACCCTTACTCAATAACTTATATATCCCCCTCTCCGCTTCCCTTCCTCCTCTGTAACTTCATCTCTCTCTCACCTACCCTTACTCAATAACTTATATATCCCCCTCTCAGCTTCCCTTCACCCTCTGTAACTTCATCACTCTCTCACCTACCCTTCCTCAATAACTTATATATACCAGTCTCAGCTCCCTTCCCCATTTGTAACTTTATCCCTCTCTCACCTACCCTAACTCAATAACTTATATATCCCCGTCAGCTTCCCTTCCCCCTCTGTAACTTCATCCCTCTCTCACCTACCCTTCCTCAATAACTTATATATATCCCTCTCAGCTTCCCTTCACCCTCTGTAACTTCATCTCTCTCACCTACCCTTCCTCAATAACATATATATCCCCCTCTCAGCCTCCCTTCCTCCTCCGTAACTACGTTCCTCTCTCACGTACCCTTCCTCAATAACATATATCCCCCTCTCAGCTTCCCTTCACCCTCTAACTTTTTCCCTCTCTCATCTACCCTTCCTCAATAACTTATATATCCCCCTCTCAGCTTCCTTTCACCCTCTGTAACTTCATCCCTCTCTCACCTTTCCTTACTCAATAACTTATATATCCCTCTCTCAGCTTCCTTACTCCTCTGTAACTTCATCTCTCTCTCACCTACCCTTACTCAATAACTTATATATTCCTCTCTCAGCTTCCTTTACCCCTCTGTAACTTCATTCCTTTCTCACCTACCCTTCCTCAATAACATATATTCCCCTCGCAGTTTCCCTTTCCCCTCTGTAACTTCATCTCTCTCTCACCTACCCTTCCTCAATAACTTATATATCCCCCTCTCAGCTCCCCTTCCCCCTCTGTAACTTTATCCCTCTATCACCTACCCTTCCTCAATAACTTATATATCCCCCTCTCAGCTCCCCTTCCCCCTCTGTAACTTTATCCCTCTATCACCAAACCTTCCTCAATAACTTATATATCCCCCTCTCAGCTCCCCTTCCCCCTCTGTAACTTTATCCCTATCTCACCTACCCTTCCTCAATAACTTATATATCCCCCTTTCAGCTTCCCTTCCCCCTCTGTAACTTCATATTTCTCACCTACCCTTCCTCAATAACTTATATATATCCCTCTCAGCTTCCCTTACCCCTCTGTAACTTCATCCCTCTCTCACCTACCCTTCCTCAATAACTTATATATATCCCTCTCAGCTTCCCTTCACCCTCTGTAACTTCATCCCTCTCTCACCTACCCTTACTCAATAACTTATATATCCCCCTCTCAGCTTCCCTTCCCCCTCTGTAACTTCATCCCTCTCTCACCTACCCTTCCTCAGTAACTTATATATCCCCCTCTCAGGTTCCCTTCACCCTCTGTATCTTCATCCCTCTCTCACCTACCCTTCCTCAATAACTTACATATATCCCTCTCAGCTTCCCTTCACCCTCTGTTACTTCATCCCTCTCTCACCTACCCTTCCTCAATAACTTATATATCCCCCTCTCAGCTTCCCTTCACCCTCTGTAACTTCATCCCTCTCTCACCTACCCTTCCTCAATAACTTATATATCCCCCTCTCAGCTTCCCTTCACAATCTGTAACTTCATCCCTCTCTCACCTACCCTTCCTCAATAACTTATATATCCCCCTCTCAGCTTCCCTTCACCCTCTGTAACTTCATCCCTCTCTCACCTACCCTTCCTCAATAACTTATATATTCCTCTCTCAGCTTCCCTTCACCCTCTGTAACTTCATCCCTCTCTCACCTACCCTTCCTCAATAACTTATATATCCCCTCTCAGCTTCCCTTCCCCCTCTTTAACTTCATCCTTCTCTCACCTACCCTTCCTCAATAACATATATATATCCCTCTCAGCTTCCCTTCACCCTCTGTAACTTCATCCCTCTCTCACCTACCCTTACTCAATTACTTATATATCCCCCTGTCAGCTTCCCTTCCCCCTCTGTAACTTCATCCCTCTCTCACCTACCCTTCCTCAATAACTTATATATCCCCCTCTCAGCTTCCCTTCACCCTCTGTAACTTTATCCCTCTCTCACCTACCCTTACTCAATAACTTACATATATCCCTCTCCGCTTCCCTTCACCCTCTGTAACTTCATCCCTCTCTCACCTACCCTTACTCAATAACTTATATATCCCCCTCTCAGCTTCCCTTCCCCCTCTTTAACTTCATCCTTCTCTCACCTACCCTTCCTCAATAACATATATATATCCCTCTCAGCTTCCCTTCACCCTCTGTAACTTCATCCCTCTCTCACCTACCCTTACTCAATTACTTATATATCCCCCTGTCAGCTTCCCTTCCCCCTCTGTAACTTCATCCCTCTCTCACCTACCCTTCCTCAATAACTTATATATCCCCCTCTCAGCTTCCCTTCACCCTCTGTAACTTTATCCCTCTCTCACCTACCCTTACTCAATAACTTACATATATCCCTCTCCGCTTCCCTTCACCCTCTGTAACTTCATCCCTCTCTCACCTACCCTTACTCAATAACTTATATATCCCCCTCTCAGCTTCCCTTCCCCCTCTGTAACTTCATTCCTCTCTCACCTACCCTTCCTCAATAACTTACATATATCCCTCTCAGCTTCCCTTCACCCTCTGTAACTTCATCCCTCTCTCACCTACCCTTACTCAATAACTTATATATCCCCCTCTCAGCTTCCCTTCCCCCTCTGTAACTTCATCCCTCTCTCACCTACCCTTCCTCAATAACTTATATATCCCCCTCTCAGCTTCCCTTCACCCTCTGTAACTTCATCCCTCTCTCACCTACCCTTCCTCAATAACTTATATATCCCCCTGTCAGCTTCCCTTCCCCCTCTGTAACTTCATTCTTCTCTCACCTACCCTTCCTCAATAACTTATATATATCCCCCTCTCAGTTTCCCTTTACCCTCTGTAACTTCATCCCTCTCTCACCTACAATTCCTCAATAATTTATATATCCCCCTCTCAGCTCCCTTCCCCCTCTGTAACTTCATCCCTCTCTCCCCTACCCTTCCTTAATAACTTATATATCCCCCTCTCAGCTTCCCTTCCCCCTCTGTAACTTCATTCATCTCTCACCTACCCTTCCTCAATAACTTATATATATCCCAATCTGCTTCCCTTCCCCCTCTGTAACTTTATCCCTCTCTCACCTACCCTTACTCAATAACTTATATATCCCCCTCTCAGCTTCCCTTCCCCCTCTGTAACTTCATCTCTCTCTCACCTACCCTTCCTCAATAACTTATATATCCCCCTGTCAGCTCCCCTTCCTCCTCTGTAACTTCATCCCTCTCTCACCTACCCTTCCTCAATAACTTATATATATCCTTCTCTCAGCTTCCCTTCACCCTCTGTAACTTCATCCCTCTCTACCTACCCTTCCTCAATAACTTATTTATCCCCCTCTCAGCTCCCTTCCTCCTCCGTAACTTCGTTCCTCTCTTACGTACCCTTCCTCAATAACTTATATATCCCCCTCTCAGCTTCCCTTCACCCTCTGTAACTTCGTTCCTCTCTCACGTACCCTTCCTCAATAACTTATATATCCCACTCTCAGCTTCCCTACACCCTCTGTAACTTCATCCCTCTCTCACCTACCCTTCCTCAATAACTTATATATCCCCCTGTCCGCTTCCCTTCCTCCTCTGTAACTTCATCTCTCTCACCTACCCTTACTCAATAACTTATATATCCCCCTCTCAGCTTCCCTTCACCCTCTGTAACTTCATCACTCTTTCACCTACCCTTCCTCAATAACTTATATATACCAGTCTCAGCTCCCTTCCCCATTTGTAACTTTATCCCTCTCTCACCTACCCTTCCTCAATAACTTATATATCCCCGTCAGCTTCCCTTCCCCCTCTGTAACTTCATCCCTCTCTCACCTACCCTTCCTCAATAACTTATATATATCCCTCTCAGCTTCCCTTCACCCTCTGTAACTTCATCTCTCTCACCTACCCTTCCTCAATAACATATATATCCCCCTCTCAGCCTCCCTTCCTCCTCCGTAACTACGTTCCTCTCTCACGTACCCTTCCTCAATAACATATATCCCCCTCTCAGCTTCCCTTCACCCTCTGTAACTTCATCCCTCTCTCACCTTTCCTTACTCAATAACTTATATATCCCTCTCTCAGCTTCCTTACTCCTCTGTAACTTCATCTCTCTCTCACCTACCCTTACTCAATAACTTATATATTCCTCTCTCAGCTTCCCTTACCCCTCTGTAACTTCATTCCTTTCTCACCTACCCTTCCTCAATAACTTATATATCCCCCTCGCAGTTTCCCTTTCCCCTCTGTAACTTCATCTCTCTCTCACCTACCCTTCAACAATAACTTATATATCCCCCTCTCAGCTCCCCTTCCCCCTCTGTAACTTTATCCCTCTATCACCTACCCTTCCTCAATAACTTATATATCCCCATCTCAGCTCCCCTTCCCCCTCTGTAACTTTATCCCTCTATCACCAAACCTTCCTCAATAACTTATATATCCCCCTCTCAGCTCCCCTTCCCCCTCTGTAACTTTATCCCTCTCTCACCTACCCTTTCTCAATAACTTATATATCCCCCTTTCAGCTTCCCTTCCCCCTCTGTAACTTCATATTTCTCACCTACCCTTCCTCAATAACTTATATATATATCCCTCTCAGCTTCCCTTACCCCTCTGTAACTTCATCCCTCTCTCACCTACCCTTCCTCAATTACTTATATATATCTCTCTCAGCTTACCTTCACCCTCTGTAACTTCATCCCTCTCTCAGCTACCCTTCCTCAATAACTTATATATCCCCCTCTCAGCTTCCCTTTACCCTCTGTAACTTCATCCCTTTCTCACCTACCCTTCCTCAATAACTTATATATCCCCCTCTCAGCTCCCTTCCCCCTCTGTAACTTCATCTCTCTCACCTACCCTTCCTCAATAACTTATATATCCCCCTCTCAGCTTCCCTTCCCCCTCTGTAACTTCATCTCTCTCTCACCTACCCTTCCTCAATAACTTATATATCCCCCTCTCAGCTTCCCTTCCTCCTCTGTATCTTCATCTCTCTCTCACCTACCCTTACTCAATAACTTATATATCCCCCTCTCAGCTTCCCTTACCCCTCTATAACTTCATCCCTCTCTCACCTACCCTTCCTCAATAACTTACATAAATCCCTCTCAGCTTCCCTTCACCCTCTGTAACTTCATCCCTCTCTCACCTACCCTTACTCAATAACTTATATATCCCCCTCTCAGCTTCCCTTCACCCTCTGTAACTTCATCCCTCTCTCACCTACCCTTCCTCAATAACTTATATATCCCCCTCTCAGCTCCCTTCTTACTCTGTAACTTCATCTCTCTCTCACCTACCCTTACTCAATAACTTATATATCCCCCTCTCCGCTTCCCTTCCTCCTCTGTAACTTCATCTCTCTCTCACCTACCCTTACTCAATAACTTATATATCCCCCTCTCAGCTTCCCTTCCCCCTCTGTAACTTCATCCCTCTCTCACCTACCCTTCCTCAATAACTTATATATATCCCTCTCAGCTTCCCTTCACCCTCTGTAACTTCATCTCTCTCACCTACCCTTCCTCAATAACATATATATCCCCCTCTCAGCCTCCCTTCCTCCTCCGTAACTACGTTCCTCTCTCACGTACCCTTCCTCAATAACATATATCCCCCTCTCAGCTTCCCTTCACCCTCTAACTTTTTCCCTCTCTCACCTACCCTTCCTCAATAACTTATATATCCCCCTCTCAGCTTCCCTTCACCCTCTGTAACTTCATCCCTCTCTCACCTTTCCTTACTCAATAACTTATATATCCCTCTCTCAACTTCCTTACTCCTCTGTAACTTCATCTCTCTCTCACCTACCCTTACTCAATAACTTATATATTCCTCTCTCAGCTTCCCTTACCCCTCTGTAACTTCATTCCTTTCTCACCTACCCTTCCTCAATAACTTATATATCCCCCTCGCAGTTTCCCTTTCCCCTCTGTAACTTCATCTCTCTCTCTCACCTACCCTTCCTCAATAACTTATATATCCCCCTCTCAGCTCCCCTTCCCCCTCTGTAACTTTATCCCTCTATCACCTACCCTTCCTCAATAACTTATATATCCCCCACTCAGCTCCCCTTCCCCCTCTGTAACTTTATCCCTCTCTCACCTACAATTCCTCAATAACTTATATATCCCCCTTTCAGCTTCCCTTCCCCCTCTGTAACTTCATATTTCTCACCTACCCTTCCTCAATAACTTATATATATCCCTCTCAGCTTCCCTTACCCCTCTGTAACTTCATCCCTCTCTCACCTACCCTTACTCAATAACTTATATATCCCCCTCTCAGCTTCCCTTCCCCCTCTGTAACTTCATCCCTCTCTCACCTACCCTTCCTCAATAACTTATATATCCCCCTCTCAGCTTCCCTTCACCCTCTGTAACTTCATCCCTCTCTCACCTACCCTTCCTCAATAACTTATATATCCCCCTGTCAGCTTCCCTTCCCCCTCTGTAACTTCATTCTTCTCTCACCTACCCTTCCTCAATAACTTATATATATCCCCCTCTCAGTTTCCCTTTACCCTCTGTAACTTCATCCCTCTCTCACCTACAATTCCTCAATAATTTATATATCCCCCTCTCAGCTCCCTTCCCCCTCTGTAACTTCATCCCTCTCTCCCCTACCCTTCCTTAATAACTTATATATCCCCCTCTCAGCTTCCCTTCCCCCTCTGTAACTTCATTCATCTCTCACCTACCCTTCCTCAATAACTTATATATATCCCAATCTGCTTCCCTTCCCCCTCTGTAACTTTATCCCTCTCTCACCTACCCTTACTCAATAACTTATATATCCCCCTCTCAGCTTCCCTTCCCCCTCTGTAACTTCATCTCTCTCTCACCTACCCTTCCTCAATAACTTATATATCCCCCTGTCAGCTCCCCTTCCTCCTCTGTAACTTCATCCCTCTCTCACCTACCCTTCCTCAATAACTTATATATATCCTTCTCTCAGCTTCCCTTCACCCTCTGTAACTTCATCCCTCTCTACCTACCCTTCCTCAATAACTTATTTATCCCCCTCTCAGCTCCCTTCCTCCTCCGTAACTTCGTTCCTCTCTTACGTACCCTTCCTCAATAACTTATATATCCCCCTCTCAGCTTCCCTTCACCCTCTGTAACTTCGTTCCTCTCTCACGTACCCTTCCTCAATAACTTATATATCCCACTCTCAGCTTCCCTACACCCTCTGTAACTTCATCCCTCTCTCACCTACCCTTCCTCAATAACTTATATATCCCCCTGTCCGCTTCCCTTCCTCCTCTGTAACTTCATCTCTCTCACCTACCCTTACTCAATAACTTATATATCCCCCTCTCAGCTTCCCTTCACCCTCTGTAACTTCATCACTCTTTCACCTACCCTTCCTCAATAACTTATATATACCAGTCTCAGCTCCCTTCCCCATTTGTAACTTTATCCCTCTCTCACCTACCCTTCCTCAATAACTTATATATCCCCGTCAGCTTCCCTTCCCCCTCTGTAACTTCATCCCTCTCTCACCTACCCTTCCTCAATAACTTATATATATCCCTCTCAGCTTCCCTTCACCCTCTGTAACTTCATCTCTCTCACCTACCCTTCCTCAATAACATATATATCCCCCTCTCAGCCTCCCTTCCTCCTCCGTAACTACGTTCCTCTCTCACGTACCCTTCCTCAATAACATATATCCCCCTCTCAGCTTCCCTTCACCCTCTGTAACTTCATCCCTCTCTCACCTTTCCTTACTCAATAACTTATATATCCCTCTCTCAGCTTCCTTACTCCTCTGTAACTTCATCTCTCTCTCACCTACCCTTACTCAATAACTTATATATTCCTCTCTCAGCTTCCCTTACCCCTCTGTAACTTCATTCCTTTCTCACCTACCCTTCCTCAATAACTTATATATCCCCCTCGCAGTTTCCCTTTCCCCTCTGTAACTTCATCTCTCTCTCACCTACCCTTCAACAATAACTTATATATCCCCCTCTCAGCTCCCCTTCCCCCTCTGTAACTTTATCCCTCTATCACCTACCCTTCCTCAATAACTTATATATCCCCATCTCAGCTCCCCTTCCCCCTCTGTAACTTTATCCCTCTATCACCAAACCTTCCTCAATAACTTATATATCCCCCTCTCAGCTCCCCTTCCCCCTCTGTAACTTTATCCCTCTCTCACCTACCCTTTCTCAATAACTTATATATCCCCCTTTCAGCTTCCCTTCCCCCTCTGTAACTTCATATTTCTCACCTACCCTTCCTCAATAACTTATATATATATCCCTCTCAGCTTCCCTTACCCCTCTGTAACTTCATCCCTCTCTCACCTACCCTTCCTCAATTACTTATATATATCTCTCTCAGCTTACCTTCACCCTCTGTAACTTCATCCCTCTCTCAGCTACCCTTCCTCAATAACTTATATATCCCCCTCTCAGCTTCCCTTTACCCTCTGTAACTTCATCCCTTTCTCACCTACCCTTCCTCAATAACTTATATATCCCCCTCTCAGCTCCCTTCCCCCTCTGTAACTTCATCTCTCTCACCTACCCTTCCTCAATAACTTATATATCCCCCTCTCAGCTTCCCTTCCCCCTCTGTAACTTCATCTCTCTCTCACCTACCCTTCCTCAATAACTTATATATCCCCCTCTCAGCTTCCCTTCCTCCTCTGTATCTTCATCTCTCTCTCACCTACCCTTACTCAATAACTTATATATCCCCCTCTCAGCTTCCCTTACCCCTCTATAACTTCATCCCTCTCTCACCTACCCTTCCTCAATAACTTACATAAATCCCTCTCAGCTTCCCTTCACCCTCTGTAACTTCATCCCTCTCTCACCTACCCTTACTCAATAACTTATATATCCCCCTCTCAGCTTCCCTTCACCCTCTGTAACTTCATCCCTCTCTCACCTACCCTTCCTCAATAACTTATATATCCCCCTCTCAGCTCCCTTCTTACTCTGTAACTTCATCTCTCTCTCACCTACCCTTACTCAATAACTTATATATCCCCCTCTCCGCTTCCCTTCCTCCTCTGTAACTTCATCTCTCTCTCACCTACCCTTACTCAATAACTTATATATCCCCCTCTCAGCTTCCCTTCCCCCTCTGTAACTTCATCCCTCTCTCACCTACCCTTCCTCAATAACTTATATATATCCCTCTCAGCTTCCCTTCACCCTCTGTAACTTCATCTCTCTCACCTACCCTTCCTCAATAACATATATATCCCCCTCTCAGCCTCCCTTCCTCCTCCGTAACTACGTTCCTCTCTCACGTACCCTTCCTCAATAACATATATCCCCCTCTCAGCTTCCCTTCACCCTCTAACTTTTTCCCTCTCTCACCTACCCTTCCTCAATAACTTATATATCCCCCTCTCAGCTTCCCTTCACCCTCTGTAACTTCATCCCTCTCTCACCTTTCCTTACTCAATAACTTATATATCCCTCTCTCAACTTCCTTACTCCTCTGTAACTTCATCTCTCTCTCACCTACCCTTACTCAATAACTTATATATTCCTCTCTCAGCTTCCCTTACCCCTCTGTAACTTCATTCCTTTCTCACCTACCCTTCCTCAATAACTTATATATCCCCCTCGCAGTTTCCCTTTCCCCTCTGTAACTTCATCTCTCTCTCTCACCTACCCTTCCTCAATAACTTATATATCCCCCTCTCAGCTCCCCTTCCCCCTCTGTAACTTTATCCCTCTATCACCTACCCTTCCTCAATAACTTATATATCCCCCACTCAGCTCCCCTTCCCCCTCTGTAACTTTATCCCTCTCTCACCTACAATTCCTCAATAACTTATATATCCCCCTTTCAGCTTCCCTTCCCCCTCTGTAACTTCATATTTCTCACCTACCCTTCCTCAATAACTTATATATATCCCTCTCAGCTTCCCTTACCCCTCTGTAACTTCATCCCTCTCTCACCTACCCTTCCTCAATAACTTATATATATCCCTCTCAGCTTCCCTTCACCCTCTGTAACTTCATCCCTCTCTCAGCTACCCTTCCTCAATAACTTATATATCCCCCTCTCAGCTTCCCTTTACCCTCTGTAACTTCATCCCTTTCTCACCTACCCTTCCTCAGTAACTTATATATCCCCCTCTCAGCTCCCTTCCCCCTCTGTAACTTCATCTCTCTCACCTACCCTTCCTCAATAACTTATATATCCCCCTCTCAGCTTCCCTTCCCCCTCTGTAACTTCATCTCTCTCTCACCTACCCTTCCTCAATAACTTATATATCCCCCTCTCAGCTTCCCTTCCTCCTCTGTATCTTCATCTCTCTCTCACCTACCCTTACTCAATAACTTATATATCCCCCTCTCAGCTTCCCATACCCCTCTATAACTTCATCCCTCTCTCACCTACCCTTACTCAATTACTTATATATCCCCCTGTCAGCTTCCCTTCCCCCTCTGTAACTTCATCCCTCTCTCACCTACCCTTCCTCAATAACTTATATATCCCCCTCTCAGCTTCCCTTCACCCTCTGTAACTTTATCCCTCTCTCACCTACCCTTACTCAATAACTTACATATATCCCTCTCAGCTTCCCCTACTTCTCTGTAACTTCATCCCTTTCTCACCTACCCTTACTCAATAACTTATATATCCCCCTCTCTGCTTCCCTTCCCCCTCTGTAACTTCATCCCTCTCTCATCTACCCTTCCTCAATAACTTATATATCCCCCTGTCAGCTTCCCTTCCCCCTCTGTAACTTCATTCTTCTCTCACCTACCCTTCCTCAATAACTTATATATCCCCCTCTCAGTTTCCCTTTACCCTCTGTAACTTCATCCCTCTCTCACCTACAATTCCTCAATAATTTATATATCCCCCTCTCAGCTCCCTTCCCACTCTGCAACTTCATCTCTCTCTCACCTACCCTTACTCAATAACTTATATATCCCCATCTCCGCTTCCCTTCCTCCTCTGTAACTTCATCTCTCTCTCACCTACCCTTACTCAATAACTTATATATCCCCCTCTCAGCTTCCCTTCACCCTCTGTAACTTCATCACTCTCTCACCTACCCTTCCTCAATAACTTATATATACCAGTCTCAGCTCCCTTCCCCATTTGTAACTTTATCCCTCTCTCACCTACCCTTCCTCAATAACTTACATATATCCCTCTCAGCTTCCCTTCACCCTCTGTAACTTCATCCCTCTCTCACCTACCCTTCCTCAATAACTTATATATCCCCCTCTCAGCTTCCCTTCACCCTCTGTAACTTCATCCCTCTCTCACCTACCCTTCCTCAATAACTTATATATTCCTCTCTCAGCTTCCCTTCCCCCTCTGTAACTTCATCTCTCTCTAACCTACCCTTACTCAATAACTTATATATCCCCCTCTCAGCTTCCATTCACCCTCTGTAACTTCATCACTCTCTCACCTACCCTTCCTCAATAACTTATATATACCAGTCTCAGCTCCCTTCCCCATTTGTAACTTTATCCCTATCTCACCTACCCTTCCTCAATAACTTACATATATCCCTCTCAGCTTCCCTTCACCCTCTGTAACTTCATCCCTCTCTCACCTACCCTTCCTCAATAACTTATATATCCCCCTCTCAGCTTCCCTTCACCCTCTGTAACTTCATCCCTCTCTCACCTACCCTTCCTCAATAACTTATATATTCCTCTCTCAGCTTCCCTTCACCCTCTGTAACTTTATCCCTCTCTCACCTACCCTTACTCAATAACTTATATATCCCCCTGTCAGCTCCCTTCCCCCTCTGTAACTTTATCCCTCTCTCACCTACCCTTCCTCAATAACTTACATATATCCCTCTCAACTTCCCTTCACCCTCTGTAACTTCATCCCTCTCTCACCTACCCTTACTCAATAACTTATATATCCCCCTCTCAGCTTCCCTTCCCCCTCTGTAACTTCATCCCTCTCTCACCTACCCTTCCTCAGTAACATATATCCCCCTCTCAGGTTCCCTTCACCCTCTGTATCTTCATCCCTCTTTCACCTACCCTTCCTCAATAACTTACATATATCCCTCTCAGCTTCCCTTCACCCTCTGTAACTTCATCCCTCTCTCACCTACCCTTCCTCAATAACTTATATATCCCCCTCTCAGCTTCCCTTCACCCTCTGTAACTTCATCCCTCTCTCACCTACCCTTCCTCAATAACTTATATATCCCCCTCTCAGCTTCCCTTCACCCTCTGTAACTTCATCCCTCTCTCACCTACCCTTCCTCAATAACTTATATATCCCCCTCTCAGCTTCCCTTCACCCTCTGTAACTTCATCCCTCTCTCACCTACCCTTCCTCAATAACTTATATATTCCTCTCTCAGCTTCCCTTCACCCTCTGTAACTTCATCCCTCTCTCACCTACCCTTCCTCAATAACTTATATATCCCCCTCTCAGCTTCCCTTCCCCCTCTGTAACTTCATCCTTCTCTCACCTACCCTTCCTCAATAACATATATATATATCCCTCTCAGCTTCCCTTCACCCTCTGTAACTTCATCCCTCTCTCACCAACCCTTACTCAATTACTTATATATCCCCCTGTCAGCTTCCCTTCCCCCTCTGTAACTTCATCCCTCTCTCACCTACCCTTCCTCAATAACTTATATATCCCCCTCTCAGCTTCCCTTCACCCTCTGTAACTTTATCCCTCTCTCACCTACCCTTACTCAATAACTTACATATATCCCTCTCATCTTCCCCTACTTCTCTGTAACTTCATCCCTTTCTCACCTACCCTTCCTCAATAACTTACATATATCCCTCTCAGCTTCCCTTCACCCTCTGTAACTTCATCCCTCTCTCACCTACCCTTACTCAATAACTTATATATCCCCCTCTCAGCTTCCCTTCCCCCTCTGTAACTTCATCCCTCTCTTACCTACCCTTCCTCAATAACTTACATATATCCCTCTCAGCTTCCCTTCACCCTCTGTAACTTCATCCCTCTCTCACCTACCCTTACTCAATAACTTATATATCCCCCTCTCTGCTTCCCTTCCCCCTCTGTAACTTCATCCCTCTCTCATCTACCCTTCCTCAATGACTTATATATCCCCCTCTCAGCTTCCCTTCACCCTCTGTAACTTTATCCCTCTCTCACCTACCCTTACTCAATAACTTATATATCCCCCTCTCAGCTTCCCTTCCCCCTCTGTAACTTCATCTCTCTCTCACCTACCCTTCCTCAATAACTTATATATCCCCCTGTCAGCTCCCCTTCCTCCTCTGTAAATTCATCCCTCTCTCACCTACCCTTCCTCAATAACTTATATATATCCTTCTCTCAGCTTCCCTTCACCCTCTGTAACTTCATCCCTCTCTCACCTACCCTTCCTCAATAACTTATTTATCCCCCTCTCAGCTCCCTTCCTCCTCCGTTACTTCGTTCCTCTCTTACGTACCCTTCCTCAATAACTTATATATCCCCCTCTCAGCTTCCCTTCACCCTCTGTAACTTCGTTCCTCTCTCACGTACCCTTCCTCAGTAACTTATATATCCCACTCTCAGCTTCCCTTCACCCTCTGTAACTTCATCCCTCTCTCAACTACCCTTCCTCAATAACTTATATATCCCCCTCTCAGCTCCCTTCCCCCTCTGTAACTTCATCCCTCTCTCACCTACCCTTCCTCAATAACTTATATATCCCCCTCTCAGCTTCCCTTCCTCCTCTGTAACTTCATCTCTCTCTCACCTACCCTTACTCAATAACTTATATATCCCCCTCTCAGCTTCCCTTACCCCTCTGTAACTTCATCCCTCTCTCACCTACCCTTCCTCAATAACTTATATATCCCCCTCTCAGGTTCCCTTCACCCTCTGTAACTTCATCCCTCTCTCACCTACCCTTCCTCAATAACTTATATATCCCCCTCTCAGCTCCCTTCCCACTCTGTAACTTCATCCCTCTCTCACCTACCCTTACTCAATAACTTATATATCCCCCTCTCCACTTCCCTTCCTCCTCTGTAACTTCATCTCTCTCTCACCTACCCTTACTCAATAACTTATATATCCCCCTCTCAGCTTCCCTTCACCCTCTGTAACTTCATCACTCTCTCACCTACCCTTCCTCAATAACTTATATATACCAGTCTCAGCTCCCTTCCCCATTTGTAACTTTATCCCTCTCTCACCTACCCTTCCTCAATAACTTATATATCCCCGTCAGCTTCCCTTCCCCCTCTGTAACTTCATCCCTCTCTCACCTACCCTTCCTCAATAACTTATATATATATATCCCTCTCAGCTTCCCTTCACCCTCTGTAACTTCATCTCTCTCACCTACCCTTCCTCAATAACATATATATCTCCCTCTCAGCCTCCCTTCCACCTCCGTAACTACGTTCCTCTCTCACGTACCCTTCCTCAATAACATATATCCCCCTCTCAGCTTCCCTTCACCCTCTAACTTTTTCCCTCTCTCACCTACCCTTCCTCAATAACTTATATATCCCCCTCTCAGCTTCCCTTCACCCTCTGTAACTTCATCCCTCTCTCACCTTTCCTTACTCAATAACTTATATATCCCTCTCTCAGCTTCCTTACTCCTCTGTAACTTCATCTCTCTCTCACCTACCCTTACTCAATAACTTATATATTCCTCTCTCAGCTTCCCTTCCCCCTCTGTAACTTCATTCCTTTCTCACCTACCCTTCCTCAATAACTTATATATCCCCCTCGCAGTTTCCCTTTCCCCTCTGTAACTTCATCTCTCTCTCACCTACCCTTCCTCAATAACTTACATATATCCCTCTCAGCTTCCCTTACCCTTCTGTATCTTCATTCTTCTCTCACCTACGCTTCCTCAATAACTTACATATATCCCTCTCAGCTTCCCTTACCCCTCTGTAACTTCATCCCTCTCTCACCTACCCTTCCTCAATAACTTATCTATCCCCCTCTCAGCTCCCTTCCCCCTCTGTAACTTCATCCCTCTCTCACCTACCCTTCCTCAATAACTTATATATTCCTCTCTCAGCTTCCCTTCACCCTCTTTAACTTCATCCCTCTCTCACCTACCCTTCCTCAATAACTTTTATATCCCCCTCTCAGCTCCCTTCCCCCTCTGTAACTACATCCCTCTCTCACCTACCCTTCCTCAATAACTTATATATCTCCCTGTCAGCTTCCCTTCACCTTCTGTAACTTTATCCCTCTCTCACCTACCCTTCCTCAATAACTTATATTTCCCCCTGTCAGCTCCCTTCCCCCTCTGTAACTTTATCCTTCTCTCACCTACCCTTCCTCAATAACTTACATATATCCCTCTCAGCTTCCCTTCACCCTCTGTAACTTCAACCCTCTCTCACCTACCCTTCCTCAATAACTTATATATCCCCCTGTCAGCTTCCCTTCCCCCTCTGTAACTTCATTCTTCTCTCACCTACCCTTCCTCAATAACTTACATATATCCCCCTCTCAGCTTCCCCTACTTCTCTGTAACTTCATCCCTCTCTCACCTACCCTTCCTCAATAACTTATATATCCCCCTCTCAGCTTCCCTTCCCCCTCTGTAACTTCATCCCTCTCTCACCTACCCTTACTCAATAACTTATAAATCCCCCTCTCAACTTCCCTTCCCCCTCTGTAACTTCATCCCTCTCTCACCTACCCTTCCTCAATAACTTATATATCCCCCTCTCAGCTTCCCCTCACCCTCTGTAACTTCATCCCTCTCTCACCTACCCTTCCTCAATAACTCATATATCCCCCTGTCAGCTTCCCTTCCCCCTCTGTAACTTCATTCTTCTCTCACCTACCCTTCCTCAATAACTTACATATATCCCTCTCAGCTTCCCTTACCCCTCTGTATCTTCATCCCTCTCTCACCTACCCTTCCTCAATAACTTATATATCCCCCTCTCAGCTTCCCTTCACCCTCTGTCACTTCATCCCTCTCTCGCCTACCCTTCCTCAATAACTTATATATCCCCCGGTCAGCTTCCCTTCCCCCTCTGTAACTTCATCCCTCTCTCACCTACCCTTACTCAATAACTTATATATCTCCCTCTCAACTTCCCTTCACCCTCTGTAACTTCATCCCTCTCTCACCTACCCTTCCTCAATTACTTATATATTCCCCTCTCAGCTTCCCTTCACCCTCTGTAACTTCATCCCTCTCTCACCTACCCTTCCTCAATAACTTATATATCCCCTTCTCAGCTTCCCTTCACCCTCTGTAACTTCATCCCTCTCTCACCTACCCTTCCTCAATAACTTATATATCCCCCTCTCAGCTTCCCTTCACCCTCTGTAACTTCATCCCTCTCTCACCTACCCTTACTCAATAACTTATATATCCCCCTCTCAGCTTCCCTTCCCCCTCTGTAACTTCATCCCTCTCTCACCTACCCTTCCTCAGTAACTTATATATCCCCCTCTCAGGTTCCCATCACCCTCTGTATCTTCATTCCTCTCTCACCTACCCTTCCTCAATAACTTACATATATCCCTCTCAGCTTCCCTTCACCCTCTGTAACTTCATCCCTCTCTCACCTAACCTTCCTCAATAACTTATATATCCCCTTCTCAGCTTCCCTTCACCCTCTGTAACTTCATCCCTCTCTCACCTACCCTTCCTCAATAACTTATATATCCCCCTCTCAGCTTCCCTTCACCCTCTGTAACTTCATCCCTCTCTCACCTACCCTTCCTCAATAACTTATATATCCCCCTCTCAGCTTCCCTTCACCCTCTGTAACTTCATCCCTCTCTCACCTACCCTTCCTCAATAACTTATATATCCCCCTCTCAGCTTCCCTTCACCCTCTGTAACTTCATCCCTCTCTCACCTACCCTTCCTCAATAACTTATATATCCCCCTGTCAGCTTCCCTACCCCCTCTGTAACTTCATCCCTCTCTCACCTACCCTTCCTCAATAACTTATACATCCCCCTCTCAGCTTCCCTTCACCCTCTGTAACTTTATCCCTCTCTCACCTACCCTTACTCAATAACTTATATATCCCCCTGTCAGCTCCCTTCCCCCTCTGTAACTTTATCCCTCTCTCACCTACCCTTCCTCAATAACTTACATATATCCCTCTCAGCTTCCCTTCACCCTCTGTAACTTCATCCCTCTCTCACCTACCCTTACTCAATAACTTATATATCCCCCTCTCAGCTTCCCTTCCCCCTCTGTAACTTCATCCCTCTCTCACCTACCCTTCCTCAGTAACTTATATATCCCCCTCTCAGGTTCCCTTCACCCTCTGTATCTTCATCCCTCTCTCACCTACCCTTCCTCAATAACTTACATATATCCCTCTCAGCTTCCCTTCACCCTCTGTAACTTCATCCCTCTCTCACCTACCCTTCCTCAATAACTTATATATCCCCTTCTCAGCTTCCCTTCACCCTCTGTAACTTCATCCCTCTCTCACCTACCCTTCCTCAATAACTTATATATCCCCCTCTCAGCTTCCCTTCACCCTCTGTAACTTCATCCCTCTCTCACCTACCCTTCCTCAATAACTTATATATCCCCCTCTCAGCTTCCCTTCACCCTCTGTAACTTCATCCCTCTCTCACCTACCCTTCCTCAATAACTTATATATCCCCCTCTCAGCTTCCCTTCACCCTCTGTAACTTCATCCCTCTCTCACCTACCCTTCCTCAATTACTTATATATCCCCCTGTCAGCTTCCCTACCCCCTCTGTAACTTCATCCCTCTCTCACCTACCCTTCCTCAATAACTTATCCATCCCCCTCTCAGCTTCCCTTCACCCTCTGTAACTTTATCCCTCTCTCACCTACCCTTACTCAATAACTTATATATCCCCCTGTCAGCTCCCTTCCCCCTCTGTAACTTTATCCCTCTCTCACCTACCCTTCCTCAATAACTTACATATATCCCTCTCAGCTTCCCTTCACCCTCTGTAACTTCATCCCTCTCTCACCTACCCTTACTCAATAACTTATATATCCCCCTCTCAGCTTCCCTTCCCCCTCTGTAACTTCATCCCTCTCTCACCTACCCTTCCTCAGTAACTTATATATCCCCCTCTCAGGTTCCCTTCACCCTCTGTATCTTCATCCCTCTCTCACCTACCCTTCCTCAATAACTTACATATATCCCTCTCAGCTTCCCTTCACCCTCTGTTACTTTATCCCTCTCTCACCTACCCTTACTCAATTACTTATATATCCCCCTGTCAGCTTCCCTTCCCCCTCTGTAACTTCATCCCTCTCTCACCTACCCTTCCTCAATAACTTATATATCCCCCTCTCAGCTTCCCTTCACCCTCTGTAACTTTATCCCTCTCTCACCTACCCTTACTCAATAACTTACATATATCCCTCTCATCTTCCCCTACTTCTCTGTAACTTCATCCCTCTCTCACCTACCCTTCCTCAATAACTTACATATATCCCTCTCAGCTTCCCTTCACCCTCTGTAACTTCATCCCTCTCGCACCTACCCTTACTCAATAACTTATATATCCCCCTCTCAGCTTCCCTTCCCCCTCTGTAACTTCATTCCTCTCTCACCTACCCTTCCTCAATAACTTACATATATCCCTCTCAGCTTCCCTTCACCCTCTGTAACTTCATCCCTCTCTCACCTACCCTTACTCAATAACTTATATATCCCCCTCTCAGCTTCCCTTCCCCCTCTGTAACTTCATCCCTCTCTCACCTACCCTTCCTCAATAACTTATATATCCCCCTCTCAGCTTCCCTTCACCCTCTGTAACTTCATCCCTCTCTCACCTACCCTTCCTCAATAACTTATATATCCCCCTGTCAGCTTCCCTTCCCCCTCTGTAACTTCATTCTTCTCTCACCTACCCTTCCTCAATAACTTATATATCCCCCTCTCAGTTTCCCTTTACCCTCTGTAACTTCATCCCTCTCTCACCTACAATTCCTCAATAATTTATATATCCCCCTCTCAGCTCCCTTCCCCCTCTGTAACTTCATCCCTCTCTCCCCTACCCTTCCTCAATAACTTATATATCCCCCTCTCAGCTTCCCTTCCCCCTCTGTAACTTCATTCATCTCTCACCTACCCTTCCTCAATAACTTATATATATCCCTCTCAGCTTCCCTTCCCCCTCTGTAACTTTATCCCTCTCTCACCTACCCTTACTCAATAACTTATATATCCCCCTCTCAGCTTCCCTTCCCCCTCTGTAACTTCATCTCTCTCTCACCTACCCTTCCTCAATAACTTATATATCCCCCTGTCAGCTCCCCTTCCTCCTCTGTAACTTCATCCCTCTCTCACCTACCCTTCCTCAATAACTTATATATATCCTTCTCTCAGCTTAACTTCACCCTCTGTAACTTCATCCCTCTCTCACCTACCCTTCCTCAATAACTTATTTATCCCCCTCTCAGCTCCCTTCCTCCTCCGTAACTTCGTTACTCTCTTACGTACCCTTCCTCAATAACTTATATATCCCCCTCTCAGCTTCCCTTCACCCTCTGTAACTTCGTTCCTCTCTCACGTACCCTTCCTCAATAACTTATATATCCCTCTCTCAGCTTCCCTTCACCCTCTGTAACTTCATCCCTCTCTCACCTACCCTTCCTCAATAACTTATATATCCCCCTCTCAGCTCCCTTCCCCCTCTGTAACTTCATCCCTCTCTCACCTACCCTTCCTCAATAACTTATATATCCCCCTCTCAGCTTCCCTTCCTCCTCTGTAACTTCATCTCTCTCTCACCTACCCTTACTCAATAACTTATATATCCCCCGGTCAGCTTCCCTTCCCCCTCTGTAACTTCATCCCTCTCTCACCTACCCTTACTCAATAACTTATATATCTCCCTCTCAACTTCCCTTCACCCTCTGTAACTTCATCCCTCTCTCACCTACCCTTCCTCAATTACTTATATATTCCCCTCTCAGCTTCCCTTCACCCTCTGTAACTTCATCCCTCTCTCACCTACCCTTCCTCAATAACTTACATATATCCCTCTCAGCTTCCCTTCACCCTCTGTAACTTCATCCCTCTCTCACCTACCCTTACTCAATAACTTATATATCCCCCTCTCAGCTTCCCTTCCCCCTCTGTAACTTCATCCCTCTCTCACCTACCCTTCCTCAGTAACTTATATATCCCCCTCTCAGGTTCCCTTCACCCTCTGTATCTTCATTCCTCTCTCACCTACCCTTCCTCAATAACTTACATATATCCCTCTCAGCTTCCCTTCACCCTCTGTAACTTCATCCCTCTCTCACCTACCCTTCCTCAATAACTTATATATCCCCTTCTCAGCTTCCCTTCACCCTCTGTAACTTCATCCCTCTCTCACCTACCCTTCCTCAATAACTTATATATCCCCCTCTCAGCTTCCCTTCACCCTCTGTAACTGCATCCCTCTCTCACCTACCCTTCCTCAATAACTTATATATCCCCCTCTCAGCTTCCCTTCACCCTCTGTAACTTCATCCCTCTCTCACTACCCTTACTCAATAACTTATATATCCCCCTCTCAGCTTCCCTTCACCCTCTGTAACTTCATCCCTCTCTCACCTACCCTTCCTCAATTACTTATATATCCCCCTGTCAGCTTCCCTACCCCCTCTGTAACTTCATCCCTCTCTCACATACCCTTCCTCAATAACTTATACATCCCCCTCTCAGCTTCCCTTCACCCTCTGTAACTTTATCCCTCTCTCACCTACCCTTACTCAATAACTTATATATCCCCCTGTCAGCTCCCTTCCCCCTCTGTAACTTTATCCCTCTCTCACCTACCCTTCCTCAATAACTTACATATATCCATCTCAGCTTCCCTTCACCCTCTGTAACTTCATCCCTCTCTCACCTACCCTTCCTCAGTAACTTATATATCCCCCTCTCAGGTTCCCTTCACCCTCTGTATCTTCATCCCTCTCTCACCTACCCTTCCTCAATAACTTACATATATCCCTCTCAGCTTCCCTTCACCCTCTGTAACTTCATCCCTCTCTCACCTACCCTTCCTCAATTACTTATATATCCCCTTCTCAGCTTCCCTTCACCCTCTGTAACTTCATCCCTCTCTCACCTACCCTTCCTCAATAACTTATATATCCCCCTCTCAGCTTCCCTTCACCCTCTGTAACTTCATCCCTCTCTCACCTACCCTTCCTCAATAACTTATATATCCCCCTCTCAGCTTCCCTTCACCCTCTGTAACTTCATCCCTATCTCACCTACCCTTCCTCAATAACTTATATATCCCCCTCTCAGCTTCCCTTCACCCTCTGTAACTTCATCCCTCTCTCACCTACCCTTCCTCAATAACTTATATATCCCCCTGTCAGCTTCCCTACCCCCTCTGTAACTTCATCCCTCTCTCACCTACCCTTCCTCAATAACTTATATATCCCCCTCTCAGGTTCCCTTCACCCTCTGTATCTTCATCCCTCTCTCACCTACCCTTCCTCAATAACTTACATATTTCCCTCTCAGCTTCCCTTCACCCTCTGTAACTTCATCCCTCTCTCACCTACCCTTACTCAATAACTTATATATCCCCCTGTCCGCTCCCTTCCCCCTCTGTAACTTTATCCCTCTCTCACCTACCCTTCCTCAATAACTTACATATATCCCTCTCAGCTTCCCTTCACCCTCTGTAACTTCATCCCTCTCTCACCTACCCTTACTCAATAACTTATATATCCCCCTCTCAGCTTCCCTTCCCCCTCTGTAACTTCATTCTTCTCTCACCTACCCTTCCTCAATAACTTATATATCCCCCTCTCAGTTTCCCTTTACCCTCTGTAACTTCATCCCTCTCTCACCTACAATTCCTCAATAATTTATATATCCCCCTCTCAGCTCCCTTCCCCCTCTGTAACTTCTTCCCTCTCTCCCCTACCCTTCCTCAATAACTTATATATCCCCCTCTCAGCTTCCCTTCCCCCTCTGTAACTTCATTCATCTCTCACCTACCCTTCCTCAATAACTTATATATATCCCTCTCAGCTTCCCTTCCCCCTCTGTAACTTCATCCCTCTCTCCCCTACCCTTCCTCAATAACTTATATATCCCCCTCTCAGCTTCCCTTCCCCCTCTGTAACTTCATTCATCTCTCACCTACCCTTCCTCAATAACTTATATATCCCCCTCTCAGCTTCCCTTCACCCTCTGTAACTTCATCCCTCTCTCACCTACCCTTCCTCAATAACTTATATATCCCCCTCTCAGCTTCCCTTCACCCTCTGTAACTTCATCCCTCTCTCACCTACCCTTACTCAATAACTTATATATCCCCCTCTCAGCTTCCCTTCACCCTCTGTAACTTCATCCCTCTCTCACCTACCCTTCCTCAATAACTTATATATCCCCCTCTCAGCTTCCCTTCACCATCTGTAACTTCATCCCTCTCTCACCTACCCTTACTCAATAACTTATATATCCCCCTGTCAGCTCCCTTCCCCCTCTGAAACTTTATCCCTCTCTCACCTACCCTTCCTCAATAACTTACATATATCCCTCTCAGCTTCCCTTCACCCTCTGTTACTTTATCCCTCTCTCACCTACCCTTACTCAATTACTTATATATCCCCCTGTCAGCTTCCCTTCCCCCTCTGTAACTTCATCCCTCTCTCACCTACCCTTCCTCAACAACTTATATATCCCCCTCTCAGCTTCCCTTCACCCTCTGTAACTTTATCCCTCTCTCGCCTACCCTTACTCAATAACTTACATATATCCCTCTCATCTTCCCCTACTTCTCTGTAACTTCATCCCTCTCTCACCTACCCTTCCTCAATAACTTACATATATCCCTCTCAGCTTCCCTTCACCCTCTGTAACTTCATCCCTCTCTCACCTACCCTTACTCAAAAACTTATATATCCCCCTCTCAGCTTCCCTTCCCCCTCTGTAACTTCATCCCTCTCTCACCTACCCTTCCTCAATAACTTATATATCCCCCTCTCAGCTTCCCTTCACCCTCTGTAACTTCATCCCTCTCTCACCTACCCTTCCTCAATAACTTATATATCCCCCTGTCAGCTTCCCTTCCCCCTCTGTAACTTCATTCTTCTCTCACCTACCCTTCCTCAATAACTTATATATCCCCCTCTCAGTTTCCCTTTACCCTCTGTAACTTCATCCCTCTCTCACCTACAATTCCTCAATAATTTATATATCCCCCTCTCAGCTCCCTTCCCCCTCTGTAACTTCATCCCTCTCTCCCCTACCCTTCCTCAATAACTTATATATCCCCCTCTCAGCTTCCCTTCCCCCTCTGTAACTTCATTCATCTCTCACCTACCCTTCCTCAATAACTTATATATATCCCTCTCAGCTTCCCTTCCCCCTCTGTAACTTTATCCCTCTCTCACCTACCCTTACTCAATAACTTATATATCCCCCTCTCAGCTTCCCTTCCCCCTCTGTAACTTCATCTCTCTCTCACCTACCCTTCCTCAATAACTTATATATCCCCCTGTCAGCTCCCCTTCCTCCTCTGTAACTTCATCCCTCTCTCACCTACCCTTCCTCAATAACTTATATATATCCTTCTCTCAGCTTAACTTCACCCTCTGTAACTTCATCCCTCTCTCACCTACCCTTCCTCAATAACTTATTTATCCCCCTCTCAGCTCCGTTCCTCCTCCGTAACTTCGTTCCTCTCTTACGTACCCTTCCTCAATAACTTATATATCCCCCTCTCAGCTTCCCTTCACCCTCTGTAACTTCGTTCCTCTCTCACGTACCCTTCCTCAATAACTTATATTTCCCACTCTCAGCTTCCCTTCACCCTCTGTAACTTCATTCATCTCTCACCTACCCTTCCTCAATAACTTATATATCCCCCTCTCAGCTTCCCTTCACCCTCTGTAACTTCATCCCTCTCTCACCTACCCTTCCTCAATAACTTATATATCCCCCTCTCAGCTTCCCTTCACCCTCTGTAACTTCATCCCTCTCTCACCTACCCTTTCTCAATAACTTATATATCCCCCTCTCAGCTTCCCTTCACCCTCTGTAACTTCATCCCTCTCTCACCTACCCTTCCTCAATAACTTATTTATCCCGCTCTCAGCTCCCTTCCTCCTCCGTAACTTCGTTCCTCTCTTACGTACCCTTCCTCAATAACTTATATATCCCCCTCTCAGCTTCCCTTCACCCTCTGTAACTTCGTTCCTCTCTCACGTACCCTTCCTCAATAACTTATATATCCCCCTCTCAGCTTCCCTTCACCCTCTGTAACTTTATCCCTCTCTCGCCTACCCTTACTCAATAACTTACATATATCCCTCTCATCTTCCCCTACTTCTCTGTAACTTCATCCCTCTCTCACCTACCCTTCCTCAATAACTTACATATATCCCTCTCAGCTTCCCTTCACCCTCTGTAACTTCATCCCTCTCTCACCTACCCTTACTCAATAACTTATATATCCCCCTCTCAGCTTCCCTTCCCCCTCTGTAACTTCATTCCTCTCTCACCTACCCTTCCTCAATAACTTACATATATCCCTCTCAGCTTCCCTTCACCCTCTGTAACTTCATCCCTCTCTCACCTACCCTTACTCAAAAACTTATATATCCCCCTCTCAGCTTCCCTTCCCCCTCTGTAACTTCATCCCTCTCTCACCTACCCTTCCTCAATAACTTATATATTCCTCTCTCAGCTTCCCTTCACCCTCTTTAACTTCATCCCTCTCTCACCTACCCTTCCTCAATAACTTTTATATCCCCCTCTCAGCTCCCTTCCCCCTCTGTAACTACATCCCTCTCTCACCTACCCTTCCTCAATAACTTATATATCTCCCTGTCAGCTTCCCTTCACCTTCTGTAACTTTATCCCTCTCTCACCTACCCTTCCTCAATAACTTATATTTCCCCCTGTCAGCTCCCTTCCCCCTCTGTAACTTTATCCTTCTCTCACCTACCCTTCCTCAATAACTTACATATATCCCTCTCAGCTTCCCTTCACCCTCTGTAACTTCAACCCTCTCTCACCTACCCTTCCTCAATAACTTATATATCCCCCTGTCAGCTTCCCTTCCCCCTCTGTAACTTCATTCTTCTCTCACCTACCCTTCCTCAATAACTTACATATATCCCCCTCTCAGCTTCCCCTACTTCTCTGTAACTTCATCCCTCTCTCACCTACCCTTCCTCAATAACTTATATATCCCCCTCTCAGCTTCCCTTCCCCCTCTGTAACTTCATCCCTCTCTCACCTACCCTTACTCAATAACTTATAAATCCCCCTCTCAACTTTCCTTCCCCCTCTGTAACTTCATCCCTCTCTCACCTACCCTTCCTCAATAACTTATATATCCCCCTCTCAGCTTCCCCTCACCCTCTGTAACTTCATCCCTCTCTCACCTACCCTTCCTCAATAACTCATATATCCCCCTGTCAGCTTCCCTTCCCCCTCTGTAACTTCATTCTTCTCTCACCTACCCTTCCTCAATAACTTACATATATCCCTCTCAGCTTCCCTTACCCCTCTGTAACTTCATCCCTCTCTCACCTACCCTTCCTCAATAACTTATATATCCCCCTCTCAGCTTCCCTTCACCCTCTGTAACTTCATCCCTCTCTCACCTACCCTTCCTCAATAACTTATATATACCCCTGTCAGCTTCCCTTCCCCCTCTGTAACTTCATTCTTCTCTCACCTACCCTTCCTCAATAACTTACATATATCCCTCTCAGCTTCCCTTACCCCTCTGTATCTTCATCCCTCTCTCACCTACCCTTCCTCAATAACTTATATATCCCCCTCTCAGCTTCCCTTCACCCTCTGTCACTTCATCCCTCTCTCGCCTACCCTTCCTCAATAACTTATATATCCCCCGGTCAGCTTCCCTTCCCCCTCTGTAACTTCATCCCTCTCTCACCTACCCTTACTCAATAACTTATATATCTCCCTCTCAACTTCCCTTCACCCTCTGTAACTTCATCCCTCTCTCACCTACCCTTCCTCAATTACTTATATATTCCCCTCTCAGCTTCCCTTCACCCTCTGTAACTTCATCCCTCTCTCACCTACCCTTACTCAATAACTTATATATCCCCCTCTCAGCTTCCCTTCCCCCTCTGTAACTTCATCCCTCTCTCACCTACCCTTCCTCAGTAACTTATATATCCCCCTCTCAGGTTCCCTTCA
Organism: Pseudophryne corroboree; assembly: GCF_028390025.1. NCBI lineage: Eukaryota > Metazoa > Chordata > Amphibia > Anura > Myobatrachidae > Pseudophryne > Pseudophryne corroboree. The sequence continues at coordinate 8,495,798 of NC_086448.1, forward strand.
CCCTCTGTATCTTCATTCCTCTCTCACCTACCCTTCCTCAATAACTTACATATATCCCTCTCAGCTTCCCTTCACCCTCTGTAACTTCATCCCTCTCTCACCTAACCTTCCTCAATAACTTATATATCCCCTTCTCAGCTTCCCTTCACCCTCTGTAACTTCATCCCTCTCTCACCTACCCTTCCTCAATAACTTATATATCCCCCTCTCAGCTTCCCTTCACCCTCTGTAACTTCATCCCTCTCTCACCTACCCTTCCTCAATAACTTATATATCCCCCTCTCAGCTTCCCTTCACCCTCTGTAACTTCATCCCTCTCTCACCTACCCTTCCTCAATAACTTATATATCCCCCTCTCAGCTTCCCTTCACCCTCTGTAACTTCATCCCTCTCTCACCTACCCTTCCTCAATAACTTATATATCCCCCTTTCAGCTTCCCTACCCCCTCTGTAACTTCATCCCTCTCTCACCTACCCTTCCTCAATAACTTATACATCCCCCTCTCAGCTTCCCTTCACCCTCTGTAACTTTATCCCTCTCTCACCTACCCTTACTCAATAACATATATCCCCCTGTCAGCTCCCTTCCCCCTCTGTAACTTTATCCCTCTCTCACCTACCCTTCCTCAATAACTTACATATATCCCTCTCAGCTTCCCTTCACCCTCTGTAACTTCATCCCTCTCTCACCTACCCTTACTCAATAACTTATATATCCCCCTCTCAGCTTCCCTTCCCCCTCTGTAACTTCATCCCTCTCTCACCTACCCTTCCTCAGTAACTTATATATCCCCCTCTCAGGTTCCCTTCACCCTCTGTATCTTCATCCCTCTCTCACCTACCCTTCCTCAATAACTTACATATATCCCTCTCAGCTTCCCTTCACCCTCTGTAACTTCATCCCTCTCTCACCTACCCTTCCTCAATAACTTATATATCCCCTTCTCAGCTTCCCTTCACCCTCTGTAACTTCATCCCTCTCTCACCTACCCTTCCTCAATAACTTATATATCCCCCTCTAAGCTTCCCTTCACCCTCTGTAACTTCATCCCTCTCTCACCTACCCTTCCTCAATAACTTATATATCCCCCTGTCAGCTTCCCTACCCCCTCTGTAACTTCATCCCTCTCTCACCTACCCTTCCTCAATAACTTATACATCCCCCTCTCAGCTTCCCTTCACCCTCTGTAACTTTATCCCTCTCTCACCTACCCTTACTCAATAACTTATATATCCCCCTGTCAGCTCCCTTCCCCCTCTGTAACTTTATCCCTCTCTCACCTACCCTTCCTCAATAACTTACATATATCCCTCTCAGCTTCCCTTCACCCTCTGTAACTTCATCCCTCTCTCACCTACCCTTACTCAATAACTTATATATCCCCCTCTCAGCTTCCCTTCCCCCTATGTAACTTCATCCCTCTCTCACCTACCCTTCCTCAGTAACTTATATATCCCCCTCTCAGGTTCCCTTCACCCTCTGTATCTTCATCCCTCTCTCACCTACCCTTCCTCAATAACTTACATATATCCCTCTCAGCTTCCCTTCACCCTCTGTTACTTTATCCCTCTCTCACCTACCCTTCCTCAATAACTTATATATCCCCCTCTCAGCTTCCCTTCACCCTCTGTAACTTCATCCCTCTCTCACCTACCCTTCCTCAATAACTTATATATCCCCCTCTCAGCTTCCCTTCACCCTCTGTAACTTCATCCCTCTCTCACCTACCCTTCCTCAATAACTTATATATCCCCCTCTCAGCTTCCCTTCACCCTCTGTAACTTCATCCCTCTCTCACCTACCCTTACTCAATAACTTATATATACCCCTGTCAGCTCCCTTCCCCCTCTGTAACTTTATCCCTCTCTCACCTACCCTTCCTCAATAACTTACATATATCCCTCTCAGCTTCCCTTCACCCTCTGTTACTTTATCCCTCTCTCACCTACCCTTACTCAATTACTTATATATCCCCCTGTCAGCTTCCCTTCCCCCTCTGTAACTTCATCCCTCTCTCACCTACCCTTCCTCAATAACTTATATATCCCCCTCTCAGCTTCCCTTCACCCTCTGTAACTTCATCCCTCTCTCACCTACCCTTCCTCAATAACTTATATATCCCCCTGTCAGCTTCCCTTCCCCCTCTGTAACTTCATTCTTCTCTCACCTACCCTTCCTCAATAACTTATATATCCCCCTCTCAGTTTCCCTTTACCCTCTGTAACTTCATCCCTCTCTCACCTACAATTCCACAATAATTTATATATCCCCCTCTCAGCTCCCTTCCCCCTCTGTAACTTCATCCCTCTCTCCCCTACCCTTCCTCAATAACTTATATATCCCCCTCTCAGCTTCCCTTCCCCCTCTGTAACTTCATTCATCTCTCACCTACCCTTCCTCAATAACTTATATATATCCCTCTCAGCTTCCCTTCCCCCTCTGTAACTTTATCCCTCTCTCACCTACCCTTACTCAATAACTTATATATCCCCCTCTCAGCTTCCCTTCCCCCTCTGTAACTTCATCTCTCTCTCACCTACCCTTCCTCAATAACTTATATATCCCCCTGTCAGCTCCCCTTCCTCCTCTGTAACTTCATCCCTCTCTCACCTACCCTTCCTCAATAACTTATATATATCCTTCTCTCAGCTTAACTTCACCCTCTGTAACTTCATCCCTCTCTCACCTACCCTTCCTCAATAACTTATTTATCCCCCTCTCAGCTCCCTTCCTCCTCCGTAACTTCGTTCCTCTCTTACGTACCCTTCCTCAATAACTTATATATCCCCCTCTCAGCTTCCCTTCACCCTCTGTAACTTCGTTCCTCTCTCACGTACCCTTCCTCAATAACTTATATATCCCTCTCTCAGCTTCCCTTCACCCTCTGTAACTTCATCCCTCTCTCACCTACCCTTCCTCAATAACTTATATATCCCCCTCTCAGCTCCCTTCCCCCTCTGTAACTTCATCCCTCTCTCACCTACCCTTCCTCAATAACTTATATATCCCCCTCTCAGCTTCCCTTCCTCCTCTGTAACTTCATCTCTCTCTCACCTACCCTTACTCAATAACTTATATATCCCCCGGTCAGCTTCCCTTCCCCCTCTGTAACTTCATCCCTCTCTCACCTACCCTTACTCAATAACTTATATATCTCCCTCTCAACTTCCCTTCACCCTCTGTAACTTCATCCCTCTCTCACCTACCCTTCCTCAATTACTTATATATTCCCCTCTCAGCTTCCCTTCACCCTCTGTAACTTCATCCCTCTCTCACCTACCCTTCCTCAATAACTTACATATATCCCTCTCAGCTTCCCTTCACCCTCTGTAACTTCATCCCTCTCTCACCTACCCTTACTCAATAACTTATATATCCCCCTCTCAGCTTCCCTTCCCCCTCTGTAACTTCATCCCTCTCTCACCTACCCTTCCTCAATAACTTATACATCCCCCTCTCAGCTTCCCTTCACCCTCTGTAACTTTATCCCTCTCTCACCTACCCTTACTCAATAACTTATATATCCCCCTGTCAGCTCCCTTCCCCCTCTGTAACTTTATCCCTCTCTCACCTACCCTTCCTCAATAACTTACATATATCCATCTCAGCTTCCCTTCACCCTCTGTAACTTCATCCCTCTCTCACCTACCCTTACTCAATAACTTATATATCCCCCTCTCAGCTTCCCTTCCCCCTCTGTAACTTCATCCCTCTCTCACCTACCCTTCCTCAGTAACTTATATATCCCCCTCTCAGGTTCCCTTCACCCTCTGTATCTTCATCCCTCTCTCACCTACCCTTCCTCAATAACTTACATATATCCCTCTCAGCTTCCCTTCACCCTCTGTAACTTCATCCCTCTCTCACCTACCCTTCCTCAATAACTTATATATCCCCTTCTCAGCTTCCCTTCACCCTCTGTAACTTCATCCCTCTCTCACCTACCCTTCCTCAATAACTTATATATCCCCCTCTCAGCTTCCCTTCACCCTCTGTAACTTCATCCCTCTCTCACCTACCCTTCCTCAATAACTTATATATCCCCCTCTCAGCTTCCCTTCACCCTCTGTAACTTCATCCCTCTCTCACCTACCCTTCCTCAATAACTTATATATCCCCCTCTCAGCTTCCCTTCACCCTCTGTAACTTCATCCCTCTCTCACCTACCCTTCCTCAATAACTTATATATCCCCCTGTCAGCTTCCCTACCCCCTCTGTAACTTCATCCCTCTCTCACCTACCCTTCCTCAATAACTTATATATCCCCCTCTCAGGTTCCCTTCACCCTCTGTATCTTCATCCCTCTCTCACCTACCCTTCCTCAATAACTTACATATATCCCTCTCAGCTTCCCTTCACCCTCTGTAACTTCATCCCTCTCTCACCTACCCTTACTCAATAACTTATATATCCCCCTGTCAGCTCCCTTCCCCCTCTGTAACTTTATCCCTCTCTCACCTACCCTTCCTCAATAACTTACATATATCCCTCTCAGCTTTCCTTCACCCTCTGTAACTTCATCCCTCTCTCACCTACCCTTACTCAATAACTTATATATCCCCCTCTCAGCTTCCCTTCCCCCTCTGTAACTTCATCCCTCTCTCACCTACCCTTCCTCAGTAACTTATATATCCCCCTCTCAGGTTCCCTTCACCCTCTGTATCTTCATCCCTCTCTCACCTACCCTTCCTCAATAACTTACATATATCCCTCTCAGCTTCCCTTCACCCTCTGTTACTTTATCCCTCTCTCACCTACCCTTCCTCAATAACTTATATATCCCCCTCTCAGCTTCCCTTCACCCTCTGTAACTTCATCCCTCTCTCACCTACCCTTCCTCAATAACTTATATATCCCCCTCTCAGCTTCCCTTCACCCTCTGTAACTTCATCCCTCTCTCACCTACCCTTACACAATAACTTATATATCCCCCTGTCAGCTCCATTCCCCCTCTGAAACTTTATCCCTCTCTCACCTACCCTTCCTCAATAACTTACATATATCCCTCTCAGCTTCCCTTCACCCTCTGTTACATTATCCTTCTCTCACCTACCCTTACTCAATTACTTATATATCCCCCTGTCAGCTTCCCTTCCCCCTCTGTAACTTCATTCTTCTCTCACCTACCCTTCCTCAATAACTTATATATCCCCCTCTCAGTTTCCCTTTACCCTCTGTAACTTCATCCCTCTCTCACCTACAATTCCTCAATAATTTATATATCCCCCTCTCAGCTCCCTTCCCCCTCTGTAACTTCATCCCTCTCTCCCCTACCCTTCCTCAATAACTTATATATCCCCCTCTCAGCTTCCCTTCCCCCTCTGTAACTTCATTCATCTCTCACCTACCCTTCCTCAATAACTTATATATATCCCTCTCAGCTTCCCTTCCCCCTCTGTAACTTCATCCCTCTCTCCCCTACCCTTCCTCAATAACTTATATATCCCCCTCTCAGCTTCCCTTCCCCCTCTGTAACTTCATTCATCTCTCACCTACCCTTCCTCAATAACTTATATATCCCCCTCTCAGCTTCCCTTCACCCTCTGTAACTTCATCCCTCTCTCACCTACCCTTCCTCAATAACTTATATATCCCCCTCTCAGCTTCCCTTCACCCTCTGTAACTTCATCCCTCTCTCACCTACCCTTACTCAATAACTTATATATCCCCCTCTCAGCTTCCCTTCACCCTCTGTAACTTCATCCCTCTCTCACCTACCCTTCCTCAATAACTTATATATCCCCCTCTCAGCTTCCCTTCACCCTCTGTAACTTCATCCCTCTCTCACCTACCCTTACTCAATAACTTATATATCCCCCTGTCAGCTCCCTTCCCCCTCTGAAACTTTATCCCTCTCTCACCTACCCTTCCTCAATAACTTACATATATCCCTCTCAGCTTCCCTTCACCCTCTGTTACTTTATCCCTCTCTCACCTACCCTTACTCAATTACTTATATATCCCCCTGTCAGCTTCCCTTCCCCCTCTGTAACTTCATCCCTCTCTCACCTACCCTTCCTCAACAACTTATATATCCCCCTCTCAGCTTCCCTTCACCCTCTGTAACTTTATCCCTCTCTCGCCTACCCTTACTCAATAACTTACATATATCCCTCTCATCTTCCCCTACTTCTCTGTAACTTCATCCCTCTCTCACCTACCCTTCCTCAATAACTTACATATATCCCTCTCAGCTTCCCTTCACCCTCTGTAACTTCATCCCTCTCTCACCTACCCTTACTCAATAACTTATATATCCCCCTCTCAGCTTCCCTTCCCCCTCTGTAACTTCATTCCTCTCTCACCTACCCTTCCTCAATAACTTACATATATCCCTCTCAGCTTCCCTTCACCCTCTGTAACTTCATCCCTCTCTCACCTACCCTTACTCAAAAACTTATATATCCCCCTCTCAGCTTCCCTTCCCCCTCTGTAACTTCATCCCTCTCTCACCTACCCTTCCTCAATAACTTATATATCCCCCTCTCAGCTTCCCTTCACCCTCTGTAACTTCATCCCTCTCTCACCTACCCTTCCTCAATAACTTATATATCCCCCTGTCAGCTTCCCTTCCCCCTCTGTAACTTCATTCTTCTCTCACCTACCCTTCCTCAATAACTTATATATCCCCCTCTCAGTTTCCCTTTACCCTCTGTAACTTCATCCCTCTCTCACCTACAATTCCTCAATAATTTATATATCCCCCTCTCAGCTCCCTTCCCCCTCTGTAACTTCATCCCTCTCTCCCCTACCCTTCCTCAATAACTTATATATCCCCCTCTCAGCTTCCCTTCCCCCTCTGTAACTTCATTCATCTCTCACCTACCCTTCCTCAATAACTTATATATATCCCTCTCAGCTTCCCTTCCCCCTCTGTAACTTTATCCCTCTCTCACCTACCCTTACTCAATAACTTATATATCCCCCTCTCAGCTTCCCTTCCCCCTCTGTAACTTCATCTCTCTCTCACCTACCCTTCCTCAATAACTTATATATCCCCCTGTCAGCTCCCCTTCCTCCTCTGTAACTTCATCCCTCTCTCACCTACCCTTCCTCAATAACTTATATATATCCTTCTCTCAGCTTAACTTCACCCTCTGTAACTTCATCCCTCTCTCACCTACCCTTCCTCAATAACTTATTTATCCCCCTCTCAGCTCCCTTCCTCCTCCGTAACTTCGTTCCTCTCTTACGTACCCTTCCTCAATAACTTATATATCCCCCTCTCAGCTTCCCTTCACCCTCTGTAACTTCGTTCCTCTCTCACGTACCCTTCCTCAATAACTTATATTTCCCACTCTCAGCTTCCCTTCACCCTCTGTAACTTCATCCCTCTCTCACCTACCCTTCCTCAATAACTTATATATCCCCCTCTCAGCTCCCTTCCCCCTCTGTAACTTCATCCCTCTCTCACCTACCCTTCCTCAATAACTTATATATCCCCCTCTCAGCTTCCCTTCCTCCTCTGTAACTTCATCTCTCTCTCACCTACCCTTACTCAATAACTTATATATCCCCCTCTCAGCTTCCCTTACCCCTCTGTAACTTCATCCCTCTCTCACCTACCCTTCCTCAATAACTTATATATCCCCCTCTCAGGTTCCCTTCACCCTCTGTAACTTCATCCCTCTCTCACCTACCCTTCCTCAATAACTTATATATCCCCCTCTCAGCTCCCTTCCCACTCTGTAACTTCATCTCTCTCTCACCTACCCTTACTCAATAACTTATATATCCCCCTCTCAGCTTCCCTTCACCCTCTGTAACTTCATCACTCTCTCACCTACCCTTCCTCAATAACTTATATATACCAGTCTCAGCTCCCTTCCCCATTTGTAACTTCATCTCTCTCTCACCTACCCTTCCTCAATAACTTATATATCCCCATCAGCTTCCCTTCCCCCTCTGTAACTTCATCCCTCTCTCACCTACCCTTCCTCAATAACTTATATATATATCCCTCTCAGCTTCCCTTCACCCTCTGTAACTGCATCTCTCTCACCTACCCTTCCTCAATAACTTATATATCCCCCTCTCAGCTTCCCTTCACCCTCTGTAACTTCATCCCTCTCTCACCTACCCTTCCTCAATAACTTATATATCCCCCTGTCAGCTTCCCTTCCCCCTCTGTAACTTCATCCCTCTCTCGCCTACCCTTCCTCAATAACTTATATATCCCCCGGTCAGCTTCCCTTCCCCCTCTGTAACTTCATCCCTCTCTCACCTACCCTTACTCAATAACTTATATATCTCCCTCTCAACTTCCCTTCACCCTCTGTAACTTCATCCCTCTCTCACCTACCCTTCCTCAATTACTTATATATTCCCCTCTCAGCTTCCCTTCACCCTCTGTAACTTCATCCCTCTCTCACCTACCCTTCCTCAATAACTTACATATATCCCTCTCAGCTTCCCTTCACCCTCTGTAACTTCATCCCTCTCTCACCTACCCTTACTCAATAACTTATATATCCCCCTCTCAGCTTCCCTTCCCCCTCTGTAACTTCATCCCTCTCTCACCTACCCTTCCTCAGTAACTTATATATCCCCCTCTCAGGTTCCCTTCACCCTCTGTATCTTCATTCCTCTCTCACCTACCCTTCCTCAATAACTTACATATATCCCTCTCAGCTTCCCTTCACCCTCTGTAACTTCATCCCTCTCTCACCTACCCTTCCTCAATAACTTATATATCCCCTTCTCAGCTTCCCTTCACCCTCTGTAACTTCATCCCTCTCTCACCTACCCTTCCTCAATAACTTATATATCCCCCTCTCAGCTTCCCTTCACCCTCTGTAACTTCATCCCTCTCTCACCTACCCTTCCTCAATAACTTATATATCCCCCTCTCAGCTTCCCTTCACCCTCTGTAACTTCATCCCTCTCTCACCTACCCTTCCTCAATAACTTATATATCCCCCTCTCAGCTTCCCTTCACCCTCTGTAACTTCATCCCTCTCTCACCTACCCTTCCTCAATAACTTATATATCCCCCTGTCAGCTTCCCTACCCCCTCTGTAACTTCATCCCTCTCTTACCTACCCTTCCTCAATAACTTATACATCCCCCTCTCAGCTTCCCTTCACCCTCTGTAACTTTATCCCTCTCTCACCTACCCTTACTCAATAACTTATATATCCCCCTGTCAGCTCCCTTCCCCCTCTGTAACTTTATCCCTCTCTCACCTACCCTTCCTCAATAACTTACATATATCCCTCTCAGCTTCCCTTCACCCTCTGTAACTTCATCCCTCTCTCACCTACCCTTACTCAATAACTTATATATATCCCCCTCTCAGCTTCCCTTCCCCCTCTGTAACTTCATCCCTCTCTCACCTACCCTTCCTCAGTAACTTATATATCCCTCTCTCAGGTTCCCTTCACCCTCTGTATCTTCATCCCTCTCTCACCTACCCTTCCTCAATAACTTACATATATCCCTCTCAGCTTCCCTTCACCCTCTGTTACTTTATGCCTCTCTCACCTACCCTTCCTCAATAACTTATATATCCCCCTCTCAGCTTCCCTTCACCCTCTGTAACTTCATCCCTCTCTCACCTACCCTTCCTCAATAACTTACATATATCCCTCTCAGCTTCCCTTCACCCTCTGTAACTTCATCCCTCTCTCACCTACCCTTACTCAATAACTTATATATCCCCCTCTCAGCTTCCCTTCCCCCTCTGTAACTTCATCCCTCTCTCACCTACCCTTCCTCAGTAACGTATATATCCCCCTCTCAGGTTCCTTTCACCCTCTGTATCTTCATTCCTCTCTCACCTACCCTTCCTCAATAACTTACATATATCCCTCTCAGCTTCCCTTCACCCTCTGTAACTTCATCCCTCTCTCACCTACCCTTCCTCAATAACTTATATATCCCCTTCTCAGCTTCCCTTCACCCTCTGTAACTTCATCCCTCTCTCACCTACCCTTCCTCAATAACTTATATATCCCCCTCTCAGCTTCCCTTCACCCTCTGTAACTTCATCCCTCTCTCACCTACCCTTCCTCAATAACTTATATATCCCCCTCTCAGCTTCCCTTCACCCTCTGTAACTTCATCCCTCTCTCACCTACCCTTCCTCAATAACTTATATATCCCCCTCTCAGCTTCCCTTCACCCTCTGTAACTTCATCCCTCTCTCACCTACCCTTCCTCAATAACTTATATATCCCCCTGTCAGCTTCCCTACCCCCTCTGTAACTTCATCCCTCTCTCACCTACCCTTCCTCAATAACTTATACATCCCCCTCTCAGCTTCCCTTCACCCTCTGTAACTTTATCCCTCTCTCACCTACCCTTACTCAATAACTTATATATCCCCCTGTCAGCTCCCTTCCCCCTCTGTAACTTTATCCCTCTCTCACCTACCCTTCCTCAATAACTTACATATATCCCTCTCAGCTTCCCTTCACCCTCTGTAACTTCATCCCTCTCTCACCTACCCTTACTCAATAACTTATATATCCCCCTCTCAGCTTCCCTTCCCCCTCTGTAACTTCATCCCTCTCTCACCTACACTTCCTCAGTAACTTATATATCCCCCTCTCAGTTTCCCTTCACCCTCTGTATCTTCATCCCTCTCTCACCTACCCTTCCTCAATAACTTATATATCCCCCTGTCAGCTTCCCTACCCCCTCTGTAACTTCATCCCTCTCTTACCTACCCTTCCTCAATAACTTATACATCCCCCTCTCAGCTTCCCTTCACCCTCTGTAACTTTATCCCTCTCTCACCTACCCTTACTCAATAACTTATATATCCCCCTGTCAGCTCCCTTCCCCCTCTGTAACTTTATCCCTCTCTCACCTACCCTTCCTCAATAACTTACATATATCCCTCTCAGCTTCCCTTCACCCTCTGTAACTTCATCCCTCTCTCACCTACCCTTACTCAATAACTTATATATATCCCCCTCTCAGCTTCCCTTCCCCCTCTGTAACTTCATCCCTCTCTCACCTACCCTTCCTCAGTAACTTATATATCCCTCTCTCAGGTTCCCTTCACCCTCTGTATCTTCATCCCTCTCTCACCTACCCTTCCTCAATAACTTACATATATCCCTCTCAGCTTCCCTTCACCCTCTGTTACTTTATGCCTCTCTCACCTACCCTTCCTCAATAACTTATATATCCCCCTCTCAGCTTCCCTTCACCCTCTGTAACTTCATCCCTCTCTCACCTACCCTTCCTCAATAACTTACATATATCCCTCTCAGCTTCCCTTCACCCTCTGTAACTTCATCCCTCTCTCACCTACCCTTACTCAATAACTTATATATCCCCCTCTCAGCTTCCCTTCCCCCTCTGTAACTTCATCCCTCTCTCACCTACCCTTCCTCAGTAACGTATATATCCCCCTCTCAGGTTCCTTTCACCCTCTGTATCTTCATTCCTCTCTCACCTACCCTTCCTCAATAACTTACATATATCCCTCTCAGCTTCCCTTCACCCTCTGTAACTTCATCCCTCTCTCACCTACCCTTCCTCAATAACTTATATATCCCCTTCTCAGCTTCCCTTCACCCTCTGTAACTTCATCCCTCTCTCACCTACCCTTCCTCAATAACTTATATATCCCCCTCTCAGCTTCCCTTCACCCTCTGTAACTTCATCCCTCTCTCACCTACCCTTCCTCAATAACTTATATATCCCCCTCTCAGCTTCCCTTCACCCTCTGTAACTTCATCCCTCTCTCACCTACCCTTCCTCAATAACTTATATATCCCCCTCTCAGCTTCCCTTCACCCTCTGTAACTTCATCCCTCTCTCACCTACCCTTCCTCAATAACTTATATATCCCCCTGTCAGCTTCCCTACCCCCTCTGTAACTTCATCCCTCTCTCACCTACCCTTCCTCAATAACTTATACATCCCCCTCTCAGCTTCCCTTCACCCTCTGTAACTTTATCCCTCTCTCACCTACCCTTACTCAATAACTTATATATCCCCCTGTCAGCTCCCTTCCCCCTCTGTAACTTTATCCCTCTCTCACCTACCCTTCCTCAATAACTTACATATATCCCTCTCAGCTTCCCTTCACCCTCTGTAACTTCATCCCTCTCTCACCTACCCTTACTCAATAACTTATATATCCCCCTCTCAGCTTCCCTTCCCCCTCTGTAACTTCATCCCTCTCTCACCTACACTTCCTCAGTAACTTATATATCCCCCTCTCAGTTTCCCTTCACCCTCTGTATCTTCATCCCTCTCTCACCTACCCTTCCTCAATAACTTACATATATCCCTCTCAGCTTCCCTTCACCCTCTGTTACTTTATCCCTCTCTCACCTACCCTTCCTCAATAACTTATATATCCCCCTCTCAGCTTCCCTTCACCCTCTGTAACTTCATCCCTCTCTCACCTACCCTTCCTCAATAACTTATATATCCCCCTCTCAGCTTCCCTTCACCCTCTGTAACTTCATCCCTCTCTCACCTACCCTTCCTCAATAACTTATATATCCCCCTCTCAGCTTCCCTTCACCCTCTGTAACTTCATCCCTCTCTCACCTACCCTTACTCAATAACTTATATATCCCCCTCTCAGCTTCCCTTCACCCTCTGTAACTTCATCCCTCTCTCACCTACCCTTCCTCAATAACTTATATATCCCCCTCTCAGCTTCCCTTCACCCTCTGTAACTTCATCCCTCTCTCACCTACCCTTACTCAATAACTTATATATCCCCCTCTCAGCTTCCCTTCCTCCTCTGTAACTTCATCTCTCTCTCACCTACCCTTACTCAATAACTTATATATCCCCCTCTCAGCTTCCCTTACCCCTCTGTAACTTCATCCCTCTCTCACCTACCCTTCCTCAATAACTTATATATCCCCCTCTCAGGTTCCCTTCACCCTCTGTAACTTCATCCCTCTCTCACCTACCCTTCCTCAATAACTTATATATCCCCCTCTCAGCTCCCTTCCCACTCTGTAACTTCATCTCTCTCTCACCTACCCTTACTCAATAACTTATATATCCCCCTCTCAGCTTCCCTTCACCCTCTGTAACTTCATCCCTCTCTCACCTACCCTTACTCAATAACTTATATATCCCCCTGTCAGCTCCCTTCCCCCTCTGTAACTTCATCCCTCTCTTACCTACCCTTCCTCAATAACTTACATATATCCCTCTCAGCTTCCCTTCACCCTCTGTTACTTTATCCCTCTCTCACCTACCCTTACTCAATTACTTATATATCCCCCTGTCAGCTTCCCTTCCCCCTCTGTAACTTCATCCCTCTCTCACCTACCCTTCCTCAACAACTTATATATCCCCCTCTCAGCTTCCCTTCACCCTCTGTAACTTTATCCCTCTCTCGCCTACCCTTACTCAATAACTTACATATATCCCTCTCATCTTCCCCTACTTCTCTGTAACTTCATCCCTCTCTCACCTACCCTTCCTCACTAACTTACATATATCCCTCTCAGCTTCCCTTCACCCTCTGTAACTTCATCCCTCTCTCACCTACCCTTACTCAATAACTTATATATCCCCCTCTCAGCTTCCCTTCCCCCTCTGTAACTTCATTCCTCTCTCACCTACCCTTCCTCAATAACTTACATATATCCCTCTCAGCTTCCCTTCACCCTCTGTAACTTCATCCCTCTCTCACCTACCCTTACTCAAAAACTTATATATCCCCCTCTCAGCTTCCCTTCCCCCTCTGTAACTTCATCCCTCTCTCACCTACCCTTCCTCAATAACTTATATATCCCCCTCTCAGCTTCCCTTCACCCTCTGTAACTTCATCCCTCTCTCACCTACCCTTCCTCAATAACTTATATATCCCCCTGTCAGCTTCCCTTCCCCCTCTGTAACTTCATTCTTCTCTCACCTACCCTTCCTCAATAACTTATATATCCCCCTCTCAGTTTCCCTTTACCCTCTGTAACTTCATCCCTCTCTCACCTACAATTCCTCAATAATTTATATATCCCCCTCTCAGCTCCCTTCCCCCTCTGTAACTTCATCCCTCTCTCCCCTACCCTTCCTCAATAACTTATATATCCCCCTCTCAGCTTCCCTTCCCCCTCTGTAACTTCATTCATCTCTCACCTACCCTTCCTCAATAACTTATAAATATCCCTCTCAGCTTCCCTTCCCCCTCTGTAACTTTATCCCTCTCTCACCTACCCTTACTCAATAACTTATATATCCCCCTCTCAGCTTCCCTTCCCCCTCTGTAACTTCATCTCTCTCTCACCTACCCTTCCTCAATAACTTATATATCCCCCTGTCAGCTCCCCTTCCTCCTCTGTAACTTCATCCCTCTCTCACCTACCCTTCCTCAATAACTTATATATATCCTTCTCTCAGCTTAACTTCACCCTCTGTAACTTCATCCCTCTCTCACCTACCCTTCCTCAATAACTTATTTATCCCCCTCTCAGCTCCCTTCCTCCTCCGTAACTTCGTTCCTCTCTTACGTACCCTTCCTCAATAACTTATATATCCCCCTCTCAGCTTCCCTTCACCCTCTGTAACTTCGTTCCTCTCTCACGTACCCTTCCTCAATAACTTATATTTCCCACTCTCAGCTTCCCTTCACCCTCTGTAACTTCATCCCTCTCTCACCTACCCTTCCTCAATAACTTATATATCCCCCTCTCAGCTCCCTTCCCCCTCTGTAACTTCATCCCTCTCTCACCTACCCTTCCTCAATAACTTATATATCCCCCTCTCAGCTTCCCTTCCTCCTCTGTAACTTCATCTCTCTCTCACCTACCCTTACTCAATAACTTATATATCCCCCTCTCAGCTTCCCTTACCCCTCTGTAACTTCATCCCTCTCTCACCTACCCTTCCTCAATAACTTATATATCCCCCTCTCAGGTTCCCTTCACCCTCTGTAACTTCATCCCTCTCTCACCTACCCTTCCTCAATAACTTATATATCCCCCTCTCAGCTCCCTTCCCACTCTGTAACTTCATCTCTCTCTCACCTACCCTTACTCAATAACTTATATATCCCCCTCTCAGCTTCCCTTCACCCTCTGTAACTTCATCACTCTCTCACCTACCCTTCCTCAATAACTTATATATACCAGTCTCAGCTCCCTTCCCCATTTGTAACTTCATCTCTCTCTCACCTACCCTTCCTCAATAACTTATATATCCCCATCAGCTTCCCTTCCCCCTCTGTAACTTCATCCCTCTCTCACCTACCCTTCCTCAATAACTTATATATATATCCCTCTCAGCTTCCCTTCACCCTCTGTAACTGCATCTCTCTCACCTACCCTTCCTCAATAACTTATATATCCCCCTCTCAGCTTCCCTTCACCCTCTGTAACTTCATCCCTCTCTCACCTACCCTTCCTCAATAACTTATATATCCCCCTGTCAGCTTCCCTTCCCCCTCTGTAACTTCATTCTTCTCTCACCTACCCTTCCTCAATAACTTACATATATCCCTCTCAGCTTCCCTTACCCCTCTGTATCTTCATTCCTCTCTCACCTACCCTTCCTCAATAATTTATATATGCCCCTCTCAGCTTCCCTTCACCCTCTGTTACTTCATCCCTCTCTCGCCTACCCTTCCTCAATAACTTATATATCCCCCGGTCAGCTTCCCTTCCCCCTCTGTAACTTCATCCCTCTCTCACCTACCCTTACTCAATAACTTATATATCTCCCTCTCAACTTCCCTTCACCCTCTGTAACTTCATCCCTCTCTCACCTACCCTTCCTCAATTACTTATATATTCCCCTCTCAGCTTCCCTTCACCCTCTGTAACTTCATCCCTCTCTCACCTACCCTTCCTCAATAACTTACATATATCCCTCTCAGCTTCCCTTCACCCTCTGTAACTTCATCCCTCTCTCACCTACCCTTACTCAATAACTTATATATCCCCCTCTCAGCTTCCCTTCCCCCTCTGTAACTTCATCCCTCTCTCACCTACCCTTCCTCAGTAACTTATATATCCCCCTCTCAGGTTCCCTTCACCCTCTGTATCTTCATTCCTCTCTCACCTACCCTTCCTCAATAACTTACATATATCCCTCTCAGCTTCCCTTCACCCTCTGTAACTTCATCCCTCTCTCACCTACCCTTCCTCAATAACTTATATATCCCCCTCTCAGCTTCCCTTCACCCTCTGTAACTTCATCCCTCTCTCACCTACCCTTCCTCAATAACTTATATATCCCCCTCTCAGCTTCCCTTCACTCTCTGTAACTTCATCCCTCTCTCACCTACCCTTCCTCAATAACTTATATATCCCCCTCTCAGCTTCCCTTCACCCTCTGTAACTTCATCCCTCTCTCACCTACCCTTCCTCAATAACTTATATATCCCCCTCTCAGCTTCCCTTCACCCTCTGTAACTTCATCCCTCTCTCACCTACCCTTCCTCAATAACTTATATATCCCCCTCTCAGCTTCCCTTCACCCTCTGTAACTTCATCCCTCTCTCACCTACCCTTCCTCAATAACTTATATATCCCCCTCTCAGCTTCCCTTCACCCTCTGTAACTTCATCCCTCTCTCACCTACCCTTCCTCAATAACTTATATATCCCCCTGTCAGCTTCCCTACCCCCTCTGTAACTTCATCCCTCTCTCACCTACCCTTCCTCAATTACTTATATATTCCCCTCTCAGCTTCCCTTCACCCTCTGTAACTTCATCCCTCTCTCACCTACCCTTCCTCAATAACTTACATATATCCCTCTCAGCTTCCCTTCACCCTCTGTAACTTCATCCCTCTCTCACCTACCCTTACTCAATAACTTATATATCCCCCTCTCAGCTTCCCTTCCCCCTCTGTAACTTCATCCCTCTCTCACCTACCCTTCCTCAGTAACTTATATATCCCCCTCTCAGGTTCCCTTCACCCTCTGTAACTTCATCCCTCTCTCACCTACCCTTCCTCAATAACTTATATATCCCCCTCTCAGCTTCCCTTCACCCTCTGTAACTTCATCCCTCTCTCACCTACCCTTCCTCAATAACTTATATATCCCCCTCTCAGCTTCCCTTCACCCTCTGTAACTTCATCCCTCTCTCACCTACCCTTCCTCAATAACTTATATATCCCCCTCTCAGCTTCCCTTCACCCTCTGTAACTTCATCCCTCTCTCACCTACCCTTCCTCAATAACTTATATATCCCCCTGTCAGCTTCCCTACCCCCTCTGTAACTTCATCCCTCTCTCACCTACCCTTCCTCAATTACTTATATATTCCCCTCTCAGCTTCCCTTCACCCTCTGTATCTTCATTCCTCTCTCACCTACCCTTCCTCAATAACTTACATATATCCCTCTCAGCTTCCCTTCACCCTCTGTAACTTCATCCCTCTCTCACCTACCCTTCCTCAATAACTTATATATCCCCTTCTCAGCTTCCCTTCACCCTCTGTAACTTCATCCCTCTCTCACCTACCCTTCCTCAATAACTTATATATCCCCCTCTCAGCTTCCCTTCACCCTCTGTAACTTCATCCCTCTCTCACCTACCCTTCCTCAATAACTTATATATCCCCCTGTCAGCTTCCCTACCCCCTCTGTAACTTCATCCCTCTCTCACCTACCCTTCCTCAATAACTTATATATCCCCCTGTCAGCTTCCCTACCCCCTCTGTAACTTCATCCCTCTCTTACCTACCCTTCCTCAATAACTTATACATCCCCCTCTCAGCTTCCCTTCACCCTCTGTAACTTTATCCCTCTCTCACCTACCCTTACTCAATAACTTATATATCCCCCTGTCAGCTCCCTTCCCACTCTGTAACTTTATCCCTCTCTCACCTACCCTTCCTCAATAACTTACATATATCCCTCTCAGCTTCCCTTCACCCTCTGTAACTTCATCCCTCTCTCACCTACCCTTACTCAATAACTTATATATATCCCCCTCTCAGCTTCCCTTCCCCCTCTGTAACTTCATCCCTCTCTCACCTACCCTTCCTCAGTAACTTATATATCCCTCTCTCAGGTTCCCTTCACCCTCTGTATCTTCATCCCTCTCTCACCTACCCTTCCTCAATAACTTACATATATCCCTCTCTGCTTCCCTTCACCCTCTGTTACTTTATCCCTCTCTCACCTACCCTTCCTCAATAACTTATATATCCCCCTCTCAGCTTCCCTTCACCCTCTGTAACTTCATCCCTCTCTCACCTACCCTTACTCAATAACTTACATATATCCCTCTCAGCTTCCCTTCACCCTCTGTAACTTCATCCCTCTCTCACCTACCCTTACTCAATAACTTATATATCCCCCTCTCAGCTTCCCTTCACCCTCTGTTACTTTATCCCTCTCTCACCTACCCTTCCTCAATAACTTACATATATCCCTCTCAGCTTCCCTTCACCCTCTGTAACTTCATCCCTCTCTCACCTACCCTTACTCAATAACTTATATATCCCCCTCTCAGCTTCCCTTCCCCCTCTGTAACTTCATCCCTCTCTCACCTACCCTTCCTCAGTAACGTATATATCCCCCTCTCAGGTTCCTTTCACCCTCTGTATCTTCATTCCTCTCTCACCTACCCTTCCTCAATATCTTACATATATCCCTCTCAGCTTCCCTTCACCCTCTGTAACTTCATCCCTCTCTCACCTACCCTTCCTCAATAACTTATATATCCCCCTGTCAGCTTCCCTACCCCCTCTGTAACTTCATCCCTCTCTCACCTACCCTTCCTCAATAACTTATACATCCCCCTCTCAGCTTCCCTTAACCCTCTGTAACTTTATCCCTCTCTCACCTACCCTTACTCAATAACTTATATATCCCCCTGTCAGCTCCCTTCCCCCTCTGTAACTTTATCCCTCTCTCACCTACCCTTCCTCAATAACTTACATATATCCCTCTCAGCTTCCCTTCACCCTCTGTAACTTCATCCCTCTCTCACCTACCCTTACTCAATAACTTATATATCCCCCTCTCAGCTTCCCTTCCCCCTCTGTAACTTCATCCCTCTCTCACCTACCCTTCCTCAGTAACTTATATATCCCCCTCTCAGGTTCCCTTCACCCTCTGTATCTTCATCCCGCTCTCACCTACCCTTCCTCAATAACTTACATATATCCCTCTCAGCTTCCCTTCACCCTCTGTTACTTTATCCCTCTCTCACCTACCCTTCCTCAATAACTTATATATCCCCCTCTCAGCTTCCCTTCACCCTCTGTAACTTCATCCCTCTCTCACCTACCCTTCCTCAATAACTTATATATCCCCCTCTCAGCTTCCCTTCACCCTCTGTAACTTCATCCCTCTCTCACCTACCCTTCCTCAATAACTTATATATCCCCCTCTCAGCTTCCCTTCACCCTCTGTAACTTCATCCCTCTCTCACCTACCCTTACTCAATAACTTATATATACCCCTGTCAGCTCCCTTCCCCCTCTGTAACTTTATCCCTCTCTCACCTACCCTTCCTCAATAACTTACATATATCCCTCTCAGCTTCCCTTCACCCTCTGTTACTTTATCCCTCTCTCACCTACCCTTACTCAATTACTTATATATCCCCCTGTCAGCTTCCCTTCCCCCTCTGTAACTTCATCCCTCTCTCACCTACCCTTCCTCAATAACTTATATATCCCCCTCTCAGCTTCCCTTCACCCTCTGTAACTTTATCCCTCTCTCACCTACCCTTACTCAATAACTTACATATATCCCTCTCATCTTCCCCTACTTCTCTGTAACTTCATCCCTCTCTCACCTACCCTTCCTCAATAACTTACATATATCCCTCTCAGCTTCCCTTCACCCTCTGTAACTTCATCCCTCTCTCACCTACCCTTACTCAATAACTTATATATCCCCCTCTCAGCTTCCCTTCCCCCTCTGTAACTTCATTCCTCTCTCACCTACCCTTCCTCAATAACTTACATATATCCCTCTCAGCTTCCCTTCACCCTCTGTAACTTCATCCCTCTCTCACCTACCCTTACTCAATTACTTATATATCCCCCTCTCAGCTTCCCTTCCCCCTCTGTAACTTCATCCCTCTCTCACCTACCCTTCCTCAATAACTTATATATCCCCCTCTCAGCTTCCCTTCACCCTCTGTAACTTCATCCCTCTCTCACCTACCCTTCCTCAATAACTTATATATCCCCCTGTCAGCTTCCCTTCCCCCTCTGTAACTTCATTCTTCTCTCACCTACCCTTCCTCAATAACTTATATATCCCCCTCTCAGTTTCCCTTTACCCTCTGTAACTTTATCCCTCTCTCACCTACAATTCCTCAATAATTTATATATCCCCCTCTCAGCTCCCTTACCCCTCTGTAACTTCATCCCTCTCTCCCCTACCCTTCCTCAATAACTTATATATCCCCCTCTCAGCTTCCCTTCCCCCTCTGTAACTTCATTCATCTCTCACCTACCCTTCCTCAATAACTTATATATATCCCTCTCAGCTTCCCTTCCCCCTCTGTAACTTTATCCCTCTCTCACCTACCCTTACTCAATAACTTATATATCCCCCTCTCAGCTTCCCTTCCCCCTCTGTAACTTCATCTCTCTCTCACCTACCCTTCCTCAATAACTTATATATCCCCCTGTCAGCTCCCCTTCCTCCTCTGTAACTTCATCCCTCTCTCACCTACCCTTCCTCAATAACTTACATATATCCCTCTCAGCTTCCCTTCACCCTCTGTAACTTCATCCCTCTCTCACCTACCCTTACTCAATAACTTATATATCCCCCTCTCAGCTTCCCTTCCCCCTCTGTAACTTCATCCCTCTCTCACCTACCCTTCCTCAGTAACTTATATATCCCCCTCTCAGGTTCCCTTCACCCTCTGTATCTTCATCCCTCTCTCACCTACCCTTCCTCAATAACTTACATATATCCCTCTCAGCTTCCCTTCACCCTCTGTTACTTTATCCCTCTCTCACCTACCCTTCCTCAATAACTTATATATCCCCCTCTCAGCTTCCCTTCACCCTCTGTAACTTCATCCCTCTCTCACCTACCCTTCCTCAATAACTTATATATCCCCCTCTCAGCTTCCCTTCACCCTCTGTAACTTCATCCCTCTCTCACCTACCCTTCCTCAATAACTTATATATCCCCCTCTCAGCTTCCCTTCACCCTCTGTAACTTCATCCCTCTCTCACCTACCCTTACTCAATAACTTATATATACCCCTGTCAGCTCCCTTCCCCCTCTGTAACTTTATCCCTCTCTCACCTACCCTTCCTCAATAACTTACATATATCCCTCTCAGCTTCCCTTCACCCTCTGTTACTTTATCCCTCTCTCACCTACCCTTACTCAATTACTTATATATCCCCCTGTCAGCTTCCCTTCCCCCTCTGTAACTTCATCCCTCTCTCACCTACCCTTCCTCAATAACTTATATATCCCCCTCTCAGCTTCCCTTCACCCTCTGTAACTTTATCCCTCTCTCACCTACCCTTACTCAATAACTTACATATATCCCTCTCATCTTCCCCTACTTCTCTGTATCTTCATCCCTCTCTCACCTACCCTTCCTCAATAACTTACATATATCCCTCTCAGCTTCCCTTCACCCTCTGTAACTTCATCCCTCTCTCACCTACCCTTACTCAATAACTTATATATCCCCCTCTCAGCTTCCCTTCCCCCTCTGTAACTTCATTCCTCTCTCACCTACCCTTCCTCAATAACTTACATATATCCCTCTCAGCTTCCCTTCACCCTCTGTAACTTCATCCCTCTCTCACCTACCCTTACTCAATAACTTATATATCCCCCTCTCAGCTTCCCTTCCCCCTCTGTAACTTCATCCCTCTCTCACCTACCCTTACTCAATTACTTATATATCCCCCTGTCAGCTTCCCTTCCCCCTCTGTAACTTCATCCCTCTCTCACCTACCCTTACTCAATAACTTACATATATCCCTCTCATCTTCCCCTACTTCTCTGTATCTTCATCCCTCTCTCACCTACCCTTCCTCAATAACTTACATATATCCCTCTCAGCTTCCCTTCACCCTCTGTAACTTCATCCCTCTCTCACCTACCCTTACTCAATAACTTATATATCCCCCTCTCAGCTTCCCTTCCCCCTCTGTAACTTCATTCCTCTCTCACCTACCCTTCCTCAATAACTTACATATATCCCTCTCAGCTTCCCTTCCCCCTCTGTAACTTTATCCCTCTCTCACCTACCCTTCCTCAATAACTTACATATATCCCTCTCAGCTTCCCTTCACCCTCTGTTACTTTATCCCTCTCTCACCTACCCTTACTCAATTACTTATATATCCCCCTGTCAGCTTCCCTTCCCCCTCTGTAACTTCATCCCTCTCTCACCTACCCTTCCTCAATAACTTATATATCCCCCTCTCAGCTTCCCTTCACCCTCTGTAACTTTATCCCTCTCTCACCTACCCTTACTCAATAACTTACATATATCCCTCTCATCTTCCCCTACTTCTCTGTAACTTCATCCCTCTCTCACCTACCCTTCCTCAATAACTTACATATATCCCTCTCAGCTTCCCTTCACCCTCTGTAACTTCATCCCTCTCTCACCTACCCTTACTCAATAACTTATATATCCCCCTCTCAGCTTCCCTTCCCCCTCTGTAACTTCATTCCTCTCTCACCTACCCTTCCTCAATAACTTACATATATCCCTCTCAGCTTCCCTTCACCCTCTGTAACTTCATCCCTCTCTCACCTACCCTTACTCAATTACTTATATATCCCCCTCTCAGCTTCCCTTCCCCCTCTGTAACTTCATCCCTCTCTCACCTACCCTTCCTCAATAACTTATATATCCCCCTCTCAGCTTCCCTTCACCCTCTGTAACTTCATCCCTCTCTCACCTACCCTTCCTCAATAACTTATATATCCCCCTGTCAGCTTCCCTTCCCCCTCTGTAACTTCATTCTTCTCTCACCTACCCTTCCTCAATAACTTATATATCCCCCTCTCAGTTTCCCTTTACCCTCTGTAACTTCATCCCTCTCTCACCTACAATTCCTCAATAATTTATATATCCCCCTCTCAGCTCCCTTACCCCTCTGTAACTTCATCCCTCTCTCCCCTACCCTTCCTCAATAACTTATATATCCCCCTCTCAGCTTCCCTTCCCCCTCTGTAACTTCATTCATCTCTCACCTACCCTTCCTCAATAACTTATATATATCCCTCTCAGCTTCCCTTCCCCCTCTGTAACTTTATCCCTCTCTCACCTACCCTTACTCAATAACTTATATATCCCCCTCTCAGCTTCCCTTCCCCCTCTGTAACTTCATCTCTCTCTCACCTACCCTTCCTCAATAACTTATATATCCCCCTGTCAGCTCCCCTTCCTCCTCTGTAACTTCATCCCTCTCTCACCTACCCTTCCTCAATAACTTACATATATCCCTCTCAGCTTCCCTTCACCCTCTGTAACTTCATCCCTCTCTCACCTACCCTTACTCAATAACTTATATATCCCCCTCTCAGCTTCCCTTCCCCCTCTGTAACTTCATCCCTCTCTCACCTACCCTTCCTCAGTAACTTATATATCCCCCTCTCAGGTTCCCTTCACCCTCTGTATCTTCATCCCTCTCTCACCTACCCTTCCTCAATAACTTACATATATCCCTCTCAGCTTCCCTTCACCCTCTGTTACTTTATCCCTCTCTCACCTACCCTTCCTCAATAACTTATATATCCCCCTCTCAGCTTCCCTTCACCCTCTGTAACTTCATCCCTCTCTCACCTACCCTTCCTCAATAACTTATATATCCCCCTCTCAGCTTCCCTTCACCCTCTGTAACTTCATCCCTCTCTCACCTACCCTTCCTCAATAACTTATATATCCCCCTCTCAGCTTCCCTTCACCCTCTGTAACTTCATCCCTCTCTCACCTACCCTTACTCAATAACTTATATATACCCCTGTCAGCTCCCTTCCCCCTCTGTAACTTTATCCCTCTCTCACCTACCCTTCCTCAATAACTTACATATATCCCTCTCAGCTTCCCTTCACCCTCTGTTACTTTATCCCTCTCTCACCTACCCTTACTCAATTACTTATATATCCCCCTGTCAGCTTCCCTTCCCCCTCTGTAACTTCATCCCTCTCTCACCTACCCTTCCTCAATAACTTATATATCCCCCTCTCAGCTTCCCTTCACCCTCTGTAACTTTATCCCTCTCTCACCTACCCTTACTCAATAACTTACATATATCCCTCTCATCTTCCCCTACTTCTCTGTATCTTCATCCCTCTCTCACCTACCCTTCCTCAATAACTTACATATATCCCTCTCAGCTTCCCTTCACCCTCTGTAACTTCATCCCTCTCTCACCTACCCTTACTCAATAACTTATATATCCCCCTCTCAGCTTCCCTTCCCCCTCTGTAACTTCATTCCTCTCTCACCTACCCTTCCTCAATAACTTACATATATCCCTCTCAGCTTCCCTTCACCCTCTGTAACTTCATCCCTCTCTCACCTACCCTTACTCAATAACTTATATATCCCCCTCTCAGCTTCCCTTCCCCCTCTGTAACTTCATCCCTCTCTCACCTACCCTTCCTCAATAACTTATATATCCCCCTCTCAGCTTCCCTTCACCCTCTGTAACTTCATCCCTCTCTCACCTACCCTTCCTCAATAACTTATATATCCCCCTGTCAGCTTCCCTTCCCCCTCTGTAACTTCATTCTTCTCTCACCTACCCTTCCTCAATAACTTATATATCCCCCTCTCAGTTTCCCTTTTCCCTCTGTAACTTCATCCCTCTCTCACCTACAATTCCTCAATAATTTATATATCCCCCTCTCAGCTCCCTTCCCCCTCTGTAACTTCATCCCTCTCTCACCTACCCTTCCTCAATAACTTATATATCCCCCTCTCAGCTCCCTTCCCCCTCTGTAACTTCATCCCTCTCTCACCTACCCTTCCTCAATAACTTATATATCCCCCTCTCAGCTTCCCTTCCTCCTCTGTAACTTCATCTCTCTCTCACCTACCCTTACTCAATAACTTATATATCCCCCTCTCAGCTTCCCTTACCCCTCTGTAACTTCATCCCTCTCTCACCTACCCTTCCTCAATAACTTATATATCCCCCTCTCAGCTTCCCCTCACCCTCTGTAACTTCATCCCTCTCTCACCTACCCTTCCTCAATAACTCATATATCCCCCTGTCAGCTTCCCTTCCCCCTCTGTAACTTCATTCTTCTCTCACCTACCCTTCCTCAATAACTTACATTTATCCCTCTCAGCTTCCCTTACCCCTCTGTAACTTTATCCCTCTCTCACCTACCCTTCCTCAATAACTTATATATCCCCCTCTCAGCTTCCCTTCACCCTCTGTAACTTCATCCCTCTCTCACCTACCCTTCCTCAATAACTTATATATCCCCCTGTCAGCTTCCCTTCCCCCTCTGTAACTTCATTCTTCTCTCACCTACCCTTCCTCAATAACTTACATATATCCCTCTCAGCTTCCCTTACCCCTCTGTATCTTCATCCCTCTCTCACCTACCCTTCCTCAATAACTTATATATCCCCCTCTCAGCTTCCCTTCACCCTCTGTTACTTCATCCCTCTCTCGCCTACCCTTCCTCAATAACTTATATATCCCCTCTCAGCTTCCCTTCCCCCTCTGTAACTTCATCCCTCTCTCACCTACCCTTCCTCAATTACTTATATATTCCCCTCTCAGCTTCCCTTCCCCCTCTGTAACTTCATCCCTCTCTCACCTACCCTTCCTCAGTAACTTATATATTCCCCTCTCAGCTTCCCTTCACCCTCTGTAACTTCATCCCTCTCTCACCTACCCTTCCTTAATAACTTACATATATCCCTCTCAGCTTCCCTTCACCCTCTGTAACTTCATGCCTCTCTCACCTACCCCTACTCAATTACTTATATATTCCCCTCTCAGCTTCCCTTACCCCTCTGTAACTTCATCCCTCTCTCACCTACCCTTCCTCAGTAACTTATATATTCCCCTCTCAGCTTCCCTTCACCCTCTGTAACTTCATCCCTCTCTCACCTACCCTTCCTTAATAACTTACATATATCCCTCTCAGCTTCCCTTCACCCTCTGTAACTTCATGCCTCTCTCACCTACCCCTACTCAATAACTTATATATCCCCCTCTCAGCTTCCCTTACCCCTCTGTAACTTCATCCCTCTCTCACCTACCCTTCCTCAATAACTTATATATCCCCCTCTCAGCTTCCCCTCACCCTCTGTAACTTCATCCCTCTCTCACCTACCCTTCCTCAATAACTCATATATCCCCCTGTCAGCTTCCCTTCCCCCTCTGTAACTTCATTCTTCTCTCACCTACCCTTCCTCAATAACTTACATATATCCCTCTCAGCTTCCCTTACCCCTCTGTATCTTCATCCCTCTCTCACCTACCCTTCCTCAATAACTTATATATCCCCCTCTCAGCTTCCCTTCACCCTCTGTTACTTCATCCCTCTCTCGCCTACCCTTCCTCAATAACTTATATATCCCCTGGTCAGCTTCCCTTCCCCCTCTGTAACTTCATCCCTCTCTCACCTACCCTTACTCAATAACTTATATATCTCCCTCTCAACTTTCCTTCACCCTCTGTAACTTCATCCCTCTCTCACCTACCCTTCCTCAATTACTTATATATTCCCCTCTCAGCTTCCCTTCCCCCTCTGTAACTTCATCCCTCTCTCACCTACCCTTCCTCAGTAACTTATATATTCCCCTCTCAGCTTCCCTTCACCCTCTGTAACTTCATCCCTCTCTCACCTACCCTTCCTTAATAACTTACATATATCCCTCTCAGCTTCCCTTCACCCTCTGTAACTTCATGCCTCTCTCACCTACCCCTACTCAATAACTTATATATCCCCCTCTCAGCTTCCCTTCCCCCTCTGTAACTTCATCCCTCTCTCACCTACCCTTCCTCAATAACTTATATATCAACCTGTCAGCTTCCCTTCTCCCTCTGTAACTTCATCCCTCTTCCACCTACCCTTCCTCAATAACTTATATATCCCCCTCTCAGCTTCCCTTCACCTTCTGTAACTTTATCCCTCTCTCACCTACCCTTACTCAATAACTTATATATCCCCCTCTCAGCTCCCTTCCCCCTCTGTAACTTCATCCCTCTCTCACCTACCCTTCCTCAATAACTTATATATCCCCCTCTCAGCTTCCCTTCCTCCTCTGTAACTTCATCTCTCTCTCACCTACCCTTACTCAATAACTTATATATCCCCCTCTCAGCTTCCCTTACCCCTCTGTAACTTCATCCCTCTCTCACCTACCCTTCCTCAATAACTTATATATCCCCCTCTCAGCTTCCCTTCCTCCTCTGTAACTTCATCTCTCTCTCACCTACCCTTACTCAATAACTTATATATCCCCCTCTCCGCTTCCCTTCCTCCTCTGTAACTTCATCTCTCTCTCAACTACCCTTACTCAATAACTTATATATCCCCCTCTCAGCTTCCCTTCACCCTCTGTAACTTCATCACTCTCTCACCTACCCTTCCTCAATAACTTATATATACCAGTCTCAGCTCCCTTCCCCATTTGTAACTTTATCCCTCTCTCACCTACCCTTCCTCAATAACTTATATATCCCCGTCAGCTTCCCTTCCCCCTCTGTAACTTCATCCCTCTCTCACCTACCCTTCCTCTATAACTTATATATATATCCCTCTCAGCTTCCCTTCACCCTCTGTAACTTCATCTCTCTCACCTACCCTTCCTCAATAACATATATATCCCCCTCTCAGTCTCCCTTCCTCCTCCGTAACTACGTTCCTCTCTCACGTACCCTTCCTCAATAACATATATCCCCCTCTCAGCTTCCCTTCACCCTCTAACTTTTTCCCTCTCTCACCTACCCTTCCTCAATAACTTATATATCCCCCTCTCAGCTTCCCTTCACCCTCTGTAACTTCATCCCTCTCTCACCATTCCTTACTCAATTACTTATATATCCCTCTCTCAGCTTCCTTACTCCTCTGTAACTTCATCTCTCTCTCACCTACCCTTACTCAATAACTTATATATTCCTCTCTCAGCTTCCCTTACCCCTCTGTAACTTCATTCCTTTCTCACCTACCCTTCCTCAATAACTTATATATCCCCCTCGCAGTTTCCCTTTCCCCTCTGTAACTTCGTCTCTCTCTCACCTACCCTTCCTCAATAACTTACATATATCACTCTCAGCTTCCCTTACCCCTCTGTATCTTCATTCTTCTCTCACCTACCCTTCCTCAATAACTTACATATATCCCTCTCAGCTTCCCTTACCCGTCTGTAACTTCATCCCTCTCTCACCTACCCTTCCTCAATAACTTATCTATCCCCCTCTCAGCTCCCTTCCCCCTCTGTAACTTCATCTCTCTCTCACCTACCCTTCCTCAATAACTTATATATTCCTCTCTCAGCTTCCCTTCACCCTCTTTAACTTCATCCCTCTCTCACCTACCCTTCCTCAATAACTTTTATATCCCCCTCTCAGCTCCCTTCCCCCTCTGTAACTACATCCCTCTCTCACCTACCCTTCCTCAATAACTTATATATCTCCCTGTCAGTTTCCCTTCACCTTCTGTAACTTTATCCCTCTCTCACCTACCCTTACTCAATAACTTATATTTCCCCCTGTCAGCTCCCTTCCCCCTCTGTAACTTTATCCTTCTCTCACCTACCCTTCCTCAATAACTTACATATATCCCTCTCAGCTTCCCTTCACCCTCTGTAACTTCAACCCTCTCTCACCTACCCTTCCTCAATAACTTATATATCCCCCTGTCAGCTTCCCTTCCCCCTCTGTAACTTCATTCTTCTCTCACCTACCCTTCCTCAATAACTTACATATATCCCTCTCAGCTTCCCCTACTTCTCTGTAACTTCATCCCTCTCTCACCTACCCTTCCTCAATAACTTATATATCCCCCTCTCAGCTTCCTTTCCCCCTCTGTAACTTCATCCCTCTCTCACCTACCCTTACTCAATAACTTATATATCCCCCTCTCAACTTCCCTTCCCCCTCTGTAACTTCATCCCTCTCTCACCTACCCTTCCTCAATAACTTATATATCCCCCTCTCAGCTTCCCCTCACCCTCTGTAACTTCATCCCTCTCTCACCTACCCTTCCTCAATAACTCATATATCCCCCTGTCAGCTTCCCTTCCCCCTCTGTAACTTCATTCTTCTCTCACCTACCCTTCCTCAATAACTTACATATATCCCTCTCAGCTTCCCTTACCCCTCTGTAACTTCATCCCTCTCTCACCTACCCTTCCTCAATAACTTATATATCCCCCTCTCAGCTTCCCTTCACCCTCTGTAACTTCATCCCTCTCTCACCTACCCTTCCTCAATAACTTATATATCCCCTGGTCAGCTTCCCTTCCCCCTCTGTAACTTCATCCCTCTCACCTACCCTTACTCAATAACTTATATATCTCCCTCTCAACTTTCCTTCACCCTCTGTAACTTCATCCCTCTCTCACCTACCCTTCCTCAATTACTTATATATTCCCCTCTCAGCTTCCCTTCCCCCTCTGTAACTTCATCCCTCTCTCACCTACCCTTCCTCAGTAACTTATATATTCCCCTCTCAGCTTCCCTTCACCCTCTGTAACTTCATCCCTCTCTCACCTACCCTTCCTTAATAACTTACATATATCCCTCTCAGCTTCCCTTCACCCTCTGTAACTTCATGCCTCTCTCACCTACCCCTACTCAATAACTTATATATCCCCCTCTCAGCTTCCCTTCCCCCTCTGTAACTTCATCCCTCTCTCACCTACCCTTCCTCAGTAACTTATATATCCCCCTCTCAGGTTCCCTTCACCCTTTGTATCTTCATTCCTCTCTCACCTACCCTTCCTCAGTAACTTACATATATCCCTCTCATCTTCCCTTCACCCTCTGTAACTTCATCCCTCTCTCACCTACCCTTCCTCAATAACTTATATATCCCCCTGTCAGCTTCCCTACCCCCTCTGTAACTTCATCCCTCTCTCACCTACCCTTCCTCAATAACTTATATATCCCCCTCTCAGCTTCCCTTCACCCTCTGTAACTTCATCCCTCTCTCACCTACCCTTCCTCAATAACTTATATATCCCCCTCTCAGCTTTCCTTCACCATCTGTAACTTCATCCCTCTCTCACCTACCCTTCCTCAATAACTTATATATCCCCCTCTCAGCTTCCCTTCACCCTCTGTAACTTCATCCCTCTCTCACCTACCCTTCCTCAATAACTTATATATCCCCCTGTCAGCTTCCCTACCCCCTCTGTAACTTCATCCCTCTCTCACCTACCCTTCCTCAATAACTTATACATCCCCCTCTCAGCTTCCTTTCACCCTCTGTAACTTTATCCCTCTCTCACCTACCCTTACTCAATAACTTATATATCCCCCTGTCAGCTCCCTTCCCCCTCTGTAACTTTATCCCTCTCTCACCTACCCTTCCTCAATAACTTACATATATCCCTGTCAGCTTCCCTTCCCCCTTTGTAACTTCATCCCTCTCTCACCTACCCTTCCTCAATAACTTATATATCCCCCTCTCAGCTTCCCTTCACCCTCTGTAACTTCATCCCTCTCTCACCTTCCCTTACTCAATAACTTACATATATCCCTCTCATCTTCCCCTACTTCTCTGTAACTTCATCCCTCTCTCACCTACCCTTCCTCAATAACTTACATATATCCCTCTCAGCTTCCCTTCACCCTCTGTAACTTCATCCCTCTCTCACCTACCCTTACTCAATAACTTATATATCCCCCTCTCAGCTTCCCTTCCCCCTCTGTAACTTCATTCCTCTCTCACCTACCCTACCTCAATAACTTACATATATCGTCTCAGCTTCCCTTCACCCTCTGTAACTTCATCCCTCTCTCACCTACCCTTACTCAATAACTTATATATCCCCCTCTCAGCTTCCCTTCCCACTCTGTAACTTCATCCCTCTCTCACCTACCCTTCCTCAATAACTTATATATCCCCCTCTCAGCTTCCCTTCACCCTCTGTAACTTCATCCCTTTCTCACCTACCCTTCCTCAATAACTTATATATCCCCCTGTCAGCTTCCCTTCCCCCTCTGTAACTTCATTCTTCTCTCACCTACCCTTCCTCAATAACTTATATATCCCCCTCTCAGTTTCCCTTTACCCTCTGTAACTTCATCCCTCTCTCACCTACAATTCCTCAATAATTTATATATCCCCCTCTCAGCTCCCTTCCCCCTCTGTAACTTCATCCCTCTCTCCCCTACCCTTCCTCAATAACTTATATATCCCCCTCTCTGCTTCCCTTCCCCCTCTGTAACTTCATTCATCTCTCACCTACCCTTCCTCAATAACTTATATATATCCCTCTCAGCTTCCCTTCCCCCTCTGTAACTTTATCCCTCTCTCACCTACCCTTACTCAATAACTTATATATCCCCCTCTCAGCTTCCCTTCCCCCTCTGTAACTTCATCTCTCTCTCACCTACCCTTCCTCAATAACTTATATATCCCCCTGTCAGCTCCCCTTCCTCCTCTGTAACTTCATACCTCTCTCATCTACCCTTCCTCAATAACTTATATATATATCCTTCTCTCAGCTTAACTTCACCCTCTGTAACTTCATCCCTCTCTCACCTACCATTCCTCAATAACTTATTTATCCCACTCTCAGCTCCCTTCCTCCTCCGTAACTTCGTTCCTCTCTTACGTACCCTTCCTCAATAACTTATATATCCCCCTCTCAGCTTCCCTTCACCCTCTGTAACTTCGTTCCTCTCTCACGTACCCTTCCTCAATAACTTATATATCCCACTCTCAGCTTCCCTTCACCCTCTGTAACTTCATCCCTCTCTCACCTACCCTTCCTCAATAACTTATATATCCCCCTCTCAGCTCCCTTCCCCCTCTGTAACTTCATCCCTCTCTCACCTACCCTTCCTAAATAACTTATATATCCCCCTCTCAGCTTCCCTTCCTCCTCTGTAACTTCATCTCTCTCTCACCTACCCTTACTCAATAACTTATATATCCCCCTCTCAGCTTCCCTTACCCCTCTGTAACTTCATCCCTCTCTCACCTACCCTTCCTCAATAACTTATATATCCCCCTCTCAGGTTCCCTTCACCCTCTGTAACTTCATCCCTCTCTCACCTACCCTTCCTCAATAACTTATATATCCCCCTCTCAGCTCCCTTCCCACTCTGTAACTTCATCCCTCTCTCACCTACCCTTACTCAATAACTTATATATCCCCCTCTCCGCTTCCCTTCCTCCTCTGTAACTTCATCCCTCTCTCACC
Source organism: Pseudophryne corroboree (assembly GCF_028390025.1). Taxonomy (NCBI): domain Eukaryota; kingdom Metazoa; phylum Chordata; class Amphibia; order Anura; family Myobatrachidae; genus Pseudophryne; species Pseudophryne corroboree. The sequence continues at coordinate 8,528,043 of NC_086448.1, forward strand.
TACCCTTCCTCAATAACTTACATATATCCCTGTCAGCTTCCCTTCCCCCTCTGTAACTTCATCCCTCTCTCACCTACCCTTCCTCAATAACTTATATATCCCCTCTCAGCTTCCCTTCCCCCTCTGTAACTTCATCCTTCTCTCACCTACCCTTCCTCAATAACATATATATATCCCTCTCAGCTTCCCTTCACCCTCTGTAACTTCATCCCTCTCTCACCTACCCTTACTCAATTACTTATATACCCCCCTGTCAGCTTCCCTTCCCCATCTGTAACTTCATCCCTCTCTCACCTACCCTTCCTCAATAACTTATATATCCCCCTCTCAGCTTCCCTTCACCCTCTGTAACTTTATCCCTCTCTCACCTACCCTTACTCAATAACTTACATATATCCCTCTCATCTTCCCCTACTTCTCTGTATCTTCATCCCTCTCTCACCTACCCTTCCTCAATAACTTACATATATCCCTCTCAGCTTCCCTTCACCCTCTGTAACTTCATCCCTCTCTCACCTACCCTTACTCAATAACTTATATATCCCCCTCTCAGCTTCCCTTCCCCCTCTGTAACTTCATTCCTCTCTCACCTACCCTTCCTCAATAACTTACATATATCCCTCTCAGCTTCCCTTCACCCTCTGTAACTTCATCCCTCTCTCACCTACCCTTACTCAATAACTTATATAACCCCCTCTCAGCTTCCCTTCCCACTCTGTAACTTCATCCCTCTCTCACCTACCCTTCCTCAATAACTTATATATCCCCCTCTCAGCTTCCCTTCACCCTCTGTAACTTCATCCCTCTCTCACCTACCCTTCCTCAATAACTTATATATCCCCCTGTCAGCTTCCCTTCCCCCTCTGTAACTTCATTCTTCTCTCACCTACCCTTCCTCAATAACTTATATATCCCCCTCTCAGTTTCCCTTTACCCTCTGTAACTTCATCCCTCTCTCACCTACAATTCCTCAATAATTTATATATCCCCCTCTCAGCTCCCTTCCCCCTCTGTAACTTCATCCCTCTCTCCCCTACCCTTCCTCAATAACTTATATATATCCCTCTCAGCTTCCCTTCCCCCTCTGTAACTTTATCCCTCTCTCACCTACCCTTACTCAATAACTTATATATCCCCCTCTCAGCTTCCCTTCCCCCTCTGTAACTTCATCTCTCTCTCACCTACCCTTCCTCAATAACTTATATATCCCCCTGTCAGCTCCCCTTCCTCCTCTGTAACTTCATCCCTCTCTCACCTACCCTTCCTCCATAACTTATATATATCCTTCTCTCAGCTTCCCTTCACCCTCTGTAACTTCATCCCTCTCTCACCTACCCTTCCTCAATAACTTATTTATCCCCCTCTCAGCTCCCTTCCTCCTCCGTAACTTCGTTCCTCTCTTACGTACCCTTCCTCAATAACTTATATATCCCCCTCTCAGCTTCCCTTCACCCTCTGTAACTTCGTTCCTCTCTCACGTACCCTTCCTCAATAACTTATATATCCCACTCTCAGCTTCCCGTCACCCTCTGTAACTTTATCCCTCTCTCACCTACCCTTCCTCAATAACTTATATATCCCCCTCTCAGCTCCCTTCCCCCTCTGTAACTTCATCCTTCTCTCACCTACCCTTCCTCAATAACTTATATATCCCCCTCTCAGCTTCCCTTCCTCCTCTGTAACTTCATCTCTCTCTCACCTACCCTTACTCAATAACTTATATATCCCCCTCTCAGCTTCCCTTACCCCTCTGTAACTTCATCCCTCTCTCACCTACCCTTCCTCAATAACTTATATATCCCCCTCTCAGGTTCCCTTCACCCTCTGCAACTTCATCCCTCTCTCACCTACTCTTCCTCAATAACTTATATATCCCCCTCTCAGCTCCCTTCCCACTCTGTAACTTCATCCCTCTCTCACCTACCCTTACTCAATAACTTATATATCCCCCTCTCCGCTTCCCTTCCTCCTCTGTAACTTCATCTCTCTCTCACCTACCCTTACTCAATAACTTATATATCCCCCTCTCAGCTTCCCTTCACCCTCTGTAACTTCATCACTCTCTCACCTACCCTTCCTCAATAACTTATATATACCAGTCTCAGCTTCCTTCCCCATTTGTAACTTTATCCCTCTCTCACCTACCCTTCCTCAATAACTTATATATCCCCGTCAGCTTCCCTTCCCCCTCTGTAACTTCATCCCTCTCTCACCTACCCTTCCTCAATAACTTATATATATCCCTCTCAGCTTCCCTTCACCCTCTGTAACTTCATCTCTCTCACTTACCCTTCCTCAATAACATATATATCCCCCTCTCAGCCTCCCTTCCTTCTCCGTAACTACGTTCCTCTCTCACGTACCCTTCCTCAATAACATATATCCCCCTCTCAGCTTCCCTTCACCCTCTAACTTTTTCCCTCTCTCACCTACCCTTCCTCAATAACTTATATATCCCCCTCTCAGCTTCCCTTCACCCTCTGTAACTTCATCCCTCTCTCACCTTTCCTTACTCAATAACTTATATATCCCTCTCTCAGCTTCCTTACTCCTCTGTAACTTCATCTCTCTCTCACCTACCCTTACTCAATAACTTATATATTCCTCTCTCAGCTTCCCTTACCCCTCTGTAACTTCATTCCTTTCTCACCTACCCTTCCTCAATAACTTATATATCCCCCTCGCAGTTTCCCTTTCCCCTCTGTAACTTCATCTCTCTCTCACCTACCCTTCCTCAATAACTTATATATCTCCCCTCTCAGCTCCCCTTCCCCCTCTGTAACTTTATCCCTCTATCACCTACCCTTCCTCAATAACTTATATATCCCCCTCTCAGCTCCCCTTCCCACTCTGTAACTTTATCCCTCTATCACCAAACCTTCCTCGATAACTTATATATCCCCCTCTCAGCTCCCCTTCCCCCTCTGTAACTTTATCCCTCTCTCACCTACCCTTCCTCAATAACTTATATATCCCCCTTTCAGCTTCCCTTCCCCCTCTGTAACTTCATATTTCTCACCTACCCTTCCTCAATAACTTATATATATCCCTCTCAGCTTCCCTTACCCCTCTGTAACTTCACCCCTCTCTCACCTACCCTTCCTCAATAACTTATATATATCCCTCTCAGCTTCCCTTCACCCTCTGTAACTTCATCCCTCTCTCAGCTACCCTTCCTCAATAACTTATATATCCCCCTCTCTGCTCCCTTCCCACTCTGTAACTTCATCTCTCTCTCACCTACCCTTACTCAATAACTTATATATCCCCCTGTCAGCTTCCCTTCCCCCTCTGTAACTTCATCCCTCTCTCACCTACCCTTCCTCAATAACTTATATATCCCCCTCTCAGCTTCCCTTCACCCTCTGTAACTTTATCCCTCTCTCACCTACCCTTACTCAATAACTTACATATATCCCTCTCAGCTTCCCCTACTTCTCTGTAACTTCATCCCTTTCTCTCCTACCCTTCCTCAATAACTTACATATATCCCTCTCAGCTTCCCTTCACCCTCTGTAACTTCATCCCTCTCTCACCTACCCTTACTCAATAACTTATATATTCCCCTCTCAGCTTCCCTTCCCCCTCTGTAACTTCATCCCTCTCTTACCTACCCTTCCTCAATAACTTACATATATCCCTCTCAGCTTCCCTTCACCCTCTGTAACTTCATCCCTCTCTCACCTACCCTTACTCAATAACTTATATATACCCCTCTCTGCTTCCCTTCCCCCTCTGTAACTTCATCCCTCTCTCATCTACCCTTCCTCAATAACTTATATATCCCCCTCTTAGCTTCCCTTCACCCTCTGTAAATTCATCCCTCTCTCACCTACCCTTCCTCAATAACTTATATATCCCCCTGTCAGCTTCCCTTCCCCCTCTGTAACTTCATTCTTCTCTCACCTACCCTTCCTCAATAACTTATATATCCCCCTCTCAGTTTCCCTTTACCCTCTGTAACTTCATCCCTCTCTCACCTACAATTCCTCAATAATTTATATATCCCCCTCTCAGCTCCCTTCCCCCTCTGTAACTTCATCCCTCTCTCCCCTACCCTTCCTCAATAACTTATATATCCCCCTCTCAGCTTCCCTTCCCCCTCTGTAACTTCATTCATCTCTCACCTACCGTTCCTCAGTAACTTATATATATCCCTCTCAGCTTCCCTTCCCCCTCTGTAACTTTATCCCTCTCTCACCTACCCTTACTCAATAACTTATATATCCCCCTCTCAGCTTCCCTTCCCCCACTGTAACTTCATCTCTCTCTCACCTACCCTTCCTCAATAACTTATATATCCCCCTGTCAGCTCCCCTTCCTCCTCTGTAACTTCATCCCTCTCTCACCTACCCTTCCTCAATAACTTATATATATCCTTCTCTCAGCTTCCCTTCACCCTCTGTAACTTCATCCCTCTCTCACCTACCCTTCCTCAATAACTTATTTATCCCCCTCTCAGCTCCCTTCCTCCTCCGTTACTTCGTTCCTCTCTTACGTACCCTTCCTCAATAACTTATATATCCCCCTCTCAGCTTCCCTTCACCCTCTGTAACTTCGTTCCTCTCTCACGTACCCTTCCTCAATAACTTATATATCCCACTCTCAGCTTCCCTTCACCCTCTGTAACTTCATCCCTCTCTCACCTACCCTTCCTCAATAACTTATATATTCCTCTCTCAGCTTCCCTTCACCCTCTGTAACTTCATCCCTCTCTCACCTACCCTTCCTCAATAACTTATATATCCCCCTCTCAGGTTCCCTTCACCCTCTGTAACTTCATCCCTCTCTCACCTACCCTTCCTCAATAACTTATATATCCCCCTCTCAGCTCCCTTCCCACTCTGTAACTTCATCCCTCTCTCACCTACCCTTACTCAATAACTTATATATCCCCCTCTCCGCTTCCCTTCCTCCTCTGTAACCTCATCTCTCTCTCACCTACCCTTACTCAATAACTTATATATCCCCCTCTCAGCTTCCCTTCACCCTCTGTAACTTCATCACTCTCTCACCTACCCTTCCTCAATAACTTATATATACCAGTCTCAGCTCCCTTCCCCATTTGTAACTTTATCCCTCTCTCACCTACCCTTCCTCAATAACTTATATATCCCTGTCAGCTTCCCTTCCCCCTCTGTAACTTCATCCCTCTCTCACCTACCCTTCCTCAATAACTTATGTATATATCCCTCTCAGCTTCCCTTCACCCTCTGTAACTTCATCTCTCTCACCTACCCTTCCTCAATAACATATATAGCCCCCTCTCAGCCTCCCTTCCTCCTCCGTAACTACGTTTCTCTCTCACGTACCCTTCCTCAATAACATATATCCCCCTCTCAGCTTCCCTTCACCCTCTAACTTTTTCCCTCTCTCACCTACCCTTCCTCAATAACTTATATATCCCCCTCTCAGCTTCCCTTCCCCCTCTGTAACTTCATCTCTCTCTCTCACCTACCCTTCCTCAATAACTTATATATCCCCCTCTCAGCTTCCCTTCCTCCTCTATATCTTCATCTCTCTCACCTACCCTTACTCAATAACTTATATATCCCCCTCTCAGCTTCCCTTACCCCTCTATAACTTCATCCCTCTCTCACCTACCCTTCCTCAATAACTTACATATATCCCTCTCAGCTTCCCTTCACCCTCTGTAACTTCATCCCTCTCTCACCTACCCTTCCTCAATAACTTATATATCCCCCTCTCAGCTTCCCTTCACCCTCTGTAACTTCATCCCTCTCTCACCTACCCTTCCTCAATAACTTATATATCCCCCTCTCAGCTCCCTTCCCACTCTGTAACTTCATCTCTCTCTCACCTACCCTTACTCAATAACTTATATATCCCCCTCTCCGCTTCCCTTCCTCCTCTGTAACTTCATCTCTCTCTCACCTACCCTTACTCAATAACTTATATATCCCCCTCTCAGCTTCCCTTCACCCTCTGTAACTTCATCACTCTCTCACCTACCCTTCCTCAATAACTTATATATACCAGTCTCAGCTCCCTTCCCCATTTGTAACTTTATCCCTCTCTCACCTACCCTTCCTCAATAACTTATATATCCCCCTGTCAGATTCCCTTCCCCCTCTGTAACTTCATCCCTCTCTCACCTACCCTTCCTCAATAACTTATATATCCCCCTCTCAGCTTTCCTTCCCCCTCTGTAACTTCATCCCTCTTTCACCTACCCTTCCTCAATAACTTATATATATCCCTCTCAGCTTCCCTTCACCCTCTGTAACTTCATCTCTCTCACCTACCCTTCCTCAATAACATATATATCCCACTCTCAGCTTCCCTGTCTCCTCCGTAACTTCGTTCCTCTCTCACGTACCCTTCCTCAATAACTTATATATCCCCCTCTCAGCTTCCCTTCACCCTCTGTAACTTTATCCCTCTCTCACCTACCCTTCCTCAATAACTTATATATCCCCCTCTCAGCTTCCCTTCACCCTCTGTAACTTCATCCCTCTCTCACCTACCCTTACTCAATAACTTATATATCCCCCTCTCAGCTTCCTTACTCCTCTGTAACTTCATCTCTCTCTCACCTACCCTTACTCAATAACTAACTTATATATTCCTCTCTCAGCTTCCCTTACCCCTCTGTAACTTCATTCCATTCTCACCTACCCTTCCTCAATCACTTATATATCCCTCTCTCAGCTTCCCTTCGCCCTCTGTAACTTCATCTCTCTCTCACCTACCCTTCCTCAATAACTTATATATTCCTCTCGCAGCCTCCCTTTCCCCTCTGTAACTTCATCTCTCTCTCACCTACCCTTCCTCAATAACTTATATATCCCCCTTTCAGCTCCCCTTCCCCCTCTTTAACTTTATCCCTCTATCACCTACCCTTCCTCTATAACTTTTATATCCCCCTCTCTAAGCTCCCCTTCCCCCTCTGTAACTTTATCCCTCTATCACCTACCCTTCCTCAATAACTTATATATTCCCCTCTCAGCTCCCCTTCCCCCTCTGTAACTTTATCCCTCTCTCACCTACCCTTCCTCAATAACTTATATATCCCCCTCTTAGCTCCCCTTACCCCTCTGTAACTTTATCCCTCAATCACCTACCCTTCCTCAATAACTTATATATCCCCCTCTCAGCTCCCCTTTTCCCTCTGTAACTTTATCCCTCTCTCACCTACCCTTCCTCAATAACTTATATATCCCCCTCTCAGCTTCCCTTTCCCCTCTGTAACTTCATATTTCTCACCTACCCTTCCTCAATAACTTATATATATATCCCTCTCAGCTTCCCTTACCCCTCTGTAACTTCATCCCTCTCTCACCTACCCTTCCTTAATAACTTATATATATCCCTCTCAGCTTCCCTTCACCCTCTGTAACTTCATCCCTCTCTCACCTACCCTTCCTCAATAACTTATATATCCCCCACTCAGCTTCCCTTCCCCCTCTGTAACTTCATCCCTCTCTCACCTACCCTTCCTCAATAACTTATATATCCCCCTCTCAGCTTCCCTTCCTCCTCTGTAACTTCATCTCTCTCTCACCTACCCTTACTCAATAACTTATATATCCCCCTCTCAGCTTCCCTTACCCCTCTGTAACTTCATCTCTCTCACCTACCCTTCCTCAATAACTTATATATCCCCCTGTCAGCTCCCCTTCCTCCTCTGTAACTTCATCCCTCTCTCACCTACCCTTCCTCAATAACTTATATATATCCTTCTCTCAGCTTCCCTACACCCTCTGTAACTTCATCCCTCTCTCACCTACCCTTCCTCAATAACTTATATATCCCCCTCTCAGCTCCCTTCCTCCTCCGTAACTTCGTTCCTCTCTTACGTACCCTTCCTCAATAACTTATGTATCCCCCTCTCAGCTTCCCTTCACCCTCTGTAACTTCGTTCCTCTCTCACGTACCCTTCCTCAATAACTTATATATCCCACTCTCAGCTTCCCTTCACCCTCTGTAACTTCATCCCTCTCTCACCTACCCTTCCTCAATAACTTATATATCCCCCTCTCAGCTCCCTTCCCCCTCTGTAACTTCATCCCTCTCTCACCTACCCTTCCTCAATAACTTATATATCCCCCTGTCAGCTTCCCTTCCCCCTCTGTAACTTCATCTCTCTCTCACCTACCCTTCCTCAATAACTTATATATCCCCCTCTCAGCTTCCCTTCCTCCTCTGTAACTTCATCTCTCTCTCACCTACCCTTCCTCAATAACATATATATCCCCCTCTCAGCCTCCCTTCCTCCTCCGTAACTACGTTCCTCTCTCACGTACCCTTTCTCAATAACATATATCCCCCTCTCAGCTTCCCTTCACCCTCTAACTTTTTCCCTCTCTCACCTACCCTTCCTCAATAACTTATATATCCCCCTCTCAGCTTCCCTTCACCCTCTGTAACTTCATCCCTCTCTCACCTTTCCTTACTCAATAACTTATATATCCCTCTCTCAGCTTCCTTACTCCTCTGTAACTTCATCTCTCTCTCACCTACCCTTACTCAATAACATATATTCCTCTCTCAGCTTCCCTTACCCCTCTGTAACTTCATTCCTTTCTCACCTACCCTTCCTCAATAACTTTTATATCCCACTCGCAGTTTCCCTTTCCCCTCTGTAACTTCATCTCTCTCTCACCTACCCTTCCTCAATAACTTATATATCCCCCTCTCAGCTCCCCTTCCCCCTCTGTAACTTTATCCCTCTATCACCTACCCTTCCTCAATAACTTATATATCCCCCTCTCAGCTCCCCTTCCCCCTCTGTAACTTTATCCCTCTATCACCAAACCTTCCTAAATAACTTATATATCCCCCTCTCAGCTCCCCTTCCCCCTCTGTAACTTTATCCCTCTCTCACCTACCCTTCCTCAATAACTTATATATCCCCCTTTCAGCTTCCCTTCCCCCTCTGTAACTTCATATTTCTCACCTACCCTTCCTCAATAACTTATATATATATATCCCTCTCGGCTTCCCTTACCCCTCTGTAACTTCATCCCTCTCTCACCTACCCTTCCTCAATAACTTATATATATCCCTCTCAGCTTCCCTTCACCCTCTGTAACTTCATCCCTCTCTCAGCTACCCTTCCTCAATAACTTATATATCCCCCTCTCAGCTTCTCTTTACCCTCTGTAACTTCATCCCTTTCTCACCTACCCTTCCTCAATAACTTATATATCCCCCTCTCAGCTCCCTTCCCCCTCTGTAACTTCATCTCTCTCACCTACCCTTCCTCAATAACTTATATATCCCCCTCTCAGCTTCCCTTCCCCCTCTGTAACTTCATCTCTCTCTCACCTACCCTTCCTCAATAACTTATATATCCCCCTCTCAGCTTCCCTTCCCCCTCTGTAACTTCATCTCTCTCTCACCTACCCTTACTCAATAACTTATATATCCCCCTCTCAGCTTCCCTTACCCCTCTATAACTTCATCCCTCTCTCACCTACCCTTCCTCAATAACTTACATATATCCCTCTCAGCTTCCCTTCACCCTCTGTAACTTCATCCCTCTCTCACCTACCCTTCCTCAATAACTTATATATCCCCCTCTCAGCTTCCCTTCACCCTCTGTAACTTCATCCCTCTCTCACCTACCCTTCCTCAATAACTTATATATTCCTCTCTCAGCTTCCCCCTCTGTAACTTCATCTCTCTCTAACCTACCCTTACTCAATAACTTATATATACCCCTCTCCGCTTCCCTTCCTCCTCTGTAACTTCATCTCTCTCTCACCTACCCTTACTCAATAACTTATATATCCCCCTCTCAGCTTCCCTTCACCCTCTGTAACTTCATCACTCTCTCACCTACCCTTCCTCAATAACTTATATATACCAGTCTCAGCTCCCTTCCCCATTTGTAACTTTATCCCTCTCTCACCTACCCTTCCTCAATAACTTATATATCCCCCTGTCAGATTCCCTTCCCCCTCTGTAACTTCATCCCTCTCTCACCTACCCTTCCTCAATAACTTATATATCCCCCTCTCAGCTTTCCTTCCCCCTCTGTAACTTCATCCCTCTTTCACCTACCCTTCCTCAATAACTTATATATATCCCTCTCAGCTTCCCTTCACCCTCTGTAACGTCATCTCTCTCACCTACCCTTCCTCAATAACATATATATCCCCCTCTCAGCTTCCCTTTCTCCTCCGTAACTTCGTTCCTCTCTCACGTACCCTTCCTCAATAACTTATATATCCCCCTCTCAGCTTCCCTTCACCCTCTGTAACTTTATCCCTCTCTCACCTACCCTTCCTCAATAACTTATATATCCCCCTCTCAGCTTCCCTTCTCCCTCTGTAACTTCATCCCTCTCTCACCTACCTTTACTCAATAACTTATATATCCCCCTCTCAGCTTCCTTACTCCTCTGTAACTTCATCTCTCTCTCACCTACCCTTACTCAATAACTAACTTATATATTCCTCTCTCAGCTTCCCTTACCCCTCTGTAACTTCATTCCATTCTCACCTACCCTTCCTCAATAACTTATATATCCCTCTCTCAGCTTCCCTTCGCCCTCTGTAACTTCATCTCTCTCTCACCTACCCTTCCTCAATAACTTATATATCCCTCTCGCAGCCTCCCTTTCCCCTCTATAACTTCATCTCTCTCTCACCTACCCTTCCTCAATAACTTATATATCCCCCTTTCAGCTCCCCTTCCCCCTCTGTAACTTTATCCCTCTATCACCTACCCTTCCTCAATAACTTTTATATCCCCCTCTCTAAGCTCCCCTTCCCCCTCTGTAACTTTATCCCTCTATCACCTACCCTTCCTCAATAACTTATATATTCCCCTCTCAGCTCCCCTTCCCCCTCTGTAACTTTATCCCTCTCTCACCTACCCTTCCTCAATAACTTATATATCCCCCTCTCAGCTCCCCTTCCCCCTCTGTAACTTTATCCCTCAATCACCTACCCTTCCTCAATAACTTATATATCCCCCTCTCAGCTCCCCTTTCCCCTCTGTAACTTTATCCCTCTCTCACCTACCCTTCCTCAATAACTTATATATCCCCCTCTCAGCTTCCCTTTCCCCTCTGTAACTTCATATTTCTCACCTACCCTTCCTCAATAACTTATATATATCCCTCTCAGCTTCCCTTACCCCTCTGTAACTTTATCCCTCTCTCACCTACCCTTCCTTAATAACTTATATATATCCCTCTCAGCTTCCCTTCACCCTCTGTAACTTCATCCCTCTCTCACCTACCCTTCCTCAATAACTTATATATCCCCCTCTCAGCTTCCCTTCCCCCTCTGTAACTTCATCCCTCTCTCACCTACCTTTCCTCAATAACTTATATATCCCCCTCTCAGCTTCCCTTCCTCCTCTGTAACTTCATCTCTCTCTCACCTACCCTTACTCAATAACTTATATATCCCCCTCTCAGCTTCCCTTACCCCTCTGTAACTTCATCTCTCTCACCTACCCTTCCTCAATAACTTATATATCCCCCTCTCAGCTCCCCTTCCTCCTCTGTAACTTCATCCCTCTCTCACCTACCCTTCCTCAATAACTTATATATCCCCCTCTCAGCTTCCCTTCACCCTCTGTAACTTCATCCCTCTCTCACCTACCCTTCCTCAATAACTTATATATTCCTCTCTCAGCTTCCCCCTCTGTAACTTCATCTCTCTCTAACCTACCCTTACTCAATAACTTATATATACCCCTCTCCGCTTCCCTTCCTCCTCTGTAACTTCATCTCTCTCTCACCTACCCTTACTCAATAACTTATATATCCCCCTCTCAGCTTCCCTTCACCCTCTGTAACTTCATCACTCTCTCACCTACCCTTCCTCAATAACTTATATATACCAGTCTCAGCTCCCTTCCCCATTTGTAACTTTATCCCTCTCTCACCTACCCTTCCTCAATAACTTATATATCCCCCTGTCAGATTCCCTTCCCCCTCTGTAACTTCATCCCTCTCTCACCTACCCTTCCTCAATAACTTATATATCCCCCTCTCAGCTTTCCTTCCCCCTCTGTAACTTCATCCCTCTTTCACCTACCCTTCCTCAATAACTTATATATATCCCTCTCAGCTTCCCTTCACCCTCTGTAACGTCATCTCTCTCACCTACCCTTCCTCAATAACATATATATCCCCCTCTCAGCTTCCCTTTCTCCTCCGTAACTTCGTTCCTCTCTCACGTACCCTTCCTCAATAACTTATATATCCCCCTCTCAGCTTCCCTTCACCCTCTGTAACTTTATCCCTCTCTCACCTACCCTTCCTCAATAACTTATATATCCCCCTCTCAGCTTCCCTTCTCCCTCTGTAACTTCATCCCTCTCTCACCTACCTTTACTCAATAACTTATATATCCCCCTCTCAGCTTCCTTACTCCTCTGTAACTTCATCTCTCTCTCACCTACCCTTACTCAATAACTAACTTATATATTCCTCTCTCAGCTTCCCTTACCCCTCTGTAACTTCATTCCATTCTCACCTACCCTTCCTCAATAACTTATATATCCCTCTCTCAGCTTCCCTTCGCCCTCTGTAACTTCATCTCTCTCTCACCTACCCTTCCTCAATAACTTATATATCCCTCTCGCAGCCTCCCTTTCCCCTCTATAACTTCATCTCTCTCTCACCTACCCTTCCTCAATAACTTATATATCCCCCTTTCAGCTCCCCTTCCCCCTCTGTAACTTTATCCCTCTATCACCTACCCTTCCTCAATAACTTTTATATCCCCCTCTCTAAGCTCCCCTTCCCCCTCTGTAACTTTATCCCTCTATCACCTACCCTTCCTCAATAACTTATATATTCCCCTCTCAGCTCCCCTTCCCCCTCTGTAACTTTATCCCTCTCTCACCTACCCTTCCTCAATAACTTATATATCCCCCTCTCAGCTCCCCTTCCCCCTCTGTAACTTTATCCCTCAATCACCTACCCTTCCTCAATAACTTATATATCCCCCTCTCAGCTCCCCTTTCCCCTCTGTAACTTTATCCCTCTCTCACCTACCCTTCCTCAATAACTTATATATCCCCCTCTCAGCTTCCCTTTCCCCTCTGTAACTTCATATTTCTCACCTACCCTTCCTCAATAACTTATATATATCCCTCTCAGCTTCCCTTACCCCTCTGTAACTTTATCCCTCTCTCACCTACCCTTCCTTAATAACTTATATATATCCCTCTCAGCTTCCCTTCACCCTCTGTAACTTCATCCCTCTCTCACCTACCCTTCCTCAATAACTTATATATCCCCCTCTCAGCTTCCCTTCCCCCTCTGTAACTTCATCCCTCTCTCACCTACCTTTCCTCAATAACTTATATATCCCCCTCTCAGCTTCCCTTCCTCCTCTGTAACTTCATCTCTCTCTCACCTACCCTTACTCAATAACTTATATATCCCCCTCTCAGCTTCCCTTACCCCTCTGTAACTTCATCTCTCTCACCTACCCTTCCTCAATAACTTATATATCCCCCTCTCAGCTCCCCTTCCTCCTCTGTAACTTCATCCCTCTCTCACCTACCCTTCCTCAATAACTTATATATATCCTTCTCTCAGCTTCCCTACACCCTCTGTAACTTCATCCCTCTCTCACCTACCCTTCCTCAATAACTTATATATCCCCCTCTCAGCTCCCTTCCTCCTCCATAACTTCGTTCCTCTCTTACGTACCCTTCCTCAATAACTTATGTATCCCCCTCTCAGCTTCCCTTCACCCTCTGTAACTTCGTTCCTCTCTCACGTACCCTTCCTCAATAACTTATATATCCCACTCTCAGCTTCCCTTCACCCTCTGTAACTTCATCCCTCTCTCACCTACCCTTCCTCAATAACTTATATATCCCCCTCTCAGCTCCCTTCCCCCTCTGTAACTTCATCCCTCTCTCACCTACCCTTCCTCAATAACTTATATATCCCCCAGTCAGCTTCCCTACCACCTCTGTAACTTCATCTCGCTCTCACCTACCCTTCCTCAATAACTTATATATCCCCCTCTCAGCTTCCCTTCCTCCTCTGTAACTTCATCTCTCTCTCACCTACCCTTCCTCAATAACTTATGTATATATCCCTCTCAGCTTCCCTTCACCCTCTGTAACTTCATCTCTCTCACCTACCCTTCCTCAATAACATATATAGCCCCCTCTCAGCCTCCCTTCCTCCTCCGTAACTACGTTCCTCTCTCACGTACCCTTCCTCAATAACATATATCCCCCTCTCAGCTTCCCTTCACCCTCTAACTTTTTCCCTCTCTCACCTACCCTTCCTCAATAACTTATATATATCCCTCTCAGCTTCCCTTCACCCTCTGTAACTTCATCCCTCTCTCAGCTACCCTTCCTCAATAACTTATATATCCCCCTCTCAGCTTCCCTTTTCCCTCTGTAACTTCATCCCTTTCTCACCTACCCTTCCTCAATAACTTATATATCCCCCTCTCAGCTCCCTTCCCCCTCTGTAACTTCATCTCTCTCACCTACCCTTCCTCAATAACTTATATATCCCCCTCTCAGCTTCCCTCCCCCCTCTGTAACTTCATCTCTCTCTCACCTACCCTTCCTCAATAACTTATATATCCCCCTCTCAGCTTCCCTTCCTCCTCTGTATCTTCATCTCTCTCTCACCTACCCTTACTCAATAACTTATATATCCCCCTCTCAGCTTCCCTTACCCCGCTATAACTTCATCCCTCTCTCACTTTCCCTTCCTCAATAACTTACATATATCCCTCTCAGCTTCCCTTCACCCTCTGTAACTTCATCCCTCTCTCACCTACCCTTCCTCAATAACTTATATATCCCCCTCTCAGCTTCCCTTCACCCTCTGTAACTTCATCCCTCTCTCACCTACCCTTCCTCAATAACTTATATATCCCCCTCTCAGCTCCCTTCCCACTCTGTAACTTCATCTCTCTCTCACCTACCCTTACTCAATAACTTATATATCCCCCTCTCCGCTTCCCTTCCTCCTCTGTAACTTCATCTCTCTCTCACCTACCCTTACTCAATAACTTATATATACCCCTCTCAGCTTCCCTTCACCCTCTGTAACTTCATCACTCTCTCACCTACCCTTCCTCAATAACTTATATATACCAGTCTCAGCTCCCTTCCCCATTTGTAACTTTATCCCTCTCTCACCTACCCTTCCTCAATAACTTATATATCCCCCTGTCAGATTACCTTCCCCCTCTGTAACTTCATCCCTCTCTCACCTACCCTTACTCAATAACTAACTTATATATTCCTCTCTCAGCTTCCCTTACCCCTCTGTAACTTCATTCCATTCTCACCTACCCTTCCTCAATAACTTATATATCCCTCTCTCAGCTTCCCTTCGCCCTCTGTAACTTCATCTCTCTCTCACCTACCCTTCCTCAATAACTTATATATCCCTCTCGCAGCCTCCCTTTCCCCTCTGTATCTTCATCTCTCTCTCACCTACCCTTCCTCAATAACTTATATATCCCCCTTTCAGCTCCCCTTCCCCCTCTTTAACTTTATCCCTCTATCACCTACCCTTCCTCAATAACTTTTATATCCCCCTCTCTAAGCTCCCCTTCCCCCTCTGTAACTTTATCCCTCTATCACCTACCCTTCCTCAATAACTTATATATTCCCCTCTCAGCTCCCCTTCCCCCTCTGTAACTTTATCCCTCTCTCACCTACCCTTCCTCAATAACTTATATATCCCCCTCTCAGCTCCCCTTCCCCCTCTGTAACTTTATCCCTCAATCACCTACCCTTCCTCAATAACTTATATATCCCCCTCTCAGCTCCCCTTTCCCCTATGTAACTTTATCCCTCTCTCACCTACCCTTCCTCAATAACTTATATATCCCCCTCTCAGCTTCCCTTTCCCCTCTGTAACTTCATATTTCTCACCTACCCTTCCTCAATAACTTATATATCCCCCTCTCAGCTTCCCTTCCTCCTCTGTAACTTCATCTCTCTCTCACCTACCCTTACTCAATAACTTATATATCCCCCTCTCAGCTTCCCTTACCCCTCTGTAACTTCATCTCTCTCACCTACCCTTCCTCAATAACTTATATATCCCCCTGTCAGCTCCCCTTCCTCCTCTGTAACTTCATCCCTCTCTCACCTACCCTTCCTCAATAACTTATATATATCCTTCTCTCAGCTTCCCTACACCCTCTGTAACTTCATCCCTCTCTCACCTACCCTTCCTCAATAACTTATATATCCCCCTCTCAACTCCCTTCCTTCTCCGTAACTTCGTTCCTCTCTTACGTACCCTTCCTCAATAACTTATGTATCCCCCTCTCAGCTTCCCTTCACCCTCTGTAACTTCATTCTTCTCTCACGTACCCTTCCTCAATAACTTATATATCCCACTCTCAGCTTCCCTTCACCCTCTGTAACTTCATCCCTCTCTCACCTACCCTTCCTCAATAACTTATATATCCCCCTCTCAGCTCCCTTACCCCTCTGTAACTTCATCCCTCTCTCACCTACCCTTCCTCAATAACTTATATATCCCCCTGTCAGCTTCCCTTCCCCCTCTGTAACTTCATCTCTCTCTCACCTACCCTTCCTCAATAACTTATATATCCCCCTCTCAGCTTCCCTTCCTCCTCTGTAACTTCATCTCTCTCTCACCTACCCTTCCTCAATAACATATATATCCCCCTCTCAGCCTCCCTTCCTCCTCCGTAACTACGTTCCTCTCTCACGTACCCTTCTCAATAACATATATCCCCCTCTCAGCTTCCCTTCACCCTCTAACTTTTTCAATCTCTCACCTACCCTTCCTCAATAACTTATATATCCCCCTCTCAGCTTCCCTTCACCCTCTGTAACTTCATCCCTCTCTCACCTTTCCTTACTCAATAACTTATATATCCCTCTCTCAGCTTCCTTACTCCTCTGTAACTTCATCTCTCTCTCACCTACCCTTACTCAATAACATATATTCCTCTCTCAGCTTCCCTTACCCCTCTGTAACTTCATCCCTCTCTCACCTACCCTTCCTCAATAACTTATATATCCCCCTCTCAACTCCCTTCCTCCTCCGTAACTTCGTTCCTCTCTTACGTACCCTTCCTCAATAACTTATGTATCCCCCTCTCAGCTTCCCTTCACCCTCTGTAACTTCATTCCTCTCTCACGTACCCTTCCTCAATAACTTATATATCCCCCTCTCAGCTTCCCTTACCCCTCTGTAACTTCATCCCTCTCTCACCTACCCTTCCTTAATAACTTATATATATCCCTCTCAGCTTCCCTTCACCCTCTGTAACTTCATCCCTCTCTCACCTACCCTTCCTCAATAACTTATATATCCCCCACTCAGCTTCCCTTCCCCCTCTGTAACTTCATCCCTCTCTCACCTACCCTTCCTCAATAACTTATATATCCCCCTCTCAGCTTCCCTTCCTCCTCTGTAACTTCATCTCTCTCTCACCTACCCTTACTCAATAACTTATATATCCCCCTCTCAGCTTCCCTTACCCCTCTGTAACTTCATCTCTCTCACCTACCCTTCCTCAATAACTTATATATCCCCCTGTCAGCTCCCCTTCCTCCTCTGTAACTTCATCCCTCTCTCACCTACCCTTCCTCAATAACTTATATATATCCTTCTCTCAGCTTCCCTACACCCTCTGTAACTTCATCCCTCTCTCACCTACCCTTCCTCAATAACTTATATATCCCCCTCTCAACTCCCTTCCTCCTCCGTAACTTCGTTCCTCTCTTACGTACCCTTCCTCAATAACTTATGTATCCCCCTCTCAGCTTCCCTTCACCCTCTGTAACTTCATTCCTCTCTCACCTACCCTTCCTCAATAACTTATATATCCCCCTCTCAGCTTCCCTCCCCCCTCTGTAACTTCATCTCTCTCTCACCTACCCTTCCTCAATAACTTATATATCCCCCTCTCAGCTTCCCTTCCTCCTCTGTAACTTCATCTCTCTCTCACCTACCCTTCCTCAATAACATATATATCCCCCTCTCAGCCTCCCTTCCTCCTCCGTAACTACGTTCCTCTCTCACGTACCCTTTCTCAATAACATATATCCCCCTCTCAGCTTCCCTTCACCCTCTAACTTTTTCCCTCTCTCACCTACCCTTCCTCAATAACTTATATATCCCCCTCTCAGCTTCCCTTCACGCTCTGTAACTTCATCCCTCTCTCACCTTTCCTTACTCAATAACTTATATATCCCTCTCTCAGCTTCCTTACTCCTCTGTAACTTCATCTCTCTCTCACCTACCCTTACTCAATAACATATATTCCTCTCTCAGCTTCCCTTACCCCTCTGTAACTTCATTCCTTTCTCACCTACCCTTCCTCAATAACTTTTATATCCCCCTCGCAGTTTCCCTTTCCCCTCTGTAACTTCATCTCTCTCTCACCTACCCTTCCTCAATAACTTATATATCCCCCTCTCAGCTCCCCTTCCCCCTCTGTAACTTTATCCCTCTCTCACCTACCCTTCCTCAATAACTTATATATCCCCCTTTCAGCTTCCCTTCCCCCTCTGTAACTTCATATTTCTCACCTACCCTTCCTCAATAACTTATATATATCCCTCTCAGCTTCCCTTACCCCTCTGTAACTTCATCCCTCTCTCACCTACCCTTCCTCAATAACTTATATATATCCCTCTCAGCTTCCCTTCACCCTCTGTAACTTCATCCCTCTCTCAGCTACCCTTCCTCAATAACTTATATATCCCCCTCTCAGCTTCCCTTTACCCTCTGTAACTTCATCCCTTTCTCACCTACCCTTCCTCAATAACTTATATATCCCCCTCTCAGCTCCCTTCCCCCTCTGTAACTTCATCTCTCTCACCTACCCTTCCTCAATAACTTATATATCCCCCTCTCAGCTTCCCTTCCCCCTCTGTAACTTCATCTCTCTCTCACCTACCCTTCCTCAATAACTTATATATCCACCTCTCAGCTTCCCTTCCTCCTCTGTATCTTCTTCTCTCTCTCACCTACCCTTACTCAATAACTTATATATCAGCCTCTCAGCTTCCCTTACCCCTCTATAACTTCATCCCTCTCTCACCTACCCTTCCTCAATAACTTACATATATCCCTCTCAGCTTCCCTTCACCCTCTGTAACTTCATCCCTCTCTCACGTACCCTTCCTCAATAACTTATATATCCCCCTCTCAGCTTCCCTTCACCCTCTGTAACTTCATCCCTCTCTCACCTACCCTTCCTCAATAACTTATATATCCCCCTCTCAGCTCCCTTCCCACTCTGTAACTTCATCTCTCTCTCACCTACCCTTACTCAATAACTTATATATCCCCCTCTCCGCTTCCCTTCCTCCCCTGTAACTTCATCTCTCTCTCACCTACCCTTACTCAATAACTTATATATCCCCCTCTCAGCTTCCCTTCACCCTCTGTAACTTCATCACTCTCTCACCTACCCTTCCTCAATAACTTATATATACCAGTCTCAGCTCCCTTCCCCATTTGTAACTTTATCCCTCTCTCACCTACCCTTCCTCAATAACTTACATATATCCCTCTCAGCTTCCCTTCACCCTCTGTAACTTCATCCCTCTCTCACCTACCCTTCCTCAATAACTTATATATCCCCCTCTCAGCTTCCCTTCACCCTCTGTAACTTCATCCCTCTCTCACCTACCCTTCCTCAATAACTTATATATTCCTCTCTCAGCTTCCCTTCCCCCTCTGTAACTTCATCTCTCTCTAACCTACCCTTACTCAATAACTTATATATACCCATCTCCGCTTCCCTTCCTCCTCTGTAACTTCATCTCTCTCACCTACC
Source organism: Pseudophryne corroboree (assembly GCF_028390025.1). NCBI lineage: Eukaryota > Metazoa > Chordata > Amphibia > Anura > Myobatrachidae > Pseudophryne > Pseudophryne corroboree. The sequence goes on from NC_086448.1 coordinate 8,547,800, forward strand.
CTTACTCAATTACTTATATATCCCCCTCTCAGCTTCCCTTCACCCTCTGTAACTTCATCACTCTCTCACCTACCCTTCCTCAATAACTTATATATACCAGTCTCAGCTCCCTTCCCCATTTGTAACTTTATCCCTCTCTCACCTACCCTTCCTCAATAACTTATATATCCCCCTGTCAGATTCCCTTCCCCCTCTGTAACTTCATCCCTCTCTCACCTACCCTTCCTCAATAACTGATATATCCCCCTCTCAGCTTTCCTTCCCCCTCTGTAACTTCATCCCTCTTTCACCTACCCTTCCTCAATAACTTATATATATCCCTCTCAGCTTCCCTTCACCCTCTGTAACTTCATCTCTCTCACCTACCCTTCCTCAATAACATATATATCCCCCTTTCAGCTTCCCTTTCTCCTCTGTAACTTCGTTCCTCTCTCACGTACCCTTCCTCAATAACTTATATATCCCCCTCTCAGCTTCCCTTCACCCTCTGTAACTTTATCCCTCTCTCACCTACCCTTCCTCAATAACTTATATATCCCCCTCTCAGCTTCCCTTCTCCCTCTGTAACTTCATCCCTCTCTCACCTACCTTTACTCAATAACTTATATATCCCCCTCTCAGCTTCCTTACTCCTCTGTAACTTCATCTCTCTCTCACCTACCCTTACTCAATTACTAACTTATATATTCCTCTCTCAGCTTCCCTTACCCCTCTGTAACTTCATTCCATTCTCACCTACCCTTCCTCAATAACTTATATATCCCTCTCTCAGCTTCCCTTCGCCCTCTGTAACTTCATCTCTCTCTCACCTACCCTTCCTCAATAACTTATATATCCCTCTCGCAGCCTCCCTTTCCCCTCTGTAACTTCATCTCTCTCTCACCTACCCTTCCTCAATAACTTATATATCCCCCTTTCAGCTCCCCTTCCCCCTCTGTAACTTTATCCCTCTATCACCTACCCTTCCTCAATAACTTTTATATCCCCCTCTCTAAGCTCCCCTTCCCCCTCTGTAACTTTATCCCTCTATCACCTACCCTTCCTCAATAACTTATATATTCCCCTCTCAGCTCCCCTTCCCCCTCTGTAACTTTATCCCTCTCTCACCTACCCTTCCTCAATAACTTATATATCCCCCTCTCAGCTCCCCTTCCCCCTCTGTAACTTTATCCCTCAATCACCTACCCTTCCTCAATAACTTATATATCCCCCTCTCAGCTCCCCTTACCCCTCTGTAACTTCATTCCATTCTCACCTACCCTTCCTCAATAACTTATATATATCCCTCTCAGCTTCCCTTACCCCTCTGTAACTTCATCCCTCTCTCACCTACCCTTCCTTAATAACTTATATATATCCCTCTCAGCTTCCCTTCACCCTCTGTAACTTCATCCCTCTCTCACCTACCCTTCCTCAATAACTTATATATCCCCCTCTCAGCTTCCCTTCCCCCTCTGTAACTTCATCCCTCTCTCACCAACCCTTCCTCAATAACTTATATATCCCCCTCTCAGCTTCACTTCCTCCTCTGTAACTTCATCTCTCTCTCACCTACCCTTACTCAATAACTTATATATCCCCCTCTCAGCTTCCCTTAACCCTCTGTAACTTCATCTCTCTCACCTACCCTTCCTCAATAACTTATATATCCCCCTGTCAGCTCCCCTTCCTCCTCTGTAACTTCATCCCTCTCTCACCTACCCTTCCTCAATAACTTATATATATCCTTCTCTCAGCTTCCCTACACCCTCTGTAACTTCATCCCTCTCTCACCTACCCTTCCTCAATAACTTATATATCCCCCTCTCAGCTCCCTTCCTCCTCCGTAACTTTGTTCCTCTCTTACGTACCCTTCCTCAATAACTTATGTATCCCCCTCTCAGCTTCCCTTCACCCTCTGTAACTTCGTTCCTCTCTCACGTACCCTTCCTCAATAACTTATATATCCCACTCTCAGCTTCACTTCACCCTCTGTAACTTCATCCCTCTCTCACCTACCCTTCCTCAATAACTTATATATCCCCCTCTCAGCTCCCTTCCCCCTCTGTAACTTCATCCCTCTCTCACCTACCCTTCCTCAATAACTTATATATCCCCCTGTCAGCTTCCCTTCCCCCTCTGTAACTTCATCTCGCTCTCACCTACCCTTCCTCAATAACTTATATATCCCCCTCTCAGCTTCCCTTCCTCCTCTGTAACTTCATCTCTCTCTCACCTACCCTTACTCAATAACTTATATATCCCCCTCTCAGCTTCCCTTACCCCTCTGTAACTTCATCCCTCTCTCACCTACCCTTCCTCAATAACTTATATATCCCCCTCTCAGGTTCCCTTCACCCTCTGTAACTTCATCCCTCTCTCACCTACCCTTCCTCAATAACTTATATATCCCCCTCTCAGCTCCCTTCCCACTCTGTAACTTCATCCCTCTCTCACCTACCCTTACTCAATAACTTATATATCCCCCTCTCCGCTTCCCTTCCTCCTCTGTAACTTCATCTCTCTCTCACCTACCCTTACTCAATAACTTATATATCCCCATCTCAGCTTCCCTTCACCCTCTGTAACTTCATCACTCTCTCACCTACCCTTCCTCAATAACTTATATATACCAGTCTCAGCTCCATTCCCCATTTGTAACTTTATCCCTTTCTCACCTACCCTTCCTCAATAACTTATATATATCCCTCTCAGCTTCCCTTCACCCTCTGTAACTTCATCTCTCTCACCTACCCTTCCTCAATAACATATATATCCCCCTCTCAGCTTCCCTTCCTCCTCCGTAACTACGTTCCTCTCTCACGTACCCTTCCTCAAAAACTTATATATCCCCCTCTCAGCTTCCCTTCACCCTCTAACTTTTTCCCTCTCTCACCTACCCTTCCTCAATAACATATATATCCCCCTCTCAGCTCCCCTTCCCCCTCTGTAACTTTATCCCTCTATCACCAGACCTTCCTCAATAACTTATATATCCCCCTCTCAGCTCCCCTTCCCCCTCTGTAACTTTATCCCTCTCTCACCTACCCTTCCTCAATAACTTATATATCCCCCTTTCAGCTTCCCTTCCCCCTCTGTAACTTCATATTTCTCACCTACCCTTCCTCAATAACTTATATATATCCCTCTCAGCTTCCCTTACCCCTCTGTAACTTCATCCCTCTCTCACCTACCCTTCCTCAATAACTTATATATATCCCTCTCAGCTTCCCTTCACCCTCTGTAACTTCATCCCTCTCTCAGCTACCCTTCCTCAATAACTTATATATCCCCCTCTCAGCTTCCCTTTACCCTCTGTAACTTCATCCCTTTCTCACCTACCCTTCCTCAATAACTTATATATCCCCCTCTCAGCTCCCTTCCCCCTCTGTAACTTCTTCCCTCTCTCACCTACCCTTCCTCAATAACTTATATATCCCCCTCTCAGCTTCCCTTCCCCCTCTGTAACTTCATCTCTCTCTCACCTACCCTTCCTCAATAACTTATATATCCCCCTCTCAGCTTCCCTTCCTCCTCTGTATCTTCATCTCTCTCTCACCTACCCTTACTCAATAACTTATATATCCCCCTCTCAGCTTCCCTTACCCCTCTATAACTTCATACCTCTCTCACCTACCCTTCCTCAATAACTGACATATATCCCTCTCAGCTTCCCTTCACCCTCTGTAACTTCATCCCTCTCTCACCTACCCTTCCTCAATAACTTATATATCCCCCTCTCAGCTTCCCTTCACCCTCTGTAACTTCATCCCTCTCTCACCTACCCTTCCTCAATAACTTATATATCCCCCTCTCAGCTCCCTTCCCACTCTGTAACTTCATCCCTCTCTCACCTACCCTTCCTCAATAACTTATATATTCCTCTCTCAGCTTCCCTTCCCCCTCTGTAACTTCATCTCTCTCTCACCTACCCTTACTCAATAACTTATATATCCCCCTCTCCGCTTCCCTTCCTCCTCTGTAACTTCATCTCTCTCTCACCTACCCTTACTCAATAACTTATATATCCCCCTCTCAGCTTCCCTTCACCCTCTGTAACTTCATCACTCTCTCACCTACCCTTCCTTAATAACTTATATATACCAGTCTCAGCTCCCTTCCCCATTTGTAACTTTATCCCTCTCTCACCTACCCTTCCTCAATAACTTATATATCCCCCTGTCAGATTCCCTTCCCCCTCTGTAACTTCATCCCTCTCTCACCTACCCTTCCTCAATAACTTATATATCCCCCTCTCAGCTTTCCTTCCCCCTCTGTAACTTCATCTCTCTCACCTACCCTTCCTCAATAACATATATATCCCCCTCTCAGCTTCCCTTTCTCCTCCGTAACTTCGTTCCTCTCTCACGTACCCTTCCTCAATAACTTATATAGCCCCCTCTCAGCTTCCCTTCACCCTCTGTAACTTTATCCCTCTCTCACCTACCCTTCCTCAATAACTTATATATCCCCCTCTCAGCTTCCCTTCACCCTCTGTAACTTCATCCCTCTCTCACCTACCCTTACTCAATAACTTATATATCCCCCTCTCAGCTTCCTTATTCCTCTGTAACTTCATCTTTCTCTCACCTACCCTTACTCAATAACTAACTTATATATTCCTCTCTCAGCTTCCCTTACCCCTCTGTAACTTCATCCCTCTCTCACCTACCCTTCCTTAATAACTTATATATATCCCTCTCAGCTTCCCTTCACCCTCTGTAACTTCATCCCTCTCTCACCTACCCTTCCTCAATAACTTATATATCCCCCTCTCAGCTTCCCTTCCCCCTCTGTAACTTCATCCCTCTCTCACCAACCCTTCCTCAATAACTTATATATCCCCCTCTCAGCTTCACTTCCTCCTCTGTAACTTCATCTCTCTCTCACCTACCCTTACTCAATAACTTATATATCCCCCTCTCAGCTTCCCTTAACCCTCTGTAACTTCATCTCTCTCACCTACCCTTCCTCAATAACTTATATATCCCCCTGTCAGCTCCCCTTCCTCCTCTGTAACTTCATCCCTCTCTCACCTACCCTTCCTCAATAACTTATATATATCCTTCTCTCAGCTTCCCTACACCCTCTGTAACTTCATCCCTCTCTCACCTACCCTTCCTCAATAACTTATATATCCCCCTCTCAGCTCCCTTCCTCCTCCGTAACTTTGTTCCTCTCTTACGTACCCTTCCTCAATAACTTATGTATCCCCCTCTCAGCTTCCCTTCACCCTCTGTAACTTCGTTCCTCTCTCACGTACCCTTCCTCAATAACTTATATATCCCACTCTCAGCTTCACTTCACCCTCTGTAACTTCATCCCTCTCTCACCTACCCTTCCTCAATAACTTATATATCCCCCTCTCAGCTCCCTTCCCCCTCTGTAACTTCATCCCTCTCTCACCTACCCTTCCTCAATAACTTATATATCCCCCTGTCAGCTTCCCTTCCCCCTCTGTAACTTCATCTCGCTCTCACCTACCCTTCCTCAATAACTTATATATCCCCCTCTCAGCTTCCCTTCCTCCTCTGTAACTTCATCTCTCTCTCACCTACCCTTACTCAATAACTTATATATCCCCCTCTCAGCTTCCCTTACCCCTCTGTAACTTCATCCCTCTCTCACCTACCCTTCCTCAATAACTTATATATCCCCCTCTCAGGTTCCCTTCACCCTCTGTAACTTCATCCCTCTCTCACCTACCCTTCCTCAATAACTTATATATCCCCCTCTCAGCTCCCTTCCCACTCTGTAACTTCATCCCTCTCTCACCTACCCTTACTCAATAACTTATATATCCCCCTCTCCGCTTCCCTTCCTCCTCTGTAACTTCATCTCTCTCTCACCTACCCTTACTCAATAACTTATATATCCCCATCTCAGCTTCCCTTCACCCTCTGTAACTTCATCACTCTCTCACCTACCCTTCCTCAATAACTTATATATACCAGTCTCAGCTCCATTCCCCATTTGTAACTTTATCCCTTTCTCACCTACCCTTCCTCAATAACTTATATATATCCCTCTCAGCTTCCCTTCACCCTCTGTAACTTCATCTCTCTCACCTACCCTTCCTCAATAACATATATATCCCCCTCTCAGCTTCCCTTCCTCCTCCGTAACTACGTTCCTCTCTCACGTACCCTTCCTCAAAAACTTATATATCCCCCTCTCAGCTTCCCTTCACCCTCTAACTTTTTCCCTCTCTCACCTACCCTTCCTCAATAACATATATATCCCCCTCTCAGCTCCCCTTCCCCCTCTGTAACTTTATCCCTCTATCACCAGACCTTCCTCAATAACTTATATATCCCCCTCTCAGCTCCCCTTCCCCCTCTGTAACTTTATCCCTCTCTCACCTACCCTTCCTCAATAACTTATATATCCCCCTTTCAGCTTCCCTTCCCCCTCTGTAACTTCATATTTCTCACCTACCCTTCCTCAATAACTTATATATATCCCTCTCAGCTTCCCTTACCCCTCTGTAACTTCATCCCTCTCTCACCTACCCTTCCTCAATAACTTATATATATCCCTCTCAGCTTCCCTTCACCCTCTGTAACTTCATCCCTCTCTCAGCTACCCTTCCTCAATAACTTATATATCCCCCTCTCAGCTTCCCTTTACCCTCTGTAACTTCATCCCTTTCTCACCTACCCTTCCTCAATAACTTATATATCCCCCTCTCAGCTCCCTTCCCCCTCTGTAACTTCTTCCCTCTCTCACCTACCCTTCCTCAATAACTTATATATCCCCCTCTCAGCTTCCCTTCCCCCTCTGTAACTTCATCTCTCTCTCACCTACCCTTCCTCAATAACTTATATATCCCCCTCTCAGCTTCCCTTCCTCCTCTGTATCTTCATCTCTCTCTCACCTACCCTTACTCAATAACTTATATATCCCCCTCTCAGCTTCCCTTACCCCTCTATAACTTCATACCTCTCTCACCTACCCTTCCTCAATAACTGACATATATCCCTCTCAGCTTCCCTTCACCCTCTGTAACTTCATCCCTCTCTCACCTACCCTTCCTCAATAACTTATATATCCCCCTCTCAGCTTCCCTTCACCCTCTGTAACTTCATCCCTCTCTCACCTACCCTTCCTCAATAACTTATATATCCCCCTCTCAGCTCCCTTCCCACTCTGTAACTTCATCCCTCTCTCACCTACCCTTCCTCAATAACTTATATATTCCTCTCTCAGCTTCCCTTCCCCCTCTGTAACTTCATCTCTCTCTCACCTACCCTTACTCAATAACTTATATATCCCCCTCTCCGCTTCCCTTCCTCCTCTGTAACTTCATCTCTCTCTCACCTACCCTTACTCAATAACTTATATATCCCCCTCTCAGCTTCCCTTCACCCTCTGTAACTTCATCACTCTCTCACCTACCCTTCCTTAATAACTTATATATACCAGTCTCAGCTCCCTTCCCCATTTGTAACTTTATCCCTCTCTCACCTACCCTTCCTCAATAACTTATATATCCCCCTGTCAGATTCCCTTCCCCCTCTGTAACTTCATCCCTCTCTCACCTACCCTTCCTCAATAACTTATATATCCCCCTCTCAGCTTTCCTTCCCCCTCTGTAACTTCATCTCTCTCACCTACCCTTCCTCAATAACATATATATCCCCCTCTCAGCTTCCCTTTCTCCTCCGTAACTTCGTTCCTCTCTCACGTACCCTTCCTCAATAACTTATATAGCCCCCTCTCAGCTTCCCTTCACCCTCTGTAACTTTATCCCTCTCTCACCTACCCTTCCTCAATAACTTATATATCCCCCTCTCAGCTTCCCTTCACCCTCTGTAACTTCATCCCTCTCTCACCTACCCTTACTCAATAACTTATATATCCCCCTCTCAGCTTCCTTATTCCTCTGTAACTTCATCTTTCTCTCACCTACCCTTACTCAATAACTAACTTATATATTCCTCTCTCAGCTTCCCTTACCCCTCTGTAACTTCATTCCATTCTCACCTACCCTTCCTAAATAACTTATATATCCCTCTCTCAGCTTCCCTTCGCCCTCTGTAACTTCATCTCTCTCTCACCTACCCTTCCTCAATAACTTATATATCCCTCTCGCAGCCACCCTTTCCCCTCTGTAACTTCATCTCTCTCTCACCTACCCTTCCTCAATAACTTATATATCCCCCTTTCAACTCCCCTTCCCCCTCTGTAACTTTATCCCTCTATCACCTACCCTTCCTCAATAACTTTTATATCCCCCTCTCTAAGCTCCCCTTCCCCCTCTGTAACTTTATCCCTCTCTCACCTACCCTTCCTCAATAACTTATATATCCCCCTCTCAGCTTCCCTTTCCCCTCTGTAACTTCATCTCTCTCTCACCTACCCTTCCTCAATAACTTATATATCCCCCTTTCAACTCCCCTTCCCCCTCTGTAACTTTATCCCTCTATCACCTACCCTTCCTCAATAACTTATATATCCCCCTCTCAGCTCCCCTTTCCCCTCTGTAACTTTATCCCTCTCTCACCTACCCTTCCTCAATAACTTATATATCCCCCTCTCAGCTTCCCTTTCCCCTCTGTAACTTCATATTTCTCACCTACCCTTCCTCAATAACTTATATATATCCCTCTCAGCTTCCCTTACCCCTCTGTAACTTCATCCCTCTCTCACCTACCCTTCCTCAATAACTTATATATCCCCCTCTCAGCTTTCCTTCCCCCTCTGTAACTTCATCCCTCTCTCACCTACCCTTCCTCAATAACTTATATATATCCCTCTCAGCTTCCCTTCACCCTCTGTAACTTCATCTCTCTCACCTACCCTTCCTCAATAACATATATATCCCCCTCTCAGCTTCCCTTTCTCCTCCGTAACTTCGTTCCTCTCTCACGTACCCTTCCTCAATAACTTATATATCCCCCTCTCAGCTTCCCTTCACCCTCTGTAACTTCATCCCTCTCTCACCTACCCTTACTCAATAACTTATATATCCCCCTCTCAGCTTCCTTACTCCTCTGTAACTTCATCTCTCTCTCACCTACCCTTACTCAATAACTAACTTATATATTCCTCTCTCAGCTTCCCTTACCCCTCTGTAACTTCATTCCATTCTCACCTACCCTTCCTAAATAACTTATATATCCCTCTCTCAGCTTCCCTTCGCCCTCTGTAACTTCATCTCTCTCTCACCTACCCTTCCTCAATAACTTATATATCCCTCTCGCAGCCACCCTTTCCCCTCTGTAACTTCATCTCTCTCTCACCTACCCTTCCTCAATAACTTATATATCCCCCTTTCAACTCCCCTTCCCCCTCTGTAACTTTATCCCTCTATCACCTACCCTTCCTCAATAACTTTTATATCCCCCTCTCTAAGCTCCCCTTCCCCCTCTGTAACTTTATCCCTCTATCACCTACCCTTCCTCAATAACTTATATATCCCCCTCTCAGCTCCCCTTTCCCCTCTGTAACTTTATCCCTCTCTCACCTACCCTTCCTCAATAACTTATATATCCCCCCCTCAGCTTCCCTTTCCCCTCTGTAACTTCATATTTCTCACCTACCCTTCCTCAATAACTTATATATATCCCTCTCAGCTTCCCTTACCCCTCTGTAACTTCATCCCTCTCTCACCTACCCTTCCTTAATAACTTATATATATCCCTCTCAGCTTCCCTTCACCCTCTGTAACTTCATCCCTCTCTCACCTACCCTTCCTCAATAACTTATATATCCCCCTCTCAGCTTCCCTTCCCCCTCTGTAACTTCATCTCTCTCTCACCTACCCTTCCTCAATAACTTATATATCCCCTTTCAGCTCCCCTTCCCCCTCTGTAACTTTATCCCTCTATCACCTACCCTTCCTCAATAACTTTTATATCCCCCTCTCTAAGCTCCCCTTCCCCCTCTGTAACTTTATCCCTCTATCACCTACCCTTCCTCAATAACGTATATATTCCCCTCTCAGCTCCCCTTCCCCCTCTGTAACTTTATCCCTCTCTCACCTACCCTTCCTCAATAACTTATATATCCCCCTCTCAGCTCCCCTTCCCCCTCTGTAACTTTATCCCTCAATCACCTACCCTTCCTCAATAACTTATATATCCCCCTCTCAGCTCCCCTTTCCCCTCTGTAACTTTATCCCTCTCTCACCTACCCTTCCTCAATAACTTATATATCCCCCTCTCAGCTTCCCTTCCCCCTCTGTAACTTCATATTTCTCACCTACCCATCCTCAATAACTTATATATATCCCTCTCAGCTTCCCTTACCCCTCTGTAACTTCATCCCTCTCTCACCTACCCTTCCTTAATAACTTATATATATCCCTCTCAGCTTCCCTTCACCCTCTGTAACTTCATCCCTCTCTCACCTACCCTTCCTCAATAACTTATATATCCCCCTCTCAGCTTCCCTTCCTCCTCTGTAACTTCATCTCTCTCTCACCTACCCTTACTCAATAACTTATATATCCCCTCTCAGCTTCCCTTACCCCTCTGTAACTTCATCCCTCTCTCACCTACCCTTCCTCAATAACTTACATATATCCCTCTCAGCTTCCCTTCACCCTCTGTAACTTCATCCCTCTCTCACCTACCCTTCCTCAATAACTTATATATCCCCCTCTCAGCTCCTTTCCCCATTTGTAACTTTATCCCTCTCTCACCTACCCTTACTCAATAACTTATATATCCCCCTCTCAGCTTCCCTTCACCCTCTGTAACTTTATCCCTCTCTCACCTACCCTTACTCAATAACTTATATATTCCTCTCTCAGCTTCCCTTCCCCCTCTGTAACTTCATCTCTCTCTCACCTACCCTTACTCAATAACTTATATATCCCCCTCTCCGCTTCCCTTCCCCTCTGTAACTTCATCTCTCTCACCTACCCTTCCTCAATAACTTATATAGCCCCCTCTCAGCTTCCCTTCACCCTCTGTAACTTCATCACTCTCTCACCTACCCTTCCTCAATAACTTATATATACCAGTCTCAGCTCCTTTCCCCATTTGTAACTTTATCCCTCTCTCACCTACCCTTCCTCAATAACTTATATATCCCCCTGTCAGCTTCCCTTCCCCCTCTGTAACTTCATCCCTCTCTCACCTACCCTTCCTCAATAACTTATATATCCCCTCTCAGCTTTCCTTCCCCCTCTGTAACTTCATCCCTATCTCACCTACCCTTCCTCAATAACTTATATATATCCCTCTCAGCTTCCCTTCACCCTCTGTAACTTCATCTCTCTCACCTACCCTTCCTCAATAACATATATATACCCCTCTCAGCTTCCCTTCCTCCTCCGTAACTTTGTTCCTCTCTCACGTACCCTTCCTCAATAACTTGTATATCCCCCTCTCAGCTTCCCTTCAACCTCTGTAACTTCATCCCTCTCTCACCTACCCTTACTCAATAACTTATATATCCCCCTCTCAGCTTCCTTACTCCTCTGTAACTTCATCTCTCTCTCACCTACCCTTACTCAATAACTTATATATTCCTCTCTCAGCTTCCCTTACCCCTCTGTAACTTCATTCCTTTCTCACCTACCCTTCCTCAATAACTTATATATCCCTCTCTCAGCTTCCCTTCCCCCTCTGTAACTTCATCTCTATCTCACCTACCCTTCCTCAATAACTTATATATCCCCCTCGCAGCTTCCCTTTCCCCTCTGTAACTTCATCTCTCTCTCACCTACCCTTCCTCAATAACTTATTTATTCCCCTCTCAGCTCCCCTTCCCCCTCTGTAACTTTATCCCTCTATCACCTACCCTTCCTCAATAACTTATATATCCCCCTCTCAGCTCCCCTTCCCCCTCTGTAACTTTATCCCTCTCTCACCTACCCTTCCTCAATAACTTATATATCCCCCTCTCAGCTCCCCTTCCCCCTCTGTAACTTCATCCCTCTCTCACCTACCCTTCCTCAATAACTTATATATATATATATATATATATATATATATATATCTATATCCCTCTCAGCTTCCCTTCACCCTCTCTCACCTACCCTTCCTCAATAACTTATATATCCCCCTCTCAGTTTCCCTTTACCCTCTGTAAATTCATCCCTCTCTCACCTACCCTTCCTCAATAATTTATATATCCCCCTCTCAGCTCCCTTCCCCCTCTGTAACTTAATCCCTCTCTCCCCTACCCTTCCTCAATAACTTATATATCCCCCTCTCAGCTTCCCTTCCCCCTCTGTAACTTCATCTCTCTCTCACCTACCCTTCCTCAATAACTTATATATCCCCCTCTCAGCTTCCCTTCCTCCTCTGTAACTTCATCTCTCTCTCACCTACCCTTACTCAATAACTTATATATCCCCCTCTCAGCTTCCCTTACCCCTCTATAACTTCATCCCTCTCTCACCTACCCTTCCTCAATAACTTACATATATCCCTCTCAGCATCCCTTCACCCTCTGTAACTTCATCCCTCTCTCACCTACCCTTCCTCAATAACTTATATATCCCCCTCTCAGCTTCCCTTCACCCTCTGTAACTTCATCCCTCTCTCACCTACCCTTCCTCAATAACTTATATATTCCTCTCTCAGCTTCCCTTCCCCCTCTGTAACTTCATCTCTCTCTCACCTACCCTTACTCAATAACTTATATATCCCCCTCTCCGCTTCCCTTCCTCCTCTGTGACTTCATCTCTCTCTCACCTACCCTTACTCAATAACTTATATATCCCCCTCTCAGCTTCCCTTCACCCTCTGTAACTTCATCACTCTCTCACCTACCCTTCCTCAATAACTTATATATACCAGTCTCAGCTCCCTTCCCCATTTGTAACTTTATCCCTCTCTCACCTACCCTTCCTCAATAGCTTATATATCCCCCTGTCAGATTCCCTTCCCCCTCTGTAACTTCATCCCTCTCTCACCTACCCTTCCTCAATAACTTATATATTCCCCTCTCAGCTTTCCTTCCCCCTCTGTAACTTCATCCCTCTCTCACCTACCCTTCCTCAATAACTTATATATATCCCTCTCAGCTTCCCTTCACCCTCTGTAACTTCATCTCTCTCACCTACCCTTCCTCAATAACATATATATCCCCCTCTCAGCTTCCCTTTCTCCTCCGTAACTTCGTTCCTCTCTCACTTACCCTTCCTCAATAACTTATATATCCCCCTCTCAGCTTCCCTTCACCCTCTGTAACTTTATCCCTCTCTCACCTACCCTTCCTCAATAACTTATATATCCCCCTCTCAGCTTCCCTTCACCCTCTGTAACTTCATCCCTCTCTCACCTACCCTTACTCAATAACTTATATATCCCCCTCTCAGCTTCCTTACTCCTCTGTAACTTCATCTCTCTCTCACCTACCCTTACTCAATAACTAACTTATATATTCCTCTCTCAGCTTCCCTTACCCCTCTGTAACTTCATTCCATTCTCACCTACCCTTCCTCAATAACTTATATATCCTTCTCTGAGCTTCCCTTCGCCCTCTGTAACTTCATCTCTCTCTCACCTACCCTTCCTCAATAACTTATATATCCCTCTCGCAGCCTCCCTTTCCCCTCTGTAACTTCATCTCTCTCTCACCTACCCTTCCTCAATAACTTATATATCCCCCTTTCAGCTCCCCTTCCCCCTCTGTAACTTTATCCCTCTATCACCTACCCTTCCTCAATAACTTTTATATCCCCCTCTCTAAGCTCCCCTTCCCCCTCTGTAACTTTATCCCTCTATCACCTACCCTTCCTCAATAACTTATATATTCCCCTCTCAGCTCCCCTTCCCCCTCTGTAACTTTATCCCTCTCTCACCTACCCTTCCTCAATAACTTATATATCCCCCTCTCAGCTCCCCTTCTTCCTCTGTAACTTTATCCCTCAATCACCTACCCTTCCTCAATAACTTATATATCCCCCTTTCAGCTCCCCTTCCCCCTCTGTAACTTTATCCCTCTATCACCTACCCTTCCTCAATAACTTTTATATCCCCCTCTCTAAGCTCCCCTTCCCCCTCTGTAACTTTATCCCTCTATCACCTACCCTTCCTCAATAACTTATATATTCCCCTCTCAGCTCCCCTTCCCCCTCTGTAACTTTATCCCTCTCTCACCTACCCTTCCTCAATAACTTATATATCCCCCTCTCAGCTCCCCTTCTTCCTCTGTAACTTTATCCCTCAATCACCTACCCTTCCTCAATAACTTATATATCCCCCTCTCAGCTCCCCTTTCCCCTCTGTAACTTTATCCCTCTCTCACCTACCCTTCCTCAATAACTTATATATCCCCCTCTCAGCTTCCCTTCCCCCTCTGTAACTTCATATTTCTCACCTACCCATCCTCAATAACTTATATATATCCCTCTCAGCTTCCCTTACCCCTCTGTAACTTCATCCCTCTCTCACCTACCCTTCCTTAATAACTTATATATATATCCCTCTCAGCTTCCCTTCACCCTCTGTAACTTCATCCCTCTCTCACCTACCCTTCCTCAATAACTTATATATCCCCCTCTCAGCTTCCCTTCCTCCTCTAGAAGATAGATTGCATAAAGTTATTACTTATATAGTTTTTATATATTAGTGTTTGTAAAATTTTAATAATTAAAAGAATATATATAAGGGGGGAGGGAAGGGGAGGGGGCAGCATCAATAGTTATCAAATGGAACCAAAAAATGAGACAAGCTGTACATAAATATACACATAGAAAAAGGGAATTTCCCGTTCCCCAGGTGTATATAATATACCTAGGTAGTGGGAGACACAATGATACAGTGTCACAAAGGAAGCTAGTCACTAGTGGACATATAGTTTGTGGGACGTTTTCTTTATTCCATACATAATTATTGGAGGACTTCCTGATTTTTATTTTTGCCTGCAGTACTGCATTTTTAAATATAAGCCAATCAGCTGATTTATATGTCTACTCTGCACTATCATTGTGGTTTTATGTCACCCTATAGCTACTAGATAAATTGGTTATATTGTGGTAATTAACCCAAACAATTGTTTAATAATATCAATAAATAAAATTTTTATATATTACTAGCGCTCCTTAGTGTTTCTATTGAAATTCAATCTATCTTCTAGTGTACAGGGCATCCAGTTGCCATGTAGGAGCTGCTTTATAAACTAATTTTGATTGGTACATTTTAAATATATACATCATTGGAATAGCGCCCGATTAAGCAAAGTTTCTATATATTGCATGTTGTTCCCTTCCTCCTCTGTAACTTCATCTCTCTCTCACCTACCCTTACTCAATAACTTATATATCCCCCTCTCAGCTTCCCTTACCCCTCTGTAACTTCATCCCTCTCTCACCTACCCTTCCTCAATAACTTACATATATCCCTCTCAGCTTCCCTTCACCCTCTGTAACTTCATCCCTCTCTCACCTACCCTTCCTCAATAACTTATATATCCCCCTCTCAGCTTCCCTTCACCCTCTGTAACTTCATCCCTCTCTCACCTACCCTTCCTCAATAACTTATATATGCCCCTCTCAGCTCCCTTCCTCCTCCGTAACTTCGTTCCTCTCTTACGTACCCTTCCTCAATAACTTATATATCCCCCTCTCAGCTTCCCTTCACCAACTGTAACTTCGTTCCTCTCTCACGTACCCTTCCTCAATAACTTATATATCCCACTCTCAGCTTCCCTTCACCCTCTGTAACTTTATCCCTCTCTAACCTACCCTTCCTCAATAACTTATATATCCCCCTCTCAGCTTCCTTTCACCCTCTGTAACTTCATCCCTCTCTCACCTACCCTTACTCAATAACTTATATATCCCCCTCTCAGCTTCCCTTCACCCTCTGTAACTTTATCCCTCTCTCACCTACCCTTACTCAATAACTTATATATTCCTCTCTCAGCTTCCCTTCCCCCTCTGTAACTTCATCTCTCTCTCACCTACCCTTACTCAATAACTTATATATCCCCCTCTCCGCTTCCCTTCCCCCTCTGTAACTTCATCTCTCTCACCTACCCTTCCTCAATAACTTATATAGCCCCCTCTCAGCTTCCCTTCACCCTCTGTAACTTCATCACTCTCTATCCTACCCTTCCTCAATAACTTATATATACCAGTCTCAGCTCCTTTCCCCATTTGTAACTTTATCCCTCTCTCACCTACCCTTCCTCAATAACTTATATATCCCCCTGTCAGCTTCCCGTCGCCCTCTGTAACTTCATCCCTCTCTCACCTACCCTTCCTCAATAACTTATATATCCCCTCTCAGCTTTCCTTCCCCCTCTGTAACTTCATCCCTATCTCACCTACCCTTCCTCAATAACTTATATATATACCTCTCAGCTTCCCTTCACCCTCTGTAACTTCATCTCTCTCACCTACCCTTCCTCAATAACATATATATCCCCCTCTCAGCTTCCCTTCCTCCTCCGTAACTTTGTTCCTCTCTCACGTACCCTTCCTCAATAACTTGTATATCCCCCTCTCAGCTTCCCTTCACCCTCTGTAACTTTATCCCTCTCTCACCTACCCTTCCTCAATAACTTATATATCCCCCTCTCAGCTTCCCTTCAACCTCTGTAACTTCATCCCTCTCTCACCTACCCTTACTCAATAACTTATATATCCCCCTCTCAGCTTCCTTACTCCTCTGTAACTTCATCTCTCTCTCACCTACCCTTACTCAATAACTTATATATTCCTCTCTCAGCTTCCCTTCCCCCTCTGTAACTTCATTCCTTTCTCACCTACCCTTCCTCAATAACTTATATATCCCTCTCTCAGCTTCCCTTCCCCCTCTGTAACTTCATCTCTATCTCACCTACCCTTCCTCAATAACTTATATATCCCCCTCGCAGCTTCCCTTTCCCCTCTGTAACTTCATCTCTCTCTCACCTACCCTTCCTCAATAACTTATTTATTCCCCTCTCAGCTCCCCTTCCCCCTCTGTAACTTTATCCCTCTATCACCTACCCTTCCTCAATAACTTATATATCCCCCTCTCAGCTCCCTTCCCCCTCTGTAACTTCATCCCTCTCTCCCCTACCCTTCCTCAATAACTTATATATCCCCCTCTCAGCTTCCCTTCCCCCTCTGTAACTTCATCTCTCTCTCACCTACCCTTCCTCAATAACTTATATATCCCCCTCTCAGCTTCCCTTCCTCCTCTGTAACTTCATCCCTCTCTCACCTACCCTTCCTCAATAACTTATATATCCCCCTCTCAGCTCCCCTTCCCCCTGTGTAACTTTATCCCTCAATCACCTACCCTTCCTCAATAACTTATATATCCCCCTCTCAGCTCCCCTTTCCCCTCTGTAACTTTATCCCTCTCTCACCTACCCTTCCTCAATAACTTATATATCCCCCTCTCAGCTTCCCTTCCCCCTCTGTAACTTCTTCCCTCTCTCACCTACCCTTCCTCAATATCTTACATATATCCCTCTCAGCTTCCCTTCACCCTCTGTAACTTCATCCCTCTCTCACCTACCCTTCCTCAATAACTTATATATCCCCCTCTCAGCTCCCTTCCTCCTCCGTAACTTCGTTCCTCTCTTACGTACCCTTCCTCAATAACTTATATATCCCCCTCTCAGCTTCCCTTCACCCTCTGTAACTTCGTTCCTCTCTCACGTACCCTTCCTCAATAACTTATATATCCCACTATCAGCTTCCCTTCACCCTCTGTAACTTTATCCCTCTCTAACCTACCCTTCCTCAATAACTTATATATCCCCCTCTCAGCTTCCTTTCACCCTCTGTAACTTCATCCCCCTCTTACCTACCCTTACTCAATAACTTATATATCCCACTCTCAGCTTCCCTTCACCCTCTGTAACTTTATCCCTCTCTCACCTACAATTACTCAATAACTTATATATTCCTCTCTCAGCTTCCCTTCCCCCTCTGTAACTTCATCTCTCTCTCACCTACCCTTACTCAATATCTTATATATCCCCCTCTCCGCTTCCCTTCCCCCTCTGTAACTTCATCTCTCTCACCTACCCTTCCTCAATAACTTATATATCCCCCTCTCAGCTTCCCTTCACCCTCTGTAACTTCATCACTCTCTCACCTACCCTTCCTCAAATACTTATATATACCAGTCTCAGCTCCTTTCCCCATTTGTAACTTTATCCCTCTCTCACCTACCCTTCCTCAATAACTTATATATTCCTCTCTCAGCTTCCCTTCCCCCTCTGTAACTTCATCTCTCTCTCACCTACCCTTACTCAATAACTTATATATCCCCCTCTCCGCTTCCCTTCCCCCTCTGTAACTTCATCTCTCTCACCTACCCTTCCTCAATAACTTATATAGCCCCCTCTCAGCTTCCCTTCACCCTCTGTAACTTCATCACTCTCTATCCTACCCTTCCTCAATAACTTATATATACCAGTCTCAGCTCCTTTCCCCATTTGTAACTTTATCCCTCTCTCACCTACCCTTCCTCAATAACTTATATATCCCCCTGTCAGCTTCCCGTCGCCCTCTGTAACTTCATCCCTCTCTCACCTACCCTTCCTCAATAACTTATATATCCCCTCTCAGCTTTCCTTCCCCCTCTGTAACTTCATCCCTATCTCACCTACCCTTCCTCAATAACTTATATATATACCTCTCAGCTTCCCTTCACCCTCTGTAACTTCATCTCTCTCACCTACCCTTCCTCAATAACATATATATCCCCCTCTCAGCTTCCCTTCCTCCTCCGTAACTTTGTTCCTCTCTCACGTACCCTTCCTCAATAACTTGTATATCCCCCTCTCAGCTTCCCTTCACCCTCTGTAACTTTATCCCTCTCTCACCTACCCTTCCTCAATAACTTATATATCCCCCTCTCAGCTTCCCTTCAACCTCTGTAACTTCATCCCTCTCTCACCTACCCTTACTCAATAACTTATATATCCCCCTCTCAGCTTCCTTACTCCTCTGTAACTTCATCTCTCTCTCACCTACCCTTACTCAATAACTTATATATTCCTCTCTCAGCTTCCCTTCCCCCTCTGTAACTTCATTCCTTTCTCACCTACCCTTCCTCAATAACTTATATATCCCTCTCTCAGCTTCCCTTCCCCCTCTGTAACTTCATCTCTATCTCACCTACCCTTCCTCAATAACTTATATATCCCCCTCGCAGCTTCCCTTTCCCCTCTGTAACTTCATCTCTCTCTCACCTACCCTTCCTCAATAACTTATTTATTCCCCTCTCAGCTCCCCTTCCCCCTCTGTAACTTTATCCCTCTATCACCTACCCTTCCTCAATAACTTATATATCCCCCTCTCAGCTCCCTTCCCCCTCTGTAACTTCATCCCTCTCTCCCCTACCCTTCCTCAATAACTTATATATCCCCCTCTCAGCTTCCCTTCCCCCTCTGTAACTTCATCTCTCTCTCACCTACCCTTCCTCAATAACTTATATATCCCCCTCTCAGCTTCCCTTCCTCCTCTGTAACTTCATCCCTCTCTCACCTACCCTTCCTCAATAACTTATATATCCCCCTCTCAGCTCCCCTTCCCCCTGTGTAACTTTATCCCTCAATCACCTACCCTTCCTCAATAACTTATATATCCCCCTCTCAGCTCCCCTTTCCCCTCTGTAACTTTATCCCTCTCTCACCTACCCTTCCTCAATAACTTATATATCCCCCTCTCAGCTTCCCTTCCCCCTCTGTAACTTCTTCCCTCTCTCACCTACCCTTCCTCAATATCTTACATATATCCCTCTCAGCTTCCCTTCACCCTCTGTAACTTCATCCCTCTCTCACCTACCCTTCCTCAATAACTTATATATCCCCCTCTCAGCTCCCTTCCTCCTCCGTAACTTCGTTCCTCTCTTACGTACCCTTCCTCAATAACTTATATATCCCCCTCTCAGCTTCCCTTCACCCTCTGTAACTTCGTTCCTCTCTCACGTACCCTTCCTCAATAACTTATATATCCCACTATCAGCTTCCCTTCACCCTCTGTAACTTTATCCCTCTCTAACCTACCCTTCCTCAATAACTTATATATCCCCCTCTCAGCTTCCTTTCACCCTCTGTAACTTCATCCCCCTCTTACCTACCCTTACTCAATAACTTATATATCCCACTCTCAGCTTCCCTTCACCCTCTGTAACTTTATCCCTCTCTCACCTACAATTACTCAATAACTTATATATTCCTCTCTCAGCTTCCCTTCCCCCTCTGTAACTTCATCTCTCTCTCACCTACCCTTACTCAATATCTTATATATCCCCCTCTCCGCTTCCCTTCCCCCTCTGTAACTTCATCTCTCTCACCTACCCTTCCTCAATAACTTATATATCCCCCTCTCAGCTTCCCTTCACCCTCTGTAACTTCATCACTCTCTCACCTACCCTTCCTCAAATACTTATATATACCAGTCTCAGCTCCTTTCCCCATTTGTAACTTTATCCCTCTCTCACCTACCCTTCCTCAATAACTTATATATCCCCCTGTCAGCTTCCCTTCCCCCTCTGTAACTTCATCCCTCTCTCACCTACCCTTCCTCAATAACTTATATATCCCCTCTCAGCTTTCCTTCCCCCTCTGTAACTTCATCCCTATCTCACCTACCCTTCCTCAATAACTTATATATATCCCTCTCAGCTTCCCTTCACCCTCTGTAACTTCATCTCTGTCACCTACCCTTCCTCAATAACATATATATCCCCCTCTCAGCTTCCCTTCCTCCTCCGTAACTTTGTTCCTCTCTCACGTACCCTTCCTCAATAACTTATATATCCCCCTCTCAGCTTCCCTTTACCCTCTGTAACTTTATCCCTCTCTCACCTACCCTTCCTCAATAACTTATATATCCCCCTCTCAGCTTCCCTTCAACCTCTGTAACTTGATCCCTCTCTCACCTACCCTTACTCAATAACTTATATATCCCCCTCTCAGCTTCCTTACTCCTCTGTAACTTCATCTCTCTCTCACCTACCCTTACTCAATAACTTATATATTCCTCTCTCAGCTTCTCTTACCCCTCTGTAACTTCATTCCTTTCTCACCTACCCTTCCTCAATAACTTATATATCCCTCTCTCAGCTTCCCTTCCCCCTCTGTAACTTCATCTCTATCTCACCTACCCTTCCTCAATTACTTATATATCCCCCTCGCAGCTTCCCTTTCCCCTCTGTAACTTCATCTCTCTCTCACCTACCCTTCCTCAATAACTTATTTATTCCCCTCTCAGCTCCCCTTCCCCCTCTGTAACTTTATCCCTCTATCACCTACCCTTCCTCAATAACTTATATATCCCCCTCTCAGCTCCCCTTCCCCCTCTGTAACTTTATCCCTCTCTCACCTACCCTTCCTCAATAACTTATATCTCCCCCTCTCAGCTTCCCTTCACCCTCTGTAACTTTATCCCTCTATCACCTACCCTTCCTCAACAACGTATATATCCCCATCTCAGCTTTTCATCCCCCTCTGTAACTTCACATTTCTCACCTACCCTTCCTCAATAACTTATATATATCCCTCTCAGCTTCCCTTACCCCTCTGTAACTTCATCACTCTCTCACCTACCCTTCCTCAATAACTTATATATATATATATATATATATCCCTCTCAGCTTCCCTTCACCCTCTCTCACCTACCCTTCCTCAATAACTTGTATATCCCCCTCTCAGTTTCCCTTTACCCTCTGTAACTTCATCCCTCTCTCGCCTACCCTTCCTCAATAATTTATATATCCCCCTCTCAGCTCCCTTCCCACTCTGTAACTTCATCCCTCTCTCCCCTACCCTTCCTCAATAACTTATATATCCCCCTCTCAGCTTCCCTTCCCCCTCTGTAACTTCATCCCTCTCTCACCTACCCTTCCTCAATAACTTATATATCCCCCTCTCAGCTTCCCTTCCTCCTCTGTAACTTCATCTCTCTCACCTACCCTTAATCAATAACTTATATATCCCCCTCTCAGCTTCCCTTACCCCTCTGTAACTTCATCCCTCTCTCTCCCATACCCTTCCTCAATAACTTACATATATCCCTCTCAGCTTCCCTTCACCCTCTGTAACTTCATCCCTCTCTCACCTACCCTTCCTCAATAACTTATATATCCCCCTCTCAGCTTCCCTTCACCCTCTGTAACTTCATCCCTCTCTCACCTACCCTTCCTCAATAACTTATATATCCCCCTCTCAGCTCCCTTCCCACTCTGTAATTTCATCTCTCTCTCACCTACCCTTACTCAATAACTTGTATATTCCTCTCTCAGCTTCCCTTCCCCCTCTGTAACTTCATCTCTCTCTCACCTACCCTTACTCAATAACTTATATATCCCCCTCTCCGCTTCCCTTCCTCCTCTGTAACTTCATCTCTCTCTCTCCTACCCTTCCTCAATAACTTATATATCCCCCTCTCAGCTTCCCTTCCTCCTCTGTAACTTCATCTCTCTCTCACCTACCCTTGCTCAATAACTTACATATATCCCTCTCAGCTTCCCTTCTCCCTCTGTAACTTCATCCCTCTCTCACCTACCCTTCCTCAATAACTTATATATCCCCCTCTCAGCTTCCCTTCACCCTCTGTAACTTCATCCCTCTCTCACCTACCCTTCCTCAATAACTTGTATATCCCCCTCTCAGCTCCCTTCCCACGATGTAACTTCATCCCTCTCTCACCTACCCTTACTCAATAACTTATATATATCCCTCTCAGCTTCCCTTCACCCTCTGTAACTTCATCTCTCACCTACCCTTCCTCAATAACTTATATATCCCCCTGTCAGCTTCCCTTCCCCCTCTGTAACTTCATCCCTCTCTCACCTACCCTTCCTCAATAACTTATATATCCCCTCTCAGCTTTCCTTCCCCCTCTGTAACTTCATCCCTCTCTCACCTACCCTTCCTCAATAACTTATATATCCCCTCTCAGCTTTCCTTCCCCCTCTGTAACTTCATCCCTCTCTCACCTACCCTTCCTCAATAACTTATATATATCCCTCTCAGCTTCCCTTCACCCTCTGTAACTTCATCTCTCTCACCTACCCTTCCTCAATAACATATATATCCCCCTCTCAGCTTCCCTTCCTCCTCCGTAACTTCGTCCCTCTCTCACGTACCCTTCCTCAAAAACTTATATATCCCCCTCTCAGCTTCCCTTCACCCTCTGTAACTTTATCCCTCTCTCACCTACCCTTCCTCAATAACTTATATATCCCCCTATCAGCTTCCCTTCACCCTCTGTAACTTCATCCCTCTCTCACCTACCCTTCCTCAATAACTTATATATCCCCCTCTCAGCTTCCTTACTCCTCTGTAACTTCATCTCTCTCTCACCTACCCTTACTCAATAACTTAAATATTCCTCTCTCAGCTTCCCTTACCCCTCTGTAACTTCATTCCTTTCTCACCTACCCTTCCTCAATAACTTATATATCCCCCTCTCAGCTTCCCTTCCCCCTCTGAAACTTCATCTCTCTCTCACCTACCCTTCCTCAATAACTTATATATCCCCCTCTCACCTCCCCTTTCCCCTCTGTAACTTTATCCCTCTCTCACCTACCCTTCCTCAATAACTTATATATCCTCCTCTCATCTTCCCTTCACCCTCTGTAACTTTATCCCTCTCTCACCTACCCTTCCTCAATAACTTATATATCCCCCTCTCAGCTTCCCTTCACCCTCTGTAACTTCATCCCTCTCTCACCTACCCTTACTCAATAACTTATATATCCCCCTCTCAGCTTCCTTACTCCTCTGTAACTTCATCCCTCTCTCACCTACCCTTACTCAATAACTTATATATTCCTCTCTCAGCTTCCCTTACCCCTCTGTAACTTCATTCCTTTCTCACCTACCCTTCCTCAATAACTTATATATCCATCTCTCTGCTACCCTTCCCCCTCTGTAACTTCATCTCTATCTCACCTACCCTTCCTCAATAACTTATATATCCCCGTCGCAGCTTCCCTTTCCCCTCTGTAACTTCATCTCTCTCTCACCTACCCTTCCTCAATAACTTATTTATTCCCCTCTCAGCTCCCCTTCCCCCTCTGTAACTTTATCCCTCTATCACCTACCCTTCCTCAATAACTTATATATCCCCCTCTCAGCTCCCCTTTCCCCTCTGTAACTTTATCCCTCTCTCACCTACCCTTCCTCAATAACTTATATCTCCCCCTCTCAGCTTCCCTTCACCCTCTGTAACTTTATCCCTCTATCACCTACCCTTCCTCAACAACGTATATATCCCCCTCTCAGCTTTCCATCCACCTCTGTAACTTCACATTTCTCACCTACCCTTCCTCAATAACTTATATATATCCCTCTCAGCTTCCCTTACCCCTCTGTAACTTCATCCCTCTCTCACCTACCCTTCCTCAATAACTTATATATATATATCCCTCTCAGCTTCCCTTCACCCTCTTTCACCTACCCTTCCTCAATAACTTATATATCCCCCTCTCAGTTTCCCTTTACCCTCTGTAACTTCATCCCTCTCTCACCTACCCTTCCTCAATAATTTATATATCCCCCTCTCAGCTTCCCTTCCCCCTCTGTAACTTCATCCCTCTCTCACCTACCCTTCCTCAATAACTTATATATATCCCTCTCAGCTTCCCTTCACCCTCTGTAACTTCATCTCTCTCACCTACCCTTCCTCAATAACATATATATATCCCCCTCTCAGCTTCCCTTCCTCCTCCGTAACTTCATCTCTCTCTCACCTACCCTTCCTCTATAACTTATATATCCCCCTCTCAGCTCCCCTTCCCCCTCTGTAACTTTATCCCTCTCTCACCTACTCTTCCTCAATAACTTATATATATCCCCCTCAGCTCACTGGGAGACTGACGTGGGCCGGCACAGCGTGACCGCTATGATGTCACAGCCCATGCCGGAGCAGCATATGAGCCGAGTGCTGCTAATTCCAGAGCTACCCAGTAAAAAACAAGTGTGAGCCCGCGCTCTGCAATCCTGAAACGCACCAATCCAAGGATTCAAATCCTGGTCTTTTTGTGGCAAATCCCGGGAACCTGCCAATCCCAATTCTGGAATTGCCCTCCCTAACAGCAACCAATCAGCTAGGTGCAGTGGCATTTATCAGGCACATACTATAAAGCGATGGTTTGAAGCTGATGGATTACTTTGGGCAGATTCCTAACTTGCCCACTTTTTCACTCTTTAGAAAGTTTGATACATATAACAACTAACCTGTCAGTCCCCTGTATACTAAATAGATGGATTTGAGCTTTCTGGTACTTAATAGTGATATACCAGTATACTGGCCTATGTGTCACATTATACTCAGAGGACCCTCTGACAAAGCTGATAGACTGGCAGTGGTACAAGCCTGGGTCATCGCTATCTACATCTATTTGCATGACAGAGCCCGGAACAATAAATCGGGGCATTTGCTGTCATTGTTATTATGATACGTACACCATAGCGACACGCCTGCTGGTGGGATTTCTGGTGGGCTAAGGAAATACCTCCATGGCCCTATGCAACCACCAGGAGCCACTCAGCCAGGCAGTCAGTTGCCATGGTGGTTGGCCAGTCATTGGTTAGCAGCACAGCATAAACTCACAGCTGCAGATCGCCTGGTTCTGTGATATTGGATCGAATTTTGACTTTCTACCGATGACAACGCATTAACTGCTACATTACATAGAAAGTAAAAATTCGATCCAATATCACAGAACCAGGCGATCCGCACTTACTGTAAAACAGTTGACCATCAAATACAGGGCCATATTAAACAAGATCGCCAGAACCATTCGAAACTTACCAAAAACGAATGGGAAGCATTACTCAGACTGAGTAAATATGACGATATAGTATTTCGCCCGGCCGATAAGGGCGGGGCCCTAGTGGTTCAGAATACTTCCGATAATGTAGCAGAACTAAACTGACAACTGGATGACATTCACACGTATCGAAAGCTACCACATGATCCCACAGCACGTTTTAAACGTGAATTGGATTTAATTCTATCAAGAGCATTTAACGATGGTCAGTTAACCAAGGAAGAAGTGGATGCATTAACAACCCAGTTTCCTGTTACACCCATCCTCTACTCTGTCCACAAAATTCATATGAACAGTCTTACCCCACCTGGACGACCAATTATTTCCGCACGGGACTCCCTGTACCAATGTGTCTCTGTCTTTTTGGACTTTTATTTACAGCCCTGCATTCAAGCTAGAGACTCCTGCCTCAAGGACACTACAGATCTATTAAATCAACTGGACAAGTTACCAGTAATTCCATCAAATTGTATACTGGCCACTATTGATGTTAACAATCTGTATACTTGTATACCCCATGACCAAGGTCTTTCGGCAGTGAGATCTCTAATCACCAACAACCCTGCATACAAGGGACCCAGTATAGATATCTTCATGGAATTGTTACAACTTACTTTACAGCGAAATTATTTCATGTTTAATAATCAATACTTTCTCCAATTACAAGGTTGCTCTATGGGTAGTAATGTTTCCCCATCCTTTGCTAACAGTTTAATGTTTCAGATTGAGGATGATTTGTTTTTTTCTGACACTACCATTTCTTCTAATATTATGTTGTATTTGCGATTCATAGATGACCTGTTGGTCCTATGGACAGGCTCAACAGAGTCATTGACTACACTTATTGAGACACATAACGGGTCTCCATCTCCTGTAAAATTGACATACAGTATTGATAAGATCAGCGTCAATTACCTTGACGTACAAATTACGATCTCGGACAATAAAATTGTCACTAACTTGTATGTAAAACCCACGGATCGTAATAACATCCTACTTCCCTCCAGCCATCATCCTATTTCATTACGTAAAGGGCTTCCATACTCACAAATGCTCAGAGTACGCAGGATAGTTAGCGATTAAACAAAAGTGAGCACAGCATTAGATCAAATGATTGAAAAATTCTCAGATAGAGGTTACCAACTCTCTGAACTGCAATCCATTAAAACAAAAGTCATGAAAATTCCCAGATCAAAATTATTAAAAACAAAGAAAAAAACAAGTCTTAATAAATTTATATGGGTTAATAAATGTAACACTTTAAGTCATGAAATTAACCATGTCAACAAAAACTTCTGGCCCATAATCCAATCTGATAAACAGCTGAGTTCACTATCAAACACCAGTCTAATGCCCGCATATAAACGAGGACGCAATTTGCGAGATCATTTAGTTAAAACTAATGTACAATTTCCACCAGCTGCAATATCCACTACCACAACCTTTTTAAATCCACAAAGGGCTGGATGTGTTAAATGTCTGGGTTGCACTACGTGCAATCATATGATAGTAGGCACCAGTTTCTGCCACCCCTATACAGGGAAACGGTTCAAAATACGTTATAGAATTACATGTTCCACCAAATATGTAATATACTTGTTAAGTTGCCCTTGCGGGCTACATTATGTCGGCAAGACGGAATGCTCGTTCAAAGAACGCATGGCTGGACATCGTACATCGATCCGAGCAGCCCTAACCACTGGTAGAAGCGACCAACCCGTCGCACGACATTTTTTAAATGCCAAACACTCATTAGCTGTTCTTAAACATCAAATTATTGATCATGTCCCTCCACTCAAACGTGGTGGCAATAGGGGACTTAGGTTACTTCAAGCTGAAGCCAGGTGGATTTTCTTATTAGACACTTTGTCGCCCAGAGGACTCAACGAGCACTCGGGTTTACACTGTTTTCTCTAATATTCTGTACTTGTGGGTTCACGGGCAGACAATTTGGCCTTTCGCTACTGTATAAGTTTGGTCCATAGAACCAAGCAATATAACATTAGACGATCATAACCTGGGAAGTTCTCCCTATTATTTTTTGGCTATCGCATGTATTTCCCTTATGGGGTTAACTAGGAGACGTATTGGGTTAATTTGCATAGACCCCATTACTGAAGTTTATTTTAGATCATGCATCACATTGCATCTATTCATGCCACTTTATGTAGCTATATCTCTGTTAATGTGAATCCACAACGTTGCAAAATATCCAAGTCAGTTTCCAGCATGTATAAGTTATGATTGTGTTTATATGTTTTTGATGTTTATTGTGTATCACGCGGCTTCGGCTGCAATCAGCACACACAGGTGTTCCAGGGTTTTCCGTGACGCCGCTGCTGTCGCGGCTCCGTGACGTCATCATTTGAGGACCGAGACCCGGCGGACGGCGGGCGCCATGGACTTCCCCTGGACAGGTATAAAGGTATGTGTTTCCACTATGTATGTTTATGTCCTGATGAAAATGTTAAACTCAATAACATTGAAACGTTGACCGCACAACGACTGAGAGTCTTCATTTCCCTATCGGGGAGCCGTGAGGTGCCGCTGATTGCTATATATATATATATATATATATATATAGATTCTGTAGTCCGGCACTCAATGAAATATAAGGCAATCTTACCCCGGTGTCACGTCCTAGGCAGGAACCATGCAAATGTAGAGATACAGAGGGGACGGCACTCAGAGGATTTTTTCAAATATTGTATTCAAGTATAAAACATACTTAGTGATCCATCAACGTTTCGGTGTACGACAACACCGTCTTCAGGATGTAGACAACACAGTGACAAAAAGTGAAATGACAATACATACATATCATGACTTACCCCGCTTTTATATGTTCCCTCTTCAATCTACACCAGTGTCACGCAAGCCAGTATCGTATCGCGCGCCCCTGCACCGGAGCGCACAGTGGTGATGTCACGCCTCCCCTCCCATCACGTGAGAAGGCATGCGTTCCACCCCCCACACAGTGCGCGTCCGTTGCCATGGGGACTGAAGTACATTGCCATGCGGGTAACAGGGCGCATATACAATGTCAGCCTGATTCCGTCATTGGCAATGTGTCAGGGTCCGCGGTGTATATCGATGTCTGACATATGTGAACAAACATTAAAAGATATTAAAAAGCCGTAGCAGACATGTTACAAAGAACACATCTCCACGCATCTAACTGACATATATATTCTATTCAACATTCCATTATATCTATATAATAAATGAAAACGCATATGTATTACATTATTGTTCAAGCGTTAGCTACAAATGTATCAATTGTGCCACTTGTAGCCATATGGATACAGGCAGTGAATTTAGACATCCACATAGTGGCAAATACATTGCCATTAACCATGCTGTAACTTGTACCACTCCCTTTGTAATATACATAATTAGATGCCCTTGCGGATACTACTATGTAGGTAAAACGATCCGTCCGTTTAAAGAACGGGCGACACAACATCGGTCCGCAATAAAAGCAGCTATACAAACGGGACATAGTGAGCAGCCAGTGGCACAACATTTTTCAGATCGAGGACATACCATGGCTAGTGTCAAATACATGATTATTGATCACCTCCCAGAAAATCGAAGAGGTGGTGATCGTAATAAACAGCTCCTGATTATGGAGGCTAAATGGATTACACGCCTAGACACTGTATGGCCACGGGGTTTAAATGAAAAGATCTGCTGGAACTCTTTGGTATAATCAATATATTGAGTAGTATATATTTAGCTAACGCTTGAACAATAATGTAATACATATGCGTTTTCATTTATTATATAGATATAATGGAATGTTGAATAGAATATATATGTCAGTTAGATGCGTGGAGATGTGTTCTTTGTAACACGTCTGCTACGGCTTTTTAATATCTTTTAATGTTTGTTCACATATGTCAGACATCGATATACACCGCGGACCCTGACACATTGCCAATGACGGAATCAGGCTGACATTGTATATGCGCCCTGTTACCCGCATGGCAATGTACTTCAGTCCCCATGGCAACGGACGCGCACTGTGTGGGGGGTGGAACGCATGCCTTCTCACGTGATGGGAGGGGAGGCGTGACATCACCACTGTGCGCTCCGGTGCAGGGGCGCGCGATACGATACTGGCGTGCGTGACACTGGTGTAGATTGAAGAGGGAACATATAAAAGCGGGGTAAGTCATGATATGTATGTATTGTCATTTCACTTTTTGTCACTGTGTTGTCTACATCCTGAAGACGGTGTTGTCGTACACCGAAACGTTGATGGATCACTAAGTATGTTTTATACTTGAATACAATATTTGAAAAAATCCTCTGAGTGCCGTCCCCTCTGTATCTCTATATATATATATATATATATATATACTGCTCAAAAAAATAAAGGGAACACTTAAACAACACAATGTAACTCCAAATCAATCACACTTCTGTGAAATCAAACTGTCCACTTAGGAAGCAACACTGATTGACAATCAATTACACATGCTGTTGTGCAAATGGAAAAGACAACAAGTGGGAATTATAGGCATTTAGCAAGATACCCCCAATAAAGGAGTTGTTCTGCAGGTGGTGACCACAGACCACTTCTCAGCTCTTATGCTTTCTGGCTGATGCTTTGGTCACTTTTGAAAGCTGGCGGTGCTTTCACTCTAGTGGTAGCATGAGACGGAGTTTACAACCCATACAAGTGGCTCAGGTAGTGCAGCTCATCCAGGATGGCACATCAATGCGAACTGTGGCAAGAAGGTTTGCTGTGTCTGTCAGCGTAGTGTCCAGAGCATGGAGGCGCTACCAGGAGACAGGCCAGTACATCAGGAGATGTGGAGGAGACCGTAGGAGGGCAACAACCCAGCAGCAGGACCGCTACCTCCGCCTTTGTGCAAGGAGGAACAGGAGGAGCACTGCCAGAGCCCTGCAAAATGACCTCCAGCAAGCCACAAATGTGCATGTGTCTACTCAAACAATCAGAAACAGACTCCATGAGGGTGGTATGAGGGCCCGACGTCCACAGGTGAGGGTTGTGCTTACAGTCCAACACCATACAGGACGTTTGGCATTTGCCAGAGAACACCAAGATTGGCAAATTCGCCAGTATCGTCCTGTGCTCTTCACATATGAAAGCAGGTTCTCACTGAGCACATGTGACAGACGTGACAGAGTCTGGAGATGCCAAGGAGAACATTCTGCTGCCTGCAACATCCTCCAGCATGACCGGTTTTGCAGTGGGTCAGTAACAGTGTGGGGTGGCATTTCTTTGGGGGGCCACACAGCCCTCCATGTGCTCGTCAGAGGTAGCCTGACTGCCATTAGGTACCGAGATGAGATCCTCAGACCCCTTGTGAGACCATATGCTGGTGCGGTTGGCCCTGGGTTCCTCCTAATGCAAGACAATGCTAGACCTCATGTGGCTGGAGTGTGTCAGCAGTTCCTGCAAGATGAAGGCATTGATGCTATGGACTAGCCCGCCCGTTCCCCAGACCTGAGTCCAATTGAGCACATCTGGGACATCATGTCTCGCTCCATCCACCAACGCCACGTTGCACCACAGACTGTCCAGGAGTAGGCGGATGCTTTAGTCCAGGTCTGGGAGGAGATATCTCAGGAGACCATCCGCCACCTCATCAGGAGCATGCCCAGGCATTGTAGGGAGTTCATACAGGCATGTGGAGGCCACACACACTACTGAGCCTCATTTTGACTTGTTTTAAGGACATTACATCAAAGTTGGATCAGCCTGTTGTGTGTTTTTCCACTTTAATTTTGAAGGTGACTCCAAATCCAGACCTTCATGGGTTAATAAATTTGATTTCCATTGATAATTTTTGTGTGATTTTGTTGTCAGCACATTCAACTATGTAAAGAACAAAGTATTTAATAAGAATATTTTATTCATTCAGATCTAGGATGTGTTATTTTAGTGTTACCTTTATTTTCTTGAGCAGTGTATGTATATATGTATATATGTATACTGTATGTGTGTATTAGAGATGAGCGGGTTCGGTTCCTCGGAATCCGAACCCGCCCGAACTTCAGCTTTTTTTACACGGATCCGAGCGACTCGGATCTTCCCGCCTTGCTCGGTTAACCCGAGCGCGCCCGAACGTCATCATGACGCTGTCGGATTCTCGCGAGGCTCGGATTCTATCGCGAGACTCGGATTCTATATAAGGAGCCGCGCGTCGCCGCCATTTTCACACGTGCATTGAGATTGATAGGGAGAGGACGTGGCTGGCGTCCTCTCCATTTAGATTAGAAGAGAGAGAGTGAGATTGAGACAGAGACACTTGATTTACTGGAGCTTAGGAGTACTAGAGAGAGCAGAGTTTACTAGTGACTGACCACTGACCAGTGACCACCAGTGCAGTTTTTAGAGATGAGCGGGTTCGGTTCCTCGGAATCCAAACCCGCCCGAACTTCAGCTTTTTTTACACGGATCCGAGCGACTCGGATCTTCCCGCCTTGCTCGGTTAACCCGAGCGCGCCCGAACGTCATCATGACGCTGTCGGATTCTCGCGAGGCTCGGATTCTATCGCAACACTCGGATTCTATATAAGGAGCCGCGCGTCGCCGCCATTTTCACACGTGCATTGAGATTGATAGGGAGAGGACGTGGCTGGCGTCCTCTCCATTTAGATTAGAAGAGAGAGTGAGATTGAGACAGAGACACTTGATTTACTGGAGCTTAGGAGTACTAGAGAGTGCAGAGTTTACTAGTGACTGACCACTGACCAGTGACCACCAGTGCAGTTTTATTTAATATAATCCGTTCTCTGCCTGAAAAAAACGATACACAGTGACTCAGTCACATACCATATCTGTGCTCAGCCCAGTGTGCTGCATCATCTATGTATAATATCTGACTGTGCTCACACAGCTTAATTGTGGGGGAGACTAGGGAGCAGTTATAGGTTATAGCAGGAGCCAGGAGTACATATTATTAAAATTAAACAGTGCACACTTTTGCTGCAGGAGTGCCACTGCCAGTGTGACTGACCAGTGACCTGACCACACTGACCACCAGTATAGTATACTATATTGTGATTGCCTGAAAAAGTTAAACACTCGTCGTGTGACTTGTGTGGTGTTTTTTTATTCTATAAAAAACTCATTCTGCTGACAGACAGTGTCCAGCAGGTCCGTCATTATATAATATATACCTGTCCGGCTGCAGTAGTGATATATATATATTTTTTATATCATTATTTATCATCCAGTCGCAGCAGACACAGTACGGTAGTTCACGGCTGTAGCTACCTCTGTGTGGGCACTCGGCAGTCCATCCATAATTGTATACCACCTACCCGTGGTTTTTTTTTTCTTTCTTCTTTATACATACTACATCTCATTATCATCCAGTCTATATTAGCAGCAGACACAGTACAGTACGGTAGTCCACGGCTGTAGCTACCTCTGTGTCGGCACTCGGCAGTCCATCCATAATTGTATACCACCTACCCGTGGTTTTTTTTTTCTTCTTTATACATACTACATCTCATTATCATCCAGTCTATATTAGCAGCAGACACAGTACAGTACGGTAGTCCACGGCTGTAGCTACCTCTGTGTCGGCACTCGGCAGTCCATCCATAATTGTATACCACCTACCCGTGGTTTTTTTTTTCTTTCTTCTTTATACATACTACATCTCATTATCATCCAGTCTATATTAGCAGCAGACACAGTACAGTACGGTAGTCCACGGCTGTAGCTACCTCTGTGTCGGCACTCGGCAGTCCATCCATAATTGTATACCACCTACCCGTGGTTTTTTTTTTCTTCTTTATACATACTACATCTCATTATCATCCAGTCTATATTAGCAGCAGACACAGTACAGTACGGTAGTCCACGGCTGTAGCTACCTCTGTGTCGGCACTCGGCAGTCCATCCATAATTGTATACCACCTACCCGTGGTTTTTTTTTCTTTCTTCTTTATACATACTACATCTCATTATCATCCAGTCTATATTAGCAGCAGACACAGTACAGTACGGTAGTCCACGGCTGTAGCTACCTCTGTGTCGGCACTCGGCAGTCCGTCCATAATTGCATACCACCTACCCGTGGTTTTTTTTTTCTTCTTTATACATACTACATCTCATTATCATCCAGTCTATATTAGCAGCAGACACAGTACAGTAGGGTAGTCCACGGCTGTAGCTACCTCTGTGTCGGCACTCGGCAGTCCATCCATAATTGTATACCACCTACCCGTGGTTTTTTTCTTCTTCTTTATACATACTACATCTCATTATCATCCAGTCTATATTAGCAGCAGACACAGTACAGTACGGTAGTCCACGGCTGTAGCTACCTCTGTGTCGGCACTCGGCAGTCCATCCATAATTGTAAACCCCCTACCCGTGGTTTTTTTTTTCTTCTTTATACATACTACATCTCATTATCATCCAGTCTATATTAGCAGCAGACACAGTACAGTACGGTAGTCCACGGCTGTAGCTACCTCTGTGTCGGCACTCGGCAGTCCATCCATAATTGTATACCACCTACCCGTGGTTTTTTTTCTTCTTTATACATACTACATCTCATTATCATCCAGTCTATATTAGCAGCAGACACAGTACGGTAGTCCACGGCTGTAGCTACCTCTGTGTCGGCACTCGGCAGTCCATCCATAATTGTATACCACCTACCCGTGGTTTTTTTTTCTTTCTTCTTTATACATACTACATCTCATTATCATCCAGTCTATATTAGCAGCAGACACAGTACAGTACGGTAGTCCACGGCTGTAGCTACCTCTGTGTCGGCACTCGGCAGTCCGTCCATAATTGTATACCACCTACCCGTGGTTTTTTTTTCTTTCTTCTTTATACATACATACTACATCTCATTATCAACCAGTCTATATTAGCAGCAGACACAGTACAGTACGGTAGTCCACGGCTGTAGCTACCTCTGTGTCGGCACTCGGCAGTCCATCCATAATTGTATACCACCTACCCGTGGTTTTTTTCTTTCTTCTTTATACATACTACATCTCATTATCATCCAGTCTATATTAGCAGCAGACACAGTACAGTACGGTAGTCCACGGCTGTAGCCACCTCTGTCGGCACTCGGCAGTCCGTCCATAATTGTATACCACCTACCCGTGGTTTTTTTTTCTTTCTTCTTTATACATACATACTACATCTCTTTATCAACCAGTCTATATTAGCAGCAGACACAGTACGGTAGTCCACGGCTGTAGCTACCTCTGTGTCGGCACTCGGCAGTCCGTCCATAATTGTATACCACCTACCCGTGGTTTTTTTTTTTCTTTCTTCTTTATACATACATACTACATCTCTTTATCAACCAGTCTATATTAGCAGCAGACACAGTACAGTACGGTAGTCCACGGCTGTAGCTACCTCTGTGTCGGCACTCGGCAGTCCATCCATAATTGTATACTAGTATCCATCCATCTCCATTGTTTACCTGAGGTGCCTTTTAGTTGTGCCTATTAAAATATGGAGAACAAAAATGTTGAGGTTCCAAAATTAGGGAAAGATCAAGATCCACTTCCACCTCGTGCTGAAGCTGCTGCCACTAGTCATGGCCGAGACGATGAAATGCCAGCAACGTCGTCTGCCAAGGCCGATGCCCAATGTCATAGTACAGAGCATGTCAAATCCAAAACACCAAATATCAGTAAAAAAAGGACTCCAAAACCTAAAATAAAATTGTCGGAGGAGAAGCGTAAACTTGCCAATATGCCATTTACCACACGGAGTGGCAAGGAACGGCTGAGGCCCTGGCCTATGTTCATGGCTAGTGGTTCAGCTTCACATGAGGATGGAAGCACTCAGCCTCTCGCTAGAAAAATGAAAAGACTCAAGCTGGAAAAAGCAGAGCAAAGAACTGTGCGTTCTTCGAAATCCCAAATCCACAAGGAGAGTCCAATTGTGTCGGTTGCGATGCCTGACCTTCCCAACACTGGACGTGAAGAGCATGCGCCTTCCACCATTTGCACGCCCCCTGCAAGTGCTGGAAGGAGCACCCGCAGTCCAGTTCCTGATAGTCAGATTGAAGATGTCAGTGTTGAAGTACACCAGGATGAGGAGGATATGGGTGTTGCTGGCGCTGGGGAGGAAATTGACAAGGAGGATTCTGATGGTGAGGTGGTTTGTTTAAGTCAGGCACCCGGGGAGACACCTGTTGTCCGTGGGAGGAATATGGCCGTTGACATGCCTGGTGAAAATACCAAAAAAATCAGCTCTTCGGTGTGAAAGTATTTCACCAGAAATGCGGACAACATTTGTCAAGCCGTGTGTTCCCTTTGTCAAGCTGTAATAAGTAGGGGTAAGGACGTTAACCACCTCGGAACATCCTCCCTTATACGTCACCTGCAGCGCATTCATAATAAGTCAGTGACAAGTTCAAAAACTTTGGCCGACAGCGGAAGCAGTCCACTGACCAGTAAATCCCTTCCTCTTGTAACCAAGCTCACGCAAACCACCCCACCAACTCCCTCAGTGTCAATTTCCTCCTTCCCCAGGAATGCCAATAGTCCTGCAGGCCATGTCACTGGCAATTCTGATGATTCCTCTCCTGCCTGGGATTCCTCCGATGCATCCTTGCGTGTAACGCCTACTGCTGCTGGCGCTGCTGTTGTTGCTGCTGGGAGTCGGGAGTCGATGGTCATCCCAGAGGGGAAGTCGTAAGCCCACTTGTACTACTTCCAGTAAGCAATTGACTGTTCAACAGTCCTTTGCGAGGAAGATGAAATATCACAGCAGTCATCCTGCTGCAAAGCGGATAACTGAGGCCTTGACAACTATGTTGGTGTTAGACGTGCGTCCGGTATCCGCCGTTAGTTCACAGGGAACTAGACAATTTATTGAGGCAGTGTGCCCCCGTTACCAAATACCATCTAGGTTCCACTTCTCTAGGCAGGCGATACCGAGAATGTACACGGACGTCAGAAAAAGACTCACCAGTCTCCTAAAAAATGCAGTTGTACCCAATGTCCACTTAACCACGGACATGTGGACAAGTGGAGCAGGGCAGGGTCAGGACTATATGACTGTGACAGCCCACTGGGTAGATGTATGGACTCCCGCCGCAAGAACAGCAGCGGCGGCACCAGTAGCAGCATCTCGCAAACGCCAACTCTTTCCTAGGCAGGCTACGCTTTGTATCACCGGTTTCCAGAATACGCACACAGCTGAAAACCTCTTACGGCAACTGAGGAAGATCATCGCGGAATGGCTTACCCCAATTGGACTCTCCTGTGGATTTGTGGCATCGGACAACGCCAGCAATATTGTGTGTGCATTAAATATGGGCAAATTCCAGCATGTCCCATGTTTTGCACATACCTTGAATTTGGTGGTGCAGAATTTTTTTTAAAACGACAGGGGCGTGCAAGAGATGCTGTCGGTGGCCAGAAGAATTGCGGGACACTTTCGGCGTACAGGCACCACGTACAGAAGACTGGAGCACCACCAAAAACTACTGAACCTGCCCTGCCATCATCTGAAGCAAGAAGTGGTAACGAGGTGGAATTCAACCCTCTATATGCTTCAGAGGTTGGAGGAGCAGCAAAAGGCCATTCAAGCCTATACAATTGAGCACGATATAGGAGGTGGAATGCACCTGTCTCAAGCGCAGTGGAGAATGATTTCAACGTTGTGCAAGGTTCTGATGCCCTTTGAACTTGCCACACGTGAAGTCAGTTCAGACACTGCCAGCCTGAGTCAGGTCATTCCCCTCATCAGGCTTTTGCAGAAGAAGCTGGAGACATTGAAGGAGGAGCTAACACGGAGCGATTCCGCTAGGCATGTGGGACTTGTGGATGGAGCCCTTAATTCGCTTAACAAGGATTCACGGGTGGTCAATCTGTTGAAATCAGAGCACTACATTTTGGCCACCATGCTCGATCCTAGATTTAAAGCCTACCTTGGATCTCTCTTTCCGGCAGACACAAGTCTGCTGGGGTTGAAAGACCTGCTGGTGAGAAAATTGTCAAGTCAAGCGGAACGCGACCTGTCAACATCTCCTCCTTCACATTCTCCCGCAACTGGGGGTGCGAGGAAAAGGCTCAGAATTCCGAGCCCACCCGCTGGCGGTGATGCAGAGCAGTCTGGAGCGACTGCTGATGCTGACATCTGGTCCGGACTGAAGGACCTGACAACGATTACGGACATGTCGTCTACTGTCACTGCATATGATTCTCTCAACATTGAAAGAATGGTGGAGGATTATATGAGTGACCGCATCCAAGTAGGCACGTCACACAGTCCGTACTTATACTGGCAGGAAAAAGAGGCAATTTGGAGGCCCTTGCACAAACTGGCTTTATTCTACCTAAGTTGCCCTCCCACAAGTGTGTACTCCGAAAGAGTGTTTAGTGCCGCCGCTCACCTTGTCAGCAATCGGCGTACGAGGTTACAGCCAGAAAATGTGGAGAAGATGATGTTCATTAAAATGAATTATAATCAATTCCTCCGCGGAGACATTGACCAGCAGCAATTGCCTCCACAAAGTACACAGGGAGCTGAGATGGTGGATTCCAGTGGGGACGAATTGATAATCTGTGAGGAGGGGGATGTACACGGTGATATATCGGAGGATGATGATGAGGTGGACATCTTGCCTCTGTAGAGCAAGTTTGTGCAAGGAGAGATTAATTGCTTCTTTTTTGGGGGGGGGTCCAAACCAACCCGTCATATCAGTCACAGTCGTGTGGCAGACCCTGTCACTGAAATGATGGGTTGGTTAAAGTGTGCATGTCCTGTTTTGTTTATACAACATAAGGGTGGGTGGGAGGGCCCAAGGACAATTCCATCTTGCACCTCTTTTTTCTTTTATTTTTCTTTGCGTCATGTGCTGTTTGGGGAGGGTTTTTTGGAAGGGCCATCCTGCGTGACACTGCAGTGCCACTCCTAGATGGGCCCGGTGTTTGTGTCGGCCACTAGGGTCGCTTATCTTACTCACACAGTCAGCTACCTCATTGCGCCTCTTTTTTTCTTTGCGTCATGTGCTGTTTGGGGAGGGTTTTTTGGAAGGGACATCCTGCGTGACACTGCAGTGCCACTCCTAGATGGGCCCGGTGTTTGTGTCGGCCACTAGGGTCGCTTATCTTACTCACACAGTCAGCTACCTCATTGCGCCTCTTTTTTTCTTTGCGCCATGTGCTGTTTGGGGAGGGTTTTTTGGAAGGGACATCCTGCGTGACACTGCAGTGCCACTCCTAGATGGGCCCGGTGTTTGTGTCGGCCACTAGGGTCGCTTATCTTACTCACACAGTCAGCTACCTCATTGCGCCTCTTTTTTTCTTTGCGCCATGTGCTGTTTGGGGAGGGTTTTTTGGAAGGGACATCCTGCGTGACACTGCAGTGCCACTCCTAGATGGGCCCGGTGTTTGTGTCGGCCACTAGGGTCGCTTATCTTACTCACACAGCTACCTCATTGCGCCTCTTTTTTTCTTTGCGTCATGTGCTGTTTGGGGAGGGTTTTTTGGAAGGGACATCCTGCGTGACACTGCAGTGCCACTCCTAGATGGGCCCGGTGTTTGTGTCGGCCACTAGGGTCGCTTATCTTACTCACACAGCTACCTCATTGCGCCTCTTTTTTTCTTTGCGTCATGTGCTGTTTGGGGAGGGTTTTTTGGAAGGGACATCCTGCGTGACACTGCAGTGCCACTCCTAGATGGGCCCGGTGTTTGTGTCGGCCACTAGGGTCGCTTATCTTACTCACACAGCGACCTCGGTGCAAATTTTAGGACTAAAAATAATATTGTGAGGTGTGAGGTATTCAGAATAGACTGAAAATGAGTGGAAATTATGGTTTTTGAGGTTAATAATACTTTAGGATCAAAATGACCCCCAAATTCTATGATTTAAGCTGTTTTTTTAGGGTTTTTTGAAAAAAACACCCGAATCCAAAACACACCCGAATCCGACAAAAAAAATTCGGTGAGGTTTTGCCAAAACGCGGTCGAACCCAAAACACGGCCGCGGAACCGAACCCAAAACCAAAACACAAAACCCGAAAAATTTCCGGCGCTCATCTCTAGTGTGTATATATATATATATATATATATATATATATATATACTCTTCCACTGAAGGCACCCATTTATTAATATTATTGCCAGCGTAGAGTGCGGGTTCATTTTCTGGACTATATATATATGCTCACAAGTTTACATATCCAAGCAGAATTTGTGATTTTCTGGCCATTTGTCAGAGAATATGAATGATAACTCACAAACTTTTCTTTCACTCATGGTTAGTGGTTGGGTGATGCCATTTATTGTCAAACAACTGTGTTTACTCTTTTTAAATCATAATGACAACAGAAACTACCCAAATGACCCTGATCAAAAGTTTACATACCCTGGAGATTTTGGCCTGATAACATGCATACAAGTTGACACAAACGGGTTTGAATGGCTACTAAAGGTAACCATCCTCACCTGTGATCTGTTTGCTTGTAATCAGTGTGTGTGTATAAAAGGTCAGTGAGTTTCTGGACTCCTGAAAGACCCTTGCATCTTTTATCCAGTGCTGCACTGACGTGTCTGGATTCTGAGTCATGGGGAAAGCAAAAGAATTGTCAAAGGATCTGCGGGAAAAGGTTATTGAACTTAAAAAACAGGAAAGGGATATAAAAAGATATCCAAGCAATTGAGAATGTCAATCAGCAGTGTTCAAACTCTAATTAAGAAGTGGAAAATGAAGGATCCTGTGGAAACCAAATCACGGTCAGGTAGACAAACAAAAATTTCAGCCACAACTGCCAGGAAAATTGTTCGGGATGCAAAGAAAAATTAACAAATAACTTCAGCTGAAATACAGGACTCTCTGAAAAAAAGTGGTGTGGTTGTTTCAAGATGCACAATAAGGAGGCATTTGAAGAAAAATGGGCTGCATGGTCGAGTCGCCAGAAGAAAGCCATTACTACGCAAACGCCAAAAAGCATCCCGCTTAAAATACTCCAAATAGGGGACTTCGCTTCCGGTCTCATGCAGGACGCAGCCTAGCACCGCTGCTCTGTTCTGTACCCGACGAATTATCCTTTACAAGGCGATAAAAAGCCTCCAACACCTCTCGCACAGCAGCACAGGGGAACAGTGAGCCCAGATGGAGAAGTATTTGGCTTCTCCACCCGCTACCAAGCCGCCGCCGCCCCGCCAAGAGAAGCGCCGCGCTGATCCCATCATGGCGTTGGACACTGACACAGCGCCCAGCGTCCCTGCACACAAGAAAGCTGCTGCCGCAGCATCAGAGGATCCTGACTCTCCTCAGGTATGGCGCTCCCCTGTTACATACAGGGACATAGTGGAAGCAATTCAAAACACTATGAAACCTTTACTGACACAGGCAGTGTCAGAAATTACACAGCAACTACAGCATCTGCAGGGCCGGGTCTCTGATGCAGAAAATCATATAGGCAGTGGCACTATCTCTCATGACCTGTCAGAAGCACAGTGCCATATCATACGACTGCAAAAAGAAAATCATCAGCTTTGGAATAAGGTTGATGATATTGAGAACAGAACAAGAAGATGCAATATCAGAATAGTAGGAATCCCAGAATCAGTGAAAGGTACTGATATAACGTCCTT
The DNA here is from genome assembly GCF_028390025.1 of Pseudophryne corroboree. Taxonomy (NCBI): domain Eukaryota; kingdom Metazoa; phylum Chordata; class Amphibia; order Anura; family Myobatrachidae; genus Pseudophryne; species Pseudophryne corroboree. Next base: position 8,589,058 of record NC_086448.1, read on the forward strand.
TATAACTATCACCCTCCCAAAGCTCCTGAAGATAGAAGCAGAATGTAAAGACCTAGTAATCGAAAGGGCCCATAGAGTGGGTCCCCCCCCCTAAACCTCATGACAAAAGGCCTCGAGTTATCATTTTCAAATGCCTAAGCTATTTACACAAGCTTGCTATCTGGAAGGCCTCCAGACAGATTCCAGAACTGATATGGGAGGGCAAGCGTCTACGTCTTTCTCAAGACTTTTCGGTCGAACTCTCCAGGGCAAGGAAAGCCTTTACACCTATCTGCTCAAACCTTGTCTCAGAGAAAAGAAGATTTGCACTTATGTACCCAGCACGCCTACGCATCTTCTATGATGATAAACACTATGATTTCAACTCCCCAGATGATGCACGAGCCTTTCTGAGAGAAGAGAATCGTCGGACACCTGAGGATATCTCTGACCCACCATCTTCACAAAAATAGACATTGCTTTTCCTCCCATGCTCAGCTATGTCTTGTTACCTTATAATGTTTTAGGCGAGTTTATAAATTTGAACGTTATCAGAGATGTACACATTAGGCAGACTACCTCCCTTGCAATTCAGTCACCAGATCTTCTAACCATATAGGTCACACACATAACACTCGCTCCTCCCTCCCTTCCCTCTCCCATGCCCCCCCCCTTTTTTTCTCCCTGCACCCCCCCCTTTCTTACTTCCATCTTATATGAAACACTTTCCTACTGTAACTGTCTTCAAAGTATATACTGCACCACCACCTCGCACCATGATCTTTATTTTTCTACTATTGCTGTTAAACACCTGCTTTCAAACTTCATTTTACAAGTTACACCTATATTAAGCCCAGAGAGGTAACATGAATCACCAATTCGGGTACTAGAACACCTGACATGCTCCATTACGCCTCATTCTAATTACACAAGCACCTTAAAAAGTGCTGTATGGTCCTTATTGTATTTTCCCATGCTGCGGAAGCAATATACCACAAGGTATAGGAAAGTATTACTTGTCATGAGGAACACACTCATGGAAAATTTGTTTTTGATTGTTGTTACGTTGTCTTGTCTCCCCCCCCTTCTTGTCCTCCCTCCTTATGTCTCTCCATTATAGCTAGGATTGCCAGCGAGTTTATAAAAGTATACAGTGTGCTGCTGAAGTTGTCCAACGTCGAACTAACATGTCCACACTAAAGATTGGGTCGGTCAACGTGGGAGGCTTTAACTCTCCAGCAAAGCGACGTAAGGTTTTGGTTTACCTAAACAGACAGAAATTAGATATAGCCTTTATTCAAGAATCTCACCTCACAGCAAAGGAAACAGTCAAATTACAGATGCTCAATTGGCGACTCCTAGCATCTGCACCCTTTAATTCTAAATCCAGGGGAGTGGTCATTCTGATTTCTAAAACTATCCCATATGAAATATTATCCACTGAAGTAGACCCAGATGGCAGGTTTGTTATAGTCTCGGTAAAAATATACTCCACCACTTATAGCTTATGCTCTTTATATGCCCCTAATTCCAAACCCAAACCTTTCCTCTCTACATTAATACAGAAGCTCTTACCCCACGCCTCATCTAAGGTAATTCTAGGAGGTGATTTTAATTTAATATCACATCCGTATCTAGATAAATCCCCAAATAAATTATCACCCCAGCCATTACCTAAATTGGGAATACCATACTTCCTAAATTTGCTCCGACTGGTTGACGTGTGGAGAGCCCTCAACCCTACTGAACATGAATACACATGCTTATCCTCCGCACATAATACCCTTTCCCGTATAGACTATATCACACTATCTGATACCCTCTTTACCCAGGTCATAGACTCGGGCATTGAGCCAATAATAATATCAGATCACGCCTTGGTTTGGCTCACATTGAGGACCCAAAATGAAATGTCTACACACAGGACTTGGAGATACCCTGCACAACTGAATAATTCACCCAAATTTGTTGCATACCTTCATCAAGCTTGGGAAGAATAACATGAGCATAACATACACTTACTAGCAACAGACCCGTCTCTTTATTGGATGTCTGCAAAAGCAGTCCTAAGAGGTGCCATCATGTCATACGAATCCCAGGTGAAGAAAATAAATTCTGACCAGTATGTATCACTCCAGCAATCCCTCTCTAACGCCTACTCTACATATAGCCTATACCCCTCTCCTTCCAATAAATCCTTATACTTATCAGCTAAAATTAAATTTGATGAATTGCTACAATCACTGTCAGATAAATACCAATTCTCCTCTAATTTCCGCTATCATAGATTTGGAAATAAGACCAGCAAATTCCTAACTAATATACTAAATGGCACTAGACCCCCTATGAGAGTGCACCCATTACTCCTCCCAGATGGAACACACACCACCTCCAACAAACAAATTACCCATATAATGAGAAATTTTTTCGCTGATATTTATGCCTCCACCCAATATTCAGTATCCCCTACTCTACCTGAAAAGCCACCTGATACACACACGAATAACACTCCCTGCATCTCCGATAACCCCCGTACCAAATGGCAGGAACTTTTATACCCCCAGATCCCCCGGGATCTAATCCCGTCACTGATTAAGCCAATCACAGTAGAGGAGGTTAGAGAGACTGTTAAATCCCTAAAACCAGCAAAAACACCTGGTCCGGATGGATTCTGCGGAGAATTTTATAAATTATTTATTGATCGACTGTCCCCAATATTAACTTCATTCTATAATAACATTTTGTCTAATACCTCACTTCCTTTATATTTCAATTCAGCAATAATTAAATTACTACCAAAGCCAGGAAAAGACCCCGCCCTCCCAGGTTCATATAGACCTATCTCATTATTAAATTGTGATTACAAACTTCTCACAAAAATTCTTGCAACCAGACTAAATCCCCTCCTTCCCGCAGTGATCCATCCGGACCAGACAGGATTCATTAAAGGTCGACACTCAGTCACGAATATTCGCAAAGTACTGGCTGCAGTCCAGACTGGTAGGGAGGGAACAGATGAGACCGATGGAAAAATCATCCTTTCTATAGATGCCGAGAAGGCTTTTGATCTAGTACTGTGGCCTCATCTGTTCCTTACACTAGAGCGTTTTGGATTTCCTCACACCTTCATAACCTTTCTTAAGACAATATATACACTACCATCCTCCCAAATTGCCTGTAATGGCTTTCTCTCTCCCCCTTTCCCAATAAAGAAAGGAACAAGGCAGGGATGCCCCCTATCCCCCCTCCTTTTTGCCTTGGCAATTGAACCACTCGCAATTGCACTCCGATCAGCAACACAATTTTCAGGTATACGCATTTCCTCCTCAGAATTAAAACTCTCATTATTTGCTGATGACATGATCCTCTTTATCTCCAATCCGATAAAGTCATTACCAATAATCCTAGATATCATTGCCTCATTTAGCCCCATCTCAGGATATAAAATAAATATTTCCAAGTCTGTAATCCTACCCACCCACCCATTAAGCACCACACTAAGAGCTCATGCAGCCCTATCCCAATTTCAGATTCAACCCTCACAAGTCACGTACCTAGGAGTCCAAATTACTAATACCCCCTCGACACTCTACACAGCTAACTTTACCCCTCTCTTCTCAAAAATCTTCACTCAATTAGAGTCCTGGATTAAACTTCCTTTATCATTATTTGGCAGAGCAGCAGTCCTAAAAAGTGTTATCTTTCCAAAAATATACTATGTTTTACAAATGCTGCCATGCCTACTTACAAAACAAGACACTCACAATCTGGAAAAAGCCTTTTCTTCCTTCCTATGGAATGGTAAGAGATCGAGAATTGCAATAAAAAAACTCTATAAACCAGTGGTCTCAGGTGGCCTGAATCTCCCTAACTTTTCCCTATATGCACTCACAACTCATTTCCGGTATATCGCAGATTGGCTCATGGAATCATCTATTCATACAGACAAAACTTTGGAACAACACATTTTCCACCCATATTCTACCGGGGCACTTCTCCATACGCCAACCAGTCTCATACCCAATCACATATTACAACATACTCTATTTCGTGATACATACAACAGCTGGATTAGAATAAATAACATCCTTAAATCCTCCCACACCAGATCCTCCTTCATCCCGCTCTGGGGTAACCCTAACTTCCCGCCATCCATCTTAAACAGTAAATTTCATCAATGGTCTGAGAAAGGACTCAACTTAGCAACAAAGTTATTTGATCCAGGAGGTCTCATTCTACCCTTTTCTTCCCTCAAAGTGTCTTATAGTCTTCCTAACTCCCATTTTTATTTATACCTTCAAGCTCGTCACTTTGCATTATCCCTAAAAAACTCCAACTCAAGCCACAGAACGACCCACCCCCTGGATACATTACTTAACTCACTTTACAAGAAAACATTTAAATCTAAGTCGCTTTATCACATTCTGACTACTCCCCAGAAGGAAAATTATCTAGAGTCACTAACTTGCACCTGGAGTGCTGATATCCCCACTATTTCAGGAAAAGATTTATTCAATAATCGAACTCCTCGAATAATGAGCATTCTCCAGTCAGTATATCTGCAAGAAGTTCACTTCAAATCCATACACAGAATATATATAGCTCCTGCCCAAAGAAGGTTTATTTAAAGGAATAAACAGAACAGGACACCTGTCCCTAACTGTTATTCTTCCGGCGCTGATATCAATTAGTGATTAATTAATAGTGCATCAAAAGCAGCTGAGTAGGACAACTAGCTAGGTTGCCAACTATATAGAAACAGAAAAAAAGTGTATAGTCAGTGCTATATGTACACTGTATTTAGTTAAACTATAGTGTGCAGTCTGTCATATAGAATAATTGACTCAGTAGAACTAAAAAAGATACGTATAAATGAATTCTTTATCCAATATCATTAAAAATGACACATTTCAAACAAACAAGCAGCATATATTAGCAACAAATAATTAATAAGTATTAATGATAATTAATATAGCATACAATATGGTGATCTTTCTTTGTTATAATGCTGTATAAAATTGAAATACACTGGCGTCCCAGTGTTTAATAAAATGTCCTGCAAGAAATAATCACAGCCTTGTAATGGTGAGCTTTTATATAAATTGGTGTATAGTTACCCATGTGCTGGTTCCTGAGAATTTAAATGAATAGGGTCCGTTTGAATATCTGTGCACATATAAGGGTATGTATTTAGTTGAGCTGATTATAGCTGGTTTAGAAACTACAGTGTAATAACTACGGCTGTACTCCGGGCAAATGGAGAATCTTGATAGCCTGTATATAGGACTCCAAAGAACTCACTTCCTCGTCACGGGTGTTAGACCTCACTGCGGAGGCCAGCAGCAATCACTCAGTGCGGGTGAACGGAGTCCCGGATGTCTACAGCACAACACAGGAATCGATGTCAGTGCTCCAGCTGAAAGCCGCCGGCTGAAGCGCCCGGCGTTTACCAGGCCGTGATAGATTAAGGCTGTGAGAAGCCGTATGCAGGATCAATCAGCAGGTATAGCCGAACAACTGGACATAGAAAGTGGGCGTCAACGCGTTTCGTCTCCTTGGCAATCCGTCTTGAGGAAGTCTCCGGTTGCCAAGGAGACGAAACGCGTTGACGCCCGGCTTTCAGCTGGAGCACTGACATTGATTTCTGTGTTGTGCTGTAGACATCCGGGACTCCGTTCACCCGCACTGAGTGACTGCTGCTGGCCTCCGCAGTGAGGTCTAACACCCGTGACGAGGAAGCGAGTTCTTTGGAGTCCTATATACAGGTTATCAAGATTCTCCATTTGCCCGGAGTACAGCCGTAGTTATTACACGGCAGTTTCTAAACCAGCTATAATCAGCTCAACAATTTGCACCGAAGTCGCTGGATGACTAAGCTAAGAGACCCAAGTGGCCGCCACAAACACCTGGCCTTCTAGGAGTGGCACTGCAGTGTCAGACAGGATGGCACTTAAAAAAATTGGCCCCAAACATCACATGATGCAAAGATAAATTAAAGAAAGAAGAGGTGCAAGGTGGAATTGTCCTTTTGCCCTCCCACCCACCCTTATGTTGTATAAACAGGACATGCACACTTTAACAAACCCATCATTTCAGCGACAGGGTCTGCCACACGACTGTGGCTGAAATGACTGGTTGGTTTGGGCCCCCACCAAAATAGAAGCAATCAATCTCTCCTTGCACAAACTGGCTCTACAGAGGCAAGATGTCCACCTCCTCCTCATCCTCCAATTCCTCACCCCTTTCACTGTGTACATCCCACTCCTCACAGATTATTAATTCGTCCCCACTGGAATCCACCATCTCAGGTCCCTATGTACTTTCTGGAGGCAATTGCTGGTGAATGTCTCTACGGAGGAATTGATTATAATTCATTTTGATGAACATCATCTTCTCCACATTTTCTGGAAGTAACCTCGTACGCCGATTGCTGACAAGGTGAGCGGCTGCACTAAACACTGTTTCGGAGTACACACTGGAGGGGGGGCAACTTAGGTAAAATAAAGCCAGTTTGTGCAAGGGCCTCCAAATTGCCTCTTTTTCCTGCCAGTATACGTACGGACTGTCTGACGTGCCTACTTGGATGCGGTCACTCATATAATCCTCCACCATTCTTTCAATAATGACAGAATCATATGCAGTGACAGTAGACGACATGTCAGTAATCGTTGGCAGGTCCTTCAGTCTGAACCAGATGTCAGCACTCGCTCCAGACTGCCCTGCATCGCCGCCAGCGGGTGGACTCGGAATTCTTAGCCTTTTCCTCGCAGCCCCAGTTGCAGGAGAATGTGAAGGAGGAGCTGTTGACGGGTCACGTTCCGCTTGACTTGACAATTTTCTCACCAGCAGGTCTTTGCACCTCTGCAAACTTGTGTCTGCCGGAAAGAGAGATACAACATAGGTTTTAAATCTAGGATCGAGCACGGTGGCCAAAATGTAGTGCTCTGATTTCAACAGATTGACCACCCGTGAATCCTGGTTAAGCGAATTAAGGGCTCCATCCACAAGTCCCACAAGCCTAGCGGAATCGCTCCATTTTAGCTCCTCCTTCAATCTCTCCAGCTTCTTCTGCAAAAGCCTGATAAGGGGAATGACCTAACTCAGGCTGGCAGTGTCTGAACTGACTTTACGTGTGGCAAGTTCAAAGGTTTGCAGAACCTTGCACAACGTTGAAATCATTCTCCACTGCGCTTGAGTCAGGTGCATTCCCCCTCCTTTGCCTATATCGTAGGTAGCTGTATAGGCTTGAATGGCCTTTTGCTGCTCCTCCATCCTCTGAAGCATATAGAGGGTTGAATTCCACCTCGTTACCACCTCTTGCTTCAGATGATGGCGGGGCAGTTTCAGGAGTGTTTGCTGGTGCTCCAGTATTTGGCACGCGGTGGCTGAATGCCGAAAGGGGCCCGCAATTATTCGGGCCACCGACAGCATCTCTTGCATGCCCCTGTCGTTTTTTTTTTTATTTTGCACCACCAAATTCAATGTATGTGCAAAACATGGGACGTGCTGGAATTTGCCCACATGTAATGCACGCACAATATTGGTGGCATTGTCCGATGTCACAAATCCCCAGGAGAGTCCAATTGGGGTAAGCCATTCTGCGATGATGTTCCTCAGTTTCCGTAAGAGGTTGTCAGCTGTGTGCCTCTTATGGAAAGTGGTGATACAAAGCGTAGCCTGCCTAGGAACGAGTTGGCGTTTGTGAGATGCTGCTACTTGTGCCGCCGCTGCTGTTCTTGCTGCCGGAGGCAATACATCTACCCAGTGGGCTGTCACAGTCATATAGTCCTGAGTCTGCCATGCTCCACTTGTCCACATGTCCGTGGTTAAGTGGACATTGGGTACAACTGCATTTTTTAGGACACTGGTGATTCTTTTTCTGATGTCTGTGTACATTCTCGGTATCGCCTGCCTAGAGAAATGGAACCTAGATGGTATTTGGTACCGGGGACACAGTACCTCAAGCAATTCTCTAGTTCCCCATGAATTAACGGTGGATACCGGACACACGTTTAACACCACCGCAGCTGCCAAGACCTGAGTTATCCGCTTTGCAGGAGGATGACTGCTGTGATATTTCATTTTCCTCACAAAGGACTGTTGGACAGTCAACTGCTTACTGGAAGTAGTACAAGTGGTATTCCAACTTCCCCTCTGGGATGACGATTGACTCCCAGCAGCGCCAGCAGCAGTAGGCGTTACATTCAAAGATGCATCGGAGGAATCCCAGGCAGGAGAGGACTCGTCAGACTTGCCAGTGACATGGCCTGCAGGACTATTGGCTTTCATGTCTAAGGAGGAAATTGACACTGAGGGAGTTGGTGGTGTGGTTTGCAGGAGCTTGGTTACAAGAGGAAGGGATGTAGTTGTCAGTGGACTGCTTCCGCTGTCACCCAAAGTTTTTGAACTTGTCAATGAATTCTGATGAATGCGCTCCAGGTGACGTAGAAGGGAGGATGTTCCTAGGTGGTTAACGTCCTTACCCCTACTTATTACAGCTTGACAAAGGCAACACACGGCTTGACACCTGTTGTCCGCATTTCTGTTAAAATAATTCCACACCGAAAGGGGTGATTTTTTTTGTAATTTGACCAGGCATGTCATTGGCCATATTCGTCCCACGGACAACAGGTGTCTCCCCCGGGTGCATGACTTAAACAAACCACCTCACCATCAGAATCCTCCTTGTCAATTTCCTCCTCAGCGCCAGCAAAACCCATATCCTCATCCTGGTGTACTTCAACAGTGACATCTTCAATTTGACTATCAGGAACTGGACTGCGGGTGCTCCTTCCAGCACTTGCAGGGGGCGTGCAAATGGTGGAAGGCGCCACCTCTTCCCGTTCAGTGTTGGGAAGGTCAGGCATCGCAACAGACACAATTGGACTCTCCTTGGGGATTTGTGATTTAGAAGAACGCACAGTTCTTTGCTGTGCTTTTGCCAGCTTAAGTATTTTCATATTTCTAGTTTGAGGATGAGTGCTTCCATCCTCCTGTGAAGCTAACCCACTAGTCATGAGGAACATAGGAGAGGGCCTCAGCCGTTCCTTGCCACTCCGTGTCGTAAATGGCATATTGGCAAGTTTACGCTTCTCAGACGATTTTAATTTTGATTTTTGGGTCATTTTACTGAACTTTTGTTTTTTGGATTTTACATGCTCTCTACTAAGACATTGGGCATTGGCCTTGGCAGACGACGTTGATGGCATTTCATCGTCTCGGCCATGACTAGCGGCAGCAGCTTCAGTACGAGGTGGAAGTGGATCCTTGATCTTTCCCTATTTTACTCTCCACATTTTTGTTCTCCATCTTTTAATGTGTGGAATTATATTCCAGTAATATATCAATAGCAATGGCCTACTGTACCGTACTGCTATATATATACTGGTGGTCAGTAAAATCCTGCACTGTCCTCCTACTATATACTGCGCACAACTACAATGCAGCACATATATGGATAGTATACTTGACGACACAGAGGTAGAGCAATGGACTACTGTACCATATTTCTATATATATATACTGGTGGTCAGCAAAATTCTGCACTGTCCTCCTACTATATACTGCGCACAACTACAATGCAGCACATATATGGATAGTATACTTGACGACACAGAGGTAGATCAAAGAACTACTGTACCGTACTGCTATATATATATATACTGGTGGTCAGCAAAATTATGCACTGTCCTCCTACTATATACTGCGCAATACTACAATGCAGCACAGATATGGATAGTATACTTGACGACACAGAGGTAGAGCACTGGACTACTGTACCGTACTGCTTTATATATACTGGTGGTCAGCAAAATTCTGCACTGTCCTCCTACTATATACTTCGCACAACTACAATGCAGCACAGATATGGATAGTATACTTGATGACACAGAGGTAAAGCAATGGACTACTGTACCGTACTGCTATATATATACTGGTGGTCCGCAAAATTCTGCACTGTCCTCCTACTATATACTGCGCACAACTACAATGCAGCACAGATATGGATAGTATACTTGACGACACAGAGGTAGAGCAATGGACTACTGTACTGTACTGCTATATATATATTTATATATATATATACTGGTGGTCAGCAAAATTCTGCACTGTCCTCCTACTATATACTGCGCAGAACTACAATGCAGCACACATATGGATAGTATACTTGACGACACAGAGGTAGAGCAATGGACTACTGTACCGTACTATACAACAAAAAAACTCTAAGTGATAAATAGACAATCTGCGCAATGTAGGCTGCTCAATGTATATAGTACCAATTCTAAGTGTCTCTCCAGTACACTTAATATATAGAAAAGAAGAAAGGGTGCGGTACTAATTCACACAGTGCGCCACACAAAAACCAACAGAATAAAAGATGAATGGAAAATAAAATACTTCAATGATACATCCCTTTTGTATATATAGATTCTGTTTCATGAGCTTTTTTTCTAGTTCCGTCCCGTCAGCACATGGGGAAAAAACAAATGGAACAACATGTGTGGTACAGTAAAATTTAATCACACATAAACTGACAAATCTTTAAAATTTGTAAAAGATATTAAAAATTGGTAACAGAAAAATCCCAGATGCTAGGATAATGTGTATAGATAGCACAATTACCAGAAAGGTATGAGAACCGGTGGAAAACAGTTCTCAAACAAAGTTCTTTAAAATATCACCAGCTTGGTCTTTCCGGGTAGACGGTCTGGGATGGATTCCTGGCAAGAGTTCAGTCTCCCACGTCTCCACAGCAGAAATTTTAGGATGCACTGTTCCAAATTGGGCCCGTACTGCTATATATATATATATATATACTGGTGGTAAGCAAAATTCTGCACTGTCCTCCTACTATATACTGCGCACAACTACAATGCAGCACAGGTATGGATAATATACTTGACGACACAGAGGTAGAGCAATGGACTACTGTACCGTACTGCTATATATATATATATATATATATACTGGTGGTCAGTTTACATACCCCAGTTCTTAATACCGTGTATTGCCCCCTTTAACATCAATGACAGCTTGAAGTCTTTTGTGGTAGTTGTGGATGAGGCTCTTTATTTTCTCAGATGGTAAAGCTGCGCATTCTTCTTGGCAAAAAGCCTCCAGTTCCTATAAATTCCTGGGCTGTCTTGCATGAACTGCACGTTTAAGATCTCCCCAGAGTGGCTCAATGATATTGAGGTCAGGAGACTGAGATGGCCACTCCAGAACCTTCACTTTATTCTAGAGATGAGCGTGTTCGGTTCCTCGGGATCCGAAACCCCCCCGAACTTCACCAATTTTACATGGTTCCGAGGCAGACTCGAATCTTCCCGCCTTGCTCGGTTAACCCGAGCGCGCCCGAACGTCATCATTCCACTGTCGGATTCTCACGAGATTCGTATTCTATATAAGGAGCCGCGCGTCACCGCCATTTTCACTCGTGCATTGGAGATGATAGCGAGAGGACGTGGCTGCGTTCTCTCAGTTTCTGTGCTCAGTCTGCTGCAAATATCTGTGCTCAGTGTGCTGCAAATATCGTGCTCAGTGTGCTGCAAATATCTGTGCTCAGAGTGCTGCAAATATCTACGTTCTATGCCTGAAAAACGCTCCATATCTGTGCTGCAATGTAGAATATAGTAGGAGGACAGTGCAGAATTTTGCTGACCACCAGTATATATATAGCAGTACGGTACAGTAGTCCATTGCTCTACCTCTGTGTCGTCAAGTATACTATCCATCCATATCTGTGCTGCATTTTAGTTGTGCGCAGTATATTGTAGGAGGACAGTGCAGAATTTTGCTGACCACCAGTATATATATAGCAGTACGGTACAGTAGTCCATTGCTCTACTTCTGTGTCGTCAAGTATACTATCCATTCATACCTATGCTGCATTTTAGTTGTACGCAGTATATAGTAGGAGGACAGTGCAGAATTTTCTGACCACCAGTTTATATATAGCAGTACGGAACAGTAGTCCATTGCTCTACCTCTGTGTCGTCAAGTATACTATCCATCCATACCTGTGCTGCATTTTAGTTGTGCGCAGTATAAAGAAGGAGGACAGTGCAGAATTTTGTGGACCACCAGTATATATATATATATATAGCAGTACGTTACAGTAGTCCATTGCTCTACCTCTGTGTCGTCAAGTGTACTATCCATCCATACCTGTGCTGCATTTTAGTTGTGCACAGTATATAGTAGGAGGACAGTGCAGAATTTTGCTGACCACCAGTATATATATAGCAGTTCGGTACAGTAGTCCATTGCTCTACCTCTGTGTCGTCAAGTATACTATCCTTCCATACCTGTGCTGCATTTTATTTGTGCACAGTATATAGTAGGAGGACAGTGCAGAATTTTGCTGACCACCAGTATATACAAATCAGTACGGTACAGTAGTCCATTGCTCTACCTCTGTGTCGTCAAGTATACTATCCATCCATACCTGTGCTGCATTTTAGTTGTGCACAGTATATAGTAGGATGACAGTGCAGAATTTTGCTGACCACCAGTATATATATAGCAGTACGGTACAGTAGTCCATTGCTCTACCTCTGTGTCGTCAAGTATACTATCCTTCCATACCTGTGCTGCATTTTATTTGTGCGCAGTATATAGTAGGAGGACAGTGCAGAATTTTGCTGACCACCAGTATATACAAATCAGTACGGTACAGTAGTCCATTGCTCTACCTCTGTGTCATCAAGTATACTATCCATCCATACCTGTGCTGCATTTTAGTTGTGCACAGTATATAGTAGGATGACAGTGCAGAATTTTGCTGACCACCAGTATATATATAGCAGTACGGTACAGTGGGCCATTGCTATTGATTTATTACTGGAATATAATTCCACACATTAAAAAATGGAGAACAAAAATGTGGAGGGTAAAATAGGGAAAGATCAAGATCCACTTTCACCTCGTGCTGAAGCTGCTGCCACTAGTCATGGCCTAGACAATGAAATTCCATCAACGTGCAAGGCCGATGCCCAATGTCATAGTAGAGAGCATGTAAAATCCAAAAAACAAAAGTTCAGTAAAATGACCCAAAAATCAAAATTAAAAGCGTCTGATGAGAAGCGTAAACTTGCCAATATGCCATTTACGACACGGAGTGGCAAGGAACGGCTGAGGCCCTGGCCTATGTTCATGGCTAGTGGTTCAGCTTCACATGAGGATGGAAATCACAAATCCCCAAGGAGAGTCCAATTGTGTCAGTTGCGATGCCTGCCCTTCCCAACACTGGACTGGAAGAGGTGGCGCCTTCCACCATTTGCACGCCCCCTGCAAGTGCTGGAAGGAGCACCCGCGGTCCAGTTCCTGATAGTCAAATTGAAGATGTCACTGTTGAAGTAAACCAGGATGAGGATATGGGTGTTGCTGGCGCTGAGGAGGAAATTGACAAGGAGGATTCTGATGGTGAGGTGGTTTGTTTAAGTCAGGCACCCAGGGAGACACCTGTTGTCCGTGGGACGAATATAACCATTTACATGCCTGGTCAAATTACAAAAAAATCCACCTCTTCGGTGTGGAATTATTTTAACAGAAATGCGGACAACAGGTGTCAAGCCGTGTGTTGCCTTTGTCAAGCTGTAATAAGTAGGGGTAAGGACGTTAACCACCTAGGAACTTCCTCCCTTATACGTCACCTGGAGCGCATTTATCAGAAGTCATTGACAAGTTCAAAAACTTTGGGTGACAGCAGAAGCAGTCCACTGACAACTAAATCCCTTCCTCTTGTAACCAAGCTCCTGCAAACCACACCACCAACTCAATCAGTGTCAATTTCCTCCTTAGACAGGAAAGCCAATAGTCCTGAAGGCCATGTCACTGGCAAGTCTGACGAGTCCTCTCCTGCCTGGGATTACTCCGATGCATCCTTGAGTGTAACGCCTACTGCTGCTGGCACTGCTGTTGTTGCTGCTGGGAGTCGATCGTGTTCCGAGAAGGGAAGTCGGAAGACCACTTGTACTACTTCCAGTAAGCAATTGACTGTCCAACAGTCCTTTGCGAGGAAGATTAAATATCACAGCAGTCATCCTGCTGCAAAGCGGATAACTCAGGCCTTGGCAGCTGCGGTGGTGTTAAACGTGTGCCGGTATCCACCGTTAATTCACAAGGAATTAGACAATTGATTGAGGTACTGTGTCCCCAGTACCAAATACCATCTAGATTCCATTTCTCTAGGCAGGCGATACCGAGAATGTACACAGATGTCAGAAAAAGAGTCACCAGTGTCCTAAAAAATGCAGTTGTACCCAATGTCCACTTAACCACGGACATGTGGACAATTGGAGCAGGGCAGACTCAGGACTTTATGACTGTGACAGCCCACTGGGTAGATGTATTGCCTCCCGCAGCAAGAACAGCAGCGGCGGCACCAGTAGCAGCATATCGCAAATGCCAACTTGTTCCTAGGCAGGCTACGCTTTGTATCACCGCTTTCCATAAGAGGCACACAGCTGACAACCTCTTACGGAAACTGAGAAACACCATCGCAGAATGGCTTACCCCAATTGGACTCTCCTGGGGATTTGTGACATCGGACAACGCCACCAATATTGTGCGTACATTACATGTGGGCAAATTCCAGCACGTCCCATGTTTTACACATACATTGAATTTGGTGGTGCAGAATTTTTTAAAAAATGACAGGGGCGTGCAAGAGATGCTGTCGGTGGCCCGAAGAATTGCGGGCCCCTTTCGGCATTCAGCCACCGCGTGCCGAAGACTGGAGCATCAGCAAACACTCCTGAAACTGCCCGCCATCATCTGAAGCAAGAGGTGGTAACGAGGTGGAATTCAACCCTCTATATGCTTCAGAGGATGGAGAAGCAGCAAAAGGCCATTCAAGCCTATACATCTGCCTACGATATAGGCAAAGGAGGGGGAATGCACCTGACTCAAGCGTAGTGGAGAATGAGTTCAACGTTGTGCAAGGTTCTGCAACCCTTTGAACTTGCCACACGTGAAGTCAGTTCAGACACTGCCAGCCTGAGTCAGGTCATTCCCCTCATCAGGCTTTTGCAGAAGCAGCTGGAAAGATTGAAGGAGGAGCTAAAATGGAGCGATTCCACTAGGCATGTGGGACTTGTGGATGGAGCCCTTCATTCGCTTAACCAGGATTCACGGGTGGTCAATCTGTTGAAATCAGAGCGCTACATTTTGGCCACCGTGCTCGATCCTAGGTTTAAAGCCTACGTTGTAGCTCTCTTTCCGACAGACACAAGTGTGCAGAGGTGCAAAGACCTGCTGGTGAGAAAATTGTCAAGTCAAGCGGAACGTGACCCATCAACTGCTCCTCCTTCACATTCTCCCACAACTGGGGCTGCGAGGAAAAGGCTAAGAATTCCGAGTCCACCCGCTGGCGGTGATGCAGGGCAGTCTGGAGCGAGTGGTGACATCTGGTCCGGACTGAAGGACCTGCCAACGATTACTGACATGTCGTCTACTGTCACTGCATATGATTCTGTCACCATTGAAAAAATGGTGGAGGATTATATGAGTGACCGCATCCAAGTAGGCACGTCAGACAGTCCGTACGTATACTGGCAGGAAAAAGAGGCAATTTGGAGGCCCTTGCACAAACTGGCTTTATTTTACCTAAGTTGCCCCCCCTCCAGTGTATACTCCGAAAGAGTGTTTAGTGCAGCCGGTCACCTTGTCAGCAATCGGCGTACGAGGTTACTTCCAGAAAATGTGGAGACGATGATGTTCATCAAAATGAATTATAATCAATTCCTCCGCGGAGACATTCACCAGCAATTGCCTCCAGAAAGTACACAGGGACCTGAGATGGTGGATTCCAGTGGGGACTAATTAATAATCTGTTTGGAGGGTGATAATGTCGATATTACCTTAGACCGAAAAGCTATACCTCTAGATACACTATTACCGTGGAGCCGCTATGGCCGCTAGACTGAATGCACGTGCTACGCACTTTGTACGCTATTTGCGTACAGAGTCCTGCACGTGGTACGTACTTGGCGTACACACGCCGCGCTGAGTATACAGAGTACACACAGCACACGCACACACAATTAATAACCTTTACACCTTGTTAATGATACAATCTAATGATTTGATTACACTTTAAACCCTTAGCAGCAAAGTAATGCAACGATGTTATACCTTAAACCTTAAGTAGCGCTGACGGTATTAAGTACCCGCAGTGCGTACACCTTATCAACACTTATATACCTTATACAGATAAATACACTTTAAAACCCGTGCAGGAAAGTGAAGACACAACACCGATTTGTAGTTGAAACCACAGGGTTCTAAGGCCACCGTGGATTATTCCAAAAGGTAAAACAGTACAAATCATACACTACAGGCTAACAAGATAAATCTAAACAGAATAATGGCTACAGAGAATGTACATACGTGAGAATGTTCGCAAGCGCAACCCGGCCGGTCCTCCGCTAGTCAGATAGAAAGCGTTCAGAGTCTTCTGACCGGCCAGGCAACAATGGGCTTTTTATACACAACTTACATACACAATACTATGGACACTGTAATCGCATTGTCCATTGGACACAGAGATGTGTCTTTTCATTACAGAAGAGGTCATAGGTTGATTTGAATAGATGGGCGATGTCTTTCTCCAACTGCTCTGGTGGGTGGTATCCACTGGATTCCCGCCGCATACATAATATACAGTAAATACAGTTAATATCTATATTCTACTTTTGCACATAACTATACGCAGGAACATGCAATCTTTCTCTAACCAATACCGGAATGTTACTCTTAAAATACCCTACATCTGGATACTAGACATCACCTTCCAACCTTTATCTGACCCTTCCTATCATGCAAAGGCGAATCCCTTAGTCCTGGAACTGTTTAAACTATTAATACTCGCTGATGTGGTGCAGGGGAGCTATGGGTACAAAATGCACTATTTTGGTTAAATATGTAATGTTCTAATAACCCTCTACGCGCTCACAAACTCCACCGTAAATGCGCATACCACACGCTAAGGCGCATGGCCGTGGGAAGCTACTTTACGCAAATTGCGGATATGTGCACGCACGGCAGACTGAGTGCACGCGCAGCGGGCATGTGCATGGGGGTAGTACAGGGTATATGCATTACAATATTTTTCGACTTTGACAAGGGGGATGTACACAGTGAAAGGGGTGAGGAATCGGAGGATGAGGAGGAGGTGGACTTCTTGCCTCTGTAGAGCCAGTTTGTGCAAGGAGAGATTGATTGCTTCTTTTTTGGTGGGGGCGCAAACCAACCAGTCATTTCAGTCACAGTCGTGTGGCAGACCCTGTCGCTGAAATGATGGGTTTGTTAAAGTGTGCATGTCCTGTTTATACAACATAAGGGAGGGTGGGAGGGCCCAAGGACAATTCCATCTCCCACCTCTTTTTTCTTTAATTTATCTTTGCATCATGTGATGTTTGGGGACTATTTTTTGAAGTGCCCTCCTGTCTGAACCTGCAGTGCCACTCCTAGATAGGCCAGGTGTTTGTGTCGGCGACTTGGGTCGCTTAGCTTAGCCATCCAGCGACCTTGGTGCGCCTCTTTTTTTTCTTTGCATCATGTGCTGTTTGGGGACTATTTTTTGAAGTGCCTTCCTGTCTGACACTGCAGTGCCACTCCTAGATGGGCCAGGTGTTTGTGTCGGCCACTTGTGTCGCTTAGCTTAGCCATCCAGCGACCTTGGTGCACCTCTTTTTTTTACTTTGCATCATGTGCTATTTGGGCACTATTTTTTGAAGTGCCATCCTGTCTGACACCGCAGTGCCACTCCCAGATTGGCCAGGTGTTTGTGTCGGCCACTTGGGTCGCTTAGCTTAGCCATCCAGCGACCTCATTGCACCTCTTTTTTTCTTTGCATCATGTGCTGTTTGGGGACTATTTTTTGAAGTGCCATCCTGTCTGACACTGCAGTGCCACTCCTAGATGGGCCAGGTGTTTGTGTCGGCCACTTAGGTCGCTTAGCTTAGCCATCCAGCGACCTTGGTGCACCTCTTTTTTTTCTTTGCATCATATGCTGTTTGGGGACTATTTTTTTGAAGTGCCATCCTGTCTGACACTGCAGTGCCACTCCTAAATGGACCAGGTGTTTGTGTCGGCCACTTAGGTCGCTTAGCTTAGCCATCCAGCGAACTCCGTGCAAATTTTAGGACTAAAAATAATATTGTGAGGTGTTCAGAATAGACTGGAAATGAGTGGAAATTATGGTTATTGAGGTTAATAATACTATGGGATCAAAATGACCCCCAAATTCTATGATTTAAGCTGTTTTTGAGGGTTTTTTGAAAAAAATTTCAGGGAGGTTTTGCCAAAACACGTCCGAATCCAAAACACGGCCGCAGAACCGAATCCAATACCAAAACACAGATCCCGAAAAATTTCCTGTGCACATCACTAATATATATATATATATATATAGTAAGTTCTTATCATCGACACTCCTTGCCTCCCATCCATATATAACCCGGATATATATATATATATATATACTGTGTTCTAATCACCGGCACTCCTTGCCTCCCATCCATATATAACCCGGCGATATATATATATAGTATGTTCTTATCATCCACACTCTTTGCCTCCCATTCATATATAACCCAGTGATAGATATATATATATATATATATATATATATATATATATATATTATGTTCTTATCAGTGGCACTCCTTGCCTCCCATCCATATATAACCCGGCGATATATATATATATATATATATATAGTATGTTCTTATCACCAGCACGCCTTGCCTCCCATCCATATATGACCCAGCAATATATATATAGTGTGTTCTTATTAGAGATGAGATGAGTGGATTCAGGTCCCTGAGTTCCGAACCATACCGAACCTTCCTTACCCGAGTCCGGATCAGAATCAGGCTCGGGTTTTCCCGCCTGACTAGGAAACCAGAACGAAGCAAAACGTCATCATCTCGCTGTTGGATTCTCGCGGGGTTTGGAATCCATATAAGAAGCCACGTGTCCCCGCCATTTTCACTCCGGCATTGGAGAGTGTAGAGAAAGGACGTGTCTCTGTTCTCTCAGTGTCCTCTGTGGTAGTGTCTTGTGCTGTATTTGTCTAATCACAGTGGTTGTGTCCTCTTGCTGTCATATGTCTAGTGCTGCTGTATAGAGTGCTGTGTTGTGCTGCATCAGTACAGTGGTGGTGTATTGTGCATCAGCCATCAGTCATTCCAGTGACCAGTCACAGTGGTATCCTCTGCTGCCATTTGTCCAGTGCTCCTGTGTCGCATATTGTGTTATATAACTCCAGGAAAATAATGGAGAACAAACATTTGGATGATAAAATAGAGAAAGATCAAGAACCCCTTCCTCCAAGTGTTGATGCTGCTGCCACTAGTCATGACATAGATAATGTAATGCCATCAAAGTCATCTGCCAAGGCCGATGCCCAATATGACATTAGAGGGCGTGTAAAATCCAAAAAGCTAAAGTTCAGTAAAAAGACCCAAAAAAGAAATTTAAATCGTCTGAGCAGAAACGTAAATTTGCCAATATGCCATTTACGACACGGAGTGGCAAGGAACGGCTGAGGCCCTGGCCAATGTTCATGACTAGAGGTTCAGCTTCACATGATGATGAAAGCCCTCGTCCTCCCACTAGAAAAATTAAGAGTTAAGCTGGAAAAAGCACAGAAAGGAACTGTGCGTTCTGAGATG
The DNA here is from genome assembly GCF_028390025.1 of Pseudophryne corroboree. Classification (NCBI taxonomy): domain Eukaryota; kingdom Metazoa; phylum Chordata; class Amphibia; order Anura; family Myobatrachidae; genus Pseudophryne; species Pseudophryne corroboree. The sequence goes on from NC_086448.1 coordinate 8,608,722, forward strand.
GTATGACATTTCCCCAAGTAGAGTCTAAGTGTGTCAGCGGTTGCGATGCCTGACCTTCCCAACACTGGATGAGAAGAGGTGGCTCCTTCCACCATTTGCATGCCCCCTGCAAGTGCTGGAAGGAGCACCCACAGTCCAGTTTCTGATATTCAAATTGAAAATGTCACTGTTGAAGTACACCAGGATGAGGATATGGGTGTTGCTGGAGCTGAGGAGGAAGTTGACGATGAGGATTCTGATGGTGATGTGGTTTGTTTAAATGAGGCACTGGAGGAGATACCTGTTGTCCATGGGATGAGGAAGCCCATTGTGATGCCTGGGCAAAATACCAAAAAATCCACCTCATCGGTGTGGAATTATTTCTCCACAAATCCGGACAACAGGTGTCAAGTCGTGGGTTGCCTCTATCAATCTGTAATAAGTAGGGGTAAGGATGTTAACCACCTAGGAACATCCTCCCTTATACGTCATCTGCAGCGCATTCATCAGAAGTCAGTGTCAAGTTGTAAAACTTTGGGTAATAGCGTAAGCAGTCCACTGACACCTAAATACCTTTTTCCTCCTGTACCCAAGCTCCTGCAAGCCACACCACCAACTCCCTCAATGGCAACTTCCTCCTCAGCCATGAATTCAGTAGTCTTGCAGGTCATGTCCCTGGCAAGACTGAGGAGTCCTCTCCTAACCGGGATTCCTCGGGAGGATCCTTGAGTGGTACGCCTACTGCTGCTGTTGCTGCCACCACTGCTGTTGTTGCTGCTGGGAGTCGATGGTCATCCCAGAGGGGAAGTCGAAAGACCACTTGTACTACTTCAACTAAGCAATTGACTGTCCAACAGTCCTTTGTGAGGAAGATGAAATATGACAGCAGTCATCCTTCTACAAAGCAGATAACTAAGAACTGGACACTTATGTTGGTGTTAGATGTGCGTCTGATATCCGCCATTAGTGCAGTGGGAATTAGACAATTGATGGAGGTATTGTGTCCTTGGTACCAAATCCCATCTAGGTTCCTCTTCACTAGGCAGGCGATACCGAGAATGTACGGAGACGTCAAAAATATTTGCACCAGTGTACTACAAAATGCGGTTGTATCCAGCGTCCACTTAACCACGGACATGTGGACAAGTGGAACAGGGCAGACTAAGGACTACATGATTGTGACTGCCCACTGGGTAGATGTATGGCCTCCCGCAGCAACAGCAGCAGCAGCATCACCAGTAGCAGCATCTCACAAATCCAAACTCGTTTCTAGGCAGGCTATGCTGTGTATCACCACTTTCCATCAGAGACACACCGCTTACAACCTCTTACGGAAACTGAGGGACATCATCGCGCATTGGATTACCCAACTTAGACTCTCCTGGGGATTTGTGATATCAGACAACGCCACCAATATTGTGCATGCATTAAACCTGGGCAAATTCCAGAATGTCCTTGTTTTGCACATACAATTAATTTGGTGGTGCAGAATTTTTTTTGAAAAATGACAGGGGTGTACAGGAGTTGCTGTCGGTGGCCTGAAAATTTGCGGGCCACTTTCGACATTCTGCCACTGCATGCCGTAGACTGGAGCGTCAGCAAACACTCCTGAACCTGTCCTGCCACCAACTGAAGCAAGAGGTGGTAACCAGGTATATTTCAACACTCTATATGCTTCAGAGGATGGAGGAGCAGCAAAAGGCCTTTAAAGCCTATACATCCACCTACAATATAGGCAAAGAAGGTGGAATGCACCTGACTCAAACATAGGTGGTGATTCCGAGTTGTTCGCTCGCTAGCTGCTTTTAGCAGCATTGCACACGTTAAGCCGCCGCCCTCTGGGAGTGTATCTTAGCATAGCAGAATTGCGAACGAAAGATTAGCAGAATTGCGAATAGAAATTTCTTAGCAGTTTCTGAGTAGCTCCAGATCTACTTACAAATAGCGATCAGTTCAGTCAGTTTCTATCCTGGTTTTTCGTCACACACACGCCCAGCATTTGCCCAGCCACTCCCCCGTTTCTCCAGACACTCCCGCGTTTTTCCCTGAAACGCCTGCATTTTTCCGCACACTCCCAGAAAACGGCCAGTTTCCGCCCAGAAACACCCACTTCCTGTCAATCACACTCCAATCAGCAGAACGATGAAAAAACTTCGTTACGCCATGAGTAAAATACCAAACTTTTGTGCTCATTTACTTGGCGCATGCGCAGTTTGCGACTAATCGCTCCGTAGCGAAAAAAAAATAACGAGCGAACAGCTCGGAATGACCCCCAAAGTGGAGAATGATTTCCATCTTGTGCAAGGTTCTCTAACCCTTTGAACTTGCCACACGTGAAGTCAGTTCAGACACTGCCAGCTTGAGTCAGGTCATTCCCCTCATCAGGCTTTGCACAAGCAGCTGGAGAATTTAAAGGAGAAGCTAAGATGGAGCTATTCCGCTAAGTATGTGGGACTTGTGGATGGAGCCCTTTATTCGCTTTGCCAGTATTCAAGGGTGGTTAGTCTGTTGAATTCAGAGCATTACATTTTGGCCACCGTGCTCGATCCTAGGTTTAAAGCCTACATTGTATCTCTCTTTCTGGCAGACACAAGTGTGCAGAGGTGCAAAGACCTGCTGGTGAGTAAATTATCAACTCAAGCGGAATGTAACCCATCAACAGCTCCTTCTTCAATTTCGGCCACCAATGCGGCTGCAAGGAAAAGGATAAGATTTCCTAGCCCACCCGCTGGTGGTGATGCAGGGCAGTCAGGAGCGAAAGCTGACATCTGGCCTGGACTGAAGGACCTGCCAATGATTACTGGCATGTCTACTGTCACTGCAAATGATTCTGTCACCATTGAAAGAATGGTGGAGGATTATATGAGTGACAGCATCCAAGTAGGCATGACAGACAGTCCGTATGTATACTGGTAGGAAAAAGAGGCAATTTGGAGGCTTTTGCACAAATTAGCTTTATTGTACCTAAGTTGCCCCCCCCCCCCCCCCCCCCCCAGTGTGTACTCAGAAAGAGTGTTTAGTGCAGCTCGTAACCTTGTCAGCGATCGGCGTAGGAGGTTACTTCCACAAAATGTGGAGAAGATGATGTTTTATCAAAATGAATTATGAATTCCTCCAGGAAGACCTTGACCAGCAATTGTCTTCGGAAAGTACACAGGGACCTGTGATGGTGGATTCCAGTGGGGATGAATTAATATTCTGTGAGGGGGATATACACAGTGAAAGGGTTGAGGAATCGGAGGATGAGTATGAGGTTGACATCTTGCCTCTGTAGAGCCAGTTTGTGCAAGGAGAAATTGATTGCTTCTTTTTTGGTGGGGGCCCAAACCAACCAGTCATTTCAGTCACAGTCGTGTGGCAGACCCTGTCGCTGAAATGATTGGTTTGTTAAAGTGTGCATGTCCTGTTTATACAACATAAGGGTGGGTGGGAGGGCCCAAGGACAATTCCATCTTGCATCTCTTTTGATTCTTTGCATCATGTGCTGTTTGGGGATTATTTTTTTTAAAGTGCCATCCGGTCTGACACTTCTGTATATGTCCAGTGGTACTGCCATATAATTCCAGTGATACTGCCATATATGTCCAGTGGTACTGCCATATAATTCCAGAGATGTTGCCGTATAATTCCAGTGATATTGCTTTATAATTCCAGTGGGAATTGTTTGTGTCGCTTGGCTTAGTCAGACAGCTACCTCATTGCAACCTTTTCTACATCTTTGCATGAGGTGCTGTTTGGGGACTAGTTTTTGAAAAGTGCCATCCTGTCTGCCACTGCAGTGCAACTCCTGGATAGGCCAATTGTTTGTGTCGCTTGGCTTAGTCATACAGCTACCTCATTGCTACTCTTCTAAATCTTTGCATGAGGTGCTGTTTGGGGCCTATTTTATATCTGCCCTCCTGTCTGACACTGCAGTGCCACTCCTAGATGGGCAAGGTGTTTGTGTTGTCCACTTGTGTCGCTTAGCTTTGTCATCCAGCAACCTCGGTGCAACCTTTTGGCCTAAAAACAATATTGTGAGGAGTGAGGTGTTCAGAATAGACTGGAAATGAGTGGAAATTAATGTTATTGAGGTTAATAATACCGTAGGAGCAAAATTACCCCCAAATTGAGTGGCCAAAATGTAGTGCTCTGATTTCAACAGATTGACTGCCCCTGAATGAAGGGCTCCATCCACAAGTCCCACATACTTTGCGGAATCGCTCCGCCTTAGCTCCTCCTTCAATTTATCCAGCTGCTTCTGCAAAAGCCTGATGAGGGGAATGACCTGACTCAAGCTGGCAGTGTCTGAACTGACTTCACGTGTGGCAAGTTCGAAGGGTTGGAGAACCTTTCACAAGACGGAAATCATTTTCCACTGTGTTTGAGTCAAGTGCATTACCCCTCCTTTGCCTATATCGTAGGTGGATGTATAGGCATGAATGGCCTTTTGCTGCTCCTCCATCCTCTGAAGCATATACAGTGTTGAATTCCACCTCGTTGCCACTTCTTGGTTTAGTTGATGGCGGGTCAGGTTCAGGAGTGTTTGCTGGTGCTCCAGTCTTCGGCACGCAGTGGCAGAATGCCGAAAGGGCCCGAAATTTTTCGGGACACTGAGAACATCTCCTGCACACCCCTCTCATTTTTAAAAAAATTCTGCACCACCAAATTAATTGTATGTGCAAAACATGGGACATGCTGGAATTTGCCCTGATGTAATGCATGCACAATATTGGTGGCGTTGTCAAATATCACAAATCCCCAGTAGAGTCCAATTGGGGTAAGCCATTCTACGATGATGTTCCTCAGTGTCCGTAAGAGGTTGTCAGCTATGTGCCTCTTATGGAAAGTGGTGATACATAGCATAGCCTGCCTAGGAACGAGTTGGCGTTTGCAAGATGCTGCTACTGGTGCCGCTGCGTGAGGCCATACATCTACCCAGTGTGCTGTTACAGTCATATAGTCCTTAGTCTGCCCTGTTCCACTTGTCCACATGTCCGTGGTTAATTGGACACTGGATAAAACCACATTTTTAAGGTCACTGGTGACTCTTTTTCTGACGTCTGTGTACATTCTCGGTATCGCCTGCCCAGAGAAGTAGAACCTAGATGGGATTTGATACCGGGGACACACTATCTCCATCAAATCTTTAAGTGACTCTGAGCTAATGGTGGATACCGGATGCACCTCTAACACCAACATAGTTGTCAAGGCCTGAGTTATCTGCTTTGCAAAAGGATGACTGCTGTCACATTTCATCTTCCTCACAAAGGACTGTTGGACAGTCAATTGCTTACTGGAAGTAGTACAAGTGGGCTTACGACTTCCCCTCTGGGATGACTATCGACTCCCAGCAACAACAACAGCAGCAACAACAGCAGCAACAGCAGGCGTACCACTCAAGGATCCTACGGAGGAATCCCAGTTAGGAGAGGACTCATCAGTCTTGACAGTGACATGGCCTGCAGGACTACTGACATTCCTGACTGAGGAGGAAGTTGACGTTGAGGGAGTTAGTGGTGTGGCTTGCAGGAGCTTGGGTACAGGAGGAAGAAGGGATTTAGGTGTCAGTGGACTGCTTACGCTATTACCCAAGTTTCTGAACTTGACACTGACTTCTGATGAATGTGCAGCAGGTGACATGTAAGGGAGGATGTTCCTAGGTGGTTAACATCATTACCCCTACTTATTACAGATTGACAGAGGCAACAGATGGCTTGACACCTGTTGTCCGGATTTGAGGAGATATAATTCCACACCGAAAAGGTAGCTTTTTTGGTAGTTTGCCCAGGCATCACAATGGGCTTCTTTGTCCCACGGACAACAGGTGTCTCCCCTGGTGCCTGACTTAAACAAACCACATCACCATCAGAATCCTCATCGTCAACTTCCTTAGCGCCAGCAACATCCATATCCTCATACTGGTGTACTTCAACAGTGACATCTTCAATTTGACTATCAGGAACTGGACTGTGGGTGCTCCTTCCAGCACTTGCAGGGGGCATGGAACTGGTGGAAGGAGCCACCTCTTCCCATCCAGTGTTGGGAAGGTCAGGCATCGCAACTGCCGACACAATTGGACTCTCCTTGGCGATTTGTGATACCATTTTAGAGCACACAGTTCTTTACTGTGCTCTTTCCAGCTTAACTCTTTTAATTTTTCTAGCGGGAGGATGAGAGCTTCTATCATCATGTGAAGCCAAACCACTAGCCATGTACATAGGCCACGGCCTCAGCCGTTCCTTGCCACTCCGTGTCATAAATGGCATATTGGCAAGTTTACGTTTCTACTCAGACGATTTAAATTTTTTGGGGTTCTTTTTACTGAACTTTGGCTTTTTGGATTTTACACGCCCTCTACTATCACATTGGGCATCGGCCTTGGCAGACAACGTTGATGGCATTTCATCGTCTATGTCATAGCTAGTGGCAGCAGCTTCAGCACTAGGAGGAAGTGGTTCTTCTTGATCTTTCCCTATTTTCTCCTCAAAATTTTTGTTCTCCATTATTTTTTGGGAGTTTTAAGAGACAATATGCGTCACAGGAATGACTGGAATTACTGATGACACAGGACACTACCAATGGTCTAATGCATCCCAATAGGTTGTTATGAATAATTGTTATACTGCAGCAGTGGATATATAGCAGCAGCGTATATCGCCACTGGAATTACTGATGACACAGGACACTACCACTGCTCTGATGCAGCCCAACAGGTTGTTAATAATAATATAATTGTAATTTGTTATACTGCAGCAGTGGATATATATAGCAGCAGCGTATATCATCACTGGAATTACTGATGACACAGGACACACACTACCACTGGTCTGATGCAGCCCATAGGATGTTAATAATAATATAATTGTAATTTGTTATACTGCAGCAGTGGATATATATAGCAGCAGTGTATATCGTCACTGGAATTACTGATGACACAGGACACTGGATATATGGCAGCAGAGAACACCAACACTGTGACTGCCTGGACTGATACAGCACAATACACTGAGTGACTACACTGGACTGGTCTACACAACACAGCACCACTTTACAGCTACACTGGATATATGGACTGGACTGAGCAGCACAACACTTGTCACCCCACTTTCCTACCCGAATAAACAGAGACTGAGCACACTAAATAGTACACATCCTCTCACTCCGAGACTGGAGGGAAAATAGCCGTAACGCGGGGCTCCTTATATGGAATCCAAAACCCGCGAGAATCCGACAGCGGGATGATGACGTTTTGCCGAGTTCGGGATTCCAAGTCGAGATGGAAAATCCAAGCCTGGCTCGGATCCGGACTCGAAAGCTAAAGTTCAGGGGGGTTTGGTTCTCTGAGACCCGAACCCGCTCATCTCTGTACTTATGCATAACTTTGACGTTTGGGTTTATTAGTCAAAACCGTCATCCGGAATTACTGATGAAAGTCACCCAGAAAACCCTCCCCAGTATTAACTATGTAAATAAGGCACCAATTCCAAAGATACCTTTCCTCTTTCAAATTGTGTGAAAACTCGCTCAGTGTGTTCTCAATTTCATTTGTCAGGACGCCTGGAAGTTCCAGGGAAATTGTTCCTATCTTCTAGTGTGTATGGGCCTTTACAGCAGCTATTGAACGCTTCCCTGCAAAGTATGAAACCCTTTCAGTGCTAGTCAGAGAACAGAGTATACAGCGTATATGTGTAGGCTCCCTGACTGACTTATATAACAGTTACTGATGGCAGTCTGAATGATGAGTGGATGGGAGAATTCTGCATGGAATGGTTTGGCTAATCTGTACCTGAGTGTTAGGTAACTGAGTGATCGAGCGCTGTGATATTGGGGAAACCTTACAATAACATCCATAGTCAGGCACAAAGACGTTCTGACCAGTACAGTCCAGCAGGATGTAGACCCTGCATATTTACAGAATAAGGGGGATGTATCAAACCTTCTAAGGTGGAGAACTTGCCCATAGCACCCAGACGTATTTCACCTATCATTTCATGGAAAGCACTGGATAAATCATATATAGAATCTGTTTGGTTGCTATGGACAACACCTCCACTTGTGCTCTTTTGAAGGTTTGATACATCTCGCCATGCATCTCTTACTTTGCTCTTCTGGGAAATGGCTGATTAGAACCAGACAGAAACTCAAGGAAAAACTTGTGGAGTCAAACCCAGCTCCGATCATGTCTACCAACGTCATGAGGAGGCTCTTATCACAGAAATAGCTCCCCGGCACGTGTTCCTCCTGGGAAAGAAACAGACGGGAATATTATTGTTGACCTTCCATTAAATGAGTAAACAAGCTATTTACTTATACAAGAATATGTAGGGGTAAATTTGCTCAGCACCGTGTTCACTGGGGCGGATGAAAGAGACAGTATCATGCTAGAGTAATTTTCAGTCATTTGTGTATAGCAGTAGCCATTCTGTTTGAATATAAAGAAATGCTTTTGCTTTAAAGTTATAAGTAATGCTGACATTTTATTAGTTAGAGAGAAGTTCCTCTGAAAATCAAGGTGAACATGTTTTGAGAACAGTGATGTTTTGAAGAAAAGTGATGTTTTGAAAAACAGTGTCTACAGACTGACTCTCAAGGATTGTAATGTCTCATAATTTCTATGTGTGAGAAATGACGCCTATGCTTATGTGACGTGTAATAAATTCCTGTATGTGTCTATATAACCCCTAGACAAATAAACGAGTCTCAGTCTCATCTTGTGGAACATACCTCGTGTCATGTCTACTTTGAGCTCCCAATCGATCGGTCCAAGGTATTTAAACAGACAACCGAAGGAACTTGATATAGGAAAAGGTTTTTATCTCCAACAATACTTAGGGACTATTGTCCGCGATCACTGACAGCTGCTGCTGGTGGATGACAACACGACTGATGGCCGTATGCAGACAATGACAAAATCCCTGGGGTGATAATCTAAAAGTTTGATCTTCATCTTTATTACTCTCTCAGTCTGTGTATACTGCCCGTCATCCTGTTCATCCATAAGCAGGTAGCTATACATGATTATGTTTTAAACCTGTTTTGTCTGTTTAAAAAGTGCACATTTCTGTTATGTTTCTGTTCTGTGTTTTCTCTGATAACGTACGTACATAAGTTTCAGTTTCACATTTGCAAGAAAAATTTGGTTTTATTTTTAAATGACATGTCAGAATTGTAAATGCTCGATAGTATTGTGGTTTAATCCTGTCATAGAGTCCGATTATTGTGAATTTAAGGGTACATTTCAGTTTTGTTGGTACAGTTAAAACAGTTTTTCTACAGTCATAGGGTGTCATAATAATCCTGATATATTATCACAGTTTGTTGGTGGGGCTTATCCCTACTCTCTACGCCTTTTACCTATTAATCATTTGCCAGCAGATTTTATTTTTGTCTGTCCAAAGCGTTTAACGTTACTAGAAAAAGACTTTAGAATTATCATTGAAAAAGGGAAGCCATGTGAATACAAGAGACGTATGACTCAGTGGTTAAAGAGGTCTTTGTGGACTAGATAGAGTCCAGTCAGCAATATCAAAGTTTTGATTTGTTGTGTCAGTGATTAAGATCCAGAGTGTTTTCTTCATTTGACCCTTTGATTGTTGGTTTGGTTAACTTTCCCATGAGAAATCTTCCTATGAGAAAAACTTAAAGGCATAAGTGTGATGTTTAAAAGGGCAGGTCTTTTAAACTGAGGTAGACTGACTTTTGAGTATACTACATAGTGCGAGCAACGTTTGCACCCCAAAGGATATCGCAAGGTGAGCTGATCATTCACACGATGAGGGCACAGAGTAGCAAAACTGGGGAAGGGTCTCCCCTGGAAATTGTCAATAATAGGGAGGGGAAAAAGGTATAGGTGCGATTTGTAAAAGGTCAAACTTCCCATTGAAAGGGACACTGGATCCTAGCCAATGGATGAGGTTTGAAGCAAATAATAGACACTGGATTAATAGAAAAGGTTTTTCTGACACAGTAAAAATTTGGCAAACTATCTCACAAGAGGTAGATGATGAATTAAACCAGAGAAGAGAGGAGATGGTTGAAACAAATGCAGTGAATTTGCCCCCACCATATGCCACTGCACCTGTAATACCACCAGCGGTCATGCCAACGCCGCAGGCTGTGATACCTCCACCACCTGTCCCTACACACACAAAACAGACAGCCACAATGTAACCAGATATAAATGAGGTTGTGCAGGCAATGATTAATATAAAGATAGAGGACTTTCCCAAAAGAATCTGTGATTTTTGTAAACAATGTGTCCCAGGGGTTTATGAGAAATGTCCCTTTTGTACCAATTGGGTAAGTCCTAATAACCCACCATGTGAACCAGACAGTAACCCCGTCTGTAAGTTACCCAACAACCCTCCCAGAGAGAAAAGAATATTGAGCCGCTGAAAAAGCCATAAAACCAGTCCCGAGAGATAGCAGCAGTTAAAAGTCAAAAAACGGCTCAATAGACCATTAGCAGAAATACATTATACTGATCCTGATTATGCTACAGCTTTACCAAATTATGTTATGCCTATAAAATTGCATACTGACAATAACCCTAGATTTAATGCTGCAAACCGGGTAGAAGATGGTAACCAAGAGTTTATACAACAGGAACATTACACACCGTGGTTTCAGTTTGATATGTTAAGAGTTGTAAATTAATTACCAGACATGAGGAAAAGTCCTGCTGCATTTTTAAACAGTTGTCACAGGTATGTGGTATATATAGACCTTGTTGGATAGATTTAGAACAAATCCTTAGAGCAGCAGTAGACTCTGGATAATACTCCCTTATGGAACAAATGGCTGCCTGAGATACAGCAGATGGTAAAGAGAAGATTGCAAACAAGCCAGCAGTAGAAGACAGATATACTATAGCAAGTGGGACGAATCTTTTAGCAAGGGTACAATGGAGATGTTTTCAAATACAGGAAACTGCACCTGCAGCAACAGATATTGTACAAAAGACTGACAATGTATGGCAGTATTATGATAAGCTTGTTGTGAGACAAGAAGATGAAGGATATCCAGTAGGTGATGTTGCAGGAGCAAGAATGTTAAAGAGAAAGTTTCTAAATGGGTTAAAAAATGAGTTAAGATCTCAGCTTTTTCAGATCTGACCAGAGGCTATGACCATGGATATAACAGCCATTCTACAGGTACTGGAAGGCATTGATGTAGAAATGGAAAAAAAAGGAAAAGCGCATATCAAAAGTCCCAGCAGTGACTGTTTATCTGGTACAGGGTCCCCAGAGAACCTGGAATCCCAAATCTAAAGGAAAACAAGAAGGAAGACCGTTCCAGACCAGGAAACAATTTGACACACAAGGTAATGTAATGTTTTTGGTGCTTGCTTCCAGAACATCAGAAGGACTGCAGAAAAAAACCTTAGGCACGCTCAAAGACAACAGCAAGCTTCCGAACAGCCACATGCAAGACAACTTGCACAAGATGGCAGTGCATGAAGGTGCGTAGCCTCTGTGTCAGCAGCAGTGTCTGTGTATCCTGCAGCAACTGACATTTCAATAAAAGGTACCATTACAGTGACTTTACCCACAGGACAAAAACTTGATTGTTTAATTGACACAGGGGCCTCAAGAACTGTTTTTGTACACAACCAGATTCCTCCCCATTTACTTACAGATCAGGCCATCGAAGCAACTGGATTGGGAGGTCAAGCCCTGCCACTGCAAGAAAGCAAGATGATGCCTTTACTCATCAATGATGAAGCCACACCTGTTCCAGTGGTGTTCCTCACTTCACCTACCTGTCCAGTCAACCTTTTGGGAGCAAACATCCTAGCCCTAATGCAAGCAACAATCCAGTATACTCCAAAAGGCATTAAGTAAACCAGCAACATTCCAGCAAGGATGCAACCTGAAATAGAAGCTGCTATACACGTCTACCTCACACAAGAAAAGAAAGACAAAGAAGAACAGCAACTCCCAGCATGGACATCATCAATCCCTGATAGATTATGGTCCAAAGGAAAAACAGATGTGGGCCTACTTAAGGTACAGCCAGTATAGCTGCAACTGAAGGAATTAATGGTACCAGTGTCCATCAAGCAGTACACCCTTACAGCACAGGAAGAGGCAATTTCCAATCAACTTGAGGTTTACTTAAACATGGGAGTCATTGTCCAGTGCAGATCACCTTTTAATACTCCTTTATTTCCAGTGAGGAAGAAGGATATGGCCGAGGATGGGAAGGTCCAATATAGGCTTTTTTTATGATCTAAAAGAGGTTAACAAGAGGTTGAAAGTCGACACACCCTTGGTTCCTAACCCTCATAAACTCCTCATTCATATCCCACCTACAGCAGCCTTGCTCACGGTGATCGATCTGGCCAACACGTTATTCTCAGTACCCATCACACAAGACTCTCAGTACCAGCTTGCCTTTACACATAAAGGAAAACAATATTGCTTGACGAGACTGCCCCAGGGAGGGGCCTCATCACCAAGTGATTTCCCTGAAGCCATGTTTACAATATTACAAGCATGGATACCCCTCTACCCTAATACAGTATGTGGATGACCTGCTAATTGCCACCACCACTGAAAAGAAGTGCCAAGAAGAGACAGTGTCCTTTTTGAAGTTTCTGGAAGAACAAGACTGCAGAGCCTCAAATGAGAAATTGCAGCTAGCAAAACAAAAGATAATCTTCTTCAGACATTGTATTTCTCAAGGCACCAGGCACCTGACAGAGGACAGGAAAAGGCTCATACTGCAAGCAAAAATGCCAACTACTGTGAAGCAAGTCAGATCATTTCTAGGCCTAGTGGGATATTGCAGGGAATGGATACCTCTAGCTTCAGTCTACATGCAAACTTTGTATGACAGCACCAAAAAGGAAGGTCCACGCCCCACCCGACTAGAGATGGAAGAAGCAAATCAGCAATTGCCTCATCTCCAGCCCTGGGACTACCTGACTACAGTAAACCTTTTACCTTGTATTGTCATGAAGAAGGAGGCCATGTACTGGGAGTCCTCATGCAAATTCATGGACTAAAGCAAAGACCAGTGGCCTATCACTCAAGCAAGCTTGACAACATTATTCAAGGAGCACCTACCTGCATCAGAGCAGTAGCAGCAGCAGTTTTAAAAGACAAAAGCACGGACTGAACTTATCCAGGTACCACATGCAGTTACAGAAATTCTGCAACAAGCTAGGATAAAGCATCTGTCAGCAGCACAGCTAACCAAGTATGAAGTAGCACTGCTAAGTGCAACCAACATGACCATCGGAAGATGTACTACCATTAACCCAGCAACCCTTTTACCAGCGTTAATCAAGATTCAAAGGAGGGAGAAACAGATTATCTTCTCTATTGATAGATCAGTAAGAAGATCATGAGGACCAGGAGGATGGTCCAGAAATGGAAGAAGAAGAAAATAATAATTCTGATAATCACATTTTTTCTTTTTCCCACGATTGTGTGGTGTTAATGGAACAAGAAACTCAACCTTTGCCATATGTTACAGATACAGTCCTACCCAATGCACAGCATGAGCTACCTGTATATGTGAAGGGATCAAGGTACTATGAGGATGGAACTCCTTACACAGGATATGCAGTGATCACTGAACATGAAGTTGTGGATTCAGGATCCTTACCATCCCACCTATCAGCACAAGCAGCAGAACTAGTAGCTCTTACTGAGGCATTGGAGTATGCTGAAAATACCTCAGTGAACATATATATGGATTCAAGGTACGCTTGGGGAGTGGCCCAAGATTATGGCAGTATATGGAAAAAAAGAGACTTCAAGACTGTAACAGGAAAACAAATACAACATATGGATTTAATCAGAGACTTGTTCAAAGCACTTGACAAACCACTAAAGGTTGCAGTCATCAAAATACAAGCACATATAAAGAATCAATCAAAGGAAACCCAAGGCAATAATTTTGCAGATGAAGAAGCCAAAAGAATGGCCAAGCAGCCAGTGAAGGTAACAGTTTACAACGCACTAATAAGAGTAACCAAAGAAGAAGATGAATCGCAAATGCCTGACCTACAGGATTTGAAGAAACTTCAGGAACAAGCTGGACCTAAAGAAAAGACCTCTTGGGAGAGAAGAGGGGCCAAGCAAGAAGAGACTGGCCTATGGAAAGCAGGAGACAGAATATGTCCACCAAGAAGTTTATCTCCACCCATGTGTCAGGTCAGCCATGGACTCACACACTTAGGAAAAGACCAGATGGGAAACTTAGTCACAGAAAGATGGGTAGCTCCAGGATTCTACCCAGCCGCAGCCAAATTTGTACAGGCTTGTTGGATATGTGGGATCTCCAATCCAGGGAAAAAGGTCAGCACAACCCTTGGAGCAATCCCTAAGAGCTATTTCTCATTCTAGAAACTGCAAATAGACTACATCCAAATGCCAAAGGTGGGAATCTATGAATATGTCCTGGTATGCCTAGATACCTTCAGCAAATGGATAGAAACTTGGCCAGTTGCCAAATCAACAGCCAGAAACACAGCTAAGAAACTCCTATCAGAAGTTGTCTGCAGATATGGAGTACCAGAGACTATTGAATCAGATAGGGGTACCCATTTCAAAGTATAAGTAATAACCCATATCATGCAAGATATGGGGATACAGCAGGCCCTGCATGGGGCCTATAGACCAGAAGCAAGCGGTCTAGTGGAAAAATACATTGGAACCCTCAACTTAAGATACAGAAAGCGATGCAAGAGACAGGAGAAAACTGGTTAGAGTGTTTACCAATAGCTTGGTTCAGTATTAGTACCACACCCAGTAAAACCACAGGTTATTCACCTTATGAAGTCTTGTTTGGTAGCATACCTAAGATAGGATGTTATTATCCACAAGAGGTACAGCATAAACATGGTGATTTGACTGCATACGTAAAAAGTCTTATTGAAAGACTAACAACTTTGCACTCTAGCTTTTGCCTTTTTCCAGACTCGGAAGCAGACCTGAATCCTCACAAGCTTCAACCAGGAGATTGAGTGTACCTGAAAAGACACATGAGAAAGTCACTTGAGCCCAGATTTGATGGTCCATATTAAGTGCTGTTGACAACGCCCACTTCTGTGAAGGTCAAAGAAAGAGAAGCTTGGATACATGCATCCCACTGCAAACTTGCTCAAGTTAAGTTTGGATAAACAAACCCACTCACACATAATCATGCTAAGATTATTTGGGCCTAAGCCAGACAAGCCATTATGGGGAGTCATATTAGGAGCCTCAGCCATTATTATCCTAATTATATACTCTGCATTTCTCTTTGAGAACGATAAAACAGGTGAAATAAGGGGAAATTTTACTCCCCCACATCCACCCTATGAAAACCCTAGCACTCTTGTAAGAGACAAAAGAAATGCTACTGTCTGACAAACTCATTGGTCCAATCTCACTTTCAAGTAGCAAAGGCACTCAATTTGTCCAATTGTTGGGTATGCACTCATCCACCAGTAAGTGCCCGATCCATGCATTGGTATGCGGTCCCCTTAACATTAACTGAATTCCAGTCCCTAAACTACTCATTAGGGGAGTATTATAACAAATCTATGGCTGGAAAATCAGTGAGTTTACTCACAGCTGGGATGACCAGTCCCCCTAGCTTTTGTATACAGGCACCACCCACCACTAGGGGCCTACCCATTGCTGATGGGACAATTATAAAACCAGTCACTCGAAAACTGGGTCATGTAGACTGTTCCCAAACCCTAGTAAATTTCACAATTAACATCACCACCAGGGCCGGTTCTTGCCCTTTTGGCATCCCGGGCGGGAAATAGGGGCATGGCTTCATACAGGGGGCATGGTCAGTTACGCCCCCTATACAGTAGAGTAGCGCCACTGAAAATGAAAAAAAAAAAAAGAATACTTACTATCCCCTGCCATAGACAGACACTAGAGGTCAATTATGATGCCTAGCGTCTGTCAGTCCCACAATGCTGTGCGGTGCGCAATGACGTCATTGCGCACCGCACAGCAAAGGTCTTCTCCATGAAGGGAAACTAGACGCGTAGAGTCTAGTTCCCTTCACAGTGGGGAACCAGGGGGACACAGCGGGCAGCGGGGGGCACAGCAATAGCGGATCTTACCTGGCACCCTCCAGATGGCGCGGTGCCCTCCAGAAGGCGGCGTCCCGGGCAAAAGTCCTGCTTGCCCGTGGCAAGATCCGCTACTGATCACCACATGCGGTAGACGGGGTTATTTAAACCCATTTCCCCTTAAGGGCATAAAGGTACAGGCAAACACTTCCAAGCCCCAAATAATTAAATGGCTCAATGGTTCTGAATGCAGCACACATGTTCATTCTAAATCTAGTTTTCAAGGGAAAAAACAGGCCGGTTATTTCCAATCCCCAGCACCTGAATGGCTCAACAGTTCCATTGAAAACGTGTTTGTTATAATACGAGATCTTTCCAGCCAAATGTATGCCCTACAGGTTGAATATGGAGTAGTAGATAATGAACCTTACATTCTGCAACCAGATGTGTATTTTCTATGTGGTAGAAAGGCTTACAAGTGGATACCCTATGGAGGACAGGGTACCTGCACCCGAGGGAAGGTGATACCTGCGGTTAGAGCAATAGACAACCCAAAGATAGAGGTTACTACAACCCAATTCAGTCCCTTAGAGAAAAGGGAACTAAAAAAGAGCAAAACTCATGCCCATGATCTCATTTATATTCCATGGTATAATAAAATGGGACTAGCCCTTGCAGGAGGAACGGTTCAGAACTCCCACAACATAGAAGCACTGGCAGAACTACTTGACAATATTACTGCCATATATGATGATACATTTAAACTAGTTTTAGAAGACATAAAAATGGTAAAACAAGAGGTGCAAGCCCACAGAATGGTTTTAGATTATTTAATAGCCAAAGAAGGAGGTATGTGTATGGTAATAGAAGGAGCATGCTGCACTTATCTAAACCAGACCACATCTATTGAGGAGGCCATAGTGGGCCACCTAAATAAAGTGCAAGAACTTAAGGATACATTCAGGAAAAAACATAATGACCCTGAATATGATTTAGATGGGGAAGGATGGTTATTATGGTTGAACCCAGCCATTTGGTTTAGCAGAATAAAAGGATGGATTGTTGGACTTTTAATGTTTTTTCTAAAAATTGTTGGCTTAGAAATTTGCATATATCTGTGTTTTCAGATACTATTTTGTCTCCTTTCAGCGTGCAAAAAATAAGATTTTAAACCTACCGGTAAATCTATTTCTCCTAGTCCGTAGAGGATGCTGGGGACTCCGTAAGGACCATGGGGTATAGACGGGCTCCGCAGCAGATAGGGCACCTAAAAAGAACTTTGACTATGGGTGTGCACTGGCTCCTCCCTCTATGCCCCTCCTCCAGACCTCAGCTAGAGAACTGTGCCCAGAGGAGATGGACAATACAAGGCAGGATTTAGCAATCCAAGGGCAAGATTCATACCAGCCCACACCAATCATACCATGTAACCTGGAACATACATAACCAGTTAACAGTATGGACAAAAACAACAGTAACGGTCCAAGACCGATGTCAACTGTAACATAACCCTTATGTAAGCAACAACTATATACAAGTCTTGCAGAGTTTCCGCACTGGGACGGGCGCCCAGCATCCTCTACGGACTAGGAGAAATAGATTTACCGGTAGGTTTAAAATCTTATTTTCTCTTATGTCCTAGAGGATGCTGGGGACTCCGTAAGGACCATGGGGTTTATATCAAAGCATCCAATCGGGCGGGAGAGTGCGTATGACTCTGCAGCACCGACTGAGCAAACACTAGGTCCTCATCAGCCAGGGTATCAAACTTGTAGAATTTAGCAAAAGTGTTTGACCCCGACCAAGTCGCCGCTCGGCAAAGTTGTAAAGCCGAGACGCCTCGGGCAGCCGCCCAAGAAGAGCCCACCTTCCTAGTGGAATGGGCCTTAACCGAATTTGGTACCGGCAATCCAGCCATAGAGTGAGCCTGCTGAATCGTATTACAGATCCAGCGAGCAATAGTCTACTTCGAAGCAGGAGCGCCAATCTTATTGGCCGCATACAGGATAAACAGAGCCTCTGTTTTCCTAACTCTAGCCGTCCTGGCTACATACATTTTTAAGGCCCTGACTACATCCAGGGATCTGGAATCCTCCAGGTCACTTGTAGCCACAGGCACCACAATAGGTTGATTCATATGGAACGAAGAAACCACTTTAGGCAAAAATTGCGGACGTGTCCTCAATTCAGCTCGATCCACATGAAAAATCAAGTAGGGGCTCTTGTGTGACAAAGCCGCCAACTCTGACACTCGCCTTGCTGATGCTAAGGCCAACAACATGACCACCTTCCAGGTAAAAAATTTAAACTCAACCTTGTTAAGCGGTTCAAACCAGTGTGATTTTAGGAACTGCAACACCACGTTCAGGTCCCATGGTGCCACTGGAGGCACAAAAGGGGGCTGGATGTGCAGCACTCCCTTTACAAACGTCTGGACTTCTGGAAGAGAAGCCAATTCCTTCTAAAAGAAAATCGAGAGGGCCGAAATCTGTACCTTAACAGAGCCTAATTTCAGGCCCATATCCACTCCTGTCTGTAGGAAGTGGAGAAGACGACCCAGATGAAAATCTTCCGTAGGTGCATTCTTGGTCTCACACCAAGACACATACTTTCGCCAGATACGGTGATAATGTTTTATGGTCACCTCCTTCCTAGCCTTTATTAACGTAGGGTGACCTCTTCCGGAATCCCCTTTTTTGCTAGGATTCGGCGTTCAACCGCCATGCTGTCAAACGTAACCGCGGTAAGTCTTGAAATACACAGGGCCCCTGCTGCAACAGGTCTTCCCTCAGAGGAAGAGGCCAGGGGTCTCCTGTGAGCATCTCTTGTAGATCCGAGTACCAAGCCCTTCGAGGCCAGTCTCGGATAGAGATGAGCGGGTTCGGTTTCTCTGAATCCGAACCCGCCAGAACTTCATGTTTTTTTTCACGGGTCCGAGCGACTCGGATCTTCCCGCCTTGCTCGGTTAACCCGAGCGCGCCCGAACGTCATCATGACGCTGTCGGATTCTCGCGAGGCTCGGATTCTATCGCGAGACTCGGATTCTATATAAGGAGCCGCGCGTCGCCGCCATTTTCACACGTGCATTGAGATTGATAGGGAGAGGACGTGGCTGGCGTCCTCTCCGTTTAGACACTTGATTTACTAATTTTGGGGAGCATTAGGAGTACTCAGTAGTGTACAGTGCAGAGTTTTGCTGATAGTGACCAGTGACTGACCACCACTTTTATTTATAATCCGTTCTCTGCCTGAAAAAAGCGATACACAGCACACAGTGACTCAGTCACATACCATATCTGTGTGCACTGCTCAGGCTCAGGCCAGTGTGCTGCATCATCTATTATCTATATATAATATTATATATATCTGTCTGACTGCTCAGCTCACACAGCTTATAATTGTGGGGGAGACTGGGGAGCACTACTGCAGTGCCAGTTATAGGTTATAGCAGGAGCCAGGAGTACATAATATATTATATAGTGAGTGACCACCAGACACACAGTGCAGTTTATTTAATATATCCGTTCTCTGCCTGAAAAAAGCGATACACACAGTGACTCAGTCAGTCACATACCATATCTGTGTGCACTGCTCAGGCTCAGGCCAGTGTGCTGCATCATCTATATATATTATATATCTGTCTGACTGCTCAGCTCACACAGCTTATAATTGTGGGGGAGACTGGGGAGCACTACTGCAGTGCCAGTTATAGGTTATAGCAGGAGCCAGGAGTACATAATATTATATTAAAATTAAACAGTGCACACTTTTGCTGCAGGAGTGCCACTGCCAGTGTGACTAGTGACCAGTGACCTGACCACCAGTATATAATATTAGTAGTATACTATCTCTTTATCAACCAGTCTATATTAGCAGCAGACACAGTACAGTGCGGTAGTTCACGGCTGTGGCTACCTCTGTGTCGGCACTCGGCAGCCCGTCCATAATTGTATATACCACCTAACCGTGGTTTTTTTTTCTTTCTTTATACATACATACTAGTTACGAGTATACTATCTCTTTATCAACCAGTCTATATTAGCAGCAGACACAGTACAGTGCGGTAGTTCACGGCTGTGGCTACCTCTGTGTCGGCACTCGGCAGCCCGTCCATAATTGTATATACCACCTAACCGTGGTTTTTTTTTCTTTCTTTATACATACATACTAGTTACGAGTATACTATCTCTTTATCAACCAGTCTATATTAGCAGCAGACACAGTACAGTGCGGTAGTTCACGGCTGTGGCTACCTCTGTGTCGGCACTCGGCAGCCCGTCCATAATTGTATATACCACCTAACCGTGGTTTTTTTTTCTTTCTTTATACATACATACTAGTTACGAGTATACTATCTCTTTATCAACCAGTCTATATATTAGCAGCAGACACAGTACAGTGCGGTAGTTCACGGCTGTGGCTACCTCTGTGTCGGCACTCGGCAGCCCGTCCATAATTGTATATACCACCTAACCGTGGTTTTTTTTTCTTTCTTTATACATACATACTAGTTACGAGTATACTATCTCTTTATCAACCAGTCTATATATTAGCAGCAGACACAGTACAGTGCGGTAGTTCACGGCTGTGGCTACCTCTGTGTCGGCACTCGGCAGCCCGTCCATAATTGTATATACCACCTAACCGTGTTTTTTTTTTCTTTCTTTATACATACATACTAGTTACGAGTATACTATCTCTTTATCAACCAGTCTATATATTAGCAGCAGACACAGTACAGTGCGGTAGTTCACGGCTGTGGCTACCTCTGTGTCGGCACTCGGCAGCCCGTCCATAATTGTATATACCACCTAACCGTGGTTTTTTTTTCTTTCTTTATACATACATACTAGTTACGAGTATACTATCTCTTTATCAACCAGTCTATATATTAGCAGCAGACACAGTACAGTGCGGTAGTTCACGGCTGTGGCTACCTCTGTGTCGGCACTCGGCAGCCCGTCCATAATTGTATATACCACCTAACCGTGGTTTTTTTTTCTTTCTTTATACATACATACTAGTTACGAGTATACTATCTCTTTATCAACCAGTCTATATTAGCAGCAGACACAGTACAGTGCGGTAGTTCACGGCTGTGGCTACCTCTGTGTCGGCACTCGGCAGCCCGTCCATAATTGTATATACCACCTAACCGTGGTTTTTTTTTCTTTCTTTATACATACATACTAGTTACGAGTATACTATCTCTTTATCAACCAGTCTATATATTAGCAGCAGACACAGTACAGTGCGGTAGTTCACGGCTGTGGCTACCTCTGTGTCGGCACTCGGCAGCCCGTCCATAATTGTATATACCACCTAACCGTGGTTTTTTTTTCTTTCTTTATACATACATACTAGTTACGAGTATACTATCTCTTTATCAACCAGTCTATATATTAGCAGCAGACACAGTACAGTGCGGTAGTTCACGGCTGTGGCTACCTCTGTGTCGGCACTCGGCAGCCCGTCCATAATTGTATATACCACCTAACCGTGTTTTTTTTTTCTTTCTTTATACATACATACTAGTTACGAGTATACTATCTCTTTATCAACCAGTCTATATATTAGCAGCAGACACAGTACAGTGCGGTAGTTCACGGCTGTGGCTACCTCTGTGTCGGCACTCGGCAGCCCGTCCATAATTGTATATACCACCTAACAGTGGTTTTTTTTTCTTTCTTTATACATACATACTAGTTACGAGTATACTATCTCTTTATCAACCAGTCTATATATTAGCAGCAGACACAGTACAGTGCGGTAGTTCACGGCTGTGGCTACCTCTGTGTCGGCACTCGGCAGCCCGCCCATAATTGTATATACCACCTAACCGTGGTTTTTTTTTCTTTCTTTATACATACATACTAGTTACGAGTATACTATCTCTTTATCAACCAGTCTATATATTAGCAGCAGACACAGTACAGTGCGGTAGTTCACGGCTGTGGCTACCTCTGTGTCGGCACTCGGCAGCCCGTCCATAATTGTATATACCACCTAACCGTGGTTTTTTTTTCTTTCTTTATACATACATACTAGTTACGAGTATACTATCTCTTTATCAACCAGTCTATATATTAGCAGCAGACACAGAACAGTGCGGTAGTTCACGGCTGTGGCTACCTCTGTGTCGGCACTCGGCAGCCCGTCCATAATTGTATATACCACCTAACCGTGGTTTTTTTTTCTTTCTTTATACATATATACTAGTTACGAGTATACTATCTCTTTATCAACCAGTCTATATATTAGCAGCAGACACAGTACAGTGCGGTAGTTCACGGCTGTGGCTACCTCTGTGTCGGCACTCGGCAGCCCGTCCATAATTGTATACTAGTATCCAATCCATCCATCTCCATTGTTTACCTGAGGTGCCTTTTAGTTGTGCCTATTAAAATATGGAGAACAAAAATGTTGAGGTTCCAAAATTAGGGAAAGATCAAGATCCACTTCAACCTCGTGCTGAAGCTGCTGCCACTAGTCATGGCCGAGACGATGAAATGCCAGCAACGTCGTCTGCCAAGGCCGATGCCCAATGGCATAGTACAGAGCATGTCAAAACCAAAACACCAAATATCAGTAAAAAAAGGACTCCAAAACCTAAAATAAAATTGTCGGAGGAGAAGCGTAAACTTGCCAATATGCCATTTACCACACGGAGTGGCAAGGAACGGCTGAGGCCCTGGCCTATGTTCATGGCTAGTGGTTCAGCTTCACATGAGGATGGAAGCACTCAGCCTCTCGCTAGAAAACTGAAAAGACTCAAGCTGGCAAAAGCACCGCAAAGAACTGTGCGTTCTTTGAAATCCCAAATCCACAAGGAGAGTCCAATTGTGTCGGTTGCGATGCCTGACCTTCCCAACACTGGACGTGAAGAGCATGCGCCTTCCACCATTTGCACGCCCCCTGCAAGTGCTGGAAGGAGCACCCGCAGTCCAGTTCCTGATAGTCAGATTGAAGATGTCAGTGTTGAAGTACACCAGGATGAGGAGGATATGGGTGTTGCTGGCGCTGGGGAGGAAATTGACCAGGAGGATTCTGATGGTGAGGTGGTTTGTTTAAGTCAGGCACCCGGGGAGACACCTGTTGTCCGTGGGAGGAATATGGCCGTTGACATGCCAGGTGAAAATACCAAAAAAATCAGCTCTTCGGTGTGGAGGTATTTCACCAGAAATGCGGACAACAGGTGTCAAGCCGTGTGTTCCCTTTGTCAAGCTGTAATAAGTAGGGGTAAGGACGTTAACCACCTCGGAACATCCTCCCTTATACGTCACCTGCAGCGCATTCATAATAAGTCAGTGACAAGTTCAAAAACTTTGGGTGACAGCGGAAGCAGTCCACTGACCAGTAAATCCCTTCCTCTTGTAACCAAGCTCACGCAAACCACCCCACCAACTCCCTCAGTGTCAATTTCCTCCTTCCCCAGGAATGCCAATAGTCCTGCAGGCCATGTCACTGGCAAGTCTGACGAGTCCTCTCCTGCCTGGGATTCCTCCGATGCATCCTTGCGTGTAACGCCTACTGCTGCTGGCGCTGCTGTTGTTGCCGCTGGGAGTCGATGGTCATCCCAGAGGGGAAGTCGTAAGCCCACTTGTACTACTTCCAGTAAGCAATTGACTGTTCAACAGTCCTTTGCGAGGAAGATGAAATATCACAGCAGTCATCCTACTGCAAAGCGGATAACTGAGTCCTTGACAACTATGTTGGTGTTAGACGTGCGTCCGGTATCCGCCGTTAGTTCACAGGGAACTAGACAATTTATTGAGGCAGTGTGCCCCCGTTACCAAATACCATCTAGGTTCCACTTCTCTAGGCAGGCGATACCGAGAATGTACACGGACGTCAGAAAAAGACTCACCAGTCTCCTAAAAAATGCAGTTGTACCCAATGTCCACTTAACCACGGACATGTGGACAAGTGGAGCAGGGCAGGGTCAGGACTATATGACTGTGACAGCCCACTGGGTAGATGTATGGACTCCCGCCGCAAGAACAGCAGCGGCGGCACCAGTAGCAGCATCTCGCAAACGCCAACTCTTTCCTAGGCAGGCTACGCTTTGTATCACCGCTTTCCAGAATACGCACACAGCTGAAAACCTCTTACGGCAACTGAGGAAGATCATCGCGGAATGGCTTACCCCAATTGGACTCTCCTGTGGATTTGTGGAATCGGACAACGCCAGCAATATTGTGTGTGCATTAAATATGGGCAAATTCCAGCACGTCCCATGTTTTGCACATACCTTGAATTTGGTGGTGCAGAATTTTTTAAAAAACGACAGGGGCGTGCAAGAGATGCTGTCGGTGGCCAGAAAAATTGCGGGACACTTTCGGCGTACAGGCACCACGTACAGAAGACTGGAGCACCACCAAAAACTACTGAACCTGCCCTGCCATCATCTGAAGCAAGAAGTGGTAACGAGGTGGAATTCAACCCTCTATATGCTTCAGAGGTTGGAGGAGCAGCAAAAGGCCATTCAAGCCTATACAATTGAGCACGATATAGGAGATGGAATGCACCTGTCTCAAGTGCAGTGGAGAATGATTTCAACGTTGTGCAAGGTTCTGATGCCCTTTGAACTTGCCACACGTGAAGTCAGTTCAGACACTGCCAGCCTGAGTCAGGTCATTCCCCTCATCAGGCTTTTGCAGACGAAGCTGGAGGCATTGAAGAAGGAGCTAAAAGGGAGCGATTCCGCTAGGCATGTGGGACTTGTGGATGCAGCCCTTAATTCGCTTAACAAGGATTCACGGGTGGTCAATCTGTTGAAATCAGAGCACTACATTTTGGCCACCGTGCTCGATCCTAGATTTAAAGCCTACCTTGGATCTCTCTTTCCGGCAGACACAGGTCTGCTGGGGTTGAAAGACCTGCTGGTGACAAAATTGTCAAGTCAAGCGGAACGCGACCTGTCAACATCTCCTCCTTCACATTCTCCCGCAACTGGGGGTGCGAGGAAAAGGCTCAGAATTCCGAGCCCACCCGCTGGCGGTGATGCAGGGCAGTCTGGAGCGACTGCTGATGCTGACATCTGGTCCGGACTGAAGGACCTGACAACGATTACGGACATGTCGTCTACTGTCACTGCATATGATTCTCTCAACATTGATAGAATGGTGGAGGATTATATGAGTGACCGCATCCAAGTAGGCACGTCACACAGTCCGTACTTATACTGGCAGGAAAAAGAGGCAATTTGGAGGCCCTTGCACAAACTGGCTTTATTCTACCTAAGTTGCCCTCCCACAAGTGTGTACTCCGAAAGAGTGTTTAGTGCCGCCGCTCACCTTGTCAGCAATCGGCGTACGAGGTTACATCCAGAAAATGTGGAGAAGATGATGTTCATTAAAATGAATTATAATCAATTCCTCCGCGGAGACATTGACCAGCAGCAATTGCCTCCACAAAGTACACAGGGAGCTGAGATGGTGGATTCCAGTGGGGACGAATTGATAATCTGTGAGGAGGGGGATGTACACGGTGATATATCGGAGGGTGAAGATGAGGTGGACATCTTGCCTCTGTAGAGCCAGTTTGTGCAAGGAGAGATTAATTGCTTCTTTTTTGGGGGGGGTCCAAACCAACCCGTCATATCAGTCACAGTCGTGTGGCAGACCCTGTCACTGAAATGATGGGTTGGTTAAAGTGTGCATGTCCTGTTTTGTTTATACAACATAAGGGTGGGTGGGAGGGCCCAAGGACAATTCCATCTTGCACCTCTTTTTTCTTTTCTTTTTCTTTGCATCATGTGCTGATTGGGGAGGTTTTTTTTGGAAGGGACATCCTGCGTGACACTGTAGTGCCACTCCTAGATGGGCCCGGTGTTTGTGTCGGCCACTAGGGTCGCTAATCTTACTCACACAGCTACCTCATTGCGCCTCTTTTTTTCTTTGCGTCATGTGCTGTTTGGGGAGGTTTTTTTGGAAGGGACATCCTGCGTGACACTGCAGTGCCACTCCTAGATGGGCCCGGTGTTTGTGTCGGCCACTAGGGTCGCTTATCTTACTCACACAGCGACCTCGGTGCAAATTTTAGGACTAAAAATAATATTGTGAGGTGTGAGGTATTCAGAATAGACTGAAAATGAGTGTAAATTATGGTTTTTGAGGTTAATAATACTTTGGGATCAAAATGACCCCCAAATTCTATGATTTAAGCTGTTTTTTAGTGTTTTTTGAAAAAAACACCCGAATCCAAAACACACCCGAATCCGACAAAAAAAATTTCGGTGAGGTTTTGCCAAAACGCGTTCGAACCCAAAACACGGCCGCGGAACCGAACCCAAAACCAAAACACAAAACCCGAAAAATTTCAGGCGCTCATCTCTAGTCTCGGACAACGAGTATCGTCTGTACTCTTCTTCCTCTTATGATCCTTAACACTTTCGTGATGAGAGGAAGAGGAGGAAACACATAGACCGATTTGAACACCCACGGTGTTACCGGAGCATCCACTGCTATTGCCTGAGGGTCCCGAGACCTGGCGCAGTACCTCTGAAATTTTTTGTTGAGACGTGACGCCATCATGTCTATTTGAGGAGTTCCCCAAAGACGTGTTACGTCTGCAAAGACCTCTTGATGAAGTCCCCACTCTCCTGGATGGAGATCGTGTCTGCTGAGGAAGTCTGCTTCCCAGTTGTCCACTCCCGGAATGAAGACAGCTGACAGAGCGCTTACATGATTTTCTGCCCAGCGAAGGATCCTTGTGGCTTCCGCCATCGCGTCTCTGCTTTTTGTCCCGCCTTGGCGGTTCACATGAGCCACTGCTGTGACATTGTCTGATTGAATCAGAACCGGTAGTTTTCGAAGAAAATTCTCCGCTTGTCGAAGGCCGTTGTAAATGGCCCTGAGTTCCAACACATTGATGTGTAGACAGGACTCCTGGTCTGACCACAGACCCTGAAAATGTTTTCCCTGTGTGACCGCTCCCCATCCTCGGAGGCTCGCGTCCGTGGTAACCAGGATCCAATGCTGAATTCCGAACCTGCGACCCTCCAGGAGGTGAGCACTTTGCAACCACCACAGGAGGGACACTCTGGTCTGAGTTATTTTCCAATGTAAGTGCAGATGGGACCCAGACCACTTGTCCAGAAGGTCCCATTGAAAAGTCCTTGCATGGAACCTGCCGAAGGGAATGGCCTCGTAGGCAGCCACCATTTTCCCCAGAACTCGAGTGCATTGGTGAACTGACACCCATTTCGGTTTTAGCAGGTCTCTGACCATGTTCTGGATGTTTTGGGCTTTCTCTATTGGGAGGAAGACCTTCATTTGTTCCGTATCCAGTTTCATACCTAAGAACGGCAGTCGAGTTGTCGGAATCAACTGTGACTTTGGTAGATTTAGAATCCAACCGTGTTGCTGCAGCACTCTCAGAGAGAGCGCCACACTGCTCAGCAATTTCTCTCTTGATCTCGCTTTTATCAGGAGATCGTCCAAGTATGGGATAATTGTGACACCATGCTTGCGCAGGACCACCATCATTTCCACCATTATCTTGGTGAAAATCCTCGGGGCCGCGGAAAGTCCAAACGGCAACGTCTGAAATTGGTAATGACAATCCTGTACAGCGAATCTCAGGTATTCCTAATGGGGGGCATATATGGGGTCATGAAGGTATGCATCCTTTATGTCCAGAGACACCATAAACTCCCCCTCCTCCATGTTGGCTATTATCGCTCTGAGTGATTCCATTTTGAATTTGAATCTTTTTATGTACAGGTTTAGGGATTTCAGATTCAAAATCGGTCTGACCGAACCGTCCGGTTTCGGGACCACAAATAGGGTTGAGTAGTAACCTCTTCCCTGCTGGTGCAGGGGAACCTTGATTATCACTTGCTGTATACACAGCGTTTGAATTGCAGCTAACACTACATCCCTTTCCGATGTAGAAGCTGGTAGGGCCGATTTGAAAAATCGGCGCGGGGGCACCTCCTCGAATTCCAGTTTGTAACCCTGGGAAACTATTTCCAGCACCCAGGGATTCAGGTCCAAACTGACCCAGGCCTGACTGAAAAGTCGAAGACGTGCCCCCACCGGTGCGGACTCCCTCAGGGGAGCCCCAGCGTCATGCTGTGGGTTTTGAAGCAGCCGGGGAGGACTTTTGTTCCTGGGCACCTGCCGAAGCAGGTGCTCTCTTGCCTCTGCCCTTACCTCTGGCGAGGAAAGAGGATCCCCGACCTCTTTTAGACTTGTGCGACCGAAAGGACTGCATCTGATAGGGTGTTACTTTCTTTTGCTGTTGGGGAATATATGGTAAAAAATTTGATTTACCTGCTGTAGCTGTGGAAACCAGGTCCGTCAGCCCATCCCCAAACAATACATCCCCCTTATAGGGTAGTACTTCCATATGTTTCTTGGAATCCGCATCACCCGTCCATTGGCGAGTCCATAAGGATCTTCTCGCTGAGATAGCCATGGCATTGGCCCTAGAAGCTAGCAATCCAATGTCCCTTTGAGCATCCCTCATAAATAAGACTGCGTCTTTTATATGGGCTAGAGTTAGGAATATACTGTCCTTATAAATAGTATCAAATTGATCTGTCAGCTCATCTGTCCAAGCTGCAATTGCGCTACACACCCATGCCGACGCAATCGTCGGTCTTAGCACAGCACCCGTATGAGAATAAATACCCTTTAAGGTAGTTTCTTGCCTGCGATCTGCTGGGTCTTTAAGGACCGCTGTGTCAGGAGACGGTAGCGCCACTTTCTTGGATAAGCGCATCAGGGCCTTGTCCACAGTGGGGGGTAATTCCCAAATCTCCCTGTCCTGCTTAGGGAAAGGGTATGCCATAAAAATTCTTTTGGGGATCTGCGGTCTCTTATCCGGAGTCTCCCAAGCTTTTCCAAAGAACTCATTGAATTCATGAGATGTGGGAAAATGAATAATCTGTTTCTTTTCCTTAAACATGTGTACCCTTGTGTCGGGGACCGAGGGTTCATCCACAATATGCAACACATCCCTTATTGCCACAATCATACCCTGAATAGTTTTAGTCACCCTAGGGTGCAATTTTACTTCGTCATAGTCGACACTGGAATCAGAATCCATGTCGGTAGTAGTGCCTTGTGTTAAGGGACGCTTTTGAGACCCCGACGGGCCCTGTGAGTCGGTCCAATCTGAGGATTGACCGCCTGATGTCCCCCCTAAACCAGCCTTATCAAGCCTCTAATGTAAAGATGCCACACTTGCATGCAACGTATGCCACATGTCCATCCAATCAGGAGTCGGCACAACCGACGGGGACACACCACTCATTTGCTCCACCTCCTCCTTCGAGAAGCCTTCCGCCTCAGACATGTCGACACACACGTACCGACACCCCACACACACAGGGAGTTACCTATAAGGGGACAAAACCCCAACCAGGCCCTTAGGAGAGACAGAGAGATAGAGTATGCCAGCACACACCCAGCGCTTAAAAACACTGGAATATACAACCAGATAGCGCTTTTATATGTTTATAATTGTAATCTCCACTCACTGCGTCGCCAAAGTGCCCCCCTCCTCCTTTTTCCAACCTGTGAAGCTCAGCAGGGGAGAGAACAGGGAGCCAGCGTTTCCTCATGCAGTCTCTGTGGAGAAAATGGCGCTGGTTAGTGCTGAGGATCAAGCCCCGCCCACCCGACGGCTGGCTTCGGTCGCTTCATCATATATTAATAAAATGGCGGGGGTCCGCGGATTTACTGTCCCCCAGCCTAATCCACCTTATTTATGGCCAAAGCGAGGTTTATTGCTGCCAAGGGCGCCCCCCCCCCCTGCGCCCTGCACCCTTCAGTGCCTGCTTTGTGTGTGTGACAGGGAGCAATGGCAATTACCTCATGAAGACCTGATGTCTTCTGCCGCCTGAAGTCTTTTCCTCAATACTCATCCGGCTTCTATCTTCGGCATCTGTGAGGAGGACGGCGGCGCGGCTCCGGGACGAACCCCAGGTGAGACCTGTGTTTTGACTCCCACGGGAGCTAATGGTGTCCAGTAGCCTAGAAGCAGTGCCCAACTTTACAAGCCAGCTCTGCTTCTCTCTCCTCAGTCCCACGATGCAGGGAGCCTGTTGCCAACAGGACTCCCTGAAAATAAAAAACCTAACAAAATTCTTTTTCCACAGAAAACTCTGGAGAGCTCTCTGCAGTGCACCCATTCTCCTCTGGGCACAATATCTAACTGAGGTATGGAGGAGGGGCATAGAGGGAGGAGCCAGTGCACACCCATAGTCAAAGTTCTTTTTAGGTGCCCTATCTCCTGCGGAGCCCGTCTATACCCCATGGTCCTTACGGAGTCCCCAGCATCCTCTAGGACGCAAGAGAAAGTCTATAAACTCAAGATTTGAAACCTCCAAGTTTAGGAAGTTACAGAAGAGCTTGGCAAGAAAGAGCCGTGAGCAGTCTACCTTGATGGATATGAGTGAACGGCCATCAACCCTCCGTTGGATGAAGTGAAAAGCACCATCTCTCTGGGATACAGCCATTAGCACCATCATAGCTAGACTGTTTGCCTAGACTCGTTAGGTAGAGATTTTATGATGCCTTGTAGCTCAACTGTAATGTCAGATTATTATAAACAGGAGGGACTGAAAGAGACCGCATCATGCTAGAGTAGTTTTCAGTAGAGATGAGCGCCTGAAATTTTTCGGGTTTTGTGTTTTGGTTTTGGGTTCGGTTCCGCGGCCGTGTTTTGGGTTCGACCGCGTTTTGGCAAAACCTCACCGAATTTTTTTTGTCGGATTCGGGTGTGTTTTGGATTCAGGTGTTTTTTTCAAAAAACCCTAAAAAACAGCTTAAATCATAGAATTTGGGGGTAATTTTGATCCCAAAGTATTATTAACCTCAAAAAACATAATTTACACTCATTTTCAGCCTATTCTGAACACATCACACCTCACAATATTATTTTTAGTCCTAAAATTTGCACCGAGGTCGCTGTGTGAGTAAGATAAGCGACCCTAGTGGCCGACACAAACACCGGGCCCATCTAGGAGTGGCACTGCAGTGTCACGCAGGATGTCCCTTCCAAAAAACCCTCCCCAAACAGCACATGACGCAAAGAAAAAAAGAGGCGCAATGAGGTAGCTGACTGTGTGAGAAAGATAAGCGACCCTAGTGGCCGACACAAACACCGGGCCCATCTAGGAGTGGCACTGCAGTGTCACGCAGGATGTCCCTTCCAAAAAACCCTCCCCAATCAGCACATGATGCAAAGAAAAAGAAAAGAAAAAAGAGGTGCAAGATGGAATTATCCTTGGGCCCTCCCACCCACCCTTATGTTGTATAAACAAAACAGGACATGCACACTTTAACCAACCCATCATTTCAGTGACAGGGTCTGCCACACGACTGTGACTGATATGACGGGTTGGTTTGGACCCCCCCCAAAAAAGAAGCAATTAATCTCTCCTTGCACAAACTGGCTCTACAGAGGCAAGATGTCCACCTCATCTTCACCCTCCGATATATCACCGTGTACATCCCCCTCCTCACAGATTATCAATTCGTCCCCACTGGAATCCACCATCTCAGCTCCCTGTGTACTTTGTGGAGGCAATTGCTGCTGGTCAATGTCTCCGCGGAGGAATTGATTATAATTCATTTTAATGAACATCATCTTCTCCACATTTTCTGGATGTAACCTCGTACGCCGATTGCTGACAAGGTGAGCGGCGGCACTAAACACTCTTTCGGAGTACACACTTGTGGGAGGGCAACTTAGGTAGAATAAAGCCAGTTTGTGCAAGGGCCTCCAAATTGCCTCTTTTTCCTGCCAGTATAAGTACGGACTGTGTGACGTGCCTACTTGGATGCGGTCACTCATATAATCCTCCACCATTCTATCAATGTTGAGAGAATCATATGCAGTGACAGTAGACGACATGTCCGTAATCGTTGTCAGGTCCTTCAGTCCGGACCAGATGTCAGCATCAGCAGTCGCTCCAGACTGCCCTGCATCACCGCCAGCGGGTGGGCTCGGAATTCTGAGCCTTTTCCTCGCACCCCCAGTTGCGGGAGAATGTGAAGGAGGAGATGTTGACAGGTCGCGTTCCGCTTGACTTGACAATTTTGTCACCAGCAGGTCTTTCAACCCCAGCAGACCTGTGTCTGCCGGAAAGAGAGATCCAAGGTAGGCTTTAAATCTAGGATCGAGCACGGTGGCCAAAATGTAGTGCTCTGATTTCAACAGATTGACCACCCGTGAATCCTTGTTAAGCGAATTAAGGGCTGCATCCACAAGTCCCACATGCCTAGCGGAATCGCTCCGTGTTAGCTCCTTCTTCAATGCCTCCAGCTTCTTCTGCAAAAGCCTGATGAGGGGAATGACCTGACTCAGGCTGGCAGTGTCTGAACTGACTTCACGTGTGGCAAGTTCAAAGGGCATCAGAACCTTGCACAACGTTGAAATCATTCTCCACTGCACTTGAGACAGGTGCATTCCATCTCCTATATCGTGCTCAATTGTATAGGCTTGAATGGCCTTTTGCTGCTCCTCCAACCTCTGAAGCATATAGAGGGTTGAATTCCACCTCGTTACCACTTCTTGCTTCAGATGATGGCAGGGCAGGTTCAGTAGTTTTTGGTGGTGCTCCAGTCTTCTGTACGTGGTGCCTGTACGCCGAAAGTGTCCCGCAATTTTTCTGGCCACCGACAGCATCTCTTGCACGCCCCTGTCGTTTTTTAAAAAATTCTGCACCACCAAATTCAAGGTATGTGCAAAACATGGGACGTGCTGGAATTTGCCCATATTTAATGCACACACAATATTGCTGGCGTTGTCCGATGCCACAAATCCACAGGAGAGTCCAATTGGGGTAAGCCATTCCGCGATGATCTTCCTCAGTTGCCGTAAGAGGTTTTCAGCTGTGTGCGTATTCTGGAAAGCGGTGATACAAAGCGTAGCCTGCCTAGGAAAGAGTTGGCGTTTGCGAGATGCTGCTACTGGTGCCGCCGCTGCTGTTCTTGCGGCGGGAGTCCATACATCTACCCAGTGGGCTGTCACAGTCATATAGTCCTGACCCTGCCCTGCTCCACTTGTCCACATGTCCGTGGTTAAGTGGACATTGGGTACAACTGCATTTTTTAGGACACTGGTGAGTCTTTTTCTGACGTCCGTGTACATTCTCGGTATCGCCTGCCTAGAGAAGTGGAACCTAGATGGTATTTGGTAACGGGGGCACACTGCCTCAATAAATTGTCTAGTTCCCTGTGAACTAACGGCGGATACCGGACGCACGTCTAACACCAACATAGTTGTCAAGGACTCAGTTATCCGCTTTGCAGTAGGATGACTGCTGTGATATTTCATCTTCCTCGCAAAGGACTGTTGAACAGTCAATTGCTTACTGGAAGTAGTACAAGTGGGCTTACGACTTCCCCTCTGGGATGACCATCGACTCCCAGCGGCAACAACAGCAGCGCCAGCAGCAGTAGGCGTTACACGCAAGGATGCATCGGAGGAATCACAGGCAGGAGAGGACTCGTCAGACTTGCCAGTGACATGGCCTGCAGGACTATTGGCATTCCTGGGGAAGGCGGAAATTGACACTGAGGGAGTTGGTGGGGTGGTTTGCGTGAGCTTGGTTACAAGAGGAAGGGATTTACTGGTCAGTGGACTGCTTCCGCTGTCACCCAAAGTTTTTGAACTTGTCACTGACTTATTATGAATGCGCTGCAGGTGACGTATAAGGGAGGATGTTCCGAGGTGGTTAACGTCCTTACCCCTACTTATTACAGCTTGACAAAGGGAACACACGGCTTGACACCTGTTGTCCGCATTTCTGGTGAAATACCTCCACACCGAAGAGCTGATTTTTTTGGTATTTTCACCTGGCATGTCAACGGCCATATTCCTCCCACGGACAACAGGTGTCTCCCCGGGTGCCTGACTTAAACAAACCACCTCACCATCAGAATCCTCCTGGTCAATTTCCTCCCCAGCGCCAGCAACACCCATATCCTCCTCATCCTGGTGTACTTCAACACTGACATCTTCAATCTGACTATCAGGAACTGGACTGCGGGTGCTCCTTCCAGCACTTGCAGGGGGCATGCAAATAGTGGAAGGCGCATGCTCTTCACGTCCAGTGTTGGGAAGGTCAGGCATCGCAAACGACACAATTGGACTCTCCTTGTGGATTTGGGATTTCAAAGAACGCACAGTTCTTTGCGGTGCTTTTGCCAGCTTGAGTCTTTTCAGTTTTCTAGCGAGAGGCTGAGTGCTTCCATCCTCATGTGAAGCTGAACCACTAGCCATGAACATAGGCCAGGGCCTCAGCCGTTCCTTGCCACTCCGTGTGGTAAATGGCATATTGGCAAGTTTACGCTTCTCCTCCGACAATTTTATTTTAGGTTTTGGAGTCCTTTTTTTTCTGATATTTGGTGTTTTGGATTTGACATGCTCTGTACTATGACATTGGGCATCGGCCTTGGCAGACGACGTTGCTGGCATTTCATCGTCTCGGCCATGACTAGTGGCAGCAGCTTCAGCACGAGGTGGAAGTGGATCTTGATCTTTCCCTAATTTTGGAACCTCAACTTTTTTGTTCTCCATATTTTATAGGCAGAACTAAAAGGCACCTCAGGTAAACAATGGAGATGGATGGATTGGATACTAGTATACAATTATGGACGGACTGCCACGGTTAGGTGGTATAAAAAAACCACGGTTAGGTGGTATATATTATAATAATAATAATACAATTATGGATGGACGGACTGCCTGCCGACTGCCGACACAGAGGTAGCCACAGCCGTGAACTACCGCACTGTACACTGGTTGATAAAGAGATAGTAGTATACTCGTAACAACTAGTATGACACTATGACGACGGTATAAAGAAAGAAAAAAAAATACCACAGTTAGGTGGTATATATTATAATAATAATACAATTATGGATGGACGGACTGCCTGCCGACTGCCGACACAGAGGTAGCCACAGCCGTGAACTACCGCACTGTACACTGGTTGATAAAGAGATAGTAGTATACTCGTAACAACTAGTATGACACTATGACGACGGTATAAAGAATGAAAAAAAAACCACGGTTAGGTGGTATATATTATAATAATAATACAATTATGGATGGACGGACTGCCTGCCGAGTGCCGACACAGAGGTAGCCACAGCCGTGAACTACCGCACTGTACACTGGTTGATAAAGAGATAGTAGTATACTCGTAACAACTAGTATGACACTATGACGACGGTATAAAGAAAGAAAAAAAAATACCACGGTTAGGTGGTATATATTATAATAATAATACAATTATGGATGGACGGACTGCCTGCCGACTGCCGACACAGAGGTAGCCACAGCCGTGAACTACCGCACTGTACACTGGTTGATAAAGAGATAGTAGTATACTCGTAACAACTAGTATGACACTATGACGACGGTATAAAGAAAGAAAAAAAAATACCACAGTTAGGTGGTATATATTATAATAATAATACAATTATGGATGGACGGACTGCCTGCCGACTGCCGACACAGAGGTAGCCACAGCCGTGAACTACCGCACTGTACACTGGTTGATAAAGAGATAGTAGTATACTCGTAACAACTAGTATGACACTATGACGACGGTATAAAGAATGAAAAAAAAAACCACGGTTAGGTGGTATATATTATAATAATAATACAATTATGGATGGACGGACTGCCTGCCGACTGCCGACACAGAGGTAGCCACAGCCGTGAACTACCGCACTGTACACTGGTTGATAAAGAAATAGTAGTATACTCGTAACAACTAGTATGACACTATGACGACGGTATAAAGAAAGAAAAAAAAATACCACAGTTAGGTGGTATATATTATAATAATAATACAATTATGGATGGACGGACTGCCTGCCGACTGCCGACACAGAGGTAGCCACAGCCGTGAACTACCGCACTGTACACTGGTTGATAAAGAGATAGTAGTATACTCGTAACAACTAGTATGACACTATGACGACGGTATAAAGAAAGAAAAAAAAATACCACAGTTAGGTGGTATATATTATAATAATAATACAATTATGGATGGACGGACTGCCTGCCGAGTGCCGACACAGAGGTAGCCACAGCCGTGAACTACCGCACTGTACACTGGTTGATAAAGAGATAGTAGTATACTCGTAACAACTAGTATGACACTATGACGACGGTATAAAGAATGAAAAAAAAACCACGGTTAGGTGGTATATATTATAATAATAATACAATTATGGATGGACGGACTGCCTGCCGACTGCCGACACAGAGGTAGCCACAGCCGTGAACTACCGCACTGTACACTGGTTGATAAAGAGATAGTAGTATACTCGTAACAACTAGTATGACACTATGACGACGGTATAAAGAATGAAAAAAAAACCACGGTTAGGTGGTATATATTATAATAATAATACAATTATGGATGGACGGACTGCCTGCCGACTGCCGACACAGAGGTAGCCACAGCCGTGAACTACCGCACTGTACACTGGTTGATAAAGAGATAGTAGTATACTCGTAACAACTAGTATGACACTATGACGGTATAAAGAATGAAAAAAAAACCACGGTTAGGTGGTATATATTATAATAATAATACAATTATGGATGGACGGACTGCCTGCCGACTGCCGACACAGAGGTAGCCACAGCCGTGAACTACCGCACTGTACACTGGTTGATAAAGAGATAGTAGTATACTCGTAACAACTAGTATGACACTATGACGACGGTATAAAGAAAGAAAAAAAAATACCACGGTTAGGTGGTATATATTGTAATACAATTATGGATGGACGGACTGCCTGCCGAGTTCCGACTGCCGACACAGAGGTAGCCACAGCCGTGAACTACCGCACTGTACTGTGTCTGCTGCTAATATAGACTGGTTGATAAAGAGATAGTATACAATACATACAACAATATACTACTATACTGGTGGTCAGGCACTGGTCACCACTAGTCACACTGGCAGTGGCACTCCTGCAGCAAAAGTGTGCACTGTTTAATTTTAAATTAATATAATATTATGTACTCCTGGGGGCTCCTGCTATAACAACCTGCAGTGCTCCCCAGTCTCCCCACAATTATTATAAGCTTTGCCTTTTATACATTGATGTGCAGCACACTGGGCTGAGCTGAGTGCACACAGACTGAGTCACACTGTGTGACTGGCTGCTGCTGTGTATCGTTTTTTTTCAGGCAGAGAACGGATATAGCAGAGAACGGATATATTATTATATTAAAATAAATAAAAGTTAACTAACAACAACTGCACTGGTCACTGTGGTAAACTCTGTCTGACTCTGCACAATCTCTCTCTCTCTTCTAATCTAATTTCTAATGGAGAGGACGCCAGCCACGTCCTCTCCCTATCAATCTCAATGCACGTGTGAAAATGGCGGCGACGCGCGGCTCCTTATATAGAATCCGAGTCTCGCGAGAATCCGACAGCGTCATGATGACGTTCGGGCGCGCTCGGGTTAACCGAGCAAGGCGGGAGGATCCGAGTCTGCTCGGACCCGTAAAAAAAACATGAAGTTCGTGCGGGTTCGGTTTCAGAGAAACCGAACCCGCTCATCTCTAGTTTTCAGCCATTTGTGTATAGCAGTAGCCATTCTGTTTTAATATAAAGAAACACTTTTGCTTTAAAGTTGTAAGTAATGCTGACATTTTATTAGTTAGAGAGAAGTTCCTCTGAAAATCAAGGTTAAGCAAATCGCTTATCTTCTGGAACATGTTTTGAGAACAGTGATGTTTTGAAGAAAAGTGATGTTATGAAAAACAGTGTCTACAGACTGACTCTCAAGGATTGTAATGTCTCATAATTTCTATGTGTGAAAAATGACGCCTATGCTTATGTTTTGTGACGTATAATAAATTCCTGTATGTGTCTATATAACCCCTGGACGGGTGGTCTACAGTTTTCCGGCTGTCGGAATCCCGGCGCACAGTATACCGGCGCCGGAATCCCGACAGCCGGCATACCAACACTTTTTCTCCCTCTTGAGGGTCCAAGACCCCCTGGAGGGAGAATAGATAGCATGGCGTGCTTAGCTTGCTACCGTGCCCTCAGCTTGGCAAGTGCAGCAAGCCCGCAAGGGGCTCATTTGCACTCGCCACGCTGTCAGTATGCCGGTGGTCAGGTTTCCGGCGCTGGCATGCTGGTCGCCGGGAGCCAGGCCGCCGGCATACGCTACTACACCCCCCATGACAAATAAACAAGTCTCAGTCTCATCTTGTGGAACATACCTCGTGTCATATCTACTTTGTGAACTCCCAATCGATTGGTCCAAGGTATTTAAACAGACAACCAAAGGAACTTGATATAGGAGAAGGTTTTTATTTCCAACACAGATTTAGGGGTAAGGGCGGCCCTAGGCTCATCAGTAATGGCCACCCCACACCCAAACTTCTGCTTAATTTTATTATTTTTATTAATTGCTTATAAGACCTAATTTCTAATAGCCAATTTAATAAAATAAAAAAAAGCCAGCCAATCATGGAGCACCACATAGTAGCACTCTTCTTATTGGCTAAGTGCTCCTGAGCTGTCAATCAAGTCGAGCCCATACACTCCTATGGGGAAAAACCTCTATTGAAGTCTATGGTGGGAAACGATGTTCTGTGGTAGACCACAAGGTTAATTAAGGTCAACCACAAGATTGACCTAATTTAACCTTGTGTTCGACTGCAGACCACCATGGCACTCCCTGATTGGCTGGCGGGTCCCCAAGTGACAGACAGTCATGTAGGGGCCCGCCATTAGGAAAAGGAAATCCATGTCTATACACATGGATTATTTTACATCTGCTGGCTTGGGAATTTTTTATTTTTTTTATTTTTCACCCTTGGGATGCCTACATGGAATGAAGAGGACCGACCTACACTGGAAATAGATGAGTATTTGTTTTTTTTACAGGAAACCTATGGATTACTACTGTAGAAAGGACCAATGACACTATGGGGGATGGTAGGTAACAGTGTGTGAGTGAGTGTATGTATGTGTAAGTGTGCAAGGGTCCTTATTGTAATATTTGTTTTACAAGTAGAATTATGGGTGCCAGTGAGCCCTTTAATGTCCCGCATAATATAGATTGTAAGCTTGCGAGCAGGGCCTTCCTACCTCTATGTCCCACGTCGTCCAGTGTTTCCCCTTCCCGGGCTGGCTGGTTGGTGGCCGCCTGTACACACTGAGCGATATGACCGCTCATATCGCTCCGTGACGTCACGCCTCCGCCAGCCGTGCATGCAGCTCCTGGATGACCATCCAGATAGAGTATGCATGCACTGTCGACAGCGATGATTGTTGCCGACCCACGGGGCCGCGCATCGGTCATTGCTGGCGGCATACACACTTGCCGATTAAATGAGCGACATCGCTCAGGGAGGGGGAAAATGAGCGACGTCACTCATTTTATCGGCAAGTGTGTATGAGCCTTAATTGTAAAGTGCAACAGAATATGCTGCTCTATATATAAGAAACTGTTAATAAATAAATAAATAAATAATGGTACTAGTTGTTCTCCAAGTATCAGCATACGGGAGGCTTGCTGGAACCTGGTAATATTATTTCACATTTTTACACTCAAATGCTATTAACTCAGCATCCACGGGCCACAGATGTGGGGATAGCCCCAGGATTCAGTCTGGCCCTTGGGTGCCCTGGAGGGGAGGACCCCTTGAATGGGGGGTCTCCACTTCTTTAGGGAACCCCGCCAGTGCTGACTGTGTGGGGGTAATGCTACGTCTGGTGCAAGGACCATTGTAAATGTGTCCGCTGGTCGTGGCATTACCTCCTTGGCTAGTGGAGGCTGGTGCTGGTTTTAAAAATATGGGGGATCCCACCTCCTTTTTTTCACCATATTTTTGGAACCAGGACTAGTCCAAAAGTCCAGTGCTGGTTCTTTATATACAGGGGGACCTCACGCAATACCCCGCCCCCACCTGTATTTTTAGAACCAGGGCCGGCTGAAGGAGCCCGGGGCACTCTTATCAGTTAATACTGTTAAAATATCATATTTATAAGAGGACTCACTGGTAGACAAAACATACATTAAACACTTATATAATAAAATGCCAACAGCCTGTAGTTCACTATGTAAATCCTAACCTCTTACATCAATTATTGTTATACATTCATTGATATGGTTACACAATAATGTTGTATATCATATAGTAATTGATCATATTCCCATTAATGTGCTAATGCACTGTTCAATTATCAGCTTATCATACTCCGATTGTGCTACTCATTTCACATAGAGATGAGCGGGTTCGGTTCCTCTGAATCCGAACCCGCCCGAACTTCATGTTTTTTCTCACGGGTCCGAGCGACTCGGATCTTCCCGCCTTGCTCGGTTAACCCGAGCGCGCCCGAACGTCATCATGACGCTGTCGGATTCTCGCGAGGCTCGGATTCTATCGCGAGACTCGGATTCTATATAAGGAGCCGCGCGTCGCCGCCATTTTCACACGTGCATTGAGATTGATAGGGAGAAGACGTGGCTGGCGTCCTCTCCATTTAGATTAGAAGAGAGAGAGTGAGATTGATTTGAGACAGAGACACTTGATTTACTGGAGCTTAGGAGTACTGTAGAGAGTGCAGAGTTTACTAGTGACTGACCACAGTGACCACCAGACAGTGCAGTTTTATTTAATATAATCCGTTCTCTGCCTGAAAAAAACGATACACAGTGACTCAGTCACATACCATATCTGTGTGCACTGCTCAGCCCAGTGTGCTGCATCATCTATGTATATATCTGACTGTGCTCACACAGCTTATAATTGTGGGGGAGACTGGGGAGCAGTGCCAGTTATAGGTTATAGCAGGAGCCAGGAGTACATATTATTAAAATTAAACAGTGCACACTTTTGCTGCAGGAGTGCCACTGCCAGTGTGACTGACCAGTGACCTGACCACACTGACCACCAGTATAGTTAGTAGTATACTATATTGTGATTGCCTGAAAAAGTTAAACACTCGTCGTGTGACTTGTGTGGTGTTTTTTTTTTATTCTATAAAAAACTCATTCTGCTGACAGACAGTGTCCAGCAGGTCCGTCATTATATAATATATACCTGTCCGGCTGCAGTAGTGATATATATATATTTTTTATATCATTATTTATCATCCAGTCGCAGCAGACACAGTACGGTAGTTCACGGCTGTAGCTACCTCTGTGTCGGCACTCGGCAGTCCATCCATAATTGTATACCACCTACCCGTGGTTTTTTTTTCTTTCTTCTTTATACATACTACATCTCATTATCATCCAGTCTATATTAGCAGCAGACACAGTACAGTACGGTAGTCCACGGCTGTAGCTACCTCTGTGTCGGCACTCGGCAGTCCGTCCATAATTGTATACCACCTACCCGTGGTTTTTTTTCTTTCTTCTTTATACATACATACTACATCTCATTATCAACCAGTCTATATTAGCAGCAGACACAGTACAGTACGGTAGTCCACGGCTGTAGCTACCTCTGTGTCGGCACTCGGCAGTCCATCCATAATTGTATACCACCTACCCGTGGTTTTTTTTTCTTTCTTCTTTATACATACTACATCTCATTATCATCCAGTCTATATTAGCAGCAGACACAGTACAGTACGGTAGTCCACGGCTGTAGCTACCTCTGTGTAGGCACTCGGCAGTCCGTCCATAATTGTATACCACCTATCCGTGGTTTTTTTTTCTTTCTTCTTTATACATACATACTACATCTCTTTATCAACCAGTCTATATTAGCAGCAGACACAGTACAGTACGGTAGTCCACGGCTGTAGCTACCTCTGTGTCGGCACTCGGCAGTCCATCCATAATTGTATACCACCTACCCGTGTTTTTTTATTCTTTCTTCTTTATACATACATACTACATCTCTTTATCAACCAGTTTATATTAGCAGCAGACACAGTACGGTAGTCCACGGCTGTAGCTACCTCTGTGTCGGCACTCGGCAGTCCATCCATAATTGTATACCACCTACCCGTGGTTTTTTTTTCTTTCTTCTTTATACATACTACATCTCATTATCATACAGTCTATATTAGCAGCAGACACAGTACAGTACGGTAGTCCACGGCTGTAGCTACCTCTGTGTCGGCACTCGGCAGTCCGTCCATAATTGTATACCACCTACCCGTGGTTTTTTTTTCTTTCTTCTTTATACATACATACTACATCTCTTTATCAACCAGTCTATATTAGCAGCAGACACAGTACAGTAGTCCACGGCTGTAGCTACCTCTGTGTCGGCACTCGGCAGTCCATCCATAATTGTATACCACCTACCCGTGGTTTTTTTTTCTTTCTTCTTTATACATACATACTACATCTCTTTATCAACCAGTCTATATTAGCAGCAGACACAGTACAGTACGGTAGTCCACGGCTGTAGCTACCTCTGTGTCGGCACTCGGCAGTCCGTCCATAATTGTATACCACCTACCCGTGGTTTTTTTTTCTTTCTTCTTTATACATACATACTACATCTCTTTATCAACCAGTCTATATTAGCAGCAGACACAGTACAGTACGGTAGTCCACGGCTGTAGCTACCTCTGTGTCGGCACTCGGCAGTCCGTCCATAATTGTATACCACCTACCCGTGGTTTTTTTTTCTTTCTTCTTTATACATACATACTACATCTCTTTATCAACCAGTCTATATTAGCAGCAGACACAGTACGGTAGTCCACGGCTGTAGCTACCTCTGTGTCGGCACTCGGCAGTCCGTCCATAATTGTATACTAGTATCCATCCATCTCCATTGTTTACCTGAGGTGCCTTTTAGTTGTGCCTATTAAAATATGGAGAACAAAAATGTTGAGGTTCCAAAATTAGGGAAAGATCAAGATCCACTTCCACCTCGTGCTGAAGCTGCTGCCACTAGTCATGGCCGAGACGATGAAATGCCAGCA
The DNA here is from genome assembly GCF_028390025.1 of Pseudophryne corroboree. Classification (NCBI taxonomy): domain Eukaryota; kingdom Metazoa; phylum Chordata; class Amphibia; order Anura; family Myobatrachidae; genus Pseudophryne; species Pseudophryne corroboree. The sequence goes on from NC_086448.1 coordinate 8,651,618, forward strand.
ACGTCGTCTGCCAAGGCCGATGCCCAATGTCATAGTACAGAGCATGTCAAATCCAAAACACCAAATATCAGTAAAAAAAGGACTCCAAAACCTAAAATAAAATTGTCGGAGGAGAAGCGTAAACTTGCCAATATGCCATTTACCACACGGAGTGGCAAGGAACGGCTGAGGCCCTGGCCTATGTTCATGGCTAGTGGTTCAGCTTCACATGAGGATGGAGGCACTCAGCCTCTCGCTAGAAAAATGAAAAGACTCAAGCTGGCAAAAGCAGTAGCACCGCAAAGAACTGTGCGTTCTTCGAAATCCCAAATCCACAAGGAGAGTCCAATTGTGTCGGTTGCGATGCCTGACCTTCCCAACACTGGACGTGAAGAGCATGCGCCTTCCACCATTTGCACGCCCCCTGCAAGTGCTGGAAGGAGCACCCGCAGTCCAGTTCCTGATAGTCAGATTGAAGATGTCAGTGTTGAAGTACACCAGGATGAGGAGGATATGGGTGTTGCTGGCGCTGGGGAGGAAATTGACCAGGAGGATTCTGATGGTGAGGTGGTTTGTTTAAGTCAGGCACCCGGGGAGACACCTGTTGTCCGTGGGAGGAATATGGCCGTTGACATGCCTGGTGAAAATACCAAAAAAATCAGCTCTTCGGTGTGGAACTATTTCAACAGAAATGCGGACAACAGGTGTCAAGCCGTGTGTTCCCTTTGTCAAGCTGTAATAAGTAGGGGTAAGGACGTTAACCACCTCGGAACATCCTCCCTTATACGTCACCTGCAGCGCATTCATAATAAGTCAGTGACAAGTTCAAAAACTTTGGGTGACAGCGGAAGCAGTCCACTGACCAGTAAATCCCTTCCTCTTGTAACCAAGCTCACGCAAACCACCCCACCAACTCCCTCAGTGTCAATTTCCTCCTTCCCCTGGAATGCCAATAGTCCTGCAGGCCATGTCACTGGCAATTCTGACGATTCCTCTCCTGCCTGGGATTCCTCCGATGCATCCTTGCGTGTAACGCCTACTGCTGCTGGCGCTGCTGTTGTTGCTGCTGGGAGTCGATGGTCATCCCAGAGGGGAAGTCGTAAGACCACTTTTACTACTTCCACCAAGCAATTGACTGTCCAACAGTCCTTTGCGAGGAAGATGAAATATCACAGCAGTCATCCTACTGCAAAGCGGATAACTGAGGCCTTGGCATCCTGGGTGGTGAGAAACGTGGTTCCGGTATCCATCATTACTGCCGAGCCAACTAGAGACTTGTTGGAGGTACTGTGTCCCCGGTACCAAATACCATCTAGGTTCCATTTCTCTAGGCAGGCGATACCGAAAATGTACACAGACCTCAGAAAAAGAGTCACCAGTGTCCTAAAAAATGCAGCTGTACCCAATGTCCACTTAACCACGGACATGTGGACAAGTGGAGCAGGGCAGGGTCAGGACTATATGACTGTGACAGCCCACTGGGTAGATGTATGGACTCCCGCCGCAAGAACAGCAGCGGCGGCACCAGTAGCAGCATCTCGCAAACGCCAACTCTTTCCTAGGCAGGCTACGCTTTGTATCACCGGTTTCCAGAATACGCACACAGCTGAAAACCTCTTACGGCAACTGAGGAAGATCATCGCGGAATGGCTTACCCCAATTGGACTCTCCTGTGGATTTGTGGCATCGGACAACGCCAGCAATATTGTGTGTGCATTAAATATGGGCAAATTCCAGCACGTCCCATGTTTTGCACATACCTTGAATTTGGTGGTGCAGAATTATTTAAAAAACGACAGGGGCGTGCAAGAGATGCTGTCGGTGGCCAGAAGAATTGCGGGACACTTTCGGCGTACAGGCACCACGTACAGAAGACTGGAGCACCACCAAAAATTACTGAACCTGCCCTGCCATCATCTGAAGCAAGAAGTGGTAACGAGGTGGAATTCAACCCTCTATATGCTTCAGAGGTTGGAGGAGCAGCAAAAGGCCATTCAAGCCTATACAATTGAGCACGATATAGGAGGTGGAATGCACCTGTCTCAAGCGCAGTGGAGAATGATTTCAACGTTGTGCAAGGTTCTGATGCCCTTTGAACTTGCCACACGTGAAGTCAGTTCAGACACTGCCAGCCTGAGTCAGGTCATTCCCCTCATCAGGCTTTTGCAGAAGAAGCTGGAGACATTGAAGGAGGAGCTAACACGGAGCGATTCCGCTAGGCATGTGGGACTTGTGGATGGAGCCCTTAATTCGCTTAACAAGGATTCACGGGTGGTCAATCTGTTGAAATCAGAGCACTACATTTTGGCCACCATGCTCGATCCTAGATTTAAAGCCTACCTTGGATCTCTCTTTCCGGCAGACACAAGTCTGCTGGGGTTGAAAGACCTGCTGGTGAGAAAATTGTCAAGTCAAGCAGAACGCGACCTGTCAACATCTCCTCCTTCACATTCTCCCGCAACTGGGGGTGCGAGGAAAAGGCTCAGAATTCCGAGCCCACCCGCTGGCGGTGATGCAGGGCAGTCTGGAGCGACTGCTGATGCTGACATCTGGTCCGGACTGAAGGACCTGACAACGATTACGGACATGTCGTCTACTGTCACTGCATATGATTCTCTCCCCATTGAAAGAATGGTGGAGGATTATATGAGTGACCGCATCCAAGTAGGCACGTCACACAGTCCGTACTTATACTGGCAGGAAAAAGAGGCAATTTGGAGGCCCTTGCACAAACTGGCTTTATTCTACCTAAGTTGCCCTCCCACAAGTGTGTACTCCGAAAGAGTGTTTAGTGCCGCCGCTCACCTTGTCAGCAATCGGCGTACGAGGTTACATCCAGAAAATGTGGAGAAGATGATGTTCATTAAAATGAATTATAATCAATTCCTCCGCGGAGACATTGACCAGCAGCAATTGCCTCCACAAAGTACACAGGGAGCTGAGATGGTGGATTCCAGTGGGGACGAATTGATAATCTGTGAGGAGGGGGATGTACACGGTGATATATCGGAGGATGATGATGAGGTGGACATCTTGCCTCTGTAGAGCCAGTTTGTGCAAGGAGAGATTAATTGCTTCTTTTTTGGGGGGGGGTCCAAACCAACCCGTCATATCAGTCACAGTCGTGTGGCAGACCCTGTCACTGAAATGATGGGTTGGTTAAAGTGTGCATGTCCTGTTTTGTTTATACAACATAAGGGTGGGTGGGAGGGCCCAAGGACAATTCCATCTTGCACCTCTTTTTTCTTTTATTTTTCTTTGCGTCATGTGCTGTTTGGGGAGGGTTTTTTGGAAGGGCCATCCTGCGTGACACTGCAGTGCCACTCCTAGATGGGCCCGGTGTTTGTGTCGGCCACTAGGGTCGCTAATCTTACTCACACAGCTACCTCATTGCGCCTCTTTTTTTCTTTGCGTCATGTGCTGTTTGGGGAGGGTTTTTTGGAAGGGACATCCTGCGTGACACTGCAGTGCCACTCCTAGATGGGCCCGGTGTTTGTGTCGGCCACTAGGGTCGCTTATCTTACTCACACAGTCAGCTACCTCATTGCGCCTCTTTTTTTCTTTGCGTCATGTGCTGTTTGGGGAGGGTTTTTTGGAAGGGACATCCTGCGTGACACTGCAGTGCCACTCCTAGATGGGCCCGGTGTTTGTGTCGGCCACTAGGGTCGCTAATCTTACTCACACAGCTACCTCATTGCGCCTCTTTTTTTCTTTGCGTCATGTGCTGTTTGGGGAGGTTTTTTTGGAAGGGACATCCTGCGTGACACTGCAGTGCCACTCCTAGATGGGCCCGGTGTTTGTGTCGGCCACTAGGGTCGCTTATCTTACTCACACAGCGACCTCGGTGCAAATTTTAGGACTAAAAATAATATTGTGAGGTGTGAGGTATTCAGAATAGACTGAAAATGAGTGGAAATTATGGTTTTTGAGGTTAATAATACTTTGGGATCAAAATGACCCCCAAATTCTATGATTTAAGCTGTTTTTTAGGGTTTTTTGAAAAAAACACCCAAATCCAAAACACACCCGAATCCGACAAAAAAAATTCGGTGAGGTTTTGCCAAAACGCGGTCGAACCCAAAACACGGCCGCGGAACCGAACCCAAAACCAAAACACAAAACCCGAAAAATTTCAGGCGCTCATCACTAACACTGTCACTGCTATATCTGGTATCCTAAATCATCAGAAAACAAGCAGAAACGCACATTATTTCTTCATACACATGGTGATTGGCATAACTGCCTCTTGTCTTGTATTTTTGTAACCAATACATTTTTGTTGCATATTACAGGATGTAGCCAAACTAATATGTACTTTATTTCAGTTACTGAATCTTATTTATGTAGACCATTCTTTCTGACACAATTACCAAATAAAGCCCTTTGTAGAATATATTATAGTATACATTTAATAAACAATCATTTGCCAATACCGATAGAAAATTATTGGCAGAAAAAGATTGGTTTATTTATCACTGGAGAGCAAGTATGAAGCAGAATTACCACACACCGCTGCTTCCCGCCTTTACGTTAAGATTCTTTTCAGAATACCGACGGTTAGTGAGCACATACTTTCGATATTGATGTGATATTAACACCGCCTCTCACCATCGTTTTTTATACCGATCATCAAAACGTTGTGGCCAGTGAGCAAGTCTACATGATGACAGTAGAGTGTACACAGAGAATGTTATGTCCCTCTTGCCAGTGTATAATAGATATTACTTCAGTACCACTGATAGATATAATTAGTTCCGCTCAGTAAGCTGAGGAGCATTTTATTCAAACTACTTGCTTTCAATTTTTATGCATACAGTTGGAAATAATGTGAGTAATTATCAGAACTCCGTTATACAATCGAATATAAATAATGCATAACTTTTAGAGTCCTTACTAATAAATGGTCTGGTTACCATCAGCTGGTCAGGTTACCTATGGAGCCTTCTACATGCACGTCTCACCTTGGGCGGCTTCCTGACCAGCTGATGGTAACCAGACCATTTATCAGTAAGGACTCTAAAAGTTATGTATTAATTCAATTTGATTGTATAACAGAGTTCTGATAATTACTTATATTATTTCTAACAGTATGCATAAAAATTGAAAGCGAGTAGTTTGAATAAAATGTTGTGGATAGTCTGATGAAAAATGTTTATAAATCCATGAAACAGTCGGGAAACATTAGGAGAGTTGATCATATGTTTCCTGTAAATGACGAGCAATTTCTAAAGTGTTTTTCCTTGCCCAAAACTGATACGGCAGAAGCGTGTCCAAGATTACTATTTTTCTTGAGGATGGAGCTCTGTTAAAAGATGGCATGGATAAGAGAATGGAAAGTTCTTTGAAGATATTGCATAGTTCATTAGCAGTGTCCCTGAGGTCAGGGGTGGCTTTGGTATCAGTGTCTAGAGCCCTCAGCCTCTGGGGTGGAGTCATGAATACTGATCTGTAGGAGAAAATATTGAGGCAATATTTACAGAGAAATTTGGAAATTATGATGAAGGCCATTGAATATATATGTCAAGCTTCGCTTGATGTGGTGGAATTTGCGGCCAAGTCCATGGCGGCAGGAGTTGCAGCGATGAGAGCTTTGTGGCTGCGTTCATGGGCGGCTGATACACATTCCAAAAATAGACTTGTTACTCTGCCGTATGAAGGTTCCTTGCTGTTTGGTAATAAGTTGGAATCACTTATACAGAAAATGACAGCAGGGAAGGCTGCACAATTACCTCAAGATAAGAGGAGTAGATATCCTATTCCATCCTCCAGACAACACTTTAGGGAAGCTAGAGGTTATAGGCCAGGACCTCAATATGGAAACAGATACTCATCAGGAATGTCAAGAATGTCCTTTTGCCAATCTGGAAGAAGATGTGGTAGAAGACCATGACTGCTACAGCAGCCCCGTACCGATGGCAGTGGGGGGCAGGCTGATGGAGTTTGCAAGTTGTTGTCAGGAATCGATTCAAGACGAATGGGTTCTATAAGTGGTAACCAATGGGTACCGAATAGAATTCTTAACCACTTGCCTGGCATGGTGGCATCAGATGCGACCATGCCTGCAAGTGCTCTATCTGACCTGGTGTCACAGGATGCGACCAGTCAGATAGAGAGTGTTAGCAGCGGCAGGGAAGGGAAACTTCCCTCCGCTGCTGCTGTCAGAGGGACCGGAAGGTCCCTCTGCCTCCCTGCACTCTCCCCTACTGATTGCCATGCTGCCGATCACTGCTAATCGGTCAGCACGGCAGGAACCCCCTCCTCCAGCGGTTGCAGACAATGGCTGCTACTGGGGAGTGTAAATTAACCCTCCCAAGCCACCTCCAGACCCTCCCTGTATACCTGGAGGCTGTCCCGGCTTTCAAAATGAAAATTATATATGGGTGTAACAAATATGCGCAATTAAAACCAGAATTATGCAGCAGAAACACACGTGAATGGAGTGTTCATCCAACACTCAAAAACAAACTGAATGTTTAAAAATATTTTTCACGTGTTCAATCCTGCGCTATTCTGCTTAACCATGTGTAAAACATATACCACAAGAGTGCATATAAAAAACAGATGATCGTGCAACATAAAATGTGTACATGCAAAGCACCACATCCAAATAAAATGAAAAGTTACTGAGCTTTTATAAATGGAATGGATCACACGCTTCTGTGAGCAACTTCTTAATACATGTAGGAGACAAGATCATCCAAGAATCTCTGAAATCAGAAAAAAGTGCTTCCCTCTAATGGGTATAACCCTTTGCAGGGGGGATCAGCACAGAGAATAAATCATAGTGCAGTATTTTGGATAAAATCAGAGGGGTGGAAGCGTGTGATCCATTCCATTTATAAAAGCTCAGTAACTTTTCATTTTATTTGGATGTGGTGCTTTGCATGTACACATTTTATGTTGCACGATCATCTGTTTTTTATATGCACTCTTGTGGTATATGTTTTACACATGGTTAAGCAGAATAGCGCAGGATTGAACACGTGAAAAATATTTTTAAACATCCGGCTTTCAAAATGAAAGCCGTGATGGCCATGATGTTCCTAATCAATGTTTTGAAAAGAAATATTTAAAAAAAAAATTGAAAAACATTTTTTTTTTCTTTTTTTAACTAAAATCATTTAGGATAGGGTTAAATTCATGGCCCTCATTCCGAGTTGTTCGCTCGGTATTTTTCATCGCATCGCAATGAAAATCCGCTTAGTACGCATGCGCAATGTTCGCACTGCGACTGCGCCAAGTAACTTTGCTATGTAGAAAGTAATTTTACTCACGGCTTTTTCATCGCTCCGGCGATCGTAATGTGATTGACAGGAAATGGGTGTTACTGGGCGGAAACACGGCGTTTCAGGGGCGTGTGGCTGAAAACGCTACCGTTTCCGGAAAAAACGCAGGAGTGGCCGGAGAAACGGTGGGAGTGCCTGGGCGAACGCTGGGTGTGTTTGTGACGTCAACCAGGAACGACAAGCACTGAACTGATCGCACAGGCAGAGTAAGTCTGAAGCTACTCCAAAACTGCTACGAGGTTTGTGATCGCAATATTGCGATTACTTCGGTCGCACTTTTAAGAAGCTAAGATACACTCCCAGTAGGCGGCGGCTTAGCGTGTGTAACTCTGCTACATTCGCATTGCGACTGATCAACTCGGAATGAGGGCCCATGTTCTTCACCTAATTCACTCATAAAAAAACCATAAATTTTGAAGCGGTTTTTGGCAAAATAAATCATCAGTTAAGTGGTTAAAGGTTCCAAGAAAGACAAGTTTGTCAAATCAGACATGCCGCAGACTGTTTTAGAGACTGAAGCGTTGGAAGACAGTCTGGGAAAATTAATCAGGTCAAAAGCTGTGGAACCAGTGCCATGGGCAGAAAGGTACAGCAGTTTTTATTCCCGAATATTTCTAGTAAAGAAGGCTTCAGGCAGATTCAGGACAATCTTGGCTTTAAGACAGATTAACAAATTTGTAAGGATCAAAAGATTCCATATGGAGACAGCAAGGTCCTTTCTTTCTGGTATAAAAAGAGAGGACTTCATGGCATCGGTAGATCTGAAAGACGCCTACTTTCACGTACCTGTATGTGAGGCATTTTGAAAATACATGAGGCTGTATGTAGAAGGAAGGCATCTTCGGTTTACATGTCTCCCGTTTGGTATGGCCACGTCTCCAAGGACATTTACAAAAGTTCTCACTCCTCTTATAGCCCTGTTAAGAAGGCAACATATAGCAGTATGGCCGTATCTGGATGATCTGCAGATCTGTGGAGACTCCAAGGTAAAGGTGAAGAAAGCAGTAGAGATAACGCTGCAAACCTTTCAGTCTCACGCTTGGTTGGTGAGCTGAGAAAAGTGTCATCTGTAAACAGCATTTACAATTTTTGGGGGTTCAAGTGGATACCCTCAGATATGTAATTTCCCTGTCAGAAGAAAGATGCAGGAAAATTAGAGAGTTGGCAGATATGGGACAAACATGTCAAAGGATATCGTTACATCTGGGGATGAGTCTCCTTGGAACAATGGCTTCTACTATAACCATAATTCCATCGGCAAGGTGGAGAATGAGGAAATTGCAGTAGAACCTGTTAGAGTTTTCTCGGAGATGGATTCCACTAAACAACAGAACAAAGCTACGGCGGGAAACAAATAATTCACTGACATGGTGGATAAGTCCTGTTTTGGCTGAAAGAAAGACATCTCTGTCAAAGTCTCAGTACATAGGGGGTAATTCTGAGTTGATCGCAGCAGCAAGTTTGTTAGCAGTTGGGCAAAACCATGTGCACTGCAGGGGGGGGGGCAGATATAACATTTGCAGAGAGAGTTAGATTTGTGTGGGTTGTATTGTTTCTGTGCAGGGTAAATACTGGCTGCTTTATTTGTACACTGCAATTTAGATTTCAGTTTGAATACACCCCACCCAAATCTAACTCTCTCTGCACATGTTATATCTGCCCCTCCTGCAGTGCACATGGTTTTGCCCAACTGCTAACAAAATTGCTGCTGCGATCAACTCAGAATTAGGCCCATAGTGTTAACAACCAACGCAAGTCTGACAGGTTGGGGAGCACATCTGGCCCAGCAAAGTCTTCAGGGGCTTTGGAATGCTCAATAGAGGAAGTTTTCCTCAAATCAGCGGGAGATGAGGGCTGTATGGAACGCGATGGAAGGTTTCCAGAATCAGTTAAGAGGAAAGCATCTGAAGATATTCTCAGACAATATAGCGGCTGTGACTTATTTGACTCGCCAAGGGGGCACCAGGAGTCAGGTGTTGCTATGAGAGGTGACAAGAATATTGAACTGGGCTGAGAAACATTTAAGGTCCATGACGGCTCTATATGTCCTGGGAAAGGACAATATTATTGCAGACTTCCTCAGCAGGCACCGTATCCTACCAGGGGAATGGGAATTAGTTACTCAAGTATTCCAAGAGACTGTGAAACAGTTTGGAAAGCCTCAAGTGGATCTGATGGTGACTCATCTCAATGCCAAGGTTCAATGATTTTTATCAAGATATTATCTGCCACAGAAAAGCGGTGTAGATGATTTCTCCCTGCTGTGGAAATTCGACCTGGGGTATGTGTTTCCCCTGTTTTCCATGATTACTTGCACATTGAAAAAGATCAGAGAGAAGGTGGAAGTAATAATAATACTACCTTATTGACTGAAGAGAGTTTGGTTCCCGATGGTGACCAGAATGGCAGTTCAGCGTCCTTGGACATTACTGAACAGGGAGAATTTGTTACATCAAGGGCCAGTGATGCACCCGAATATACAGCATATTCATTTGACGGCATGGAGATTGATCAGGAACTGCTAAGAAAGAAGGGGTTGTCGGAACAGGTAACCTTTCTTCTTCTACACACAAGGTAGAAAGTTTCATAAAAAATCTATTATACTGTAGAGTTTGGAAAACTTTCATTTCCTGGGCAGAGTCTAAATTTGATGTTTCAAAGGCTGAAACTTCTCACATTCTACAATTTCTCCATGATGGATTTGATAAGGGTCTTGCTGTGTCCTCTATCAAGGTGCAGATTTCAGCACTATGGTGGTCATTCCGAGTTGTTCGCTCGGTAATTTTCTTCGCATCGCAGCGATTTTCCGCTAATTGCGCATGCGCAATGTTCGCACTGCGACAAGTAAATTTGCTATGCAGTTAGGAATTTTACTCACGGCATTACGAGGTTTTTTCTTCGTTCTGGTGATCGTAATGTGATTGACAGGAAGTGGGTGTTTCTGGGCGGAAACTGGCCGTTTTATGGGTGTGTGTGAAAAAACGCTGCCGTTTCTGGGAAAAACGCGGGAGTGTCTGAAGAAACGGGGGAGTGTCTGGGCGAACGCTGGGAGTGTTTGTGACGTCAAACCAGGAACGAAACTCACTGAACTGATCGCAGTTGCCGAGTAAGTGTGGAGCTACTCAGAAACTGCTAAGAAGTGTCTATTCGTAATTCTGCTAATCTTTCGTTCGCAGTTTTACTATGCTAAGATTCACTCCCAGTAGGCGGCGGCTTAGCGTGTGCAAAGCTGCTAAAAGCAGCTTGCGAGCGAACAACTCGGAATGAGGGCCAAAGTGTGTTATTAGATAGGAAGTTGGCAGAAGAAGAGCTGGTGAAGATATTTTGTCAAGCAATAAAGAGGATGAGGCCACAAATCAGGTCAGTCCTTGCGTCTTGGGATTAGAACTTTGGTTCTGAATGCGTTGATGTTGCCACCATTTGAGCCATTGCAGGAAGTGTCTCTGAAGTTATTAACATGGAAAGTGGTGTTTATAACGGCCATTAGTTCTGCATGAAGGGTCAGTGAACTTCAGGCATTATGGGGGTCATTCCGAGTTGTTCGTTCGTTATATTTTTCTCGCAACGGAGCGATTAGTCGCTAATGCGCATGCGCAATGTTCGCAGTGCGACTGCGCCAAGTAAATTTGCTATGCAGTTAGGTATTTTACTCACGGCATTACGAGGTTTTTTCTTCGTTCTGGTGATCGTAATGTGATTGATAGGAAGTGGGTGTTTCTGGGCGGAAACTGGCCGTTTTATGGGTGTGTGCAAAAAAACGCAACCGTTTCTGGGAAAAACGCGGGAGTGGCTGGAGAAACGGAGGAGTTTCTGGGCGAACGCTGGGTGTGTTTGTGACGTCAAACCAGGAACAAAACTGACTGAACTGATCGCAGTTGCCGAGTAAGTCTGGAGCTACTCAGAAACTGCTAAGAAGTGTCTATTCACAATTCTGCTAATCTTTCATTCGCAATTTTGATAAGCTAAGATTCACTCCCAGTAGGCGGCGGCTTAGCGTGTGCAAAGCTGCTAAAAGCAGCTTGCGAGCGAACAACTCGGAATGAGGGCCTATGGGCGGAAGAGCCTTATTTGAATATTTTTCCTGATCGGATAATACTAAGAACTAATCCAGAGCTCCTGACGAAGGTGGTTTCGACATTCCAATTGAGCCAAGAAATCGTATTACCTTCATTTTTTCAGCAACCAAGTTCTGAAAAAGAGCAGAAGTTACGTACCTTGGATTTGGTACGAGCAATACCCATTTATTTGGAAAGGTGAGGCACCTACGAAACAGACTATTTCCAGATGGATCACAGAGCTGATTTCATTTGTATATAAGGAGAATGGTCAAGAGGTACCAGTAAATCTGAAGGCACACTCAACTAGGGCAGTTACAACATCTTGGGCTAAGAAGGCCCAGGTGTCGGCAAAGGCTATCTGCAGCAGCTACTTGGTCGTCAGTTCATACTTTTTCCAGTCACTATGCTGTTGATGTGGCTGGCACCAACTTTGGAAGTCATGTCTTGAAAGAGGCAGTGTGTCTAATAAATCCAGTTATGAAGCATGAGTTTGGTCTATGGGCTGTTTTGTTTACCCTCCCTATAATTATGCTTTGGTATGTCCCAGAGTAATGGCTGCTATGAAGTAGCATGGAAGAAAGTAGCAAATTATACTTACCGATAATTTCATTTCTTCAAGATACTTTGTGGCAGCCCATAATTACCCTCCCTAAGAGTGATTTTTCACAGTTACCGGTTAGGAGACGCTCAAAAGACTAGGGAGGAAGAGGAGGAATAGCCTTATGTACCCTAAGTGGGCTGTCCTAAAGTGTGAAAACATGACCTGCCTAGAACTGGGGGGATGGGATGCAATCCTAGAGTAATGGCTGCTATGAAGTATCTTGAAGAAATGAAATTATCAGTAAGTATAATTTGCTGCTTTTGCTCTATTTCACTTTACTCCCACCTCATTATCAGGCCTTAAGACTGATTTCCATTTTTTGTTGTAATACTGGTTCTAATTAGCAGCATGTAAGAGAATAAATCCAAATAGTTTTGTTATAAAAATAAAATGTTCCACACATTGGGATTTTACAAAGACTTAGCTTCACTAAATTTATGATTTGAATGATCTGTTGCTACTTAATCCTTAGGGTGCGTACACACTATGCAATATCGCACATGATCTGTCTGATATCGGCCAGTTCATTGTTATATTGTAACATAGTTTTTAAGGTTGAAAATAGACAATTTGCCCATCGAGTTCAACCTATTTGTGGTCTCCTACGCTGTATTATTTTTAGGACTAATTTTGTCTGTTGCTAATGTCGGCAGTTGTGTTTATTCCTCTTTTTTTTAATAACTATAGTGCGTGATTACACACCATAACCCTGTATATCCTTATCCATTAGCTACTTATCTAGCCCATTCTTAAAAGTGTTGATCGAGTCCACCATTACTACTCTCTGAGGCCGGGAATTCCAAACATGTGTTGTCCTCTCCTCTAACCTAAAGATCCCCCGCAAGTTCTGTGTATTGTCCCCTTATATATTTGTAAATGTTGATCATGTCCCCTCTTAGTCTCTTCTTTTCCAGTATAAACATGCCTAGCCTTTCCAGCCTTTCCTCATATTCCAGCATCTCCATTCCCTTAATTAGTTTGGTCGCCCGCCTCTGAACCTTTTCTAGTTCCAGGACATCCTTTTTGTAGTATGGTTCCCAAAATTGTGCACAGTATTCAAGATGTGGCCTCACTAGGGATTTATATAATGGGAGTATAACACTTTCATCCCTTGAGTCAATTCCCCGCTTTATTCATGCTAATACCTTGTTAGACATCTTTTCTGAAATCCTACTTTGGGTACTGCTGCTTAGTTTGCTATCTATGTGAACACCTAAGTCTTTTTCCAGTACAGAATTACCCCATTTAGTATGTAGGTGTTATTTTTGTTCTTGTTACCAAAGTGCATTACCTTACACTTGTCTGTATTGAAGCTCATTCTCCATTTTGCTGCCCATGCTTCCAATTTAACTAAGTCATTCTGAAGAGACTCAGCATCTCCCTCTGTATTTATAACATTACACAATCTGGTATTGTCTGCAAAAATTGACACCATGCTCTCTAGCTCTACTGTTCCTGTAGATCGCTATTGAAAATGTTGAACAATAGTGGTCCAAGTACAGACCCTTGTAGCACACCACTTAGTACTTCAGTCCAATTTCAAAAAGTTCAATTTACCACAACGCGCTCCTCCCTATTATCTAACCAATTTCTGACTCAAGTGCATATTGTGCTCCTTAGCCCTAGTTCTTATCTTTTTAGACTTTGCTAAAGCTTTCGACAAAGTACCGCACATGAGACATCTATAAATTACAACAACCACCTCCTTACCCTGATCTAGTGTCACACTAACCATTACATAAAAGCCTAGTAAGTTTGTTTCACATGATATACCCTTCACAAATCCATGTTGGTTCCTATTAATAACCTTAATGTCTTCAATGAACTTCTATATACTATCCCTTAGAATACCTTCCAGTATTTTCCCCACTACAGATGTGAGACTAACTAGTCTATAATCACCCGGTTGAGCTTTACTTCCCTTTCTGAATATCGGCATTACTTCCACTATACGCCAGTCTTTGGGAACCATGACTGATGTGAGTAATAGAAGATCAAAAATAGCGGTCTAGCTAGTTCAGAGTGAAGCTCCATGAGAACCCTTGGGTGAATTGCATCTGGACCAGGTGACTTATTTTTCTTATTTTTTTTAAATCGGTCACAGACTACCTCCTCACTTAGCAGAGAGACTTTATCTTTGTTGAGATTGTGTGTTAATCCCTGCATCTGGTACTCTCTTGTGAAGACCGATGAGAAAAAATCATTTAATTTGTCCACAATGTCATTATAATTTTTGATTGAGACTCCCAGCTTGTCTTTAAATGGCCTATACTCTGCTTTAATCTTTTGCTGTTGATATATTTAAAAAAAACATTGGGGTTTGATTTGCTTTCCTTTGCTACTAGCTTTATAGTTTCTACTTTAGCCGCTCTTATTTCTTTTTTGCATATTTTGTTACAATCCTTATAGTGCTGGAATGACTGTATTCCCGTCTGATTTGCATTTTTTAATGCTCACCTTTTTTTGCTCATTATTTCCTTAATCTTTTTGTTTAGCCACATTGGTTTGGAATTTTTAGTACTTTGTTTGCTGCCCATGGGAATAAATTTGCGAGTATTACTAATGAGCAGTGATTTTAATACCTCCCATTTCTCCATCATATTTTTTTCTTGAAATAAAATTTCCCATTCAATGTCCCTCCCCCTGTTGTGTTTTTTTCCCTCTCTTCCACCCCACTGTGTGCTTTTCCTGTAATTTTTATCTCCATTGAATGCACACCCTGCCATCGCGCCCTACATACGGGGTACCTCATACTACTACACAAGTGTCAGTTTTCCCATATATGCACTGGGCCCTTGTATGGCTCACCTCCCACAGTGTAACTTTTGTAGTGCACCAACCATGGCTGCCTCATCTGGTACACTTGTGGATGGGATGAAAAATACATGGACTTGGTGGTTTTGTTGAAACCCCACTCATTAATGTTATTAAAAATAACGAAATATTTTTTTAAAAACTGAAGCATTGGTCAAAAAAAAAAATCATAAAATGCATTTTGGTCCAAGCCAAAAAAAGAAAAGAAAAACGATTACTGGGCCAATTTATAAAACAATATTTAAGGCTATTTCTTCAAAAACACCCATTTTTGGGGGGGTTGCTGCAGATATTAAGTATCCCCTGAATGCATGTAGGAAGGACAGCAGCAGATATCTCCCTATATTCCCGCCAGCAGCCTCATCCCCCCATAGCTTTCTACGAAGATGTCACGTTTCTAGATTCACCAATATCAGAAATGCAAAGCAATTGCTGGCCTTCAAGTCGCTGACTTCCAGCTATTCTCAGCGATTATTTTTCATAACAGGCTCTCTGGAGCGGGCAAAATCTACTGGAAAAAGTTTTCTCAATTCTGAGACATTGGGGTACATTTACTAAGATTCGTATTTTCCAAATTCATGTCCAAGTTCAATCACGAATGACATCGACAGTGTAAAATTGCAACTTTTTGAATTGATTACGATGGATTTACTAAGCAGTCGTATTCGGGTTTTTCTTTTCTTCCGATGTCGATGTCATTCGTGGTTTTTTACCTATTTTTACGGCAGTGATTAGCAAAACACTGCCGACTTTTTTTACAATCAATCTCGGCCGGATCTGTGTGATCCGTGCTGGGGTTTATTTATTTATTTTTTTTAAATTAAACACTGTAAAATAATAAAACAAAATGCGTGTGGTCCCCCCTCCTAAGCATAACCAGCCTCGGGCTCTTTGAGCCGATCCTGGTTGCAAAAATATGTGGAAAAAAATGACAGGGGTTCCCCCATATTTAAGCAACCAGCATCGGGCTCTGCGCCTGGTCCTGGTCCCAAAAATACGGGGGACAAAAAGAGTAGGGGTCCCCCGTATTTTTAAAACCAGCACCGGGCTCCACTAGCTGGACAGATAATGCCACAGCCGGGGGTCACTTTTATATAGTGCCCTGCGGCCGTGGCATCAAAAATCCAACTAGTCACTCCAGGCCGGGGTACCCTGGGGGAGTGGGGACCCCTTCAATCAAGGGGTCCCCCCCCCAGCCACCCAAGGGCCAGGGGTGAAGCCCGAGGCTGTCCCCCCCATCCAATGGGCTGCGGATGGGGAGGCTGATAGCCTTTGTTGTAAAAGAAAAGATATTGTTTTTAGTAGCAGTACTACAAGGCCCAGCAAGCCTCCCCCGCATGCTGGTACTTGGAGAACCACAAGTACCAGCATGCGACGGAAAAACGGGCCCGCTGGTACCTGTAGTACTACTACTAAAAAAATACCCAAAAAAAGACAAGACACACACACCGTAAAAGTATAATTTTATTACATACATACACACATACATACATACATACTTACCTTAAGTTCCCACGCAGGTCGGTCCTCTTCTCCAGTAGAATCCAAGGGGTACCTGTTGAAGAAATTATACTCACGAGATCCAGGGGTCCAGGCTCCTCGGGAAATCCAGGGGTAATCCACGTACTTGCATAAAATAAGAAAACGGAAAGCCGAGCAACGAACTGAAAGGGGCTCCATGTTTTCACATGGGACTCCTTTCCACGAATGCCAGAAACCCACTCTGACTGATGTCTAAGTGGGTTTCTTCAGCCAATCAGGGAGTGCCACGTTGTAGCACTCTCCTGATCGGCTGTGTGCTCTTGTCCTCACTGACAGGCAGCACACGGCAGTGTTACAATGTAGCGCCTATGCGCTACATTGTAACCAATGATGGGAACTTTCTGCCCTGCGGTTGACCTAAAGTGACGTCACCGCTGAGCTGAAAGTTCCCATCATTGGTTACAATGTAGCGCATAGGCGCTACATTGTAACACTGCCGTGTGCTGCCTGTCAGTGAGGACAGGACCACACAGCTGATCAGGAGAGTGCTACAACGTGGCGCTCCCTGATTGGCTGCAGAAACCCACTTAGACAGAAGTCAAAGTGGGTTTCTGGCATTCGTGGAAAGGTGACCCATGTGCAAACATGGGTCCCCTTTCAGTTCGTGGTCGGGACACCGTTTTATTTATTTTTTCAAGTACGTGGATTAACCCTGGATTCCCCGAGGACCCTGGACCCCTGGATCTCGTGAGTATAATTTCTTCAACAGGTACCCCTTGGATTCTACTGGAGAAGAGGACCGACCTGCGTGGGAACTTAAGGTAAGTATGTATGTATGTATGTATGTGTGTATGTATGTAATAAAATTATACTTTCACGGTGTGTGTGTCTTGTCTTTTTTTGGGTATTTTTTTAGTAGTAGTACTACAGGTACCAGCGGGCCCGTTTTTCCGTCGCATGCTGGTACTTGTGGTTCTCCAAGTACCAGCATGCGGGGGAGGCTTGCTGGGCCTTGTAGTACTGCTACTAAAAACAATATCTTTTCTTTTACAACAAAGGCTATCAGCCTCCCCATCCGCAGCCCATTGGATGGGGGGGGACAGCCTCGGGCTTCACCCCTGGCCCTTGGGTGGCTGGGGGGGGGACACCCCTTGATTGAAGGGGTCCCCACTCCCCCAGGGTACCCCGGCCAGGGGTGACTAGTTGGATTTTTGATGCCACGGCCGCAGGGCACTATATAAAAGTGACCCCCGGCTGTGGCATTATCTGTCCAGCTAGTGGAGCCCGGTGCTGGTTTTAAAAATACGGGGGACCCCTACTCTTTTTGTCCCCCGTATTTTTGGGACCAGGACCAGGCGCAGAGCCCGATGCTGGTTGCTTAAATATGGGGGAACCCCTGTCATTTTTTTCCCCATATTTCTGCAACCAGGATCGGCTCAAAGAGCCCGAGGCTGGTTATGCTTAGGAGGGGGGACCCCACGCAATTTTTTTTGTAAAAATAAGCACTTTCCCACCCCTTCCAACTGATAT
Source organism: Pseudophryne corroboree (assembly GCF_028390025.1). NCBI lineage: Eukaryota > Metazoa > Chordata > Amphibia > Anura > Myobatrachidae > Pseudophryne > Pseudophryne corroboree. Next base: position 8,669,368 of record NC_086448.1, read on the forward strand.
ACATGCACGGATCTCATGGATCCCTGCATGCCTATCAAATCACGGAAAAAAAAAGCAGGTCTGTTTTTTTTTAGCACTTTTTTACGAGTTGTAATTTTTCACGGCAGTGTTTTGTGTTTTTTTGCTTTGCACTTCTTAGTAAATGACCGAGATTCATACTTAAACAGCCGCGTTTTGACCGATGGTGTATTCATTCGTAATTTTTTACCTGAACTTGGAAAAAATTACGAATGCCCTCATCACTGCCGTGATTAGTGCTTAGTAAATTACCGAGATGACACTTTGATGAAAAAACGCCATCTCGGTCAAAATCGGGAGCTTAGTAAATTTACCCCATTATATGAACATTATTGTTTGGTATTTATGATATTAATTGAACTTTTTAAGTATAAAGGATTTTTGTGTACTGTATGTGCTATTGTATGAATCTTTTTACTTCACTAAGTTGTGGTATACTAATGTCCGTTAAGTAAATTATATTTGGGCCCCCATTGGTGTATATGTCATATATATATATATATATATATATATATATATATATATATATATGTATACACACACACAAATGTTATGCAAGCCCGGCACTCTATAGCTGCTTTTTGGGGACTCAGGCTACTGTATTCTCAACCTGCATCTTTTCCCTCTTTTCTATTATCTACTGCAGTTCTGCTATGCTAACTAATTGATTTGTTAGTTATCTTTTTCTACGTATTTTTAGACATATATTCTACGTTATATTTGATATTACAATTTTTCAGATAACAATAGAGTATATACGTGCTCTCCTGGGGCGGATTAACTCCCCTGATCATTATGAAATTGTGTGCCTAGTTCATAGCACACTTGATGCTAATGTACATACTGCTCTGCTGATGATTATATTATGCAGGTATTGAAGACAATATGCTTTTGCTTAATCATTTGTTCTCCTCTGACTTGCACAGTTCTCCATTCATTTCTGTGCATTCCCTGTTTACACAGTTTCCATGGTAACCGGGGGGTGTTGGCCGTGTAGGATGGTGGGAACAGGATGATGATGTCATCATGCCTGCCCACCCCCCGGGAAGCCATGCTGTGGGTGTCTCTCTGTACTGGTTTTGGGATCTATTTAGGTAAGTCTGTGTACACTTGTGTTTTTTGTACTCTGAAGAAGGAAGTATCTTCCAAAACGTCAGCACTGTACTTGTGGTTGTGCAGCAGGTTTCTTTATGGGAAGTCCTCTGAGTGCCGCCTTTTGCAGCAACACATTATATACAGTATATATATATATATATATGTATGTATATATATATATATATATATATATATATATATATATATATATATATACACCTTTTATTGTATCCGGTCTCTAGGTCAACCACACTTAACATGGTCACTAGGTCGACATGTACCAGGTCAACATGCAAAAAGGTCGACGTGAGTTTTTCACATTTTTATTTTCTTCAACTTTTTCATACTTTATGATCCGAGTGGACGACGACTGGGAATAGTAACCTTGCCCATAGCCTGGGGAGTGAAGTGAGCCATGCGAGTGGACACAGTGCACTAATTGGGGTTCCCAGTCACATTACGAGGAAAATGACACAAACCCCCCAAAAAACCTCATGTTGAACTTTTTCCATGTCGCTCTTGTTCATGTCGACCTAAAGACTGTGTCGATCTATTTAAGGTGCCGACCTAGTCACTGTCAACCAGTAATGGTCGACCAAATGACTATTGCAATGGTCATAGAAACATAGAAACATAGAATTTGACGGCAGATAAGAACCACTTGGCCCATCTAGCCTGCCCCTTTTTTATTTTATCCTTTAGGCAATCTCAACCCTTTTTTAACCTTAATTCTTTGTAAGGATATTCATATGCCTGTCCCAAGCATGTTTAAATTGCCCTACAGTCTTAGCCTCTACCACCTCTGATGGGAGGCTATTCCACTTATCCACTACCCTTTCTGTGAAGTAATTTTTACTTACATTTCCCCTGAAACCCCCCCCCCCTCCAGTCTCAATGTATGCCCTCGAGTTCTAATACTTCTTTTCCTTTGAAGAATGTTTCCCTCCTGAACTTTGTTAAGACCCTTGATATATTTGAAAGTTTCTATCATGTCTCCCCTTTCCCTTCTCGCCTCCAAACTATACATGTTAAGATCTTTTAGCCTTTCCGGGTAAGTTTTGTGATGTAGGCCATGCACCATTTTAGTTGCCCTTCTTTGTACACTCTCTAATGTATTTATATCCTTCTGGAGATAGGGTCTCCAGAACTGGACACAGTATTCCAGATGGGGCTGCACCAATGACCTATACAGTGGCATTATCACTTCTTTTTTCCTGCTACTGATTCCTCTCCCTGGTCTTACCTCTTTTATCTTCATCAAGAAGAGGTCGGTGAAGTCTCTGGGTGCGGCAGGGTTTAGCGTCTGCTTGTGTTGATCGATGAAGTTTTGGACCAAGGATTTCATGTGGGAGCTCGCCTTGAAGATTTTCTGCTTAATAATCGGCAGTCTGATGAGAATTGGGAATGTGTCTGCGAGCTGCAAACCCAGGAAACACAAAGATATGGGACATTTACCACTGATTGTTCTGTTCAGTCATAATCCTGTTTATCAGTCTTGTGTTTGTGTCATGAGAAGACAATGACATAAAGGATTCACAGATATGCAATATGGTGTGGCACAGTGGTCAGTATTACTGACAGTATTGGTAGGTCAGTTGCCTTCTGACACAATAAACTGTCAGTGTAGGACGCAATGGGACAGGGATTTACAGTTTTTTAATATAGTGCAGCATATTCCGTTGTGCTTTACAACAACAATGATTAAAAAAAACTGGGTAATAATAACAGAGTCATAACAGAGAGTCATAGAGGAAGGAAGGCCCTGCTCAGAAGCTTACACTCTCTGTAGGGAAATAGCACCTATCCTTGTGTATCAATGCCTATCTATTGCATAGTTGGTTCTTAATGGGCTGTCTGATATGGTCACACAGTGATGTTGGTGTAACACTTGTGTATAAGCGGCTCTATTGTGGTGTAACGTGTATAATCAGCTCTACTGTGGTGTAATGTGTATAAGAGGCTCTACTGCAGTGTAATGTGTATAAGCAGCTCTACTATGGTGTAATGTGTATATGTGGCTCTACTGTGGTATAACTTGTATTAGTGGCTCTACTGTGGTATAACTTGTAATAGTGGCTCTACTGTGGTGTAACTTGTATAAGTGGCTCTACTATGGTGTAACATATATAAATGACTCTACTGTGACGTAATGTGTATAAGAGGCTCTACTGTAGTGTAACGTGTATAAGCAGCTCTACTATGGTGTAATGTGTATAAGTGGCTCTACTGTGGTATAACTTGTATAAGTGGCTCTACTGTGGTGTAACTTGTATAAGTGGCTCTACTATGGTGTAACATATATAAACGAATCTACTGTGATGTAATGTGTACAACTCTACAGTGGTATAATGTGTATAAAGGGCTCTACCATGGCAAATGTGTAAAAGGGGCTCTAATGTGGTGTAACATGTATAAGGAGCTCTAGTGTGTGGCATAATGTGCGTAAGTGGCTCTACTGTTGTGTAGCATGTATAAGCAGCTCTACTGTAGTGTAACTTGTATAAGTGGCTCTACTGTGCTGTAACATGTATAAGTGGCTCTACTGTGGTGTATCGTGTATAAGAGGCTCTACACCTCTATAAGTGGCTCTACTGTTGTGTAACGTGTATAATTGTCTCTACTGTGGTGTAACAAACATGTATAAGTGGCTCTACTGTGGTGTAATGTGTATAAGTGGCTCTACTGTGGTGTACCATGTATAAGAGGCTCCACTGTTGTGTAAGGTGTCTAAGCAGCTCTACTGTGGTATAACATGTATAAGAGGCTCTACTGTGGTGTAACATGTATAAACAGCTCTACTGTGGTGTAACGTGTATAAGAGGCTCTACTGTGGTGTAACATGTATAAACAGCTCTACTGTGGTGTAATGTGTATAAGCAGCTCTACTGTGGTGTAATGTGTATAAGCAGCTCCACTGTGGTGTAATGTGTATAAGCAGCTCCACTGTGGTGTAATGTGTATAAGCAGCTCCACTGTGGTGTAATGTGTATAAGCAGCTCCACTGTGGTGTAATGTGTATAAGCAGCTCCACTGTGGTGTAATGTGTATAAGCAGCTGCTCTGTGGTGTAATGAGTATAAGCAACTCTACTGTGGTGTAATGTGCATAAGAGGCTCCTCTGTGGTGTAACATGTATAAATGGCTCTATTGTGGTGTAATGTGTATAAGCAGCTCTACTGTGGTGTAATGTGTATAAAGGGCTATACCATGGCAAATGTGTAAAATTGGCTCTACTGTGGTGTAACATGTATAAGGAGCTCTACTGTGTGGCATAATGTGTATAAGTGGATCTACTGTAGTGGCATCACAAGGGGGTGCGACCCACACCCGGGTGTCACCCGCCAAGGGGTGACACCAAAATGCCTGCACCTGCTCAGTGATAAGAGCTGGGTCCTGCACTGTGACATTCTGTGCAGCTCCAGATTCCTGCCACAGTGTAGGAGCTGGCACTGCAGCTTACACTGTCACTGGGGGCAACCTGCACCTCCCAGATTCCCAGCATGGCAAAAATGGGGGTGGGGCCATGAGACCACACCCCCTCCTAACGAGACCACAAATGCAGATGCAAACATTCGGCAGAGCAGAACAGATTGAGGTGTAGAGTAGCATGCAGAGAGATGTTGTGGCAGTACAGATTGGGGTGTGGAGGCACGTGCAGAGAGGAGGTGGGACAGTACAGATTGGGGTGTAGAGGCACGTGCAGAGAAGAGGTGGGACAGTACAGATTGGGGTGTGGAGGCACATGCAGAGAGGAGGTGGGACAGTACAGATTGGGGTGTGGAGGCACATGCAGAGAGGAGGTGGGACAGTACAGATTGGGGTGTGGAAGCACGTGCAGAGAGGAGGTGGGACAGTACAGATTGGGGTGTGGAGGCACATGCAGAGAAGAGGTGGGACAGTACAGATTGGGGTGTGGAGGCACATGCAGAGAGGAGGTGGGACAGTACAGATTGGGGTGTGGAGGCACGTGCAGAGAGGAGGTGGGACAGTACAGATTGGGGTGTGGGGGCACATGCAGAGAAGAGGTGGGACAGTACAGGTTGGGGTGTGGAGGCACATGCAGAGAAGAGGTGGGACAGTACAGATTGGGGTGTGGGGGCACATGCAGAGAAGAGGTGGGACAGTACAGATTGGGGTGTGGAGGCACATGCAGAGAGGAGGTGGGACAGTACAGATTGGGGTGTGGAGGCACATGCAGAGAGGAGGTGGTACAGTACAGATTGGGGTGTGGAGGCACATGCAGAGAGATGTTGTGGCAGTACAGATTGGGGTGTGGAGGCACGTGCAGAGAGGAGGTTGGACAGTACAGATTGGGGTGTGGGGGCACATGCAGAGAGGAGGTGGGACAGTACAGATTGGGGTGTGGAGGCACATGCAGAGAAGAGGTGGGACAGTACAGATTGGGGTGTGGAGGCACATGCAGAGAGGAGGTTGGACAGTACAGATTGGGGTGTGGGGGCACATGCAGAGAAGAGGTGGGACAGTACAGATTGGGGTGTGGGGGCACATGCAGAGAGGAGGTTGGACAGTACAGATTGGGGTGTGGAGCAGTGGGCAGAAATTATGTGGGTCAGTATAGAGTGGAGTATGGAGGAGCGGGGAGAGTGGGGTGGGGTTGAACAGAGTAAGGTGTGGCGCATGAGAGAGGAGACAGGGCAGTACAGAGTGGGGAGAGGAGGAGCAAGAAGAGAAAGAGAGGGCAGAATAGACTGGGGTGCAGAGGATCAAGCTGAGAGGAGATGGGGCAGTGTAAAGTGGGGTGTTGAGGAGCAAGCTGAGAGGAGGCAGGGTGTTACAGATTGCGGTGAGAAGGAAAGGGCAGAGAGGATTCCGGGCAGTAGAGAGTGTGGTTTGGAGGCACAAGCTCAGAGAAGTCAGGGTGGTACAGAGTACAGTGAGGAGGAGCAGGCAGAGAGGAGGCGGGGCAGTGTAGAGTGGGGTGCAGAGTACAGTGAGGAGGAGCAGGCAGAGAGGAGGCGGGGCAGTATAGAGTGGGGTACAGAGTGCAGTGAGGAGGAGCAGGCAGAGAGGAGGCGGGGCAGTGTAGAGTGGGGTGCAGAGTACAGTGAGGAGGAGCAGGCAGAGAGGAGGCGGGGCAGTGTAGAGTGGGGTACAGAGTACAGTGAGGAGGAGCAGGCAGAGAGGAGGCGGGCAGTGTAGAGTGGGGTACAGAGTACAGTGAGGAGGAGCAGGCAGAGAGGAGGCGGGGCAGTGTAGAGTGGGGTGCAGAGTACAGTGAGGAGGAGCAGGCAGAGAGGAGGCGGGGCAGTGTAGAGTGGGGTGCAGAGTACAGTGAGGAGGAGCAGGCAGAGATGAGGCGGGGCAGAGTAGAGTGGGATGCAGAGTACAGTGAGGAGGAGCAGGCAGAGAGGAGGCGGGGCAGTGTAGAGTGGGGTACAGAGTACAGTGAGGAGGAGCAGGCAGAGAGGAGGCGGGGCAGTGTAGAGTGGGGTACAGAGTACAGTAAGGAGAAACAGTCAGAGAGGAGGCGGGGCAGTGTAGAGTGGGGTGAAGAGTACAGTGAGGAGAAGCAGGCAGAGAGGAGGCAGGGCAGTGTAGAGTGGGGTGCAGAGTACAGTGAGGAGGAGCAGGCAGAGAGGAGGCGGGGCAGTGTAGAGTGGGATGCAGAGTACAGTGAGGAGGAGCAGGCAGAGAGGAGGCGGGGCAGTGTAGAGTGGGGTACAGAGTACAGTGAGGAGGAGCAGGCAGAGAGGAGGCGGGGCAGTGTAGAGTGGGGTGCAGAGTACAGTGAGGAGAAACAGGAAGAGAGGAGGCGGGGCAGTATAGAGTGGGGTGCAGAGTACAGTGAGGAGGAGCAGGCAGAGAGGAGGCGGGGCAGTATAGAGTGGGGTGCAGAGTACAGTGAGGAGGAACAGGCAGAGAGGAGGCGGGGCAGTGTAGAGTGGGGTGCAGAGTACAGTGAGGAGGAGCAGGCAGAGAGGAGGCGGGGCAGTGTAGAGTGGGGTGCAGAGTACAGTGAGGAGGAGTAGGCAGAGAGGAGGCGGGGCAGTGTAGAGTGGGGTGCAGAGTACAGTGAGGAGGAGCAGACAGAGAGGAGGCGGGGCAGTATAGAGTGGTGTACAGAGTACAGTGAGGAGGAGCAGGAAGAGAGGAGGCGGGGCAGTATAGAGTGGTGTACAGAGTACAGTGAGGAGGAGCAGGAAGAGAGGAGGCGGGGCAGTGTAGAGTGGGGTGCAGAGTACAGTGAGGAGGAGCAGGCAGAGAGGAGGCGGGGCAGTGTAGAGTGGGGTGCAGAGTACAGTGAGGAGGGTAGCAGGCAGAGAGGAGGCGGGGCAGTGTAGAGTGGGATGCAGAGTACAGTGAGGAGGAGCAGGCAGAGAGGAGGCGGGGCAGTATAGAGTGGGGTGCAGACTGAGTACAGTGAGGAGGAGCAGGCAGAGAGGAGGCGGGGCAGTGTAGAGTGAGGTACAGAGTACAGTGAGGAGGAGTAGGCAGAGAGGAGGCGGGGCAGTGTAGAGTGGGGTACAGAGTACAGTGAGGAGGAACAGGCAGAGAGGAGGCGGGGCAGTGTAGAGTGGGGTGTAGAGTACAGTGAGGAGGAGCAGGCAGAGAGGAGGCGGGGCAGTGTAGAGTGGGGTGCAGAGTACAGTGAGGAGGAGCAGGCAGAGAGGAGGCGGGGTAGTGTAGAGTGGGATGCAGAGTACAGTGAGGAGGAGCAGGCAGAGAGGAGGCGGGGCAGTGTAGAGTGGGGTACAGAGTACAGAGAGGAGGAGCAGGCAGAGAGGAGGCGGGGCAGTGTAGAGTGGGGTGCAGAGTACAGTGAGGAAGTACAGGAAGAGAGGAGGCGGGGCAGTATAGAGTGGGGTGCAGAGTACAGTGAGGAGGAGCAGGCAGAGAGGAGGCGGGGCAGTATAGAGTGGGGTGCAGAGTACAGTGAGGAGGAGCAGGCAGAGAGGAGGCGGGGTAGTGTAGAGTGGGATGCAGAGTACAGTGAGGAGGAGCAGGCAGAGAGGAGGCGGGGCAGTGTAGAGTGGGGTACAGAGTACAGAGAGGAGGAGCAGGCAGAGAGGAGGCGGGGCAGTATAGAGTGGGGTGCAGACTGAGTACAGTGAGGAGGAGCAGGCAGAGAGGAGGAGGGGCAGTGTAGAGTGGGGTGCAGAGTACAGTGAGGAGGAGTAGGCAGAGAGGAGGCGGGGCAGTGTAGAGTGGGGTACAGAGTACAGTGAGGAGGAACAGGCAGAGAGGAGGCGGGGCAGTGTAGAGTGGGGTGTAGAGTACAGTGAGGAGGAGCAGGCAGAGAGGAGGCGGGGCAGTGTAGAGTGGGGTGCAGAGTACAGTGAGGAGGAGCAGGCAGAGAGGAGGCGGGGTAGTGTAGAGTGGGATGCAGAGTACAGTGAGGAGGAGCAGGCAGAGAGGAGGCGGGGCAGTGTAGAGTGGGGTACAGAGTACAGAGAGGAGGAGCAGGCAGAGAGGAGGCGGGGCAGTGTAGAGTGGGGTGCAGAGTACAGTGAGGAAGAACAGGAAGAGAGGAGGCGGGGCAGTATAGAGTGGGGTGCAGAGTACAGTGAGGAGGAGCAGGCAGAGAGGAGGCGGGGCAGTATAGAGTGGGGTGCAGAGTACAGTGAGGAGGAACAGGCAGAGAGGAGGCGGGGCAGTGTAGAGTGGGGTGCAGAGTACAGTGAGGAGGAGCAGGCAGAGAGGAGGCGGGGCAGTGTAGAGTGGGGTGCAGAGTACAGTGAGGAGGAGCAGACAGAGAGGAGGCGGGGCAGTATAGAGTGGTGTACAGAGTACAGTGAGGAGGAGCAGGAATAGAGGAGGCGGGGCAGTATAGAGTGGTGTACAGAGTACAGTGAGGAGGAGCAGGAAGAGCGGAGGCGGGGCAGTGTAGAGTGGGGTACAGAGTACAGTGAGGAGGAGCAGGCAGAGAGGAGGCGGGGCAGTGTAGAGTGGGTTGCAGAGTACAGTGAGGAGGAGCAGGCAGAGAGGAGGCGGGGCAGTATAGATTGGTGTACAGAGTGCAGTGAGGAGGAGCAGGCAGAGAGGAGGTGGGGCAGTAGAGAGTGGGGTACAGAGTACAGTGAGGAGGAGCAGGCAGAGAGGAGGCGGGGCAGTATAGATTGGTGTACAGAGTGCAGTGAGGAGGAGCAGGCAGAGAGGAGGTGGGGCAGTAGAGAGTGGGGTACAGAGTACAGTGAGGAGGAGCAGGCAGAGAGGAGGCGGGGCAGTGTAGAGTGGGGTGCAGAGTACAGTGAGGAGGAGCAGGAAGAGAGGAGGCGGGGCAGTATAGAGTGGGCTACAGAGTAAAGTGAGGAGGAGCAGGAAGAGAGGAGGCGGGGCAGTATAGAGTGGGGTGCAGAGTACAGTGAGGGGAGCAGGCAGAGAGGAGGCAGGGCAGTGTAGAGTGGGGTGCAGAGTACAGTGAGGAGGAGCAGGAAGAGAGGAGGCGGGGCAGTATAGAGTGGGGTGCAGAGTGCAGTGAGGAGGAGCAGACAGAGAGGAGGTGGGGCAGTGTAGAGTGGGGTGCAGAGTACAGTGAGGAGGAGCAGGAAGAGAGGAGGCGGGGCAGTGTAGAGTGGGGTGCAGAGTACAGTGAGGAGGCGGGGCAGTGTAGAGTGGGGTGCAGAGTACAGTGAGGAGGGTAGCAGGCAGAGAGGAGGCGGGGCAGTGTAGAGTGGGATGCAGAGTACAGTGAGGAGGAGCAGGCAGAGAGGAGGCGGGGCAGTATAGAGTGGGGTGCAGACTGAGTACAGTGAGGAGGAGCAGGCAGAGAGGAGGCGGGGCAGTGTAGAGTGGGATGCAGAGTACAGTGAGGAGGAGCAGGCAGAGAGGAGGCGGGGCAGTGTAGAGTGGGATGCAGAGTACAGTGAGGAGTAACAGGCAGAGAGGAGGCGGGGTAGTGTAGAGTGGGGTGCAGAGTACAGTGAGGAGGAGCAGGCAGAGAGGAGGCGGGGCAGTGTAGAGTGGGGTACAGAGTACAGTGAGGAGGAGCAGGCAGAGAGGAGGCGGGGCAGTGTAGAGTGGGGTGCAGAGTACAGTGAGGAGGAGCAGGCAGAGAGGAGGCGGGGCAGTATAGAGTGCGGTGCAGAGTACAGTGAGGAGGAGCAGGAAGAGAGAAGGCGGGGCAGTATAGAGTGGGGTGCAGAGTGCAGTGAGGAGGAGCAGGCAGAGAGGAGGCGGGGCAGTGTAGAGTGGGGTGCAGAGTACAGTGAGGAGGAGCAGGAAGAGAGGAGGTGGGGCAGTGTAGAGTGGGGTGCTGAGTACAGTGAGGAGGAGCAGGCAGAGAGGAGGCGGGGCAGTGTAGAGTGGGGTACAGAGTACAGTGTGGAGGAGCAGGCAGAGAGGAGGCGGGGCAGTATAGAGTGTGGTGCAGAGTACAGTGAGGAGGAGCAGGCAGAGAGGAGGCGGGGTAGTGTAGAGTGGGGTGCAGAGTACAGTGAGGAGGAGCAGGCAGAGAGGAGGCGGGGCAGTGTAGAGTGGGGTGCAGAGTACAGTGAGGAGGGTAGCAGGCAGAGAGGAGGCGGGGCAGTGTAGAGTGGGATGCAGAGTACAGTGAGGAGGAGCAGGCAGAGAGGAGGCGGGGCAGTATAGAGTGGGGTGCAGACTGAGTACAGTGAGGAGGAGCAGGCAGAGAGGAGGCGGGGCAGTGTAGAGTGGGATGCAGAATACAGTGAGGAGGAGCAGGCAGAGAGGAGGCGGGGCAGTGTAGAGTGGGATGCAGAGTACAGTGAGGAGGAGCAGGCAGAGAGGAGGCGGGGTAGTGTAGAGTGGGGTGCAGAGTACAGTGAGGAGGAGCAGGCAGAGAGGAGTCGGGGCAGTGTAGAGTGGGGTACAGAGTACAGTGAGGAGGAGCAGGCAGAGAGGAGGCGGGGCAGTGTAGAGTGGGGTGCAGAGTACAGTGAGGAGGAGCAGGCAGAGAGGAGGCGGGGCAGTGTAGAGTGGGGTGCAGAGTATAGTGAGGAGGAGCAGGCAGAGAGGAGGCAGGGCAGTGTAGAGTGGGGTACAGAGTACAGTGAGGAGGAGCAGGCAGAGAGGAGGCGGGGCAGTGTAGAGTGGGGTGCAGAGTACAGTGAGGAGGAGCAGGCAGAGAGGAGGCGGGGCAGTGTAGAGTGGGGGTGCAGAGTACAGTGAGGAGGAGCAGGCAGAGAGGAGGCAGGGCAGTGTAGAGTGGGGTGCAGAGTACAGTGAGGAGGAGCAGGCAGAGAGGAGGCAGGGCAGTGTAGAGTGGGGTACAGAGTACAGTGAGGAGGAGCAGGCAGAGAGGAGGCGGGGCAGTATAGAGTGGTGTGCAGAGTACAGTGAGGAGGAGCAGGCAGAGAGGAGGCGGGGCAGTGTAGAGTGGGCTACAGAGTACAGTGAGGAGGAGCAGGCAGAGAGGAGGCGGGGCAGTATAGAGTGGTGTACAGAGTACAGTGAGGAGGAGCAGGAAGAGAGGAGGCGGGGCAGTGTAGAGTGGGGTGCAGAGTACAGTGAGGAGGAGCAGGCAGAGAGGAGGCGGGGTAGTGTAGAGTGGGGTACAGAGTACAGTGTGGAGGAGCAGGCAGAGAGGAGGCGGGGCAGTGTAGAGTGGGATGCAGAGTACAGTGAGGAGGAACAGGCAGAGAGGAGGCGGGGCAGTGTAGAGTGGGGTGCAGAGTACAGTGAGGAGGAGCAGGCAGAGAGGAGGCGGGGCAGTATAGAGTGGGCTACAGAGTACAGTGAGGAGCAGGCAGAGAGGAGGTGGGGCAGTGTAGAGTGGGCTACAGAGTACAGTGAGGAGGAGCAGGCAGAGAGGAGGCGGGGCAGTGTAGAGTGGGGTGCAGAGTACAGTGAGGGGAGCAGGCAGAGAGGAAACAGGGCAGTATAGAGTGGGGTACAGAGTACAGTGAGGTGGAGTAGGCAGAGAGGAGGCGGGGCAGTGTAGAGTGGGGTGCAGAGTACAGTGAGGAGGAGTAGGCAGAGAGGAGACGGGGCAGTGTAGAGTGGGGTGCAGAGTACAGTGAGGGGAGCAGGCAGAGAGGAAACAGGACAGTATAGAGTGGGGTGCAGAGTACAGTGAAGAGGAGCAGGCAGAGAGGAGGCGGGGTAGTGCAGAGTGGGGTGCAGAGTACAGTGAGGAGGAGCAGGCAGAGAGGAGGCAGTGTAGAGTGGGGTGCAGAGTACAGTGAGGAGGAGCAAGCAGAGAGGAGGCGGGGCAGTATAGAGTGGGGTGCAGAGTACAATGAGGAGGAGCAGGCAGAGAGGAGGCGGGGTAGTGTAGAGTGGGGTGCAGAGTACAATGAGGAGCAGCAGGCAGAGAGGAGGCGGGGCATTACAGAGTGGGGTGCAGAGTACAGTGAGGAGGAGCAGGCAGAGAGGAGGCGGGGCAGTATAGAGTGGGGTGCAGAGTACAGTGAGGAGGAGCAGGCAGAGAGGAGGCGGGGCAGTGTAGAGTGGGGTACAGAGTACAGTGAGGAGGAGCAGGCAGAGAGGAGGCGGGGCAGTGTAGAGTGGGGTGCAGAGTACAGTGAGGAGGAACAGGAAGAGAGGAGGTGGGGCAGTATAGAGTGGGGTGCAGAGTACAGTGAGGAGGAGCAGGCAGAGAGGAGGCGGGGCAGTATAGAGTGGGGTGCAGAGTACAGTGAGGAGGAACAGGCAGAGAGGAGGCGGGGCAGTGTAGAGTGGGGTACAGAGTACAGTGAGGAGGAGCAGGCAGAGAGGAGGCGGGGCAGTGTAGAGTGGGTTGCAGAGTACAGTGAGGAGGAGCAGGCAGAGAGGAGGCGGGGCAGTATAGATTGGTGTACAGAGTGCAGTGAGGAGGAGCAGGCAGAGAGGAGGTGGGGCAGTATAGAGTGGGGTACAGAGTACAGTGAGGAGGAGCAGGCAGAGAGGAGGCGGGGCAGTGTAGAGTGGGGTGCAGAGTACAGTGAGGAGGAGCAGGAAGAGAGGAGGCGGGGCAGTATAGAGTGGGCTACAGAGTAAAGTGAGGAGGAGCAGGAAGAGAGGAGGCGGGGCAGTATAGAGTGGGGTGCAGAGTACAGTGAGGGGAGCAGGCAGAGAGGAGGCAGGGCAGTGTAGAGTGGGGTGCAGAGTACAGTGAGGAGGAGCAGGAAGAGAGGAGGCGGGGCAGTATAGAGTGGGGTGCAGAGTGCAGTGAGGAGGAGCAGGCAGAGAGGAGGTGGGGCAGTGTAGAGTGGGGTGCAGAGTACAGTGAGGAGGAGCAGGAAGAGAGGAGGCGGGGCAGTGTAGAGTGGGGTGCAGAGTACAGTGAGGAGGCGGGGCAGTGTAGAGTGGGGTGCAGAGTACAGTGAGGAGGGTAGCAGGCAGAGAGGAGGCGGGGCAGTGTAGAGTGGGATGCAGAGTACAGTGAGGAGGAGCAGGCAGAGAGGAGGCGGGGCAGTATAGAGTGGGGTGCAGACTGAGTACAGTGAGGAGGAGCAGGCAGAGAGGAGGCGGGGCAGTGTAGAGTGGGATGCAGAGTACAGTGAGGAGGAGCAGGCAGAGAGGAGGCGGGGCAGTGTAGAGTGGGATGCAGAGTACAGTGAGGAGTAACAGGCAGAGAGGAGGCGGGGTAGTGTAGAGTGGGGTGCAGAGTACAGTGAGGAGGAGCAGGCAGAGAGGAGGCGGGGCAGTGTAGAGTGGGGTACAGAGTACAGTGAGGAGGAGCAGGCAGAGAGGAGGCGGGGCAGTGTAGAGTGGGGTGCAGAGTACAGTGAGGAGGAGCAGGCAGAGAGGAGGCGGGGCAGTATAGAGTGCGGTGCAGAGTACAGTGAGGAGGAGCAGGCAGAGAGGAGGCGGGGCAGTATAGAGTGGGGTGCAGAGTACAGTGAGGAGGAGCAGGCAGAGAGGAGGCGGGGCAGTGTAGAGTGGGGTACAGAGTACAGTGAGGAGGAGCAGGCAGAGAGGAGGCGGGGCAGTGTAGAGTGGGGTGCAGAGTACAGTGAGGAGGAACAGGAAGAGAGGAGGTGGGGCAGTATAGAGTGGGGTGCAGAGTACAGTGAGGAGGAGCAGGCAGAGAGGAGGCGGGGCAGTATAGAGTGGGGTGCAGAGTACAGTGAGGAGGAACAGGCAGAGAGGAGGCGGGGCAGTGTAGAGTGGGGTACAGAGTACAGTGAGGAGGAGCAGGCAGAGAGGAGGCGGGGCAGTGTAGAGTGGGTTGCAGAGTACAGTGAGGAGGAGCAGGCAGAGAGGAGGCGGGGCAGTATAGATTGGTGTACAGAGTGCAGTGAGGAGGAGCAGGCAGAGAGGAGGTGGGGCAGTATAGAGTGGGGTACAGAGTACAGTGAGGAGGAGCAGGCAGAGAGGAGGCGGGGCAGTGTAGAGTGGGGTGCAGAGTACAGTGAGGAGGAGCAGGAAGAGAGGAGGCGGGGCAGTATAGAGTGGGCTACAGAGTAAAGTGAGGAGGAGCAGGAAGAGAGGAGGCGGGGCAGTATAGAGTGGGGTGCAGAGTACAGTGAGGGGAGCAGGCAGAGAGGAGGCAGGGCAGTGTAGAGTGGGGTGCAGAGTACAGTGAGGAGGAGCAGGAAGAGAGGAGGCGGGGCAGTATAGAGTGGGGTGCAGAGTGCAGTGAGGAGGAGCAGGCAGAGAGGAGGTGGGGCAGTGTAGAGTGGGGTGCAGAGTACAGTGAGGAGGAGCAGGAAGAGAGGAGGCGGGGCAGTGTAGAGTGGGGTGCAGAGTACAGTGAGGAGGCGGGGCAGTGTAGAGTGGGGTGCAGAGTACAGTGAGGAGGGTAGCAGGCAGAGAGGAGGCGGGGCAGTGTAGAGTGGGATGCAGAGTACAGTGAGGAGGAGCAGGCAGAGAGGAGGCGGGGCAGTATAGAGTGGGGTGCAGACTGAGTACAGTGAGGAGGAGCAGGCAGAGAGGAGGCGGGGCAGTGTAGAGTGGGATGCAGAGTACAGTGAGGAGGAGCAGGCAGAGAGGAGGCGGGGCAGTGTAGAGTGGGATGCAGAGTACAGTGAGGAGTAACAGGCAGAGAGGAGGCGGGGTAGTGTAGAGTGGGGTGCAGAGTACAGTGAGGAGGAGCAGGCAGAGAGGAGGCGGGGCAGTGTAGAGTGGGGTACAGAGTACAGTGAGGAGGAGCAGGCAGAGAGGAGGCGGGGCAGTGTAGAGTGGGGTGCAGAGTACAGTGAGGAGGAGCAGGCAGAGAGGAGGCGGGGCAGTATAGAGTGCGGTGCAGAGTACAGTGAGGAGGAGCAGGAAGAGAGAAGGCGGGGCAGTATAGAGTGGGGTGCAGAGTGCAGTGAGGAGGAGCAGGCAGAGAGGAGGCGGGGCAGTGTAGAGTGGGGTGCAGAGTACAGTGAGGAGGAGCAGGAAGAGAGGAGGTGGGGCAGTGTAGAGTGGGGTGCTGAGTACAGTGAGGAGGAGCAGGCAGAGAGGAGGCGGGGCAGTGTAGAGTGGGGTACAGAGTACAGTGTGGAGGAGCAGGCAGAGAGGAGGCGGGGCAGTATAGAGTGTGGTGCAGAGTACAGTGAGGAGGAGCAGGCAGAGAGGAGGCGGGGTAGTGTAGAGTGGGGTGCAGAGTACAGTGAGGAGGAGCAGGCAGAGAGGAGGCGGGGCAGTGTAGAGTGGGGTGCAGAGTACAGTGAGGAGGGTAGCAGGCAGAGAGGAGGCGGGGCAGTGTAGAGTGGGATGCAGAGTACAGTGAGGAGGAGCAGGCAGAGAGGAGGCGGGGCAGTATAGAGTGGGGTGCAGACTGAGTACAGTGAGGAGGAGCAGGCAGAGAGGAGGCGGGGCAGTGTAGAGTGGGATGCAGAATACAGTGAGGAGGAGCAGGCAGAGAGGAGGCGGGGCAGTGTAGAGTGGGATGCAGAGTACAGTGAGGAGGAGCAGGCAGAGAGGAGGCGGGGTAGTGTAGAGTGGGGTGCAGTGTACAGTGAGGAGGAGCAGGCAGAGAGGAGGCGGGGCAGTGTAGAGTGGGGTACAGAGTACAGTGAGGAGGAGCAGGCAGAGAGGAGGCGGGGCAGTGTAGAGTGGGGTGCAGAGTACAGTGAGGAGGAGCAGGCAGAGAGGAGGCGGGGCAGTGTAGAGTGGGGTGCAGAGTATAGTGAGGAGGAGCAGGCAGAGAGGAGGCAGGGCAGTGTAGAGTGGGGTACAGAGTACAGTGAGGAGGAGCAGGCAGAGAGGAGGCGGGGCAGTGTAGAGTGGGGTGCAGAGTACAGTGAGGAGGAGCAGGCAGAGAGGAGGTGGGGCAGTGTAGAGTGGGGTGCAGAGTACAGTGAGGAGGAGCAGGCAGAGAGGAGGCAGGGCAGTGTAGAGTGGGGTGCAGAGTACAGTGAGGAGGAGCAGGCAGAGAGGAGGCAGGGCAGTGTAGAGTGGGGTACAGAGTACAGTGAGGAGGAGCAGGCAGAGAGGAGGCGGGGCAGTATAGAGTGGGGTGCAGAGTACAGTGAGGAGGAACAGGCAGAGAGGAGGCGGGGCAGTGTAGAGTGGTGTGCAGAGTACAGTGAGGAGGAGCAGGCAGAGAGGAGGCGGGGCAGTGTAGAGTGGGCTACAGAGTACAGTGAGGAGGAGCAGGCAGAGAGGAGGCGGGGCAGTATAGAGTGGTGTACAGAGTACAGTGAGGAGGAGCAGGAAGAGAGGAGGCGGGGCAGTGTAGAGTGGGGTGCAGAGTACAGTGAGGAGGAGCAGGCAGAGAGGAGGCGGGGTAGTGTAGAGTGGGGTACAGAGTACAGTGTGGAGGAGCAGGCAGAGAGGAGGCGGGGCAGTGTAGAGTGGGATGCAGAGTACAGTGAGGAGGAACAGGCAGAGAGGAGGCGGGGCAGTGTAGAGTGGGGTGCAGAGTACAGTGAGGAGGAGCAGGCAGAGAGGAGGCGGGGCAGTATAGAGTGGGCTACAGAGTACAGTGAGGAGCAGGCAGAGAGGAGGTGGGGCAGTGTAGAGTGGGCTACAGAGTACAGTGAGGAGGAGCAGGCAGAGAGGAGGCGGGGCAGTGTAGAGTGGGGTGCAGAGTACAGTGAGGGGAGCAGGCAGAGAGGAAACAGGGCAGTATAGAGTGGGGTACAGAGTACAGTGAGGTGGAGTAGGCAGAGAGGAGGCGGGGCAGTGTAGAGTGGGGTGCAGAGTACAGTGAGGAGGAGTAGGCAGAGAGGAGACGGGGCAGTGTAGAGTGGGGTGCAGAGTACAGTGAGGGGAGCAGGCAGAGAGGAAACAGAACAGTATAGAGTGGGGTGCAGAGTACAGTGAAGAGGAGCAGGCAGAGAGGAGGCGGGGTAGTGCAGAGTGGGGTGCAGAGTACAGTGAGGAGGAGCAGGCAGAGAGGAGGCAGTGTAGAGTGGGGTGCAGAGTACAGTGAGGAGGAGCAAGCAGAGAGGAGGCGGGGCAGTATAGAGTGGGGTGCAGAGTACAATGAGGAGGAGCAGGCAGAGAGGAGGCGGGGTAGTGTAGAGTGGGGTGCAGAGTACAATGAGGAGCAGCAGGCAGAGAGGAGGCGGGGCATTACAGAGTGGGGTGCAGAGTACAGTGAGAAGGAGCAGGCAGAGAGGAGGCGGGGCAGTATAGAGTGGGGTGCAGAGTACAGTGAGGAGGAGCAGGCAGAGAGGAGGCGGGGCAGTGTAGAGTGGGGTACAGAGTACAGTGAGGGGAGCAGGCAGAGAGGAAACAGGGCAGTATAGAGTGGGGTGCAGAGTACAGTGAGGAGGAGCAGGCAGAGAGGAGGCGGGGCAGTGTAGAGTGGGGTGCAGAGTACAGTGAGGAGGAGCAGGCAGAGAGGAGGCGGGGCAGTGTAGAGTGGGGTACAGAGTACAGTGAGGAGGAGCAGGCAGAGAGTAGGCGGGGCAGTGTAGAGTGGGGTGCAGAGTACAGTGAGGAGGAACAGGCAGAGAGGAGGCGGGGCAGTGTAGAGTGGGGTGCAGAGTACAGTGAGGAGGAACAGGCAGAGAGGAGGCGGGGCAGTGTAGAGTGGGGTGCAGAGTACAGTGAGGAGGAGCAGGCAGAGAGGAGGCGGGGCAGTGTAGAGTGGGGTGCAGAGTACAGTGAGGAGGAGCAGGCAGAGAGGAGGCGGGGCAGTGTAGAGTGGGGTGCAGAGTACAGTGAGGAGGAACAGGCAGAGAGGAGGCGGGGCAGTGTAGAGTGGGGTGCAGAGTACAGTGAGGAGTAACAGGCAGAGAGGAGGCGGGGCAGTGTAGAGTGGGGTGCAGAGTGCAGTGAGGAGGAGCAGGCAGAGAGGAAGCGGGGCAGTGTAGAGTGGGGTGCAGAGTGCAGTGAGGAGGAGCAGGCAGAGAGGAGGCGTGGCAGTGTAGAGTGGGATGCAGAGTACAGTAAGGAGGAACAGGCAGAGAGGAGGCGGGGCAGTGTAAAGTGGGGTGCAGAGTACAGTGAGGAGCAGCAGGCAGAGAGGAGGCGGGGCAGTGTAGAGTGGGGTGCAGAGTACAATGAGGAGGAGCAGGCAGAGAGGAGGCGGGGTAGTGTAGAGTAGGGTGCAGAGTACAATGAGGAGCAGCAGGCAGAGAGGAGGCGGGGCATTACAGAGTGGGGTGCAGAGTACAGTGAGGAGGAGCAGGCAGAGAGGAGGCGGGGCAGTATAGAGTGGGGTGCAGAGTACAGTGAGGAGGAGCAGGCAGAGAGGAGGCGGGGCAGTGTAGAGTGGGGTACAGAGTACAGTGAGGGGAGCAGGCAGAGAGGAAACAGGGCAGTATAGAGTGGGGTGCAGAGTACAGTGAGGAGGAGCAGGCAGAGAGGAGGCGGGGCAGTGTAGAGTGGGGTACAGAGTACAGTGAGGAGGAACAGGCAGAGAGGAGGCGGGGCACTGTAGAGTGGGGTGCAGAGTACAGTGAGGAGGAGCAGGCAGAGAGGAGGCTGGGCAGTGTAGAGTGGGGTGCAGAGTACAGTGAGGAGGAGCAGGCAGAGAGGAGGCGGGGCAGTGTAGAGTGGGGTGCAGAGTACAGTGAGGAGGAACAGGCAGAGAGGAGGCGGGGCAGTGTAGAGTGGGGTGCAGAGTACAGTGAGGAGTAACAGGCAGAGAGGAGGCGGGGCAGTGTAGAGTGGGGTGCAGAGTGCAGTGAGGAGGAGCAGGCAGAGAGGAAGCGGGGCAGTGTAGAGTGAGGTGCAGAGTGCAGTGAGGAGGAGCAGGCAGAGAGGAGGCGTGGCAGTGTAGAGTGGGAGGCAGAGTACAGTAAGGAGGAACAGGCAGAGAGGAGGCGGGGCAGTGTAAAGTGGGGTGCAGAGTACAGTGAGGAGCAGCAGGCAGAGAGGAGGCGGGGCAGTGTAGAGTGGGGTGCAGAGTACAGTGAGGAGGAACAGGCAGAGAGGAGGCGGGGCAGTGTAGAGTGGGGTGCAGAGTACAGTGAGGAGGAGCAGGCAGAGAGGAGGCGGGGCAGTGTAGAGTGGGATGCAGAGTACAGTGAGGAGGAACAGGCAGAGAGGAGGCGGGGCAGTGTAGAGTGGGGTGCAGAGTACAGTGAGGAGCAGCAGGCAGAGAGGAGGCGGGGCAGTGTAGAGTGGGGTGCAGAGTACAGTGAGGAGCAGCAGGCAGAGAGGAGGCGGGGCAGTGTAGAGTGGGGTGCAGAGTACAGTGAGGAGGAGCAGGCAGAGAGGAGGCGGGGCAGTGTAGAGTGGGGTGCAGAGTACAGTGAGGAGGAGCAGGCAGAGAGGAGGTGGGGCAGTATAGAGTGGGGTACAGAGTACAGTGAGGAGGAGGCAGAGAGGAGGCGGGGCAGTGTAGAGTGGGGTGCAGAGTACAGTGAGGAGGAGCAGGCAGAGAGGAGGCGGGGCAGTGTAGAGTGGGGTGCAGAGTACAGTGAGGAGGAGCAGGCAGAGAGGAGGCGGGGCAGTGTAGAGTGGGGTGCAGAGTACAGTGAGGTGGATCAGGCAGAGAGGAGGCGGGGCAGTGTAGAGTGGGGTGCAGAGTACAGTGAGGAGGAACAGGCAGAGAGGAGGCGGGGCAGTATAGAGTGGGGTGCAGAGTACAGTGAGGAGGAACAGGCAGAGAGGAGGCGGGGCAGTGTAGAGTGGGGTGCAGAGTACAGTGAGGAGGAACAGGCAGAGAGGAGGTGGGGCAGTGTAGAGTGGGGTGCAGAGTACAGTGTGGAGGAGCAGGCAGAGAGGAGGCGGGGCAGTGTAGAGTGGGGTGCAGAGTACAGTGAGGAGGGTAGCAGGAAGAGAGGAGGCGGGGCAGTATAGAGTGGGTGCAGAGTACAGTGAGGAGGAGCAGGCAGAGAGGAGGCGGGGCAGTGTAGAGTGGGGTGCAGAGTACAGTGAGGAGGAGCAGGCAGAGAGGAGGCGGGGCAGTGTAGAGTGGGGTGCAGAGTACAGTGAGGAGGAACAGGCAGAGAGGAGGCGGGGCAGTATAGAGTGGGTGCAGAGTGCAGTGAGGAGGAGCAGGCAGAGAGGAGGCGGGGCAGTGTAGAGTGGGGTGCAGAGTGCAGTGAGGAGGAGCAGGCAGAGAGGAGGCGGGGCAGTGTAGAGTGGGGTGCAGAGTGCAGTGAGGAGGAGCAGGCAGAGAGGAGGCGGGGTAGTGTAGAGTGGGGTGCAGAGTACAGTGAGGAGGAGCAGGCAGAGAGGAGGCGGGGCAGTGTAGAGTGGGGTGCAGAGTACAGTGAGGAGGAGCAAGCAGAGAGGAGGCGGGGCAGTGTAGAGTGGGGTGCAGAGTACAGTGAGGAGGAGCAGGCAGAGAGGAGGTGGGGCAGTATAGAGTGGGGTGCAGAGTACAGTGAGGAGGAACAGGCAGAGAGGAGGCAGGGCAGTGTAGAGTGGGGTACAGAGTACAGTGAGGAGGAGCAGGCAGAGAGGAGGCGGGGCAGTGTAGAGTGGGGTGCAGAGTACAGTGAGGAGGAGCAGGCAGAGAGGAGGCGGGGCAGTATAGAGTGGGGTGCAGAGTACAGTGAGGAGGAACAGGCAGAGAGGAGGCAGGGCAGTGTAGAGTGGGGTGCAGAGTACAGTGAGGAGGAGCAGGCAGACAGGAGGCGGGGCAGTGTAGAGTGGGGTGCAGAGTACAGTGAGG
Source organism: Pseudophryne corroboree (assembly GCF_028390025.1). Classification (NCBI taxonomy): domain Eukaryota; kingdom Metazoa; phylum Chordata; class Amphibia; order Anura; family Myobatrachidae; genus Pseudophryne; species Pseudophryne corroboree. The sequence continues at coordinate 8,690,332 of NC_086448.1, forward strand.
AGGGACAGGCAGAGAGGAGGCGGGGCAGTATAGAGTAGGGTGCAGAGTACAGTGAGGAGGAGCAGGCAGAGAGGAGGCGGGGCAGTATAGAGTGGGGTGCAGAGTACAGTGAGGAGGAACAGGCAGAGAGGAGGCAGGGCAGTGTAGAGTGGGGTACAGAGTACAGTGAGGAGGAGCAGGCAGACAGGAGGCGGGGCAGTGTAGAGTGGGGTGCAGAGTACAGTGAGGAGGGTAGCAGGCAGAGAGGAGGCGGGGCAGTGTAGAGTGGGGTGCAGAGTACAGTGAGGAGGGTAGCAGGCAGAGAGGAGGCGGGGCAGTATAGAGTGGGGTGCAGAGTACAGTGAGGAGGGTAGCAGGCAGAGAGGAGGCGGGGCAGTGTAGAGTGGGGTGCAGAGTGCAGTGAGGAGGAGCAGGCAGAGAGGAGGCGGGGCAGTGTAGAGTGGGGTGCAGAGTACAGTGAGGAGGAACAAGCACACAATGGAAGTCTCTGTAAGCACTAGCTTTAGAAATGCTGATGATGATAACAACCATAGCTGATGGCATGCAGCAGATAATCACAATAGATGATAAACAGCTGTAGATGATGAATTGTGGTTGCATCTCCAGGCAGCAGGAACCTAGATGACTGAACAAAGTTCTGTGATATAGACAGAGAGCAGATGATAAATAGCATACACAGAGACTGGCAGTGGTGAGCTGGTGCAGCAGAGGGTTGGAAGCTGAATGGAAAACAGCAGCACTGGTCAGGGACCAAACAACAGGACATGGCTTGTAGGATATTGTCAGTGGATTTCTGGAACAGGTACAAGGACAAGAACTATTACAGAAGGAAGGTGTTACTCTGCCAATGTGCAGCAGGCCAGAGCAGTTTTAAATAGGCAGCAGTGAATGCTCATAAGTTGTTGAAGTCATGTGACCGCTGCTGTAGTGCAGGGATTGGTTTAGCAAATGACATGCAGAATCCAAAACTAGGTTTGCCATAATATCTCTTTAATATGGGACACCTATGATTTACACAGGTTATGTGACGGTTAAAAACCAGGTGCAATGCAAGCTTGAATTTAGCCAGCCACAGAACCTGTGTAAATCATAGGTGCCCCGAATTAAAGGGATATTACAAAAATGGCTGTGCCCATGCAACCAGGTGGTTTGTTACAAACATGTCAGGAAGCAAGGTGATTGCTGTGGCTGACCCAGAGACTTGTGGACAGCAATGATACGACAGCATTGGTACAGTATGTAGGAATAAGACCACAGTTCATGACAGCAGGGTGGTAAAGAGTGGGGTGTGAGATGCGGGCAGATAGGAGGCAGGTGGTAAAGAGTGGGGTGTGAGGAGCAGGCAGATAGGAGGTGGGGCAGTATAGAGTGGTGTTTGGAGGACTTGACAGAGAGGAGGTGGTACAGAGTGGACTGTGAGGATCATGCAGATAGGAGGTGGAGCAGAATAGAATGGGGTGTGAGGAGTGGGCAGAGAGGAGAGAGTGGCACAGAGTGGGCTTTGAGGAGTGGGCAGATAGAAGACAGGTGGTACAGAGTGGGGTGTGAGCACCGTGCAGTTAGGAGGTGGAGCAATATACAGTGGGGTGTGAGGAATGGGCAGAGAGAAGGCAGGCGGTACAGAGTGGGGTGTGAGGACCGGGCAGAAGGGAGGTGGAGCAGTATAGAGTGGGGTGTGAGGAGTGGGCAGAGAGGAGAGAGTGGCACAGAGTGGGCTGTGAGGATCGTGCAGATAGGAGGTGGAGCAGAATAGAGTGCGGTGTGAGGAGTGGGCATATAGAAGACAGGTGGTAAAGAGTGGAGTGTGAGTAATGGGCAGATAGGAGGTGGAGCAGAATAGAGTGGGGTGTGAGGAGTTGGCAGATAGAAGACAGGTGGTACAGAGTGAGGTGTGAGGACTGTGCAGTTAGGAGGTGGAGCAATATACAGTGGGGTGTGAGGAGCGGGCAGAGAGGAGGGAGAGTAGTACAGAGTGGGGTGTGAGGAGTAGGCAGTATAGAGTGGGGTGTGGATAAGTTGGCAGAGAGGAGGTGGAGTGGTAGAGTTTGTGAGTGGGCAGGATGAATGGTACAGAATAAAATATGAGATGGGACAGAGCTTTTCAGAGGACAGATGGAGAAGTGAGGGGGCCGTGGCTGGCTGGGGCTGGGAGGGGCCGGACTTTGGTGACCCAGTATATGCTGGGTCCTTTTACTGGTTTACCAATAATTCATCACCATTGGTCACTGTGCTGCTTTCCCAGCAGTAGGGCTTTACAGTCTACTATATATCAGTTACAGTATTTAATGATTGCAATTATACAGGGGTAAATAACGGAGATGTTCCCTACAGATAATGAGCAATAACATACCTCGTACATGGTGGAATGAAGATTCCGTATAAAATTACTTGCACCTACAATAATCTCCAGTAAATCTGGGTCCTCATACTCAAAGCGCTTCCCGATAAGTCTGTGCATGACCATATTTCCCGCAGCACTGGCCATAAGATTGTAAGGGTTGAAGGCCTTTCCTGGGGAAACAATGTTATTCATTAGCAAAGTCTCCTCACTGTGGGGTACATTTACTAAAGTGTGAGTTTTTAGTAGTGGAGATGTTGCCCACAGCAACCAATCACATTCTGCTTATTATATTACCAAGCAGCTTCTAGAACAGGGGTGGGCAATTATTTCAGTTGGGGGGGCACACAAAATATGTTATACAATATCTACAGTATCACAAAAAATGCAGTAAGAGTTTCATCATGAATATTTTAATTTACAATGCAAGTAGCATAAGAAGACGAAGACTGATACAATGTAGAAAACATGAAATGTGTAGGTAGGAGTACAAGGTACAGGGATGATGATGATGATGATGATGATGATGAAGAGGAGGAGAAGAGAGAAGAATAATGAACAATCCAGTCTTATACCCCATTCACACCGCACAAATAACCAGGTATTGACACGGCAATATCACAGGTCGGTGTGCGGTGTGTAAGGGGCCATGGTCGAATTTCCAGGTCGCCTGACTCGGTAATTCAACCCGTGAATAAAGCCGTGTTATTCCCGGGTTGAATACCGGGTCAGTGGTAGTGTGAACGGATTGCCTGGTTGATGCGACCCGGGACCCATTCACTACCTAGGGAGAGGCGGCGTGGGGATGAGCTCATCAACCAGCGCCGGCTTCTCCCCCTGCCCCACTGCCGGCTCTGCCCCCCATCGCTACGGCAACCCAACCCAGCATATTCTTAGGTCAGGAAGCTGCTGTTGGGTCCAATGCCAGATCCCACCAGGGAAGGAGCCATTTCCAATTCCCTGGTGGGTCCGGCATTGGCGATGTGAAAGGGGTATTAGGGGGCTATTCAGTACGGATTGCAGATTCTGCCCTTTCTATCGCATGCTGAACGGGTTCTGCAATGCAATCACAGTAATGCAAACGCCCCTTCCTGATTGACAGACACAGGCGTACGAAGGGAGGGATGGGGGAGAGGGTGGCAGGCTTGAAACGAGGGCTTGTTGTTCCCATTTTCTGGGAGTGGGGTAGCCAATGAGTGCATCGTGGATGCAGTTTCCTTGGTCTCGCAAGACCTACCGATGGTTACAATTTCATCCCAAGTGCAATCGCAATTACAGGAAGGAGCTGCTATGTACCGCCTCCTGCATTTACATTGCTGAGGATTGCAATCACAACGTTGCTGCTAACAGCTGTGTAATTGCAATCCTTAGTGAATCACCCCCGTGTTCTGATCACAGAAAATGCCTGCTCACACAGGTTGAGCCAAATAGCACCAGTGTCTTTTGTACGTGGGCCTTGAGCTTTGGAAAGCTTTGTGCAATGAGAGAGGCCGTGCTTAAAGTGGTCCTGGAGAGTTGGTGGAACTCACTGCCCTAAAGGCATTGTGCGCACCTTAGGCGCACATCACAAAAAGGGGCGTGGCCTCAAAACAGAAAGGGGCATGGTCACCCAACATGACCACAGCAGTAGCATCCCTTATACAATGCCCTCAGTAGTAGTGCCCCCTATGCAATGCCCACTGTAGTGGTTGTGACCACAGTTGTAGTGCCCCTTATGTAAAGCCCATAGTATTGGTGCCTCTTTAACAGTGCTCCCAGTAGTAGTGCCCCTTATATCCCCAGGAGTGATGCCCCTTATGAAGTGCCCCCTATGCAATGCCCTCATTAGTAGTGCCCCCAGTGGTAATGCCCCGTGTAGTTATGCCCCCAGTAGTAATGCCTCCTATAGTTATGCCCCAGTACAGAGTACAGCTGCCCCTTGTAGAGCTGCCCCCAGTACAGATGCCACCATTACAGATGCCCCCTGTAGTTATTCCCCCAGTACAGATGCCACCATTACAGATGCCCCCTGTAGTTATTCCCCCAGTACAGATGCCCCCAGTAGAAGCTGCTCCCAGTAGAGATGACCCCTGTAGTTATGCCCCAGTATAGATGCCCCCTGTAGAAGCTACCCCAGTATAGATACCCCCAGTAGAAGCTGCCCCCAGCACAGTTGCCTGCAGTAGTTATGCCTCAGTATAGATGCCCCAGTAGAAGATGCCCCCAGTACAGTGGGCCCCTCTAGTTATTCCCCAGTAGAAGCTGCCCCCCCAGTAGAAGTTGCCCCCAGTAGAAGATTCCCCCCAGTAGAAGCTACCCCCAGTAGAAGCTATCCCCAGTACAGATGCCCTCTGTAGAAGATGCCCCCAGTAGAAGAAGACCCCAGTAGAAGGTGACTCCTAGTAGCACGCTTCACACAAAAAAACAAAAAAACACAATACTCACCAGCCCCGCTCCTGCTTCTATACTGCTGACCTCCACCTGACCGCCCGCTCCTTGGATCTATGGGAGAGACGTCATGACGTCTCTCCCATAGCACCGCACACACCCAGCCGCACACAGCGGAAGCTGGAGCTCAGCAGTGAGCTCTGGCTGCCGCTGAGGGGAAGGTGCCGGCGCCCGCTGGTAACACGACCTCAGCAGGCGCCCGGCTTCCCCATGCTGCTCTGGACTCACATTCTGGGTTAGGTGAGCTGGAGGAGACGGAACTGCATCTCCAATTGGAACTGATGGATCACAGTACCGCCCCTTTCCGGCTACTTTAACCTCTGGAGAGAGGCATACAACCGGGGAAGAGGCTCTGATATGAATTGCTCTTTAAGTAAAGCACCACACTGCAAGTCAATAAGCTCAAAGTGGAGATCACAAGGTCAAATGTAAAAGGTGAGAAGACTAAAAATAAATTGTTTTCTATTGTTTAGAAGTTATTGAATCTCCATGAATATTCTCCATGTGAATTGAGTATTGATGGTACCGATGATGCATATTCTTCTCGATTTTTCTCTGAAACAGCAATTTGCTGCAAAGTGTAGAAACGAAGGAACTGCTTGTTTCCTAAATGGCGGGAGGAAAGCAGCATTTTTTCCCCACTCCAGATTTGGACACACTTATTTACCACCCAGATGGTATCGATCTAACGACTGATATGTGCAGTTTGTGACTATGCAGTTTGCATTAGTTACTGACCGAGACCCCATCTGTATGATGTTTGTATGTTCTCCCATGTGTGTATGGATTTCCTCCCACACCACAAAAATGTACTGCTAGGTGCTATGCAATTTATAGGTATCATATGTGGCTGTATCTGCATACGGAATGCTACATTACAGTGTCAGTAATATGATATGCGGCATGCCTATATTGTGTGTGTGACTGCGGCTGTATCTGCATATGAAATGCTACGTTACAGTGATATCAAGGAAAACATCCACTGATACTGTAACATAGCATTATGTATGCAGATACAGCCGCAGTCTCACACGTTATATAGGCACGCCACATATCCTATTACTGACACTGTAACATACCATTCTGTATGCAGATACAGCTGCAGTTGCATACAAAATATAGGCATGCCATATAGCATATTACTGACACTGTAGCATAGCATTCCATATGCAGATACAGCCACAGTCACACACAGAATATAGGCATGCCGCATATCCTATTACTGACACTGTAACGTAGCATTCCATATGCAGATACAGCCGCAGTCACACACAGAATATAGGCATGCCGCATATCCTATTACTGACACTGTAACGTAGCATTCCATATGCAGATACAGCCGCAGTCACACACAGAATATAGGCATGCCGCATATCCTATTACTGACACTGTAACATAGCATTCCGTATGCAGATACAGCCGCAGTCACACACAGAATATCATCATGCCGCATATCCTATTACTGACACTGTAACGTAGCATTCCGTATGCAGATACAGCCGCAGTCACACACAGAATATAGGCACGGCACATATCCTATTACTGACACCGTAACGTAGCATTTATTTACAGACACAGTCAGGTTGGGAAAAAAGAAGGGGGAGATAGTAGAATTAGGGCCAGAAAAAACATACTACTGTATGTTCTGGTTGAAGGTGATGCTTACACAGCGTATTTTCCTTCCTGTCGTTTGTGCCCCAGGGAATGCTGATGAGAAAATGAATAAGTGTTTATTTTTCCCAGCAGGTTGAGCCAAGATGTATGCTGGCCTGAGGTGATCCGCCCTGACCGGGGTGTATGGTGCTATATAGCAGGCACACCTCTAAAGATAGCCAGATCCATTTGTTTCCTTTGGATCATGGGGGTCATTCTGACCTGATCGCACGCTGCAGTTTTTCACAGCGTAGCGATCGGGTCAGAAATGCGCATGCGCCGGTGCCGCAGTGCGCCGGCGCATGGCCGTCCATCGCTGTGCTACGATCGCCTCTGCCTGATTGACAGGCAGAGGTGGTCGATGGGTGGGAGGGGGGGAAACGGCGGAGTTTGGCCACAGTTTCATGGGCGCGGTCTGGCCAACGCAGGCGTGGCCGGACCGTGCGGGGAGTGGCCCGCAGCGGCTGCGTGACGTTACACGTAGCCACTGCGGGCTGGGGAGCAAAGAGTAGCTCCCGGCCAGCACGCTAAAGCTGCGCTGGCTGGGAGCTACTCTTGAAGTGCAAAGGCATCGACGCTGTGCGATGCCTTTGCACTTCTGCGGGGGGGCGGCAGCACTGACATGCGGGGTGGACTAGACCTATGCTGGGTGTCCCCCCACATGTCTGAGTTCAGGATCGTAGCTGTGCTAAAACACAGCAGACCAGACATCACATATGAAAGGGATCATGAATAGATCCAGTAGATCATTATATAAATTGGGAATGGGAAAATCATTTTTACAAATGCAATATGATTTAGCGGAGGGATTGGGAGATATAGAATGTTGGATCTGCACTCACTCTCCAATATCATCAAAAACGTTTCCGTATGTAGCTACCCCTGTTATCTGGAGAGAGTTGAGCCAATGGGAGGAAGGATGGGAATTTCCCTCGTATCTGTCTGATCAGAAGTTTAACAATTCCAAAATGACTCTTTATATTGCTGGATGGACATTACCCCCATGGTGGAAGGCAGTACGAAATCCATCTGTCCATGGGCAGAATATGATTATACAGAAATGTTTTAATGATAAATGTATTAATACAACTATCACAGATGGTGAATTGGGTGCTATCCATTTCCCAGGAAATATGACTTTTTATTCAGAAACTGTCCCTTTGTATGACAGCCAGGAGAATGTATCCTCTTATCTTCTGCAAGTAAGTTATAATACCACGGACCCAGTGTGGAGCATAATGCTGAAGTACTCCATTACGTATAATCCAACGGACCCAGTGTGGAGCATAATGCTGAATTACTCCATGACATATAATACCACGGACCCAGTGTGGAGCATAATGCTGAATTACTCCATGACATATAATACCACGGACCCAGTGTGGAGCATAATGCTGAATTACTCAATTACATATAACACCACGGACCCAGTGTGGAGCATAATGCTGAATTACTCCATGACATATAATACCACGGACCCAGTGTGGAGCATAATGCTGAATTACTCCATGACATATAATACCACGGACCCAGTGTGGAGCATAATGCTGAATTACTCAATTACATATAACACCACGGACCCAGTGTGGAGCATAACGCTGAATTACTCCATGACATATAATACCACGGACCCAGTGTGGAGCATAATGCTGAATTACTCCATGACATATAATACCACGGACCCAGTGTGGAGCATAATGCTGAATTACTCAATTACATATAATACCACGGACCCAGTGTGGAGCATAATGCTGAATTACTCCATTACATATAATACCACAGATCCAGTGTGGAGCATAATACTGAAATACTCCATGACATACTGTATAATACCACGGACCCAGTGTGGAGCATAATGCTGAATTACTCCATTACATATAATACCACAGATCCAGTGTGGAGCATAATACTGAAATACTCCATGACATACTGTATAATACCACGGACCCAGCGTGGAGCATAATGCTGAATTACTCCATGATATATAATACTACCAGTAAGAGATCACAGTGTTCTTTACCAGGCCGCAGTAAGCTTGCTATCATGAAGGGTTGCCCTGTGCAATATACCACCAAACTGCTTTGGTATGTAAGGAAATAATCAAGGGAGGTCAGATACACCTTTCTGATGGGCACTATTTTGTCTGTGGCCCCCAAGCATATAAGTTATTTCCTGTGGGTGGATATGGTAGTTGTACCCTGGCTAGATTGTCTCTGGCTACTTGGGTACAGAAGACAAGAATCTTAAGTACTTCCCCTCCCATATGATGAGGAAGAGACCAGTGATAAATAAACTACACGCTTATGACCTAGTTTATGGTAGTGATGTGCACCGGAAATTTTTCGGGTTTTGGGTTCGGTTCCGCGGCCGTGTTTTGGATTCGAATGCGTTTTGGCAAAACCTCACCGAATTTTTTTTGTCAGATTCGGTTGTGTTTTGGATTCGGGTGTTTTTTTCAAAAAACCCTAAAAAAACTGCTTAAATCATAGAATTCGGGGGTCAGCACATGACGCAAAGAAAAAAAGAGGCGCAATGAGGTAGCTGTGTGACTAAGCTAAGCGACCCTAGTGGCCGACACAAACACCTGGCCCATCTAGGAGTGGCACTGCAGTGTCAGGCAGGATGGCCCTTCAAAAAAATACTCCCCAAACAGCACATGACGCAAAGAAAAAAAGAGGCGCAATGAGGTAGCTGTGTGACTAAGCTAAGCGACCCTAGTGGCCGACACAAACACCTGGCCCATCTAGGAGTGGCACTGCAGTGTCAGGCAGGATGGCCCTTCAAAAAAATACTCCCCAAACAGCACATGACGCAAAGAAAAAAAGAGGCGCAATGAGGTAGCTGTGTGACTAAGCTAAGCGACCCTAGTGGCCGACACAAACACCTGGCCCATCTAGGAGTGGCACTGCAGTGTCAGGCAGGATGGCCCTTCAAAAAAATACTCCCCAAACAGCACATGACGCAAAGAAAAAAATAGGCGCAATGAGGAAGCTGTGTGACTAAGCTAAGCGACCCTAGTGGCTGACACAAACACCTGGCCCATCTAGGAGTGGCACTGCAGTGTCAGGCAGGATGGCCCTTCAAAAAAATACTCCCCAAACAGCACATGACGCAAAGAAAAAAAGAGGCGCAATGAGGTAGCTGTGTGACTAAGCTAAGCGACCCTAGTGGCCGACACAAACACCTGGCCCATCTAGGAGTGGCACTGCAGTGTCAGGCAGGATGGCCCTTCAAAAAAATACTCCCCAAACAGCACATGACGCAAAGAAAAAAAGAGGCGCAATGAGGTAGCTGTGTGACTAAGCTAAGCGACCCTAGTGGCCGACACAAACACCTGGCCCATCTAGGAGTGGCACTGCAGTGTCAGGCAGGATGGCCCTTCAAAAAAATACTCCCCAAACAGCACATGACGCAAAGAAAAAAAGAGGCGCAATGAGGTAGCTGTGTGACTAAGCTAAGCGACCCTAGTGGCCGACACAAACACCTGGCCCATCTAGGAGTGGCACTGCAGTGTCAGGCAGGATGGCCCTTCAAAAAAATATTCCCCAAACAGCACATGACGCAAAGAAAAAAAGAGGCGCAATGAGGTAGCTGTGTGACTAAGCTAAGCGACCCTAGTGGCCGACACAAACACCTGGCCCATCTAGGAGTGGCACTGCAGTGTCAGGCAGGATGGCCCTTCAAAAAAATACTCCCCAAACAGCACATGATGCAAAGAAAAAAAGAGGCGCAATGAGGTAGCTGTGTGACTAAGCTAAGCGACCCTAGTGGCCGACACAAACACCTGGCCCATCTAGGAGTGGCACTGCAGTGTCAGGCAGGATGGCCCTTCAAAAAAATACTCCCCAAACAGCACATGACGCAAAGAAAAAAAGAGGCGCAATGAGGTAGCTGTGTGACTAAGCTAAGCGACCCTAGTGGCCGACACAAACACCTGGCCCATCTAGGAGTGGCACTGCAGTGTCAGGCAGGATGGCCCTTCAAAAAAATACTCCCCAAACAGCACATGACGCAAAGAAAAAAAGAGGCGCAATGAGGTAGCTGTGTGACTAAGCTAAGCGACCCTAGTGGCCGACACAAACACCTGGCCCATCTAGGAGTGGCACTGCAGTGTCAGGCAGGATGGCCCTTCAAAAAAATACTCCCCAAACAGCACATGACGCAAAGAAAAAAAGAGGCGCAATGAGGTAGCTGTGTGACTAAGCTAAGCGACCCTAGTGGCCGACACAAACACCTGGCCCATCTAGGAGTGGCACTGCAGTGTCAGGCAGGATGGCCCTTCAAAAAAATATTCCCCAAACAGCACATGACGCAAAGAAAAAAAGAGGCGCAATGAGGTAGCTGTGTGACTAAGCTAAGCGACCCTAGTGGCCGACACAAACACCTGGCCCATCTAGGAGTGGCACTGCAGTGTCAGGCAGGATGGCCCTTCAAAAAAATACTCCCCAAACAGCACATGACGCAAAGAAAAAAAGAGGCGCAATGAGGTAGCTGTGTGACTAAGCTAAGCGACCCTAGTGGCCGACACAAACACCTGGCCCATCTAGGAGTGGCACTGCAGTGTCAGGCAGGATGGCCCTTCAAAAAAATACTCCCCAAACAGCACATGACGCAAAGAAAAAAAGAGGCGCAATGAGGTAGCTGTGTGACTAAGCTAAGCGACCCTAGTGGCCGACACAAACACCTGGCCCATCTAGGAGTGGCACTGCAGTGTCAGGCAGGATGGCCCTTCAAAAAAATACTCCCCAAACAGCACATGACGCAAAGAAAAAAAGAGTCGCAATGAGGTAGCTGTGTGACTAAGCTAAGCGACCCTAGTGGCCTACACAAACACCTGGCCCATCTAGGAGTGGCACTGCAGTGTCAGGCAGGATGGCCCTTCAAAAAAATACTCCCCAAATAGCACATGACGCAAAGAAAAAAAGAGGCGCAATGAGGTAGCTGTGTGACTAAGCTAAGCGACCCTAGTGGCCGACACAAACACCTGGCCCATCTAGGAGTGGCACTGCAGTGTCAGGCAGGATGGCCCTTCAAAAAAATACTCCCCAAACAGCACATGACGCAAAGAAAAAAAGAGGCGCAATGAGGTAGCTGTGTGACTAAGCTAAGCGACCCTAGTGGCCGACACAAACACCTGGCCCATCTAGGAGTGGCACTGCAGTGTCAGGCAGGATGGCCCTTCAAAAAAATATTCCCCAAACAGCACATGACGCAAAGAAAAAAAGAGGCGCAATGAGGTAGCTGTGTGACTAAGCTAAGCGACCCTAGTGGCCGACACAAACACCTGGCCCATCTAGGAGTGGCACTGCAGTGTCAGGCAGGATGGCCCTTCAAAAAAATACTCCCCAAACAGCACATGACGCAAAGAAAAAAAGAGGCGCAATGAGGTAGCTGTGTGACTAAGCTAAGCGACCCTAGTGGCCGACACAAACACCTGGCCCATCTAGGAGTGGCACTGCAGTGTCAGGCAGGATGGCCCTTCAAAAAAATACTCCCCAAACAGCACATGACGCAAAGAAAAAAAGAGGCGCAATGAGGTAGCTGTGTGACTAAGCTAAGCGACCCTAGTGGCCGACACAAACACCTGGCCCATCTAGGAGTGGCACTGCAGTGTCAGGCAGGATGGCCCTTCAAAAAAATACTCCCCAAACAGCACATGACGCAAAGAAAAAAAGAGGCGCAATGAGGTAGCTGTGTGACTAAGCTAAGCGACCCTAGTGGCCGACACAAACACCTGGCCCATCTAGGAGTGGCACTGCAGTGTCAGGCAGGATGGCCCTTCAAAAAAATACTCCCCAAACAGCACATGACGCAAAGAAAAAAAGAGGCGCAATGAGGTAGCTGTGTGACTAAGCTAAGCGACCCTAGTGGCCGACACAAACACCTGGCCCATCTAGGAGTGGCACTGCAGTGTCAGGCAGGATGGCCCTTCAAAAAAATACTCCCCAAACAGCACATGACGCAAAGAAAAAAATAGGCGCAATGAGGAAGCTGTGTGACTAAGCTAAGCGACCCTAGTGGCTGACACAAACACCTGGCCCATCTAGGAGTGGCACTGCAGTGTCAGGCAGGATGGCCCTTCAAAAAAATACTCCCCAAACAGCACATGACGCAAAGAAAAAAAGAGGCGCAATGAGGTAGCTGTGTGACTAAGCTAAGCGACCCTAGTGGCCGACACAAACACCTGGCCCATCTAGGAGTGGCACTGCAGTGTCAGGCAGGATGGCCCTTCAAAAAAAATACTCCCCAAACAGCACATGACGCAAAGAAAAAAAGAGGCGCAATGAGGTAGCTGTGTGACTAAGCTAAGCGACCCTAGTGGCCGACACAAACACCTGGCCCATCTAGGAGTGGCACTGCAGTGTCAGGCAGGATGGCCCTTCAAAAAAATACTCCCCAAACAGCACATGACGCAAAGAAAAAAAGAGGCGCAATGAGGTAGCTGTGTGACTAAGCTAAGCGACCCTAGTGGCCGACACAAACACCTGGCCCATCTAGGAGTGGCACTGCAGTGTCAGGCAGGATGGCCCTTCAAAAAAATATTCCCCAAACAGCACATGACGCAAAGAAAAAAAGAGGCGCAATGAGGTAGCTGTGTGACTAAGCTAAGCGACCCTAGTGGCCGACACAAACACCTGGCCCATCTAGGAGTGGCACTGCAGTGTCAGGCAGGATGGCCCTTCAAAAAAATACTCCCCAAACAGCACATGATGCAAAGAAAAAAAGAGGCGCAATGAGGTAGCTGTGTGACTAAGCTAAGCGACCCTAGTGGCCGACACAAACACCTGGCCCATCTAGGAGTGGCACTGCAGTGTCAGGCAGGATGGCCCTTCAAAAAAATACTCCCCAAACAGCACATGACGCAAAGAAAAAAAGAGGCGCAATGAGGTAGCTGTGTGACTAAGCTAAGCGACCCTAGTGGCCGACACAAACACCTGGCCCATCTAGGAGTGGCACTGCAGTGTCAGGCAGGATGGCCCTTCAAAAAAATACTCCCCAAACAGCACATGACGCAAAGAAAAAAAGAGGCGCAATGAGGTAGCTGTGTGACTAAGCTAAGCGACCCTAGTGGCCGACACAAACACCTGGCCCATCTAGGAGTGGCACTGCAGTGTCAGGCAGGATGGCCCTTCAAAAAAATACTCCCCAAACAGCACATGATGCAAAGAAAAAAAGAGGCGCAATGAGGTAGCTGTGTGACTAAGCTAAGCGACCCTAGTGGCCGACACAAACACCTGGCCCATCTAGGAGTGGCACTGCAGTGTCAGGCAGGATGGCCCTTCAAAAAAATACTCCCCAAACAGCACATGACGCAAAGAAAAAAAGAGGCGCAATGAGGTAGCTGTGTGACTAAGCTAAGCGACCCTAGTGGCCGACACAAACACCTGGCCCATCTAGGAGTGGCACTGCAGTGTCAGGCAGGATGGCCCTTCAAAAAAATACTCCCCAAACAGCACATGACGCAAAGAAAAAAAGAGGCGCAATGAGGTAGCTGTGTGACTAAGCTAAGCGACCCTAGTGGCCGACACAAACACCTGGCCCATCTAGGAGTGGCACTGCAGTGTCAGGCAGGATGGCCCTTCAAAAAAATATTCCCCAAACAGCACATGACGCAAAGAAAAAAAGAGTCGCAATGAGGTAGCTGTGTGACTAAGCTAAGCGACCCTAGTGGCCGACACAAACACCTGGCCCATCTAGGAGTGGCACTGCAGTGTCAGGCAGGATGGCCCTTCAAAAAAATACTCCCCAAACAGCACATGACGCAAAGAAAAAAAGAGGCGCAATGAGGTAGCTGTGTGACTAAGCTAAGCGACCCTAGTGGCCGACACAAACACCTGGCCCATCTAGGAGTGGCACTGCAGTGTCAGGCAGGATGGCCCTTCAAAAAAATATTCCCCAAACAGCACATGACGCAAAGAAAAAAAGAGGCGCAATGAGGTAGCTGTGTGACTAAGCTAAGCGACCCTAGTGGCCGACACAAACACCTGGCCCATCTAGGAGTGGCACTGCAGTGTCAGGCAGGATGGCCCTTCAAAAAAATACTCCCCAAACAGCACATGATGCAAAGAAAAAAAGAGGCGCAATGAGGTAGCTGTGTGACTAAGCTAAGCGACCCTAGTGGCCGACACAAACACCTGGCCCATCTAGGAGTGGCACTGCAGTGTCAGGCAGGATGGCCCTTCAAAAAAATACTCCCCAAACAGCACATGACGCAAAGAAAAAAAGAGGCACAATGAGGTAGCTGTGTGACTAAGCTAAGCGACCCTAGTGGCTGACACAAACACCTGGCCCATCTAGGAGTGGCACTGCAGTGTCAGGCAGGATGGCCCTTCAAAAAAATACTCCCCAAACAGCACATGACGCAAAGAAAAAAAGAGGCGCAATTAGGTAGCTGTGTGACTAAGCTAAGCGACCCTAGTGGCCGACACAAACACCTGGCCCATCTAGGAGTGGCACTGCAGTGTCAGGCAGGATGGCCCTTCAAAAAAATATTCCCCAAACAGCACATGACGCAAAGAAAAAAAGAGGCGCAATGAGGTAGCTGTGTGACTAAGCTAAGTGACCCTAGTGGCCGACACAAACACCTGGCCCATCTAGGAGTGGCACTGCAGTGTCAGGCAGGATGGCCCTTCAAAAAAATACTCCCCAAACAGCACATGACGCAAAGAAAAAAAGAGGCGCAATGAGGTAGCTGTGTGACTAAGCTAAGCGACCCTAGTGGCCGACACAAACACCTGGCCCATCTAGGAGTGGCACTGCAGTGTCAGGCAGGATGGCCCTTCAAAAAAATACTCCCCAAACAGCACATGACGCAAAGAAAAAAAGAGGCGCAATGAGGTAGCTGTGTGACTAAGCTAAGCGACCCTAGTGGCCGACACAAACACCTGGCCCATCTAGGAGTGGCACTGCAGTGTCAGGCAGGATGGCCCTTCAAAAAAATACTCCCCAAACAGCACATGATGCAAAGAAAAAAAGAGGCGCAATGAGGTAGCTGTGTGACTAAGCTAAGCGACCCTAGTGGCCGACACAAACACCTGGCCCATCTAGGAGTGGCACTGCAGTGTCAGGCAGGATGGCCCTTCAAAAAAATATTCCCCAAACAGCACATGACGCAAAGAAAAAAAGAGTCGCAATGAGGTAGCTGTGTGACTAAGCTAAGCGACCCTAGTGGCCGACACAAACACCTGGCCCATCTAGGAGTGGCACTGCAGTGTCAGGCAGGATGGCCCTTCAAAAAAATACTCCCCAAACAGCACATGACGCAAAGAAAAAAAGAGGCGCAATGAGGTAGCTGTGTGACTAAGCTAAGCGACCCTAGTGGCCGACACAAACACCTGGCCCATCTAGGAGTGGCACTGCAGTGTCAGGCAGGATGGCCCTTCAAAAAAATATTCCCCAAACAGCACATGACGCAAAGAAAAAAAGAGGCGCAATGAGGTAGCTGTGTGACTAAGCTAAGCGACCCTAGTGGCCGACACAAACACCTGGCCCATCTAGGAGTGGCACTGCAGTGTCAGGCAGGATGGCCCTTCAAAAAAATACTCCCCAAACAGCACATGATGCAAAGAAAAAAAGAGGCGCAATGAGGTAGCTGTGTGACTAAGCTAAGCGACCCTAGTGGCCGACACAAACACCTGGCCCATCTAGGAGTGGCACTGCAGTGTCAGGCAGGATGGCCCTTCAAAAAAATACTCCCCAAACAGCACATGACGCAAAGAAAAAAAGAGGCACAATGAGGTAGCTGTGTGACTAAGCTAAGCGACCCTAGTGGCTGACACAAACACCTGGCCCATCTAGGAGTGGCACTGCAGTGTCAGGCAGGATGGCCCTTCAAAAAAATACTCCCCAAACAGCACATGACGCAAAGAAAAAAAGAGGCGCAATTAGGTAGCTGTGTGACTAAGCTAAGCGACCCTAGTGGCCGACACAAACACCTGGCCCATCTAGGAGTGGCACTGCAGTGTCAGGCAGGATGGCCCTTCAAAAAAATATTCCCCAAACAGCACATGACGCAAAGAAAAAAAGAGGCGCAATGAGGTAGCTGTGTGACTAAGCTAAGTGACCCTAGTGGCCGACACAAACACCTGGCCCATCTAGGAGTGGCACTGCAGTGTCAGGCAGGATGGCCCTTCAAAAAAATACTCCCCAAACAGCACATGATGCAAAGAAAAAAAGAGGCGCAATGAGGTAGCTGTGTGACTAAGCTGAGCGACCCTAGTGGCCGACACAAACACCTGGCCCATCTAGGAGTGGCACTGCAGTGTCAGGCAGGATGGCCCTTCAAAAAAATACTCCCCAAACAGCACATGACGCAAAGAAAAAAAGAGGCGCAATGAGGTAGCTGTGTGACTAAGCTAAGCGACCCTAGTGGCCGACACAAACACCTGGCCCATCTAGGAGTGGCACTGCAGTGTCAGGCAGGATGGCCCTTCAAAAAAATACTCCCCAAACAGCACATGACGCAAAGAAAAAAAGAGGCGCAATGAGGTAGCTGTGTGACTAAGCTAAGTGACCCTAGTGGCCGACACAAACACCTGGCCCATCTAGGAGTGGCACTGCAGTGTCAGGCAGGATGGCCCTTCAAAAAAATACTCCCCAAACAGCACATGACGCAAAGAAAAAAAGAGGCGCAATGAGGTAGCTGTGTGACTAAGCTAAGCGACCCTAGTGGCCGACACAAACACCTGGCCCATCTAGGAGTGGCACTGCAGTGTCAGGCAGGATGGCCCTTCAAAAAAATACTCCCCAAACAGCACATGACGCAAAGAAAAAAAGAGTCGCAATGAGGTAGCTGTGTGACTAAGCTAAGCGACCCTAGTGGCCGACACAAACACCTGGCCCATCTAGGAGTGGCACTGCAGTGTCAGGCAGGATGGCCCTTCAAAAAAATACTCCCCAAACAGCACATGACGCAAAGAAAAAAAGAGGCGCAATGAGGTAGCTGTGTGACTAAGCTAAGCGACCCTAGTGGCCGACACAAACACCTGGCCCATCTAGGAGTGGCACTGCAGTGTCAGGCAGGATGGCCCTTCAAAAAAATATTCCCCAAACAGCACATGACGCAAAGAAAAAAAGAGTCGCAATGAGGTAGCTGTGTGACTAAGCTAAGCGACCCTAGTGGCCGACACGAACACCTGGCCCATCTAGGAGTGGCACTGCAGTGTCAGGCAGGATGGCCCTTCAAAAAAATACTCCCCAAACAGCACATGACGCAAAGAAAAAAAGAGGCGCAATGAGGTAGCTGTGTGACTAAGCTAAGCGACCCTAGTGGCCGACACAAACACCTGGCCCATCTAGGAGTGGCACTGCAGTGTCAGGCAGGATGGCCCTTCAAAAAAATACTCCCCAAACAGCACATGACGCAAAGAAAAAAAGAGGCGCAATGAGGTAGCTGTGTGACTAAGCTAAGCGACCCTAGTGGCCGACACAAACACCTGGCCCATCTAGGAGTGGCACTGCAGTGTCAGGCAGGATGGCCCTTCAAAAAAATATTCCCCAAACAGCACATGACGCAAAGAAAAAAAGAGGCGCAATGAGGTAGCTGTGTGACTAAGCTAAGCGACCCTAGTGGCCGACACAAACACCTGGCCCATCTAGGAGTGGCACTGCAGTGTCAGGCAGGATGGCCCTTCAAAAAAATACTCCCCAAACAGCACATGACGCAAAGAAAAAAAGAGGCGCAATGAGGTAGCTGTGTGACTAAGCTAAGCGACCCTAGTGGCCGACACAAACACCTGGCCCATCTAGGAGTGGCACTGCAGTGTCAGGCAGGATGGCCCTTCAAAAAAATACTCCCCAAACAGCACATGACGCAAAGAAAAAAAGAGGCGCAATGAGGTAGCTGTGTGACTAAGCTAAGCGACCCTAGTGGCCGACACAAACACCTGGCCCATCTAGGAGTGGCACTGCAGTGTCAGGCAGGATGGCCCTTCAAAAAAATATTCCCCAAACAGCACATGACGCAAAGAAAAAAAGAGGCGCAATGAGGTAGCTGTGTGACTATGCTAAGCGACCCTAGTGGCCGACACAAACACCTGGCCCATCTAGGAGTGGCACTGCAGTGTCAGGCAGGATGGCCCTTCAAAAAAATACTCCCCAAACAGCACATGATGCAAAGAAAAAAAGAGGCGCAATGAGGTAGCTGTGTGACTAAGCTAAGCGACCCTAGTGGCCGACACAAACACCTGGCCCATCTAGGAGTGGCACTGCAGTGTCAGGCAGGATGGCCCTTCAAAAAAATACTCCCCAAACAGCACATGACGCAAAGAAAAAAAGAGGCGCAATGAGGTAGCTGTGTGACTAAGCTAAGCGACCCTAGTGGCCGACACAAACACCTGGCCCATCTAGGAGTGGCACTGCAGTGTCAGGCAGGATGGCCCTTCAAAAAAATACTCCCCAAACAGCACATGACGCAAAGAAAAAAAGAGGCGCAATGAGGTAGCTGTGTGACTAAGCTAAGCGACCCTAGTGGCCGGCACAAACACCTGGCCCATCTAGGAGTGGCACTGCAGTGTCAGGCAGGATGGCCCTTCAAAAAAATACTCCCCAAACAGCACATGACGCAAAGAAAAAAAGAGTCGCAATGAGGTAGCTGTGTGACTAAGCTAAGCGACCCTAGTGGCTGACACAAACACCTGGCCCATCTAGGAGTGGCACTGCAGTGTCAGGCAGGATGGCCCTTCAAAAAAATACTCCCCAAACAGCACATGATGCAAAGAAAAAAAGAGGCGCAATGAGGTAGCTGTGTGACTAAGCTAAGCGACCCTAGTGGCCGACACAAACACCTGGCCCATCTAGGAGTGGCACTGCAGTGTCAGGCAGGATGGCCCTTCAAAAAAATACTCCCCAAACAGCACATGACGCAAAGAAAAAAAGAGGCGCAATGAGGTAGCTGTGTGACTAAGCTAAGCGACCCTAGTGGCCGACACAAACACCTGGCCCATCTAGGAGTGGCACTGCAGTGTCAGGCAGGATGGCCCTTCAAAAAAATACTCCCCAAACAGCACATGACGCAAAGAAAAAAAGAGGCGCAATGAGGTAGCTGTGTGACTAAGCTAAGCGACCCTAGTGGCCGACACAAACACCTGGCCCATCTAGGAGTGGCACTGCAGTGTCAGGCAGGATGGCCCTTCAAAAAAATACTCCCCAAACAGCACATGACGCAAAGAAAAAAAGAGTCGCAATGAGGTAGCTGTGTGACTAAGCTAAGCGACCCTAGTGGCTGACACAAACACCTGGCCCATCTAGGAGTGGCACTGCAGTGTCAGGCAGGATGGCCCTTCAAAAAAATACTCCCCAAACAGCACATGACGCAAAGAAAAAAAGAGGCGCAATGAGGTAGCTGTGTGACTAAGCTAAGCAACCCTAGTGGCCGACACAAACACCTGGCCCATCTAGGAGTGGCACTGCAGTGACAGGCAGGATGGCCCTTCAAAAAAATATTCCCCAAACAGCACATGACGCAAAGAAAAAAAGAGGCGCAATGAGGTAGCTGTGTGACTAAGCTAAGCGACCCTAGTGGCCGACACAAACCCCTGGCCCATCTAGGAGTGGCACTGCAGTGTCAGGCAGGATGGCCCTTCAAAAAAATACTCCCCAAACAGCACATGACGCAAAGAAAAAAAGAGGCACAATGAGGTAGCTGTGTGACTAAGCTAAGCGACCCTAGTGGCTGACACAAACACCTGGCCCATCTAGGAGTGGCACTGCAGTGTCAGGCAGGATGGCCCTTCAAAAAAATACTCCCCAAACAGCACATGACGCAAAGAAAAAAAGAGGCGCAATGAGGTAGCTGTGTGACTAAGCTAAGCGACCCTAGTGGCCGACACAAACACCTGGCCCATCTAGGAGTGGCACTGTAGTGTCAGGCAGGATGGCCCTTCAAAAAAATACTCCCCAAACAGCTCATGACGCAAAGAAAAAAAGAGGCGCAATGAGGAAGCTGTGTGACTAAGCTAAGCGACCCTAGTGGGCGACACAAATACCTGGCCCATCTAGGAGTGGCACTGCAGTGTCAGGCAGGATGGCCCTTCAAAAAAATACTCCCCAAACAGCACATGACGCAAAGAAAAAAAGAGGCGCAATGAGGTAGCTGTGTGACTAAGCTAAGCGACCCTAGTGGCCGACACAAACACCTGGCCCATCTAGGAGTGGCACTGCAGTGTCAGGCAGGATGGCCCTTCAAAAAAATACTCCACAAACAGCACATGACGCAAAGAAAAAAAGAGTCGCAATGAGGTAGCTGTGTGACTAAGCTAAGCGACCCTAGTGGCCGACACAAACACCTGGCCCATCTAGGAGTGGCACTGCAGTGTCAGGCAGGATGGCCCTTCAAAAAAATACTCCCCAAACAGCACATGACGCAAAGAAAAAAAGAGGCGCAATGAGGTAGCTGTGTGACTAAGCTAAGCGACCCTAGTGGCTGACACAAACACCTGGCCCATCTAGGAGTGGCACTGCAGTGTCAGGCAGGATGGCCCTTCAAAAAAATACTCCCCAAACAGCACATGACGCAAAGAAAAAAAGAGGCGCAATGAGGTAGCTGTGTGACTAAGCTAAGCGACCCTAGTGGCCGGCACAAACACCTGGCCCATCTAGGAGTGGCACTGCAGTGTCAGGCAGGATGGCCCTTCAAAAAAATACTCCCCAAACAGCACATGACGCAAAGAAAAAAAGAGTCGCAATGAGGTAGCTGTGTGACTAAGCTAAGCGACCCTAGTGGCTGACACAAACACCTGGCCCATCTAGGAGTGGCACTGCAGTGTCAGGCAGGATGGCCCTTCAAAAAAATACTCCCCAAACAGCACATGATGCAAAGAAAAAAAGAGGCGCAATGAGGTAGCTGTGTGACTAAGCTAAGCGACCCTAGTGGCCGACACAAACACCTGGCCCATCTAGGAGTGGCACTGCAGTGTCAGGCAGGATGGCCCTTCAAAAAAATACTCCCCAAACAGCACATGACGCAAAGAAAAAAAGAGGCGCAATGAGGTAGCTGTGTGACTAAGCTAAGCGACCCTAGTGGCCGACACAAACACCTGGCCCATCTAGGAGTGGCACTGCAGTGTCAGGCAGGATGGCCCTTCAAAAAAATACTCCCCAAACAGCACATGACGCAAAGAAAAAAAGAGGCGCAATGAGGTAGCTGTGTGACTAAGCTAAGCGACCCTAGTGGCCGACACAAACACCTGGCCCATCTAGGAGTGGCACTGCAGTGTCAGGCAGGATGGCCCTTCAAAAAAATACTCCCCAAACAGCACATGACGCAAAGAAAAAAAGAGTCGCAATGAGGTAGCTGTGTGACTAAGCTAAGCGACCCTAGTGGCTGACACAAACACCTGGCCCATCTAGGAGTGGCACTGCAGTGTCAGGCAGGATGGCCCTTCAAAAAAATACTCCCCAAACAGCACATGACGCAAAGAAAAAAAGAGGCGCAATGAGGTAGCTGTGTGACTAAGCTAAGCAACCCTAGTGGCCGACACAAACACCTGGCCCATCTAGGAGTGGCACTGCAGTGACAGGCAGGATGGCCCTTCAAAAAAATATTCCCCAAACAGCACATGACGCAAAGAAAAAAAGAGGCGCAATGAGGTAGCTGTGTGACTAAGCTAAGCGACCCTAGTGGCCGACACAAACCCCTGGCCCATCTAGGAGTGGCACTGCAGTGTCAGGCAGGATGGCCCTTCAAAAAAATACTCCCCAAACAGCACATGACGCAAAGAAAAAAAGAGGCACAATGAGGTAGCTGTGTGACTAAGCTAAGCGACCCTAGTGGCTGACACAAACACCTGGCCCATCTAGGAGTGGCACTGCAGTGTCAGGCAGGATGGCCCTTCAAAAAAATACTCCCCAAACAGCACATGACGCAAAGAAAAAAAGAGGCGCAATGAGGTAGCTGTGTGACTAAGCTAAGCGACCCTAGTGGCCGACACAAACACCTGGCCCATCTAGGAGTGGCACTGTAGTGTCAGGCAGGATGGCCCTTCAAAAAAATACTCCCCAAACAGCTCATGACGCAAAGAAAAAAAGAGGCGCAATGAGGAAGCTGTGTGACTAAGCTAAGCGACCCTAGTGGGCGACACAAATACCTGGCCCATCTAGGAGTGGCACTGCAGTGTCAGGCAGGATGGCCCTTCAAAAAAATACTCCCCAAACAGCACATGACGCAAAGAAAAAAAGAGGCGCAATGAGGTAGCTGTGTGACTAAGCTAAGCGACCCTAGTGGCCGACACAAACACCTGGCCCATCTAGGAGTGGCACTGCAGTGTCAGGCAGGATGGCCCTTCAAAAAAATACTCCACAAACAGCACATGACGCAAAGAAAAAAAGAGTCGCAATGAGGTAGCTGTGTGACTAAGCTAAGCGACCCTAGTGGCCGACACAAACACCTGGCCCATCTAGGAGTGGCACTGCAGTGTCAGGCAGGATGGCCCTTCAAAAAAATACTCCCCAAACAGCACATGACGCAAAGAAAAAAAGAGGCGCAATGAGGTAGCTGTGTGACTAAGCTAAGCGACCCTAGTGGCTGACACAAACACCTGGCCCATCTAGGAGTGGCACTGCAGTGTCAGGCAGGATGGCCCTTCAAAAAAATACTCCCCAAACAGCACATGACGCAAAGAAAAAAAGAGGCGCAATGAGGTAGCTGTGTGACTAAGCTAAGCGACCCTAGTGGCCGTCACAAACACCTGGCCCATCTAGGAGTGGCACTGCAGTGTCAGGCAGGATGGCCCTTCAAAAAAATACTCCCCAAACAGCACATGACGCAAAGAAAAAAAGAGGCGCAATGAGGTAGCTGTGTGACTAAGCTAAGTGACCCTAGTGGCTGACACAAACACCTGGCCCATCTAGGAGTGGCACTGCAGTGTCAGGCAGGATGGCCCTTCAAAAAAATACTCCCCAAACAGCACATGACGCGAAGAAAAAAAGAGGCGCAATGAGGTAGCTGTGTGACTAAGCTAAGCGACCCTAGTGGCCGACACAAACACCTGGCCCATCCTGGAGTGGCACTGCAGTGTCATGCAGGATGGCCCTTCAAAAAAATACTCCCCAAACAGCACATGACGCAAAGAAAAAAAGAGGCGCACTTGCAGGGGGCGTGCAAATGGTGGAAGGCGCAAGCTCTTCCCGTCCAGTGTTGGGAAGGTCAGGCATCGCAACCGACACAATTGGACTCTCCTTGGGGATTTGTGATTTTGAAGAACGCACAGTTCTTTGCTGTGCTTTTGCCAGCTTAAGTCTTTTCTTTTTTCTAGCGAGAGGATGAGTGCTTCCATCCTCATGTGAAGCTGAACCACTAGCCATGAACATAGGCCAGGGCCTCAGCCGTTCCTTGCCACTCCATGTCGTAAATGGCATATTGGCAAGTTTACGCTTCTCCTCAGACGCCTTTAATTTTGATTTTTGAGTCATTTTACTGATCTTTTGTGTTTTGGATTTTACATGCTCTGTACTATGACATTGGGCATCGGCCTTGGCAGACGACGTTGATGGCATTTCATCGTCTCGGCCATGACTAGTGGTAGCAGCTTCAGCACAAGGTGGAAGTGGATCTTGATCTTTCCCTATTTTTTTATCCTCCACATTTTTGTTCTCCATATTTTAATGCGCACAACTAAAAGCCACCACAGGTATACAATGTAGATGGATGGATAGTGTAGTATTGTATTACTTATAGAGGACGAGTGACTGACGACACAGAGGTAGGTACAGCCGTGGCCTACTGTACTGCTTATATATATAATATACTGTATATAACGGACCTGGTGGACACTGTCAGCAGACTGCTAAACTAGTATGAAGGAAAAAAAAAACCACCACAGGTAGGTATACAATGTAGATGGATGGATAGTAAGTATAGTATTATATTACTTATGGACGACGAGTGCACTGACGACACAGAGGTAGGTACAGCCGTGGCCTACCGTACTGCTTATATATATAATATACTGTATATAACGGACCTGGTGGACACTTTCAGCAGACTGCTAAACTAGTATGAAGAAAAAAAAACCCACCACAGGTAGGTAGACAATGTAGATGGATGGATAGTATAGTATTATATTACTTATGGACGACGAGTGCACTGACGACACAGAGGTAGGTACAGCCGTGGCCTACCGTACTGCTTATATATATAATATACTGTATATAACGGACCTGGTGGACACTGTCAGCAGACTGCTAAACTAGTATGAAGAAAAAAAAACCCACCACAGGTAGGTATACAATGTAGATGGATGGATAGTATAGTATTATATTACTTATGGACGACGAGTGCACTGACGACACAGAGGTAGGTACAGCCGTGGCCTACCGTACTGCTTATATATATAATATACTGTATATAACGGACCTGGTGGACACTGTCAGCAGACTGCTAAACTAGTATGAAGAAAAAAAAAAAAAACCACAGGTAGGTATACAATGTAGATGGATGGATAGTATAGTATTATATTACTTATGGACGACGAGTGCACTGACGACACAGAGGTAGGTACAGCCGTGGCCTACCGTACTGCTTATATATATAATATACTGTATATAACGGACCTGGTGGACACTGTCAGCAGACTGCTAAACTAGTATGAAGAAAAAAAAAACCACCACAGGTAGGTATACAATGTAGATGGATGGATAGTATAGTATTATATTACTTATGGACGACGAGTGCACTGACGACACAGAGGTAGGTACAGCCGTGGCCTACCGTACTGCTTATATATATAATATACTGTATATAACGGACCTGGTGGACACTGTCAGCAGACTGCTAAACTAGTATGAAGAAAAAAAAAACCACCACAGGTAGGTATATAATGTAGATGGATGGATAGTATAGTATTATATTACTTATGGACGACGAGTGCACTGACGACACAGAGGTAGGTACTGCCGTGGTCTACCGTACTGCTTATATATATAATATACTGTATATAACGGACCTGGTGGACACTGTCAGCAGACTGCTAAACTAGTATGAAGAAAAAAACCCCCACCACAGGTAGTTATACAATGTAGATGGATGGATAGTAAGTATAGTATTATATTACTTATGGACGACGAGTGCACTGACGACACAGAGGTAGGTACAGCCGTGGCCTACCGTACTGCTTATATATATCTAATATACTGTATATAACGGACCTGGTGGACACTGTCAGCAGACTGCTAAACTAGTATGAAGAAGAAAAAAACCACCACAGGTAGGTATACAATGTAGATGGATGGATAGTATAGTATTATATTACTTATGGACGACGAGTGCACTGACGACACAGAGGTAGGTACAGCCGTGGCCTACCGTACTGCTTATATATATAATATACTGTATATAACGGACCTGGTGGACACTGTCAGCAGACTGCTAAACTAGTATGAAGGGAAAAAAAACCACCACAGGTAGTTATACAATGTAGATGGATGGATAGTAAGTATAGTATTATATTACTTATGGACGACGAGTGCACTGACGACACAGAGGTAGGTACAGCCGTGGCCTACCGTACTGCTTATATATATATAATATACTGTATATAACGGACCTGGTGGACACTGTCAGCAGACTGCTAAACTAGTATGAAGGGAAAAAAAAACACCACAGGTAGGTATACAATGTAGATGGATGGATAGTATAGTATTATATTACTTATGGACGACGAGTGCACTGACGACACAGAGGTAGGTACAGCCGTGGCCTACCGTACTGCTTATATATATAATATACTGTATATAACGGACCTGGTGGACACTGTCAGCAGACTGCTAAACTAGTATGAAGAAAAAAAAAAAACACCACAGGATTGTTTTTCAGGCAGACAAACGTATACTGGACTGGTGGTCACTGTCAGCAAAACTGTGCACTGTACTCCTGCTATAACTGCTCCCCAGTCCCCACAATTAGGCAGTGTGAGCAGTGCACTCAGCACAGATATATCATGCAGCAGTGCAGCACACTGAGCACAGATATGGTGGAGCGTTTTTTTCAGGCAGAGAAACAAAGGATTAAACTAACTCACTGGTGGTAAACCCTGCACTGTACTCCCTAACAGCTGCTCCCCGTCCCCAATCCTCCCCACATAACTAAGTCACTCAGTTTACTCTGTTCTTTTCTAATATAACGGAGAGGACGCCAGCCACGTCCTCTCCCTATCAATCTCAATGCACGTGTGAAAATGGCGGCGACGCACGGCTCCTTATATAGAATCCGAATCTCGCGAGAATCCGACAGCGGGATGATGACGTTCGGGCGCGCTCGGGTTAACCGAGCAAGGCGGGAGGATCCGAGTCGCTCGGACCCGTGTAAAAAAAACGGTGAAGTTCGGGCGGGTCGGATCCCGAGGATCCGAACCCGCTCATCACTAGTTTATGGCTTTAACGCTCACCGGATTGTCAATTAAAAATTCCCATAGTATTGAAGTTTTAGCTAAACTGTATGATAATGTTACAGATGAAATTCTGGATGTGTTAGGGACAATGGTAGTCATTCAGAGTTGATCGCTAGCTGCTTTCGTTAGCAGCGCAGCGATCAGGCAAAAAAACGGCAGTTCTCTGCATGCATATGCGGCGCAATGCGCATGCGCGTCGTACTTTTACAACGAACAATGTAGTTTCACACAAGGTCTAGCAAAGCTTTTTAGTTGCACTGCTGGCCGCAGAGTGATTGACAGGAAGTGGGTGTTTCTGGGTGTCAACTGACCGTTTTCAGGGAGTGAGCGGAAAAACGCAGGCGTGCCAGATAAAAACGCAGATGTGGCTGGTGAAATGTAGGCGTGGCTGGCCGAACGCAAGGCGTATTCATGACGTCAAAACAGGAACTAAATAGTCTGCAGTGATTGCAAGCTAGGAGTAGGTCTGCAGCTACTCTGAAGCTGCACAAAATTATTTTGTATACGCTGTGCGATCCTTTCGTTCGCACTTCTGCTAAGCTAAAATACACTCCCAGAGGGCGGCGGCTCAGCGTTTGCACTGCTGCTAAAAGCAGCTAGCGAGCGAACAACTCGGAATGAGGGCCTATGACGGAAATCTTAAGGTTCCATGTTAAGGTATCTAGAGTCCTATTTATTAACATTATTTTTGCATTATTTTCACACCCTTTTCACATTATTTTAGTATCACCTGAATGTATTTCATGAAAAACTGTCCAAAACCTTTAATTCTCATTTTTTTAGTAACCCACATCACATTCCCCATATTTATAATGGGAAATGTGATGTGGCCGAATTTACTAAAAAAAAATAAAAAAAAATACCGCAGTGTGCACTGCGATCTGCACAATTTGCCCAGCTTTATCTGCCCCCCGGCAGAGAAAGCTGTGCGGGTACCGAGCTCCAGTGATCAGCTATCTGTGTCCGATGGACACACAGGCTGATCACAGTATAAAAAAATAAAAGTAAAAAAAAAACATACTTACCAGCCCCAGGAGTCGCTGTCCGCTGCTCTGGTAAGTGCTGCAGAGTATAAGTCTCCCATATGCTGTGCTGCAACCCCAGTGCAGTAAAGTGACACTGCAAAGTGGCAGATCCCTTTACAGCACTGTGCGTCACAACAAAGAAGAAGAACTCGGCACCCAGCAGCACTCACCGGAGCAGCGGACACCGCTCCTGGGAATGCTAAGTATGAATCTGGAGGGGGGGCTCTAGCCGATGTGGGGGTAGTTGCAACGGGGGGGACTTGGCAGCGGTGGTTGCGCCGGGTGGCAGCGAATGCGCAGCATGCCATCAGGGTATTTTTTAGAGATGAGCGGGTTCGGTTTCTCTGAATCCGAACCCGCCAGAACTTCATGTTTTTTTTCACGGGTCCGAGCGACTCGGATCTTCCCGCCTTGCTCGGTTAACCCGAGCGCGCCCGAACGTCATCATGACGCTGTCGGATTCTCGCGAGGCTCGGATTCTATCGCGAGACTCGGATTCTATATAAGGAGCCCGCGTCGCCGCCATTTTCACACGTGCATTGAGATTGATAGGGAGAGGACGTGGCTGGCGTCCTCTCCGTTTAGAATTAGAATAGATTAGAGAGACACTTGATTTACTAATTTTGGGGAGCATTAGGAGTACTCAGTAGTGTACAGTGCAGAGTTTTGCTGATAGTGACCAGTGACCACCAGTTTTATTTATAATCCGTTCTCTGCCTGAAAAAAGCGATACACAGCACACAGTGACTCAGTCACATACCATATCTGTGTGCACTGCTCAGGCTCAGGCCAGTGTGCTGCATCATCTATTATCTATATATAATATTATATATATCTGTCTGACTGCTCAGCTCACACAGCTTATAATTGTGGGGGAGACTGGGGAGCACTACTGCAGTGCCAGTTATAGGTTATAGCAGGAGCCAGGAGTACATAATATATTATATAGTGAGTGACCACCAGACACACAGTGCAGTTTATTTAATATATCCGTTCTCTGCCTGAAAAAAGCGATACACACAGTGACTCAGTCAGTCACATACCATATCTGTGTGCACTGCTCAGGCTCAGGCCAGTGTGCTGCATCATCTATATATATATTATATATCTGTCTGACTGCTCAGCTCACACAGCTTATAATTGTGGGGGAGACTGGGGAGCACTACTGCAGTGCCAGTTATAGGTTATAGCAGGAGCCAGGAGTACATAATATTATATTAAAATTAAACAGTGCACACTTTTGCTGCAGGAGTGCCACTGCCAGTGTGACTAGTGACCAGTGACCTGACCACTAGTATATAATATTAGTAGTATACTATCTCTTTATCAACCAGTCTATATTAGCAGCAGACACAGTACAGTGCGGTAGTTCACGGCTGTGGCTACCTCTGTGTCGGCACTCGGCAGCCCGTCCATAATTGTATATACCACCTAACCGTGGTTTTTTTTTCTTTCTTTATACATACATACTAGTTACGAGTATACTATCTCTTTATCAACCAGTCTATATATTAGCAGCAGACACAGTACAGTGCGGTAGTTCACGGCTGTGGCTACCTCTGTGTCGGCACTCGGCAGCCCGTCCATAATTGTATATACCACCTAACCGTGGTTTTTTTTTCTTTCTTTATACATACATACTAGTTACGAGTATACTATCTCTTTATCAACCAGTCTATATATTAGCAGCAGACACAGTACAGTGCGGTAGTTCACGGCTGTGGCTACCTCTGTGTCGGCACTCGGCAGCCCGTCCATAATTGTATATACCACCTAACCGTGGTTTTTTTTTCTTTCTTTATACATACATACTAGTTACGAGTATACTATCTCTTTATCAACCAGTCTATATATTAGCAGCAGACACAGTACAGTGCGGTAGTTCACGGCTGTGGCTACCTCTGTGTCGGCACTCGGCAGCCCGTCCATAATTGTATATACCACCTAACCGTGGTTTTTTTTCTTTCTTTATACATACATACTAGTTACGAGTATACTATCTCTTTATCAACCAGTCTATATATTAGCAGCAGACACAGTACAGTGCGGTAGTTCACGGCTGTGGCTACCTCTGTGTCGGCACTCGGCAGCCCGTCCATAATTGTATATACCACCTAACCGTGGTTTTTTTTTCTTTCTTTATACATACATACTAGTTACGAGTATACTATCTCTTTATCAACCAGTCTATATATTAGCAGCAGACACAGTACAGTGCGGTAGTTCACGGCTGTGGCTACCTCTGTGTCGGCACTCGGCAGCCCGTCCATAATTGTATATACCACCTAACCGTGGTTTTTTTTTCTTTCTTTATACATACATACTAGTTACGAGTATACTATCTCTTTATCAACCAGTCTATATATTAGCAGCAGACACAGTACAGTGCGGTAGTTCACGGCTGTGGCTACCTCTGTGTCGGCACTCGGCAGCCCGTCCATAATTGTATATACCACCTAACCGTGGTTTTTTTTTCTTTCTTTATACATACATACTAGTTACGAGTATACTATCTCTTTATCAACCAGTCTATATATTAGCAGCAGACACAGTACAGTGCGGTAGTTCACGGCTGTGGCTACCTCTGTGTCGGCACTCGGCAGCCCGTCCATAATTGTATATACCACCTAACCGTGTTTTTTTTTTCTTTCTTTATACATACATACTAGTTACGAGTATACTATCTCTTTATCAACCAGTCTATATATTAGCAGCAGACACAGTACAGTGCGGTAGTTCACGGCTGTGGCTACCTCTGTGTCGGCACTCGGCAGCCCGTCCATAATTGTATATACCACCTAACCGTGGTTTTTTTTTCTTTCTTTATACATACATACTAGTTACGAGTATACTATCTCTTTATCAACCAGTCTATATATTAGCAGCAGACACAGTACAGTGCGGTAGTTCACGGCTGTGGCTACCTCTGTGTCGGCACTCGGCAGCCCGTCCATAATTGTATACTAGTATCCAATCCATCCATCTCCATTGTTTACCTGAGGTGCCTTTTAGTTGTGCCTATTAAAATATGGAGAACAAAAATGTTGAGGTTCCAAAATTAGGGAAAGATCAAGATCCACTTCCACCTCGTGCTGAAGCTGCTGCCACTAGTCATGGCCGAGACGATGAAATGCCAGCAACGTCGTCTGCCAAGGCCGATGCCCAATGGCATAGTACAGAGCATGTCAAAACCAAAACACCAAATATCAGTAAAAAAAGGACTCCAAAACCTAAAATAAAATTGTCGGAGGAGAAGCGTAAACTTGCCTATATGCCATTTACCACACGGAGTGGCAAGGAACGGCTGAGGCCCTGGCCTATGTTCATGGCTAGTGGTTCAGCTTCACATGAGGATGGAAGCACTCAGCCTCTCGCTAGAAAACTGAAAAGACTCAAGCTGGCAAAAGCACCGCAAAGAACTGTGCGTTCTTTGAAATCCCAAATCCACAAGGAGAGTCCAATTGTGTCGGTTGCGATGCCTGACCTTCCCAACACTGGACGTGAAGAGCATGCACCTTCCACCATTTGCACGCCCCCTGCAAGTGCTGGAAGGAGCACCCGCAGTCCAGTTCCTGATAGTCAGATTGAAGATGTCAGTGTTGAAGTACACCAGGATGAGGAGGATATGGGTGTTGCTGGCGCTGGGGAGGAAATTGACCAGGAGGATTCTGATGGTGAGGTGGTTTGTTTAAGTCAGGCACCCGGGGAGACACCTGTTGTCCGTGGGAGGAATATGGCCGTTGACATGCCAGGTGAAAATACCAAAAAAATCAGCTCTTCGGTGTGGAGGTATTTCACCAGAAATGCGGACAACAGGTGTCAAGCCGTGTGTTCCCTTTGTCAAGCTGTAATAAGTAGGGGTAAGGACGTTAACCACCTTGGAACATCCTCCCTTATACGTCACCTGCAGCGCATTCATAATAAGTCAGTGACAAGTTCAAAAACTTTGGGTGACAGCGGAAGCAGTCCACTGACCAGTAAATCCCTTCCTCTTGTAACCAAGCTCACGCAAACCACCCCACCAACTCCCTCAGTGTCAATTTCCTCCTTCCCCAGGAATGCCAATAGTCCTGCAGGCCATGTCACTGGCAAGTCTGACGAGTCCTCTCCTGCCTGGGATTCCTCCGATGCATCCTTGCGTGTAACGCCTACTGCTGCTGGCGCTGCTGTTGTTGCCGCTGGGAGTCGATGGTCATCCCAGAGGGGAAGTCGTAAGCCCACTTGTACTACTTCCAGTAAGCAATTGACTGTTCAACAGTCCTTTGCGAGGAAGATGAAATATCACAGCAGTCATCCTACTGCAAAGCGGATAACTGAGTCCTTGACAACTATGTTGGTGTTAGACGTGCGTCCGGTATCCGCCGTTAGTTCACAGGGAACTAGACAATTTATTGAGGCAGTGTGCCCCCGTTACCAAATACCATCTAGGTTCCACTTCTCTAGGCAGGCGATACCGAGAATGTACACGGACGTCAGAAAAAGACTCACCAGTCTCCTAAAAAATGCAGTTGTACCCAATGTCCACTTAACCACGGACATGTGGACAAGTGGAGCAGGGCAGGGTCAGGACTATATGACTGTGACAGCCCACTGGGTAGATGTATGGACTCCCGCCGCAAGAACAGCAGCGGCGGCACCAGTAGCAGCATCTCGCAAACGCCAACTCTTTCCTAGGCAGGCTACGCTTTGTATCACCGCTTTCCAGAATACGCACACAGCTGAAAACCTCTTACGGCAACTGAGGAAGATCATCGCGGAATGGCTTACCCCAATTGGACTCTCCTGTGGATTTGTGGCATCGGACAACGCCAGCAATATTGTGTGTGCATTAAATATGGGCAAATTCCAGCACGTCCCATGTTTTGCACATACCTTGAATTTGGTGGTGCAGAATTTTTTAAAAAACGACAGGGGCGTGCAAGAGATGCTGTCGGTGGCCAGAAAAATTGCGGGACACTTTCGGCGTACAGGCACCACGTACAGAAGACTGGAGCACCACCAAAAACTACTGAACCTGCCCTGCCATCATCTGAAGCAAGAAGTGGTAACGAGGTGGAATTCAACCCTCTATATGCTTCAGAGGTTGGAGGAGCAGCAAAAGGCCATTCAAGCCTATACAATTGAGCACGATATAGGAGATGGAATGCACCTGTCTCAAGTGCAGTGGAGAATGATTTCAACGTTGTGCAAGGTTCTGATGCCCTTTGAACTTGCCACACGTGAAGTCAGTTCAGACACTGCCAGCCTGAGTCAGGTCATTCCCCTCATCAGGCTTTTGCAGAAGAAGCTGGAGGCATTGAAGAAGGAGCTAAAAGGGAGCGATTCCGCTAGGCATGTGGGACTTGTGGATGCAGCCCTTAATTCGCTTAACAAGGATTCACGGGTTGTCAATCTGTTGAAATCAGAGCACTACATTTTGGCCACCGTGCTCGATCCTAGATTTAAAGCCTACCTTGGATCTCTCTTTCCGGCAGACACTGGTCTGCTGGGGTTGAAAGACCTGCTGGTGACAAAATTGTCAAGTCAAGCGGAACGCGACCTGTCAACATCTCCTCCTTCACATTCTCCCGCAACTGGGGGTGCGAGGAAAAGGCTCAGAATTCCGAGCCCACCCGCTGGCGGTGATGCAGGGCAGTCTGGAGCGACTGCTGATGCTGACATCTGGTCCGGACTGAAGGACCTGACAACGATTACGGACATGTCGTCTACTGTCACTGCATATGATTCTCTCAACATTGATAGAATGGTGGAGGATTATATGAGTGACCGCATCCAAGTAGGCACGTCACACAGTCCGTACTTATACTGGCAGGAAAAAGAGGCAATTTGGAGGCCCTTGCACAAACTGGCTTTATTCTACCTAAGTTGCCCTCCCACAAGTGTGTACTCCGAAAGAGTGTTTAGTGCCGCCGCTCACCTTGTCAGCAATCGGCGTACGAGGTTACATCCAGAAAATGTGGAGAAGATGATGTTCATTAAAATGAATTATAATCAATTCCTCCGCGGAGACATTGACCAGCAGCAATTGCCTCCACAAAGTACACAGGGAGCTGAGATGGTGGATTCCAGTGGGGACGAATTGATAATCTGTGAGGAGGGGGATGTACACGGTGATATATCGGAGGGTGAAGATGAGGTGGACATCTTGCCTCTGTAGAGCCAGTTTGTGCAAGGAGAGATTAATTGCTTCTTTTTTGGGGGGGGTCCAAACCAACCCGTCATATCAGTCACAGTCGTGTGGCAGACCCTGTCACTGAAATGATGGGTTGGTTAAAGTGTGCATGTCCTGTTTTGTTTATACAACATAAGGGTGGGTGGGAGGGCCCAAGGACAATTCCATCTTGCACCTCTTTTTTCTTTTCTTTTTCTTTGCATCATGTGCTGATTGGGGAGGGTTTTTTTGGAAGGGACATCCTGCGTGACACTGCAGTGCCACTCCTAGATGGGCCCGGTGTTTGTGTCGGCCACTAGGGTCGCTAATCTTACTCACACAGTCAGCTACCTCATTGCGCCTCTTTTTTTCTTTGCGTCATGTGCTGTTTGGGGAGGGTTTTTTGGAAGGGACATCCTGCGTGACACTGCAGTGCCACTCCTAGATGGGCCCGGTGTTTGTGTCGGCCACTAGGGTCGCTAATCTTACTCACACAGCTACCTCATTGCGCCTCTTTTTTTCTTTGCGTCATGTGCTGTTTGGGGAGGGTTTTTTGGAAGGGACATCCTGCGTGACACTGCAGTGCCACTCCTAGATGGGCCCGGTGTTTGTGTCGGCCACTAGGGTCGCTAATCTTACTCACACAGCTACCTCATTGCGCCTCTTTTTTTCTTTGCGTCATGTGCTGTTTGGGGAGGGTTTTTTGGAAGGGACATCCTGCGTGACACTGCAGTGCCACTCCTAGATGGGCCCGGTGTTTGTGTCGGCCACTAGGGTCGCTAATCTTACTCACACAGCTACCTCATTGCGCCTCTTTTTTTCTTTGCGTCATGTGCTGTTTGGGGAGGGTTTTTGGAAGGGCCATCCTGCGTGACACTGCAGTGCCACTCCTAGATGGGCCCGGTGTTTGTGTCGGCCACTAGGGTCGCTAATCTTACTCACACAGCTACCTCATTGCGCCTCTTTTTTTCTTTGCGTCATGTGCTGTTTGGGGAGGGTTTTTTGGAAGGGCCATCCTGCGTGACACTGCAGTGCCACTCCTAGATGGGCCCGGTGTTTGTGTCGGCCACTAGGGTCGCTAATCTTACTCACACAGCTACCTCATTGCGCCTTTTTTTTTCTTTGCGTCATGTGCTGTTTGGGGAGGGTTTTTTGGAAGGGACATCCTGCGTGACACTGCAGTGCCACTCCTAGATGGGCCCGGTGTTTGTGTCGGCCACTAGGGTCGCTTATCTTACTCACACAGCGACCTCGGTGCAAATTTTAGGACTAAAAATAATATTGTGAGGTGTGAGGTATTCAGAATAGACTGAAAATGAGTGTAAATTATGGTTTTTGAGGTTAATAATACTTTGGGATCAAAATGACCCCCAAATTCTATGATTTAAGCTGTTTTTTAGTGTTTTTTGAAAAAAACACCCGAATCCAAAACACACCCGAATCCGACAAAAAAAATTCGGTGAGGTTTTGCCAAAACGCGGTCGAACCCAAAACACGGCCGCGGAACCGAACCCAAAACCAAAACACAAAACCCGAAAAATTTCAGGCGCTCATCTCTAGTATTTTTATGAAAAATACCCTGATGATGCAGCGAAGAGGCATCACAGAGAAATAGCTTGATGGTAGATGCTAGATTCAAGTGGCCTAAGGGACCTTTTACGTCAGGGGGAGGAGCCGTGACACAAGGGGGAGGAGCTGGGCCAGCGGGATAGTTCCTCTACTATCCACGCCACCAACTATTACCTTTATTAACCCGATGGCGAGCGGAGCATGGCGAGGGTACATTTTGGGTACCCTGTTTGGTCGTGGCTCCTCCCCCTGGTGACGTGGCTCCACCCCCTGGTGACATCAAAGGTCCCTTACCCCACTCCGATTTAGAACCAACCATAGCTTGACCGCAAGCTCTGTCCCTGCATGCGATAATTGATACATCCATGTGATGTACTCAGTTATCGCAGTGCGAGTCTGGTCGAGTTTCTCATCAGATGCGGATGGTGATAAATAGACCTCGTAGACAGCATCAGCTACTATTAGATTATCTAACTGCTGCCCAGGGTGGTATCTGCAAATATTAGGGCCCTGCGTGTTGCAACTATGGGGGGTCATTCCGAGTTGTTAGCTCGCAAGCTGCTTTTAGCAGCATTGCACACGCTAAGCCGCCGCCTACTGGGAGTGAATCTTAGCTTATCAAAATTGTGAACGAAAGATTAGCAAAATTGCGATTAGACACTTCTTAGCAGTTTCTTAGTAGCTCCAGACTTACTCGGCATCTGCGATCAGTTCAGTGCTTGTCGTTCCTGGTTTGACGTCACAAACACACCCAGCGTTCGCCCAGACACTCCCCCGTTTCTCCAGCCACTCCCGCGTTTTTCCCAGAAACGGTAGCGTTTTTTCACACACTCCCATAAAATGGCCAGTTTCCGCCCAGAAACGCCCACTTCCTGTCAATCTCATTACGATCACCAGAACGAAGAAAAAACCTTGTAATGCCGTGAGTAAAATACCTAACTGCATAGCAAATTTACATGGCGCAGTCGCACTGCGGACATTGCGCATGCGCATTAGCGACTAATCGCTCCGTTGCGAGAAAAAAATACAGAGCGAACAACTCGGAATGACCCCCTAAATTCCAGATATCTTTAGTGATCCAATAGCTGCAGATTTTATTGAGATACATGAAATGAAAGAGTAATATAGAAAGGAACATAATGACCCTGAGTGTGATTTAGGAGGAGGATGGTGTGATTGGCTAAACCCTGCCATCTGGATGAAAGGTGTAGGAGGTTGGATAGGAGGGATTATACATATTGTAGTTTATATAATAATTTTTCGAATTATTGTTATTAAAAAGTATTTATTGTTTAAATGCTGTCCGGATATAGAACACAAAGAAGTTTTGTCACTCAGGTTGACGGGTCAGTATGATGATATTGGACAATGGCCCTCATTCCGAGTTGATCGCTCGCTAGCAGTTTTTAGCAGCTGTGCAAACGCATAGTCGCCGCCCACGGGGGAGTGTATTTTCGCTTTGCAGGAGTGCGAACGCCTGTGCAGCCGCGCGGCAGCAAACACATTTTGTACAGAACAAGACCGGCGCTGTAGTTACTTATCCTGTGCGATGATTGCTGCGACGAGTGACACGGTATTGACGTCAGATACCCACCCAGTAAACGCCCGGCCACGCCTGCGTTTTTCCAAACACTTCCAGAAAACGGCCAGTTGCCGCCCAGAAACTCCAACTTCCTGTCACTCTCCTGGCGTTCAGCTGTGCGATTGGAATCATCACTAGAACCAGTGCAAAACCACAAAGGACTTCGTACCCGTATCACGCGCATGCGCAGAGTAGCCGTTTTTTTCACTGATCGCTACGCAGTGAACAACGGCAGCTAGCGATCAACTCGGAACGAGGACCAAAATCACCATAAATCTTAATAATACATAGAAGCCAATGGTGGATTGTAACAGTATTGATGTCTGACCTAAAGCCAACTATTGTCTTCTATGTATAAAATGTGTACACAGCCGTATATTTGTGTTGTGATGCTGAGTACACACCTAGAGATATATCTGCAGATCAGTTCATCTGCACTTATATGTAAAGCCGTATCGGGCAGTGTGCTGTACATACACACTGCCCGATCCATCAGGGACTGACGTCATGAACTGGGCGGGCGTGTACACACACACACGTCCATTTCAGCTGTCAGTCACCGCCGGCTCCTACAGCTTGTGTACAGGCGGTCAGCTGACTGTCCGTATACACACACCGACGTGCCAATATATCTAAGGATATATTGGCCATTGGCTGTGCAGCAGGGCCGACGTGATAGGTCTGTGAATGACAGAGTTCACAGACCTATCGCTTGTACACACTGTACGCAATATATATCGGCCAGTGTGTACCCAGCTGAAGACTTTCATTGCGCATCTTTGTAGGAACAAGTTTGTTGTTTATAGTACGTTAATAAGAAATTGTTCTCCTTTTGGGTTACACAATAGGGCAGATAATACATCTATTTGTGGCCAAGTGTCCTAGAAATCTAAAATACGCAGAAGTAAAAACAGGATTTTAATACCTACCGGTAAATCCTTTTCTCCTAGTCCGTAGAGGATGCTGGGGTCCATTTCATGACCATGGGGTATAGATGGTTCGGCAGAGCCATGGGCACTTTAAGACTTTTCAAGGGTGTGAACTGGCTCCTCCCTCTATGCCCCTCCTCCAGACCTCAGTTATAGGAACTGTGCCCAGGGAGACGGACATTTCGAGGAAAGGATTTACATTTATACTAACGGTGAGAATCATACCAGCTCACACCTCAACCATTCCGCACAACATGGCATTCAACATAACACACGCCAAAGGCATGAACCATTTACAGCAACATGCTGAAAACAAATGTAACACAACTTGTGTAACTAACTGAACAAAACTGCGGGTAAAGTCCGCACTGGGACGGGCGCCCAGCATCCTCTACGGACTAGGAGAAAAGGATTTACCGTTAGGTATTAAAATCCTGTTTTCTCATACGTCCTAGAGGATGCTGGGGTCCACTTCATGACCATGGGGTTTATACCAAAGCTCCAGTATGGGCAGGAGTGTGCGGATGACCCCGCAGCACCAATTGACCAAACTTGAGGTCCTCATCGGACAAAGTGTCAAACTTATAAAATTTTGCAAAAGTGTTTGACCCTGACCAAGTAGCTGCTCGGCAAAGTTGTAATGCCGAGACCCCCCCGGGCAGCTGCCCAGGACAAGCCCACCTTCCTAGTAGAATGGGCCTTCACCGACTTCCGCAACGGCAAACCAGGCGAAGAATGAGCGTGCTGAATCATTCCTCTGATCCAGCGCGCAATGGTCTGCTTGGAAGCAGGACACCCAATCTTGTTGGGAGCATACAGGACATACAGAGCCTCTGTTTTCCGTATCCAAGCTGTTCTAGAGACATAAATCTTCAAAGTCCTAGCCACATCTAGAGACTTTGACTCAGTGAACGTGTCAGTAGCCACTGGCACCACAATAGGTTGGTTTATGTGGAAAGATGAAACCACCTTCGGAAGAAAATGTTGTCGAGCTCTCAACTCCGCCCTATCTTCATGGAAGATCAGGTAAGGGCTCTTGTGAGAGACAAGGCCCCCAACTCAGACACCCGCCTTGCGGATGCCAAGGCTAAAAGCATCACCACTTTCCAAGTGAGAAACTTCAACTCTATCTCCTGTAGAGGTTCAAACCAACTCGATTGAAGGAACTGCAACATCACATTAAGGTCCCATGGTACCACTGGAGGCACAAATGGAGGCTGGATGTGTAAAACCCCTTTCACGAAGGTCTGAACTTCTGGAAGAGAAGCCAATTGATTGACCACAATCTTAGGCCCGCATCCACACCAGCCTGCAGAAAATGGATAAAACGTCGCAACTCAAACTCTTCCATAGGAGCCTTCTTGGATTCACACCAAGACACATATTTTCTCCAAATAC
Source organism: Pseudophryne corroboree (assembly GCF_028390025.1). Lineage (NCBI taxonomy): Eukaryota > Metazoa > Chordata > Amphibia > Anura > Myobatrachidae > Pseudophryne > Pseudophryne corroboree. The sequence continues at coordinate 8,729,788 of NC_086448.1, forward strand.
GGTGGTAATGTTTAGACGTTACTCCTTTCCTGGCCTGAATAAGAGTGGGGATGACTTCGTTGGGAATACCCTTTCGGGCTAGGATCCGACTCTCAACAGCCATGCCATCAAACGTAGCCGCGGTAAGTCTTGATACACACATGGCCCCTGCTGTAGTAGGTCATCTCGAGGAGGAAGAGGCCGAGGATCTCCTATGAGCAACTCCTGAAGATCTGGATATCAAGCCCTCCTTGGCCAGTCTGGGGCAATGACGATTGCTCAAACTCTTGTTCTTCTTATTATTTTGAGAACTTTTGGAATCAGTGGAAGTGGAGGGAATACATATACCGACCGAAACACCCACTGGGTAACCAGTGCATCCACTGCTATTGCTTGAGGGTCTATCGACCTGGAACAATATCTCTAAAGCTTCTTGTTTAGACAAGATGCCATCATGTCTACTTGAGGAACTCCCCAAAGACTTGTCACCTCTGCAAAGACTTCTTGGTGGAGGCCCCACTCTCCTGTATGGAGATCGTGTCTGCTGAGGAAGTCTGTTTCCCAGTTGTCCACTGCCGGAATGAAAATTGCTGACAGAGCTCTAACATGTCTTTCTGACCAGAGGAGAATCCTTGTCACCTCTGCCATTGCTGCTCTGCTTTTCGTTCCACCTTGCCTGTTTATGTACATGACTGCTGTTACATTTTCCGACTGGATCTGCACAGGATGATCTTGAAGAAGATGTACCGCTTGTAGAAGGCTGTTGTAAATGGCTCTCAATTCCAGCACGTTTATGTGAAGGCAGGCTTCCTGACTTGACCATTTTCCTTGGAAGCTTCCCCCTGTGTGACAGCTCCCCAGCCTCGGAGACTTGCATCCGTGGTTATTAGGACCCAGTCGTGAATCCCAAACCTGCGTCCCTCTAGTAGGTGAGAACTGTGTAGCCATCACAGGAGTGAAATCCTGGCTTTGGGGGACAGGATTATTTTCCGGTGCATGAGTAGGTGGGATCCGGACAACATGTCCAACAGGTTCCACTGGAATACTCTGGCATGAAATCGGCCAAACTGTATGGCCTCGTAGGCTGCTACCATTTTCCCCAACAACCGAATGCATTGATGGATCGACACGCTTGTTGGTTTCAATATTTGTTTGACCATTTTCTGGATTTTCAGAGCCTTTTCCACTGGAAGAAATATTCTCCGTACTTCTGTGTCCAGAATCATCCCTAAAAAGGACAATCTTGTCGTCGGTTCCAACTGCGACTTTGGAAAATTCATGATCCAACCGTGTTGTTGGAGTATTGACAGGGAGAGTGCGATGTTCTGCACCAACTGTTCCCTGGATCTAGCATTTATCAGGAGATCGGCCAGATAAGGAATTATATTGACTCCTATTTGACGAAGGAGGACCATCATCTCCGTCATCACCTTGGTGAATACCCTCGGTGCCGTGGAGAGTCCAAACTGCAACGTCTGGAACTGGTAATGGCAATCCTGTACTGCGAATCTCAGATAAGCTTCGTGAGGATGATAAATGGGAACATGCAAGTAAGCATCCTTTATGTCTACTGACACCATGAAGTCCCCCTCCTCCAGACTGGAAATCACTACCCACAGGGATTCCATCTTGAACTTGAACCTTTTCAGGTAGAGATTCAGATTTTTCAGGTTTAAAATCGGTCTGACCGAGCCATCCGGCTTCGGAACTACGAAGAGGCTTGAATAAAAACCTTCTCCTTGCTTTGACAAGGGTACCAGGACAATGACCTGATCCTGACATAATTTTTGCATTGCTGTTTTTAATGCCTCTCTTCCTGGAAGAGAAGCTGGCAAGGTCGATTTGAAAAATCGGCATGGGGGACGTCTTGAAACTCTAATTTGTACCCATGGGACACTATTTGTGAGACCCATGGGTCCAGGCCAGATTGAATCCAGATTTGGCTGAAAAGTTTCAGACGTGCTCCCACCCGAGCGGACTCCTGCAAGGGAGCCCCAGCATCATGCTGCAGATTTGGCAGGAGCAGGGGTTGACTTCTGCTCCTGGGATCCTGGAGACGCTGTGGACTTCTTTCCTTTTCCCTTCCCCTACCAGCAAAGAAGGGGGAACCTTTGGCCTTTTTGTAGTTGTTGGGCCGAAAGGACTGCATGTGAGAGTGATGTTTTGTTTTTTTGCTGGTGCTGGAGCAGAAGGCAAGGAATGTCGACTTACCTGTGGTAGCCGCCGAGACTAACGCATCCAGCCCATCACCAAACAAGGCCTCACCTTTATACTGAAGAGCCTCCATATTTCTTTTGGAATCTGCATCAGCATTCCACTGGCGAATCCACAACGCCCTCCGAGTCGATTCTGCCATGGTAGAGGTTCTTGATCCCAAGAGACCAATATATTTCATGGTTTCTAGTTCGTACGCAGCAGCGTCTTTGATATGACCTAACGTTAGGAGTATCTCGTCTCCATCTATTGTGTCAATGTCTAATGACAAGTTTTCTCACGACTTTTCAATAGCACTACTCACTCACAGACAATGATAGGCCTGAGTAGTGTCCCATTGGCCACATCAATAGATCACCTCACTCACTTGCGGTCTGTCGGCTCCTTAAGTGAAGCCATTCCAGGCGCAGGGAGAAACACATTTTCTCTTTTATGACAGGGCCCTGTCTAAAATGCGGGGTGACTCCCACCTTTTGGAAAAAGGTAAGTTGCCTGAATTCCTTTAGGGAATCTGAAATTTCTTTTCAGGTTAAATCAGACTCCCTCCAAAAGACTGTTCAACTCCTGAGGTGGAGGGAAAATTACATTACTTCTTTACTAAAGTAAACCCTCTCTTTGTGGTAAAAGAGGGGGCTTCGTAACTTCTAACACCTCCTTTATAGCTAAAACATGTTTTGAATGCTTTTTGCTAACTTAGGACCTATTCCCCTGGAATCACTAGTGTCGACACAGGAATCAGAGTCCGTGTCGGTATCAGTTTGTACTACTTCTGCAAATTTGTATGTGACCTAGAGGGGTCCCTGTGGATGAAAGGCAGAACTATTAAAAATCACATCTTCAACAGATTATATTCAGTTTTCTGTATGAGATTCAGTAGTGATTCACACTATCATGTAACCTTTCACCCAGTCAGGATCTTGGTGTCATATTACACCTCTGTGTCTCTAACATGTCTTCCACAGAGGAAGAGATTCCCTGCCACAGACATGTCACACACGTGCACAACCACACCACAGACACTCCTGGACTTATAGGGGACAGACCCATAGTAAAATCTGTCAGAGGGACACAGATGGAATTTGCCAGTTCACAACCCAGTGCCAGTAACACAATGTCTGTGAACACAAAATGCCCACTGACATGCAGCACTTTTATAATGCTAATCACACAATTATATAGCACCAAATTCACTGTGGCCCCCCCTGTTTTGCACCCTGATACTTGTTTAGTAGAGGAGGAGGACCAGCGTTGTCTCTGAAGCCTGAGGAGAGAGAGAAAATGGTGCTGAGCAGTGTGCTGGCTGACTGAGGAGGAAGCTCCACTCTTCAATGGCGTGTTTCTCCTCAGCTTTTATGAGGTAATTTTTGTATACTGGCGGGGGTAGGACTGTGCCTCAGTAACTTATGCCCCTTATTTATGCCAGTTTCCATAGGTTTCATGCTGCCCAGGGCTCCCCCCCACGCCATGCACCCTGCAGTGCCTGTGTATGTGTGGGCTACATGGTGCACTGCGCTCCCGCCAGCCGCGCGGTACCTTTAGCTGTTACTTTCTTGATTGAAGATCTGTCTTCTAACACTCGCCTGTCTTCTGACTTCTGGCTCTGGGAGGGGGGTGACGGCGTGCTGTGGGAGTGAGCATCTAGGCACGGCTAGCATTCAGTTCCCTTCAGGAGCTAATGGTGTCTTGTAAGCCAGAAGCAGGGCCATGAAACTCTTTACGAAGTTGGTTCCTACTTCTGCCCCCTCAGTTCCACGAAGCAGGGAGACTGTTGCCAGCAGTTCTCCCTGAAAATAAAAAACCTAACATAAGTCTTTTCAGAGAAACTCAGTAGAGCTCCTCTGGAGTGCATCCAGTCTGCCTGGGCACATTTCTAAAACTGAGGTCTGGAGGAGGGGCACAGAGGGAGGAGCCAGTTCACACTCTTGAAAAGTCTTAAAGTGCCCATGGCTCCTGCGGAACCGTCTATACCCCATGGTCATGAAATGGACCCCAGCATCCTCTAGGACGTATGAGAAAGGCTAGTTGTCCTAAATTATAGGTTTTACAATAATGTACCAGTGACCAGGGACTCTAATAACATGTGTATGGAGATATGATCCCTTGACCACCGCCCAGAAATCTGGGTTAAATAGAGGGTCACATCAGACTGATGGCAGCCTCCACTGAGACCTGAGGTTGGGAATAGAGTTTCTGTGACTGACAAGACCTAGCGCTACACAGCGGGAGAAGGCCCCCTGGGACCACACTTTATGCCAGGACTCTGATTATCCTGTATAACTCCACACTACTTCACTATATCACTACTACACTACATCTCCACACTACTTCACTATATCACTACTACACTACATCTCCACACTACTTCATTATATAACTACTACACTACATCTCCACACTACTTTACTTCCCTATATCACTACTACACTACATCTCCATACTACTTCACTTCACTATATTACTACATCTCCACACTACTTCATTATATAACTACTACACTACATCTCCACACTACTTCACTTCCCTATATCACTACTACACTACATCTCCATACTACTTCACTTCACTATATCACTACTTCACTACATCTCCACACTACTTCATTATATAACTACTACACTACATCTCCACACTACTTCACTATATTACTACTACACTACATCTCCACACTACTTCACTTCACTATATCACTACTACACTACATCTCCATACTACTTCATTTTATCACTACTACACTACATCTCCACACTGCTTCACTATATCACTACTACACTACATCTCCACACCGCTTCATTATATCACTACTACACTACATCTCCACACTACTTCACTATATCACTACTACACTACATCTCCACACTACTTCACTTCACTATATCACTACTAAACTACATCTCCACACTACTTCACTTCACTATATCACTACTACACTACATCTCCACACTACTTCACTCTATCACTACTAAACTACATCTCCACACTACTTCACTTCGCTATATCACTACTACAATACATCCACAGACTACTTCACTCCACTATATCACTACTACACTACATCTCCACACTACTTCACTTCACTATATCACTACTACACTACATCTCCACACTACTTCACTTCCCTATATCACTACTACACTACTTCACTTCACTATATCACTACTACACTACATCTCCACACTATTTAATTTCACTATATCACTGCTACACTACATCTCCACACTACTTCACTTCACTATATCACTACTACACTACATTTCCACACTACTTCTCTTCACTATATCACTAATACACTACATCTACACACTACGGGGCATAATCATCACAATCCACATCTGAGATGCAGATGTGATACATTTGACCAAAATCACATTCCGATTATTGAATACATCACATGGATGTAACAATTATTACAAACAGGGACAGAGCTTGCAAGAAAGCTCTGTCCCTGCAAATCCTGTTACCACAATTATCAGGGTATTTTTTGTAAAAATACCCTGAGACATAAAGGTTAAGAAGGGCGGAAGGGGGATGGGACATATGTGGGGAGGGAGGCAGTGATACACCTGGAGAGAGATGCAGAGGCACTGGTGTGAAAGGGGCAATGACACAAGTGGGGAATGAGAGACAGGTAGTAAGAGCTGTGGACACACAGGTAGTGAAGGAAGCAGAGACACAAGTGAAGAGGGAGGCAGAAGCACAAGTAGAGAGAAGACAGATACATTTGGAGAGGAGTGGAAGTACAGGTGGTGAAGTGGCAGACACAGGTGGAGAGGAGGCAGAGACTTAAGTGGGGAGGTGGTAGAGATACAGGTGGAAAGGCTGAGAGAAACACAGGTGGTGAAGGGGACAGAGACACCGATGGGGAAGGGGCAGAGATACAGGTGGAGAGGGGGCAGAGATACAGGTTCGGAGGGGGCAGAGACCCAGGTGGGGAGGGGGAAGAGACCCAGGTGGGGAGGGGGCAGATACTCATGTGGAGAGGGGCAGAGATGCAGGAGGGGAAAGGTCAGAGATACAGATGTGGAGGGGCAGAGACATGGGTGGGGAGATGGTACAGATACAGGTGGAGAGGCTGAGAGAAGAACACATGGTGGAGGGGCAGAGATGCAGGTGGGGATTGGGCAGAGATACAGGTGGAAAGTGGGCAGAGATGCAGGTGGAGTGGGGGCAGATATACAGGTGAGGAGGGGGTAGACACACAGATGGAGAGGGGGCAGAGACAGGAGGGGAAGGGGCAGAGATACAGGTGGAGAGGGGGCTGAGATGCAGTTGTGGTGGGAGCAGATACAAAGGAGGGGATGGGGCAGATATAGAGGTGTGAAGGAGGCAGTGACACAGGTGGGGAGGGGGCAGAGATGCAGCTGGAGATTGGTCAGAGTAGCAGGTGTGGTGGAGCCAGAGACACAAGGGGAAAAGGGGCAGATATGCAGGTGGGGAAGGGGCATACTGTAGGCTTCCACAACCATATCTGATATTCCTGGCCATTTAAGGGAAAACTTAACCTAGTGGTATATAATCCCCACCACCCGGACCAGTCACAGTGTTTCTCTGTATGAGAGCATCGGTTAGGGAGAAAAGCAGGACAGAGGGAGGAGCAGAAATGGGGTCAGGGGGTGCATGGGACAATCTGTGACCCCTGTGGTAACTGCTGTATAATGTCTATTATTCACCCCCAAAACCACCCCCCAGACATCCCCACTGGCCACCAGCTCTTAGCCCCTGCTGCCAATATAGCTGCTTAGAAAGCAGTTAAAAAGTACTCGCAGTGACAGCATACAGGCTGAGCTTCAGGCAGTTCTGGGAGGTGGGACATCCACTGGGTCTGGGAGGTGGAGCTTCAAGTGGGTCCGGGAGATGGGGCTTTGGACAGGTTCAGGAGCTGGAGTTTTCATATGGGTCCGGGAGGCAGAGCTTATGGCATCACGGGACAGAGCATCTGACAGGTAAACGAGTGTTAAATGTGCTGTCTTCAATTCTATTCTGTCAGTTTAATTGCAGCTCTATTCTGTCCACTTAATTGCTGTGGCAGCACACCTGTTGGGAGATGCCTTGTTACCTTACTCCAGCATGTGGTTTCTTGTTAAAGTCAGGAGCCTGGTGGATGTGCAGCATCACAGTTGCACTGACATAGTAATTAAAGGGGGCTTGTCTGTACTGAACCTTGTCATTGGTTAGTACTCCCTTTATATTCCCATTCTGCCCATTACTTCCTGCTGATCATAACTCCTGTTTGCAGCGGAAGCCTTTGGCTCTCAGTTTTATATTCTGTCCTGTGAGATCCTGTGCTAAAGTGTCCTTGCCAGACCCAGTCCTGTCTGGTTCCTGTCTGTCTTGGCTTTAGCTGCAGTGGGGATTTCACCACACACTATACTTGTTTGGGGGTTATTTTGAGTTGACTTTTTGCTGCTCGTGCAATCAACCTGATGCCGCCTATGGGGGAGTGTATTTTAGCATAGCAGGGCTGCGATCTCTTGTGCAGCCCTGCTATGCTAAAAAAGTTTCAATCAAAACAAGACCAGCCCTATACCTACTTACCCTTTGCGACGGATCCAGCGATGCAGGTCCCGGATTTGATGTCAGACATCCGCCCTCAAAACGCCTGGTCACACCTGTGTTCGCTGGATCACTCCCGGAAAAAACTCAGTTGACGCCCCGACACGCCATCCTCCTGTCAATCTTCTTGTGGTCGCCTCTGCGACCACTTTCTTCGTTCTTGGTGTCGTTGCCCAGCGACAACCATCGCCAGGCAATGACGTGCATGCGCAGTTCCGACCCGATCGCACCGCTGCAAAGAAGTGCAGCCTGCGATTGGGTCGGAATGACCCCCTATGTCTTGTCTGTATCTTGGTCTTTCTGTTATCCAGTATCATTTCATTTGCACACCACTGCTTTACACATACCACCACCTGTGTCTCTATTACCACTGTTTCACTACAGTCTGTCCTATTAGTCTGTTCTCTGAATAATTCCTTGTCTCAGTCTTCTTTGCTCCTTTGTGTTGATACTGAGGTTGCCAGTAGTTACATCCACTGACCTGGAACATTCTGTGTTTGTATGTCTGTTCTGCTTAGGGAAGCCAATCCCGGGCCATTTTTTCAATCCCGGGTATCGGGATTGAAAAATGGCCAATCCTGGGATTCCCGGAATACCCGGGATTGGCTTTTAGCTATGTGGCCGCCCCCTCGCCCCACCCCGCCCCGCACGCATAACTCACCATATTCCGGGAGTGGGCGGGTAGGAACAACTTCTGATCGCTGCTGGGAGCCTGCTGGCGGCTCCCAGCAGCAGCTGATGGCGCAGCGTAACCTCTCACGCTGCGCTGGGGAGCCGGAACAAGGAAGCCGGGCAGCGCCTCAGCATCCTGTGAACGCTCAATGCTGATCCCTCAATCCCCGAGATTGGAGCTTCCAATACCGGGATTGAATCCCGGCCACTTTTGGCCCTAAATCCCGTGATCCCGATCTCGGGATTGGCCACCATAGTTCTGCTTTCCCTGTCTGCATTCTATTGTCATGCATTTCTGTTGTTGCCAGTAGCAACCACTGTGAGTTCAGAGCATTTCCTGCTATTTATGTACCATTTGATTTATATTTCTTGCCTGTCCCTGTAATTAGATCACCCAGCCTGTTAGTCTGTTATTGCCTCATCCGGACTACTTCCCTATTGCTATTACCATTAGTACATCACTCCTTCTGTGTCTCTCAGTACCCAGATGTCTCATTAGTACCTTTACCTTATTACCATACCTTGTTATTAAGTCATTATTCTCCTGTCTTGTTCTTGTAATTTGGTATTTTTGGTCTTGTCCTTGTCTAGCTTGCGACCGTCTGTCCAGCCTTAACCCACTCCGTGTCAGGTGGGTTCTACTCCGGCATATTCCTTGCACTTGCCGAGCCTCCAATTGTTTCTTTGTCCACATTAAGACTTTGGGGCATCTGAGTGCTGGGTGGACTTAATCCACCTAGGAAAGGTGGCTGCTAAAGGAGAAGCTTTAGAACGCAGGAGACGTGAGGATTGCTGGGCTTGCGTAACACTCCATCCAGATACATTCCCCAGACCATTTCAATCAACACTCTGTCCAGATATACTCCCCAGATCATAACAATGAGGTTCTTATTGTTTGGTGTGGCCAAGGGGCGGTGCTTCTGCATACCCTTTGTCTGGTGCTGGAGGGGCTTCTGCATACCCTTTGTCTGGCACAGGAGGGGTTTCTTCATACCCTTTGTCTGGTGCAGGAGGGGCTTCTGCATACCCTTTGTCTGGTGCTGGAGGGGCTTCTGCATACCTTTTGTCTGGCACAGGAAGGGCTTCTGCATACCCTTTGTCTGGCGCTGGAGGGGCTTCTGCATACCCTTTGTCTGGCACAGGAGGGGCTTCTGCATACCCTTTGTCTGGCACAGGAGGGGCTTCTGCATACTCTTTGTCTGGTGCAGGAGGGGCTTCTGCATACCCTTTGTCTGGTGCAGGAGGGGCTTCTGCATACCCTTTGTCTGGTGCAGGAGGGGCTTCTGCATACCATTTGTCTGTTGCAGGAGGGGGTTTTGCATACCCTTTGTCTGGTGCAGGAGGGGCTTCTGCATACACTTTGTCTGGCACGGGAGGGGTTTCTTCATACCCTTTGTCTGGTGCAGGAGGGGCTTCTGCATACCCTTTGTCTGGTGCTGGAGGGGCTTCTGCATACCCTTTGTCTGGCACAGGAGGGGCTTCTGCATACCCTTTGTCTGGCGCTGGAGGGGCTTCTGCATACCCTTTGTCTGGCACAGGAGGGGCTTCTGCATACCCTTTGTCTGGTGCAGGAGGGGCTTCTGCATACCCTTTGTCTGGTGTAGGAGGGGCTTCTGCATACCCTTTGTCTGGTGCAGGAGGTGCTTCTGCATACCCTTTGTCTGGTGCAGGAGGGGCTTCTGCATACCCTTTGTCTGGTGCTGGAGGGGCTTCTGCATACCCTTTGTCTGGTGCTGGAGGGGCTTCTGCATACCCTTTGTCTGGTGCAGGAGGGGCTTCTGCATACCCTTTGTCTGGTGCAGGAGGGGCTTCTGAATACCCTTTGTCTGGTGCAGGAGGGGCTTCTGCATACTCTTTGTCATAGTTGCCTACCCTCTCTCATTCTGCAGGAGACTCCCTGAAATAGCACCAATCTCCCTGACTCCCTGACTAAACCTGCAATCTCCCTGATTTCACCATACTCCTATTATGCAGCTGTTACATTCTTGGGGAAACAAAAGAAATCAGGGATACATACATTAAAATGGGGTGATCAATGCCATTGCCCTGCATTACTTATAAGAAGAGATGAGCAGGTTCGGTTCGTCGAGATCCGAATCCCCCGAACTTCACCTATTTTACACAGGTCCGAGGCAGCCTCGGATCTTCCCGCCTTGCTCGGTTAACCCAAACGAGGACGAACGTCATCATCCCGCTGTCGGATTCTCGCAAGATTCGTATTCCATATAAAGAGCTGCGCGTCACCGCCATTTTCACTTGTGCATTGGAGATTGAACGGAGAGGACGTGGCTATGTTCTCTGCCTGAAAAGCTCCATATCTGTGCTCAGTGTGCTGCAAATATCTACGTTCTCTGCCTGAAAAGCTCCATATCTGTGCTCAGTGTGCTGCAAATAATTACGTTCTCTGCCTGAAAAGCTCCATATCTGTGCTCAGTGTGCTGCAAATATCTGTGCTCAGTGTGCTGCATTGTGGGGACCACCAGTATATAATTATAGTAGTACAGTACAGTAGGCCATTGCTGTATCTTGCAGCTCCGTGTCAGACTCAGTTCTAGACTGTATCCTGATCATCAGTGATCAATATCTGCTGCATTGTTGTGTGACCAGTATATACTATATATATATAGTAGTACAGTGCAGCATTTTGGTGACCACCAGTATAGTAGTACAGTACAGTAGTCCATTGCTGTATCTTGCAGCTCTGTGTCACTTCAAGTATCCATATCTGTGCTGCATTGTTGTGAGCAGTATATAGTAGGACAGGGCAGCATTTTGGTGACCACCAGTAGTAGTACAGTACAGTAGGCCATTGCTGTATCTTGCAGCTCTGTTTCACTTCAAGTATCCATATCTGTGCTGCATTGTTGTGAGCAGTATATAGTAGGACAGTGCAGCATTTTGGTGACCACCAGTAGTAGTACAGTACAGTAGGCCATTGCTGTATCTTGCAGCTCTGTGTCACTTCAAGTATCCATATCTGTGCTGCATTGTTGTGAGCAGTATATAGTAGGACAGTGCAGCATTTTGGTGACCAACAGTATATAGTTGTACAGTACAGTAGTCCATTGCTGTATCTTGCAGCTCTGTATCACTTCAAGTATCCATATCTGTGCTGCATTATTGTGAGCTGTATATAGTAGGAGAGTGCAGAATTTTGGTGACCACCAGTAGTAGTACAGTACAGTAGTCCATTGTTGTATCTTGCAGCTCTGTATCACTTCAAGTATCCATATCTGTGCTGCATTGTTGTGAGCAGTATATAGTAGGACAGTGCAGCATTTTGGTGACCACCAGTAGTAGTACAGTACAGTAGGCCATTGCTGTATCTTGCAGCTCTGTTTCACTTCAAGTATCCATATCTGTGCTGCATTGTTGTGAGCAGTATATAGTAGGACTGTGCAGCATTTTGGTGACCACCAGTAGTAGTACAGTACAGTAGGCCATTGCTGTATCTTGCAGCTCTGTGTCACTTCAAGTATCCATATCTGTGCTGCATTGTTGTGAGCAGTATATAGTAGGACAGTGCAGCATTTTGGTGACCAACAGTATATAGTTGTACAGTACAGTAGTCCATTGCTGTATCTTGCAGCTCTGTATCACTTCAAGTATCCATATCTGTGCTGCATTATTGTGAGCAGTATATAGTAGGACAGTGCAGCATTTTGGTGACCAACAGTATATAGCTGTACAGTACAGTACTCCATTGCTGTATCTTGCAGCTCCGTGTCACTTCAAGTATCCATATCTGTGCTGCATTGTTGTGAGCAGTATACAGTAGGACAGTGCAGCATTTTGGTGACCAACAGTATATAGTTGTACAGTACAGTAGTCCATTGCTGTATCTTGCAGCTCCGTATCACTTCAAGTATCCATATCTGTGCTGCATTGTTGTGAGCTGTATATAGTAGAACAGTGCAGCATTTTGGTGACCAACAGTATATAGTTGTACAGTACAGTAGTGCATTGCTGTATCTTGCAGCTCAGTATCACTTCAAGTATCCATATCTGTGCTGCATTGTTGTGAGCTGTATATAGTAGGACAGTGCAGCATTTTGGTGACCAACAGTAGTAGTACAGTACAGTAGGCCATTGCTGTATCTTGCAGCTCCGTATCACTTCAAGTATCCATATATGTGCTGCACTGTTGTGAGCAGTATATAGTAGAACAGTACAGTAGGCCATTGCTAATGATATAATAATAATACTGGCATATAATTCCACACATTAAAAAATGGAGAACAAAAATGTGGAGGGTAAAAAAGGGAAAGATCAAGATCCACTTCTACCTAGTGCTGAAGCTGCTGCCACTAGTCATGGCAGAGACGATGAAATGCCATCAACGTCGTCTGCCAAGGCCGATGCCCAATGTCATAGTAGAGAGCGTGTAAAATCCAAAAAGCAAAAGTTCAGTAAAATGATGACCCAAAAATCTAAATTTAAAGCATCTGAGGAGAAGCGTAAACTTGCAAATGTGCCATTTACGACATGGAGTGGCAAGGAACGGCTGAGGCCCTGGCCTGGGTTCATGGCTAGTGGTTCAGCTTCACATGAGGATGGAAGCACTCAACCTCCAACTAGAAAAATGAAAAGACTTAAGCTGGCAAAAGCACAGCAAAGAACTGTGCGTTCTTCTAAATCACAAATCCCCAAGGAAAGTCCAATTGTGTCGGTTGCGATGCCTGACCTTCCCAACACTGGATGGGAAGAGGTGGCTCCTTCCACCATTTGCACGCCCCCTGGAAGTGCTGGAAGGAGCACCCACTGTCCAGTTCCTGATAGTCAAATTGAAGATGTTGAAGTACACCAGGATGAGGATATCTTTGTTGCTGGCGCTGAGGAGGAAATTGACAAGTAGGATTCTGATGGTGAAGTGGTATGTTTAAGTCAGGCACCCGGGGAGACACCTGTTGTCCGTGGGATGAATAAGGCCATTGACATGCCTGGTCAAAATACCAAAAAAATCACCTCTTCGATTTATTTCAACAAATATGCGGACAACTGGTGTCAAGCCGTGTGTAGTCTTTGTCAAGCTGTAATAAGTAGGGGTAAGGACGTTAACCACCTAAGAACATCCTCCCTTATATGTCACCTGGAGCGCAATTATCAGAAGTCATTGACAAGTTCAAAAACTTTGGGTGACAGTGGAAGCAGTCCACTGACAACTAAATCCCTTCCTGTTGTAACCAAGCTCCTGCAAACCACACCACCAACTCCCTCAGTGTCAATTTCCTCCTTAGACAGGAAAGCCAATAGTCCTGCAGGCCATGTCACTGGCAAGTCTGACGAGTCCTCTCCTGACTGGGATTCCTCCGATGGATCCTTGAGTGTAACGTCTACTGCTGCTGGTGCTGCTGTTGTTGCTGCTGGGAGTCGATCGTCATCCCAGAGGGGAAGTCGGAAGACCACTTGTACTATTTCCAGTAAGCAATTGACTGTCCAACAGTCCTTTGCGAGGAAGATGAAATATCACAGCAGTCATCCTGTTGCAAAGCGGATAACTCAAGCCTTGGCAGCTGTGTTGGTGTTAGGCGTGCATCCGGTATCCGGCGTTAGTTCACAGGGACTTAGAGAATTTCTTGAGGTAGTGTGTCCCCGGTACTAAATACCATCTAGGTTTCACTTCTCTAGGCAGGCGATACAGAGAATGTACACAGACGTCAGTAAAAGACTCACCAGTGTCCCAAAAAATGCAGTTGTTCCCAATGTTCACTTAACCACGGACATGTGGACAAGTGGAGCAGGGCAGACTCAGGACTATATGACTGTGACAGCCCACTGGGTAGATGTATTGCCTCCCACAGCAAGAACAGCAGCGGCGGCACCAGTAGCAGCATCTCACAAACGCCAACTCGTTCCTAGGCAGGCTACGCTTTGTATCGCCACTTTCCATAAGAGGCACACAGCTGACAACCTCTTATGGAAACTGAGGCACATCATCGCAGAATGGCTTACCCCAATTGGACTCTCCTGGGGATTTGTGATTGTGACATCGGACAATGCCACCAATATTGTGCGTGCATTACATGTTGGCAAATTCAAGCACACCCCATGTTTTGCACATACACTGGAGTTGGTGGTGCAGAATTTTTTTTAAAAACGACAGGGGCGTGCAAGAGATGCTGTCGGTGGCCCAAAGAACTGCAGGCCATTTTCGGCATTCAGCTACCGCATGCCGAAGACTGGAGCACCAGCAAACCCTCCTGAACCTGCCCCGCCATCATCTGTAGCAAGAGGTGGTAACGAGGTGGAATTCAACCCTCTATATGCTTCAGAGGATGGAGGAGCAGCAAAAGGCCATTCAAGCCTATACATCTGCCTACGATATAGGCAAAGGAGGGGGAATGCACCTGACTCAAGCGCAGTGGAGAATGATTTCAACGTTGTGCAAGGTTCTGCAACCCTTTGAACTTGCCACACGTGAAGTTAGTTCAGACACTGCCAGCCTGAGTCAGGTTATTCCCCTCATCAGGCTTTTGCAGAAGCAGCTGGAGAGATTGAAGGAGGAGCTAAAACGGAGCGTTTCCGCTAGGCATGTGGGACTTGTCGATGGAGCCCTTTATTCGCTTAACCAGGATTCACGGGTGGTCAATCTGTTGAAATCAGAGCACTACATTTTGGCAACCGTGCTCGATCCTAGGTTTAAAGCCTATGTTGTATCTCTCTTTCCGGCAGACACAAGTCTGCACATGTTCAAAGACCTGCTGGTGAGACACTTGTCAAGTCAAGCGGAACGTGACCTGCCAACAGCTCCTCCTTCATTTTATCCCGCCACTGGAGCTGCCAGGAAAAGGATCAGATTTCAATAAACCACCCGCTGGTGGTGATGCAGGGCAGAAAGGAGCGAATACTGACATCTGGTCCGGACTGAAGGACCTGCCAACGATTACTGACATGTCGTCTACTGTCACTGCATATGATTCTGTCACCATTGAAAGAATGGTGGAGGATTATATGAGTGACAGCATCCAAGTAGGCATGTCAGACAGTCCGTACGTATACTGTCAGGAAAAAGAGGCAATTGGAGGCCCTTGCACAAACTGGCTTTATTCTACCTAAATTGCCCCCCCCCCCCCCCCCTCCAGTGTATACTCCGAAAGAGTGTTTAGTGCAGCCGCTCACCTTGTCAGCAATCGGTGTACGAGGTTACTTCCAGAATATGTGGAGAAGATGATGTTCATCAAAATGAATTATAATCAATTCCTCCGTGGAGACATTCACCAGCAGCAATTGCCTCCAGAAAGTACACAGGGATCTGAGATGGTGGATTCCAGTGGGGACGAATTAATACTCTGTGAGGAGGGGGATGTACACAGTGAAAGGGGTGAGGAATCGGAGGATGATGATGAGGTCGACATCTTGCCTCTGTAGAGCCAGTTTGGCAAGGAGAGATTGATTGCTTCTTTTTTTGGTGGGGGCCCAAACCAACCAGTTATTTCAGCCACAGTCGTGTGGCAGACCCTGTCGCTGAAATGATGGGTTTGTTAAAGTGTGCATGTCCTGTTTATACAACATAAGGGGGGGTGGGAGGGCCCAAGGACAATTCCATCTTGCACCTCTTTTTTTTAAATTTATTTATCTTTGCATCATGTGCTGTTGGTGACTATTTTTTTAAGTGCAATCCTGTCTGACACTGCAGTGCCACTCCTAGATGGGCCAGGTGTTTGTGCCTCCCTCTTGGGTTGCTTAGCTTAGTCATCCAGCGACCTCGGTGCAAATTTTAGGACTAAAAATAATATTGGGGGTAATTCCAAGCTGATCGCAGCAGGAAATTTTTTAGCAGTTGGGCAAAACCATGTGCACTGCAGGGGGGGCAGATATAACATTTTCAGAGAGAGTTAGATTTGGGTGGGTTATTTTGTTTCTGTGCAGGGTAAATACTGGCTGCTTTATTTTTACACTGCAATTTAGATTTCAGTTTGAACACACCCCACCCAAATCTAACTCTCTCTGCACATGTTACATCGGCCCCACCTGCTACACCATACCCAAATTTAACTCTCTCTGCACATGTTATATCTGACACCCCCCCCCCTGCAGTGCACATGGTTTTGCCCAACTGCTAAAAAATTTCCTGCTGCGATCAACTTGGAATTACCCCCATTGTGAGGTGTGAGGTGTTCAGAATAGACTGGAAATGAGTGGAAATTATGGTTATTGAGGTTAATAATACTATAGGATCAAAATTATCCCCAAATTCTATGATTTAAGCTGTTTTTGAGGGTTTTTTTAAAAAAAAACACCCGACTCCAAAACACACCCGAATCCGACAAAAAATTTTAAGGGAGGTTTTGCGAAAACGCGTTTGAATCCAAAACACGGCCGCGGAACCGAATCCAAAACCAAAACACAAAACCCGAAAAATTTCCGGTGCACATCTCTACTTATAAGGCACAATGATCCCTTTGGCTACATGCATTTTAAATAAGGTTTCTGGTGGCCACTTATAGTATATGGAACCTCTTGCAAAACATAATACACAAACACATCCTGAAATATATCAGTGTCTTTTCTTCAACATAAGATCTTACTAACTTTGGGGCTCATTTACGTTTTGATGTAAGTCATGTTTATGACACGCCTCTCAGATGTAGCAGTACACGTCCGCGCTGATAGGTGTTACTGTCACATTCTCCCTGACATGCTTTTTCAAAAGTAGGCAAGTGTGCCCTTTGTCTGGCACATGAGGGGCTTTTGCATACCCTTTGTCTGGTGCAGGAGGGGCTTCTGCATACCCTTTGTCTGGTGCAGGAGGGGCGTCTGCATACCCTTTGTCTGGCACAGGAGGGGCTTCTGCATACCCTTTGTCTGGTGCAGGAGGGGCTTCTGCATACCCTTTGTCTGGTGCAGGAGGGGCTTCTGCATACCCTTTGTCTGGCACAGGAGGGGCTTCTGCATACCCTTTGTCTGGTGCAGGAGGGGCTTCTGCATACCCTTTGTCTGGTGCAGGAGGGGCTTCTACATACCCTTTGTCTGGTGCAGGAGGGGCTTCTACATACCCTTTGTCTGGCACAGGAGGGGCGTCTGCATACCCTTTGTCTGGCACAGGAGGGGCGTCTGCATACCCTTTGTCTGGCACAGGAGGGGCTTCTGCATACCCTTTGTCTGGCACAGGAGGGGCTTCTGCATACCCTTTGTCTGGCACAGGAGGGGCTTCTGCATACCCTTTGTCTGGCACAGGAGGGGCTTCTGCATACCCTTTGTCTGGCACAGGAGGGGCTTCTGCATACTCTTTGTCTGGCACAGGAGTGGCTTCTGCATACCCTTTGTCTGGCACAGGAGTGGCTTCTGCATACCCTTTGTCTGGCGCAAGAGGAGCTTCTGCATACCCTTTGTCTGGCGCAGGAGGGGCTTCTGCATACCCTTTGTCTGGTGCAGGAGGGGCTTCTGCATACCCTTTGTCTGGTGCAGGAGGGGCTTCTGCATACCCTTTGTCTGGTGCAGGAGGGGCTTTTGCATACCCTTTGTCTGGTGCAGGAGGGGCTTCTGCATACCCTTTGTCTGGTGCAGGAGGGGCTTCTGCATACCCTTTGTCTGGCACAGAAGGGGCTTCTGCATACCCTTTGACTAGTGCAGGAGGGGCTTCTGCATACCCTTTGTCTGGTGCAGGAGGGGCTTCTGCATACCCTTTGTCTGGCACAGAAGGGGCTTCTGCATACCCTTTGACTGGTGCAGGAGGGGATTCTACATACCCTTTGACTGGTGCAGGAGGGGCTTCTGCATACCCTTTGACTGGTGCAGGAGGGGCTTCTGCATACCCTTTGTCTGGTGCAGGAGGGGCTTCTGCATACCCTTTGTCTGGTGCAGGAGGGGCTTCTGCATACCTTTTGTCTGGCGCAGGAGGGGCTTCTGCATACCCTTTGTCTGGTGCAGGTGGGGCTTCTGCATACCCTTTGTCTGGCACAGGAGGGGCTCCTGTTGGCCGGGTTGTGTAAGGGGTTATGTTATTTCCAGTGACCGGGAGGTGAGTGAGCTGCGCTGGTGATGACAGGATTTTTTTTCCTGTCAACACTGGCTTCGCTGCAGGGGAGCCTGTGGGCCTATTTTCAGTGGGGGGGCCTGAATGTGCAGCTCCATCTGCCCCATTGTTAATCCGGCCCTGATTAGGGTACCCCATCCTGTGATTGGGATCAGCGGGATCCCAGGATTTTGTCTTAAAATTAGTGGGATTTGAATCCCGGGTTTGGAGCTTCCAATACTGGGATCTCTGGATCAGTGAGCATGCCAGGCAGTGCTGAGCACCTGCGGCACTCGCTCAGCCCTCGGCTGTACGCAGCATGACATGATGTCAGAGGTCACACAGCGCAGCCCCATGCCGGCCCATCCCTTCAGCTGTCCCTGCCCTGGAGGAGGATGCTGCTGCAGTACAGTGTCTCACCTCATAGCACAGGCAGCCATGGAGAGGGGCACACAAGATGAGGAGGAGGAGTCTGACTCCTGGACAGTACATAGGGTGGGGCAGGGCAGGGGGTTGCAAGAGACAAATAAGGACTGAGGGGAAGGGGAAGCAAGAGAGAGGGAGATAAGGACTGGGGGGGGGGGGAGGAGGGAGAGACATATAATGACTGAGAGGGAGGAGGAGGGAGAGTGAGAGAGATGTAAGAACTGAGGGGAGGAGAAGGGAGAGAGGGAGATAAGGACTGAGGGGGAGGAGGAGGGAGAGTGAGAGAGATGTAAGAACTGAGGGGAGGAGAAGGGAGAGGGGGAGATAAGGACTGAGGGGAGGAGAAGGGAGAGGGGGAGATAAGGACTGAGGGGGAGAGGGTGCGAGTAAGAGAGAGATAGATATATATAGAAGGACTGAGGGGGAGAAAGTGAGAGAGAGATAAGGACTGAGGGGGAGGAGGAGGGAGAGAGGGAGATAAGGACTGAGGGGGAGAAAGTGAGAGCGATAAGGACTGAGGGGGAGGAGGAGGGAGAGAGGGAGATACAGTATAAGGACTGAGGGGGAGGAGGAGGGAGAGAGAGAGAGAGAGATACAGTATAAGGACTGAGGGGGAGGAGGAGGGAGAGAGAGAGAGAGAGATACAGTATAAGGACTGAGGGGGAGAAAGTGAGAGAGAGAGATACAGTATAAGGACTGAGGGGGAGAAAGTGAGAGAGAGATAAGGACTGAGGGGGAGGAGTAGGGAGAGAGATAGATACAGTATAAGGACTGAGGGGGAGGAGGAGGGAGAGAGAGAGATACAGTATAAGGACTGAGGGGGAGAAAGTGAGAGAGAGATAAGGACTGAGGGGGAGGAGGAGGGAGAGAGAGAGATACAGTATAAGGACTGAGGGGGAGGAGGAGTGAGAGAGAGATACAGTATAAGGACTGAGGGGGAGAAAGTGAGAGAGAGATAAGGACTGAGGGGAGGAGTAGGGAGAGAGAGAGATACAGTATAAGGACTGAGGGGGAGGAGGAGGGAGAGAGAGAGATACAGTATAAGGACTGAGGGGGAGAAAGTGAGAGAGAGATAAGGACTGAGGGGGAGGAGGAGGGAGAGAGAGAGATACAGTATAAGGACTGAGGGGGAGAGGAGAGGAGAGAGAGAGATACAGTATAAGGACTGAGGGGAGAAAGTAAGAGAGAGATAGAGATGTAGCCATGCTCATCCACAGGGCACACATGCCGCACCTACAGTAGGTGTAGGTAATTATCAGTATATATAACTATCACCTCCATGTTGTGACACAGCTTGGACGAGGCTCTGGGTCTCCTCTGACACCAGTTTCTCGAAGTCCATCTTATGCGACCCATGATTCTTGAGTAACGTCACTGAAAATCTGCGCAGCTGGCGCCACCTCTCACCATTACTGCTGCCGAAACCTACAGAGAGAGAGAAGGAGATGGTCAGCGCTGGCAGGAGCTATCAGGCAAATACCGCGCCAGCATTCCCCAGACCGCTTCACGATTGGAAACACAGCGATAAAATAAGGCAGAGTATATACAGGAGGCAGACAATGAGGTAAGTGGGTCTACAGGGAGAAGGGAGTCTGACAGAAGAGGGTAAGTGGCGTGGAAATGTACAAATAGAGATTGTCAAAATTGTAATGTCCCTAGGTCTGAAAAATGCAGACCTAATAATTCTGGAATACTGCCTTGTGTCAGAGAGATAGTCATGGAGTTAATGAGACCCCTTTTCCTTTTTCCATGCCAGCCATGCCGCCTTTACCTTGTTCTGTACAGACGCCACCACTATGTCTCTTATTCATACAAGTGTTTTATGTGTATTTAACGCTAACTCCAGGCTCACTCACTTGGAAACGATGGTTTTCTCAGTGTATATTAGACCATACAGATGGGTCCACGGTTATCTTGACTAGTTTTCTGCGCCTAGGCACAACATGACTTATTAGCATAAACCCTTAATCTATTGATCTCAGCTGCAATACAATACAGCAAGGGATTAAGTCCGACTGGCAAGTCTCAGTTAATCCTATTAAAGGTCAAGATAAACGTGGACCCATCTGTATACTGTCATGCTTGTTACTGAAGTGTGCTTTTGTTGCAGTTACTCAGATGCACCATCGGTCCAGAGGAGGGGCTGCAGCACGATCCAAAATTCAGATAGGGGAGCCGCACATCTGCCAGTGAGTCCCGGCTGGTGATATTTGGCAGCGTTTGGGGCGGCACTTGGTGGGGCTCCCCTATTAAATATTAAATCGCACTCCTGCCCCACCTCTGGAGCTGCCACGAGTTCCATGTAATTGGGACTGACTATCTCTGCATGGAAGACGTCAGCCACAATCACAAAGCAATGACCGCAGTGAGGAGAACAGAGTGCAGGTGCTGTATATAATGTCTGTATATGAGGTCTGAAACTAAAGGGCCTTACACATTGAAAGATCTGCCGCCGATTTGCCCATTCAGATCTTTGACTTTTATCACACAGTGTGTATGGCCTATAAAAGGGTAAAAACTAAAAGGATTTTGAAGATTAGAATCCTGGAGCACACCCGGAATATAAAAAAATGGGTTTTAAATTATAGAGTCCCTAGACATTTCGCCGACTGCCATAATGCCGACCCTAGTCTACTCAGATTTATGGGAATTGAACATTTACCCCATAATAAGGATGGGGGAAACAGGGATAAACAACTCTTGAGACGAGAGACCTTTTGGATCCTGTCTTTGAATACACTGAGCCGCCCAGGGGGCCTAAATAAAACTTAGGAAATCACTCCGTTTATTAGACAAAAGATAGTCCATTTATATCTGTCAAACTACTTCTTTCTATATCTATGAGGGAATCAACTAGGCCCTTTTTATCTTCAAGCTGAAGTTCAAACTAGACAAGTAAGAAGAAAAGAGGTCAGAGAAAATCACTCTAAGGATATATACACACACATAAAGAATAGTGATGAGCGGGTTCGGTTCCTCGGGATCCGAACCCCCCCAAACTTCACCCATTTTACACGGTTCCGAGGCAGACTCGAATCTTCCCGCCTTGCTCGGTTAACCCGAGCGCGCCCGAACGTCATCATCCCGCTGTTGGATTCTCGCGAGATTCGTACTCTATATAAGGAGCCGCGCGTCGCCGCCATTTTCACTCGTGCTTTGGAGATGATAGCGAGAGGACGTGGCTGCGTTCTCTCAGTTTCTGTGTTCAGTGTGCTGCAAATATCTGTGCTCAGTGTGCTGCAAATATCTGTGCTCAGTGTGCTTGCAAATATCTGTGCTCAGTGTGCTGCAAATATCTACGTTCTCTGCCTGAAAAACGCTCCATAGCTGTGCTGCATTGTAGTATATAATAGGAGGACAGTGCAGATGTAGAATGTTGCTGTGACCACCAGTATATATATAGCAGTACGGTACAGTAGTCCACTGCTCTACCTCTGTGTCATCAAGTATACTATCCACCAATACCTGTGCTGCATTTTAGTTGTGCGCAGTATATAGTAGGAGGACAGTGCCGAATTTTGCTGTGACCACCAGTATATATAGCAGTACGGTACAGTAGTCCACTGCTCTACCTCTGTGTCATCAAGTATACTATCCATCCATACCTGTGCTGCATTTTAGTTGTGCGCAGTATATAGTAGGAGGACAGTGCAGAATTTTGCTGTGACCACCAGTTTATATATAGCAGTACGGTACAGTAGTCCACTGCTCTACCTCTGTGTCGTCAAGTATACTATCCATCCATACCTGTGCTGCATTTTAGTTGTGCGCAGTATATAGTAGGAGGACAGTGCAGAATTTTGCTGTGACCACCAGTATATAATATAGCAGTACGGTACAGTAGTCCACTGCTCTACTTCTGTGTCGTCAAGTATACTATCCATCCATACCTGTGCTGCATTTTAGTTGTGCGCAGTATATAGTAGGAGGACAGTGCAGAATTTTGCTGTGACCACCAGTATATATTAGTGATGTGCACTGGAAATTTTTCGGGTTTTGTGTTTTGGTTTTGGATTCGGTTCCGCGGCCGTGTTTTGGATTCGGACGCGTTTTGGCAAAACCTCCCTGAAATTTTTTTGTCGGATTCGGGTGTGTTTTGGATTCGGGTGTTTTTTTACAAAAACACCTCAAAAACAGCTTAAATCATAGAATTTGGGGGTCATTTTGATCCCATAGTATTATTAACCTCATTAACCATAATTTCCACTCATTTCCAGTCTATTCTGAACACCTCACACCTCACAATATTATTTTTAGTCCTAAAATTTGCACCGAGGTCACTGGATGACTAAGCTATGCGACCCAAGTGGCCGACACAAGCACCTGGCCCATCTAGGAGTGGCACTGCAGTGTCAGACAGGATGGCAGATTTAAAAAATAGTCCCCAAACAGCACATGATGCAAAGAAAAAAAGAGGTGCACCAAGGTCGCTGGATGGCTAAGCTAAGCGACCCAAGTGGCCGACACAAACACCTGGCCCATCTAGGAGTGGCACTGCGGTGTCAGGCAGGATGGCACTTTAAAAAATAGTCCCCAAACAGCACATGATGCAAAGATAAATGAAAGAAAAAAGAGGTGCAAGATGGAATTGTCCTTGGGCCCTCCCACCCACCCTTATGTTTTAAAAACAGGACATGCACACTTTAAAAAACCCATCATTTCAGCGACAGGGTCTGCCACACGACTGTGACTGAAATGACTGGTTGGTTTGGGCCCCCCTCCAAAAAAGAAGTAATCAGTCTCTCCTTGCACAAACTGGCTCTACAGAGGCAAGATGTCCACCTCCTCCTCATCCTCCGATTCCTCACCCCTTTCACTGTGTACATCCCCCTCCTCACAGATTATTAATTCGTCCCCACTGGAATCCACCATCTCAGGTCCCTGTGTACTTTCTGGAGGCAATTGCTGGTGAATGTCTCCACGGAGGAATTGATTATAATTCATTTTGATGAACTTCATCTTCTCCACATTTTCTGGAAGTAACCTCGTACGCCGATTGCTGACAAGGTGAGCGGCTGCACTAAACACTCTTTCGAAGTACACACTGGAGGGGGGGGCAACTTAGGTAAAATAAAGCCAGTTTCTGCAAGGGCCTCCAAATTGCCGTTTTTTCCTGCCAGTATACGTACGGACTGTCTGACGTGCCTACTTGGATGCGGTCACTCATATAATCCTCCACCATTCTTTCAATGGTGACAGAATCATATGCAGTGACAGTAGATGACATGTCAGTAATCGTTGGCAGGTCCTTCAGTCCGGACCAGATGTCAGCACTCGCTCCAGACTGCCCTGCATCACCGCCAGCGGGTGGGCTCGGAATTCTTAGCCTTTTCCTCGCAGCCCCAGTTGCGGGAGAATGTGAAGGAGGAGCTGTTGACGGGTCATGTTCCGCTTGACTTGACAATTTTCTCACCAGCAGGTCTTTGAACCTTTGCAGACTTGTGTCTGCCGGAAAGAGAGATACAACGTAGGTTTTAAATCTAGGATTGAGCACGGTGGCCAAAATGTAGTGCTCTGATTTCAACATGATTGACCACCCGTGAATCCTGGTTAAGCGAATTAAGGGCTCCATCCACAAATCCCACATGCCTAGCGGAATCGCTCTGTTTTAGCTCCTCCTTCAATGTCTCCAACTTCTTCTGCAAAAGCCTGATGAGGGGAATGACCTGACTCAGGCTGGCAGTGTCTGAACTGACTTCACGTGTGGCAAGTTCAAAGGGTTGCAGAACCTTGCACAACTTTGAAATCATTCTCCACTGCGCTTGAGTCAGGTGCATTCCCCCTCCTTTGCCTATATCGTAGGTAGCTGTATAGGCTTGAATGGCCTTTTGCTGCTCCTCCATCCTCTGAAGCATATAGAGGGTTGAATTCCACCTCGTTACCACCTTGTCAGGAATCGACTTACCACAGCTGCATCTGTCCGTCGGTGCGGACTCCGTCCGGGGTTCCTACGTCTCGCTGTCGCTGGTCTCCCTGTCGCCGGATGCCATCCTGGGCCTAGGAACGCTCCTGTTGTCAGCGGGCGTACATGCACGCCGCGTTCCCGCCGGGCCGCGGCATGGGCGCCGCCATGACAGCTTTCCTCAGACTGCCGCATCAGCCAATCCGGAGCTTGGCCGCACCTCCTCGTTTCCCTTCCAGCCAATGCCTGCAGACCGGGGGGTATATCAGGAGCAGCAGGGTGAGTCAGTCCTTGTCCTGGACTTTGTGTCACTCCTATGACCTGTGTCTCTGGCTCCGTTCTCCAGTTCCTCCGTTTACCTGCTTTGCCTTCCAGTTTGTTCCTGTTCTACCGTGGAACCACAAGCACCAGAGACCCTTGCACTTGAGTTCTAGCTTCACACCTTTACCAGCTACAGTGTGCTCCAGCCCTCTGCAGTAGAGACTCTCCTCCAGGTGCATCTCGTCATCTACACCTGTTCATCAGCCTGCAAGCTGCCAGTGTTATTCAAACTGCACTGAGAACTTTAATACTTGTCTCCTGCAATTGCTACCAGGTTTGCTATTCCCACCAACATCTCTGCTGGCTTCACGGTCCAACAACTATCGGTTCCCATACCGACACATCGATCCCCTGATCGATTGAACTTACCATACAGACTTTGCCATAGACTCTCAGCTTCCACGCTGCATATTCACAATTGCATTTGTTTCTGTTGTTATCAAGTATTCCTGCTGCAATATTGTTGAAAGCCTATTGTTTAATAAACAACATTGCGCACATGCGCAGGAATCCAATCCGGCCTCCTCACTTCTTCCATCCTACCTCCACTGACCCACTAGCGCCCCCTCCGGGAACACAAACTAAACAGAACCTGACAGTAAGTCCAGGACCGATGGACTCGGATGGTGGTCAGAATGTGGGGTCAGGGGCCTTACAAAATCTGGTCTCCCGCTTGGATGGTCAAGAGGCTGCGCAGCAGCAGATGTTCCAGTTCCTGCAAGGAATGTCCTCCCGTCTCGATACACTACAACAATCTCTGCCCAGTGCTCTTGTTTCTTCAGTTCCGGTCACCCCTGCACCTGCAAGTGCAGCGGGTTCTCCTTCACCGGCTGCATCAACTCCAGTGTCACGCTTGCACCTGCCCGTGCCCTGCAAATATGATGGCAGCCCTAAGCTATGTCACGGGTTTCTTAATCAATGTGAAATCCAGTTTGAGTTGTTATCACACAATTTCCCCACGCCAAGATCCAAGGTTGCCTACATCATATCACTGCTCTCTGGATCAGATTTGAGTTGGGTGTCTCCTCTGTGGGAACGTGCCGACCCTCTTATGAATAACTATACCGAATTTGTGTCAACCTTCAGACGCATCTTTGATGAACCAGGTTGCGCAACATCAGCTTCTGCAGATCTTATCCAACTTCGTCAAGGTACCCGTAGCATGGGTCAATACGTCATCCAGTTCCAGACGTTAGCCGCAGAGATTCAATGGAATAACCAAGCACTGGTAGCAGCCTTCTGGCATGGACTCTCTGATCGGATTAAAGATGAACTAGCCACCCGTGACATTCCTGAGCAATTATCAGAGTTAATTTCTTTGTGTATCAAGTTGGACTCTCGCATTCGCGAACGCAACAGTGAGCATGCTCTTAGTGAGCCTCGCAAGACAAGAATGGTAGCTCCGACACAATTTCAGCCTCCACCTTCTGACGAGCCTATGCAAATTAATAGGTCCCGCTTAACCCCTGAGGAGTGGTCAAGAAGACTTCGAGAGAGACTGTGTCTTTATTGTGCGGCTACAGGTCACCAAATTAATTCTTGTACAGCGCGTTCGGGAAACGCTATATCCTGACTTGTAAAGGAGGAGTCAAGTTGGGATCTTCTAGACAAGCTCCTTCAAACCAAGACCTTATCCTTCCTGTGACTTTAGAGACTAGGGCTGGATTCCAGTCTGTAACTGCATTAGTGGACTGTGGAGCTGCTGGAAACTTCATTACTCAAGCTGCAGTTGATAAGTTCCGTCCACCTGTCTGCGAACTCACATATCCAGCCTACATCACTGCAGTGGATGGTAGCCGAATTTCCAAGGGTAACATCTCTCATCAAACCAAGCCAGTGGTGCTGGGAGTCGGGTTCCTGCATTCTGAATTAATTGAGTTCCTAGTCATCCCTCAGGCAACCCAGGAGGTCGTTTTGGGTATGCCCTGGCTCCAGCTACATAATCCGCAGATTGACTGGTCCATGTTACAACTGACTTCTTGGGGTTCACACTGCCATCAGTCCTGCCTAGCCCAAGTTCGTCCTGTGAGGTCTTCAGAAGTTAAAGTTCAGTCAAGTCTTCCTGTGGCCTACCAAGATTTATCTATCGTCTTCAGCGAAAAGGCCGCCGATGTCCTGCCACCCCATAGAGAGTGGGATTGCCCCACCGATCTCATTCCCGGCAAGAAGCCACCTAGAGGGCGTACTTATCCGTTATCCGTACCTGAAACCGAGGCAATGAGTGAGTACATCAGGGAGAATTTACAGAAAGGATTCATCCGCCCTTCGTCTTTACCCACTGGAGCGGGTTTTTTCTTTGTTAATAAGAAAGATGGAGGATTACGTCCATGCATCGATTACCGGGGGCTCAATGATATTACCGTCAAAAACAGCTATCCATTACCTCTCATCACTGAATTATTTGACAGAGTCAAGGGAGCCCGCATCTTCACCAAGTTAGATCTCCGCGGTGCCTACAATCTCATCAGGATCCGAAGTGGTGATGAATGGAAAACTGCCTTTAATACTCGGGATGGTCATTACGAGTACCTAGTAATGCCATTCGGGTTGAGCAATGCCCCAGCAGTGTTCCAGCACTTTGTTAACGAAATCTTCCGTGATGTTCTGTACAAATATCTCGTAGTCTACCTGGATGATATCCTTATCTTCTCTCAAGATCTCTCCTCACATCGCCTACAAGTTTGTGAGGTCCTCCGACGTCTTCGTGAGAACCGTCTCTACGGCAAGTTGTCTAAATGTACCTTCGAAGTTTCTTCCATACCCTTCCTAGGGTATATAATTTCTGGATCGGATCTCCAGATGGACCCGACAAAATTAGAAGCTATTGCCAATTGGTCTATTCCGAGTACTCTCAAGTCCATTCAGCGATTCCTGGGATCCGCTAATTATTATAGGAAGTTCATCAGAGGATTCTCAACTCGCATTGCTCCTATTACCAGCCTAACTCGAAAGGGGGAAGATCATTCCAACTGGTCAGAAGATGCCTTGGCTGCATTTCAGAAAATCAAGCAGGCTTTCATGACCGCCCCAGTTCTGTCACAACCAGACGTTAATAAGCCATTCGAGTTGGAGGTAGATGCTTCTACAGTGGGAGTCAGAGCTGTTCTCTCCCAAGTGGGGGTTGATGGAAAGATTCACCCTTGTGGGTTCTTCTCTCGCAAATTCCTTCCTGTGGAAGTTAATTACTCCATCTGTGACCAAGAACTACTGGCGATCAAGCTGGCTCTTGAGGAGTGGAGGTATCTCCTGGAAGGAGCAAAGTTCCCATTTAACATCTATATGGATCACAAGAACCTCCTCTACCTAAAGGCAGCCCAGTGTCTTAATCCTCGCCAGTCCCGGTGGGCAATGTTCTTCTCTCGTTTCAACTTTAAGCTTCATTTCCGTCCAGGTTCTCAGAATACCAAGGCTGATGCTCTGTCTCATTCTATGGAATCCGAAGAGGAGATTTCCGATCCAGTTTCGCATTCCATTCTGAATCCAGTTGTGTTTGCTTTGTCTCAAGTTACTCCTTTTCCGCCTCCTGGCAAGATTTTTGTTTCTCCTGAGCTTCGTTCCAAGTTACTGTCTTGGGCTCATCAGTCTAAGTTCACTGGGCATCCTGGTGTCCTAAAGACTTTCAAGTTCCTGTCTGAAACTTACTGGTGGCCGAAAATGAAGGTCGACATCAAGGACTTCGTGGCGTCCTGCCCCAAGTGTGTTCAACACAAGACTCCCCGTCAGTCTCCGGCAGGTCAGTTACAGCCGTTATCAGTACCCAGCCATCCCTGGTCACTACTGTCCATGGACTTTATCTCTGATCTTCCCTCCTCTCAAGGATTCAATACCATCTGGGTAGTTGTCGACAGGTTTACCAAAATGGCCCATTTTGTTCCACTCCAAGGTCTTCCTTCTGCTCCGAAACTTGCTCAAGTCTTCCTACGGGAGATCTTTCGTTTACATGGACTGCCTACTGAAATTATATCTGACCGTGGAGTTCAGTTCGTGGCAAGATTTTGGAGAGCCCTTTGTTCTGCCCTGCAAGTCAACCTTAAGTTTTCGTCAGCCTACCACCCTCAGACGAATGGACAGACGGAAAGGGTGAATCAAGATTTAGAGACCTTCTTGAGACTTTATGTTTCATCTTCCCAAGATGACTGGGTAGACCTGCTTCCGTGGGCTGAATTCGCTCACAACTTTCGCTATCATAGTGCCACGGAAACCACTCCATTCTTTGCTGTATATGGACAACATCCTCGTGTCCCAGATTTCCAAGACCTTCCTAACATCGATGTTCCTGCAGCCACTTCTGTTCTAAGTCAGTTTTCATCAACTTGGAAGAAAATTCATGTTTCCCTTAAAAAGGCTTCAAATCGATACAAGTTCTTTGCCGACCGCAAAAGACGTGCAGTTACCAGCCAAAAACCTAAAGATAAGGTTTGGCTTTCCACTCGGAATCTTCGTCTCACAGTGCCGTCGATGAAGTTTGCACCACGCTTCATTGGTCCTTTTCCCATTGACAAAGTCATCAGTCCTGTGGCCTACAAGATCAAATTGCCTCCTTCTTTATGAATACCTAATGCCTTTCATGTCTTTCTCCTCAGACCTTTGATCCTGAATCGTTTCCAAAGAGCTATTCCAGTTGGTCTCAAAATACGAACCCAGTGGGGCATTGAGTTCGAAATAGAGAAGGTTCTGGATTCCCGTTGCCAGTACGGTCGTCTGCAATATCTCATCGACTGGTCCGGTTATGGTCCTGAGGAGAGGAGTTGGGTAAATGCTACAGATGTCCATGCTCCAAGGTTGGTCCATGTTTTCCACAGAACTCATTCTTCCAAGCCACGTGGGTGTTCGGTGCCCACCCGTAAAGGAGGGGGTACTGTCAGGAATCGACTTACCACAGCTGCATCTGTCCATCGGTGCGGACTCCGTCCGGGGTTCCTACGTCTCGCTGTCGCTGGTCTCCCTGTCGCCGGATGCCATCCTGGGCCTAGGAACGCTCCTGTTGTCAGCGGGCGTGCATGCACGCCGCGTTCCCGCCGGGCCGCGGCATGGGCGCCGCCATGACAGCTTTCCTCAGACTGCCGCATCAGCCAATCCGGAGCTTGGACGCACCTCCTCGTTTCCCTTCCAGCCAATGCCTGCAGACCGGGGGGTATATCAGGAGCAGCAGGGTGAGTCAGTCCTTGTCCTGGACTTCGTGTCACTCCTATGACCTGTGTCTCTGGCTCCGTTCTCCAGTTCCTCCGTTTACCTGCTTTGCCTTCCAGTTTGTTCCTGTACTACCGTGGAACCACAAGCACCAGCAACCCTTGCACTTGAGTTCTAGCTTCACACCTTTACCAGCTACAGTGTTCTCCAGCCCTCTGCAGTAGAGACTCTCCTCCAGGTGCATCTCGTCATCTACACCTGTTCATCAGCCTGCAAGCTGCCAGTGTTATTCAAACTGCACTGAGAACTTTAACACTTGTCTCCTGCAATTGCTACCAGATTTGCTATTCCCACCAACATCTCTGCTGGCTCCACGGTCCAACAACTATCGTTTCCCATACTGACACATCGATCCCCTGATCGATTGAACTTACCATACAGACTTTGCCATAGACTCTCAGCTTCCACGCTGCATATTCACAATTGCATTTGTTTCTGTTGTTATCAAGTATTCCTGCTGCCATATTGTTTAAAGCCTATTGTTTAATAAACAACATTGCGCACATGCGCAGGAATCCAATCCGGCCTTCTCACTTCTTCCATCCTACCTCCACTGACCCACTAGTGCCCCCTCCGGGAACACAAACTAAACAGAACCTGACACACCTCTTGCTTCAGATGATGGCGGGGCAGGTTCAGGAGTGTTTGCTGGTGCTCCAGTCTTTGGCACGCGGTGGCTGAATGCCGAAAGTGGCCCGCAATTCTTCGGGCCACCGACAGCATCTCTTGCACGCCCCTGTCGTTTTTTAAATAAATCTGCACCACCAAATTCAATGTATGTACAAAACATGGGACGTGCTGGAATTTGCCCACATGTAATGCACGCACAATATTGGTAGCATTGTCCGATGTCACAAATCCCCAGGAGAGTCCAATTGGGGTAAGCCATTCTGCGATGATGTTCCTCAGTTTCTGTAAGAGGTTGACAGCTGTGTGCCTCTTATGGAAAGCAGTGATACAAAGCGTAGCCTGCCTAGGAATGAGTTGGCATTTGCGAGATGCTGCTACTGGTGCCGCCGCTGCTGTTCTTGCTGTGGGAGGCAATACATCTACCCAGTGGGCTGTCACAGTCATATAGTCCTGAGTCTGCCCTGCTCCACTTGTCCACATGTCCATGGTTAAGTGGACATTGGGTACAACTGCATTTTTTAGGACACTGGTGACTCGTTTTCTGAGGTCTGTGTACATTCTCGGTATCGCCTGCCTAGAGAAGTGGAACCTAGATGGTATTTGGTACCACGGACACACTAACTCAATAAATTGTCTTATTCCCCGTGAATTAACGGTGGAAACCGGACACACGTTTAACACCACTCAGGCTGCCAAGGCCTGAGTTATCTGCTTTGCAGCAGGATGACTGCTATGATATTTCATCTTCCTCGCAAAGGACTGTTGGACAGTCAATTGCTTACTGGAAGTAGTACAAATGGTCTTCCGACTTCCCCTCTGGGATGACGATCGACTCCCAGCAGCAACAACAGCAGCGCCAGCAGCAGTAGGCGTTACACTCAAGGATGCATCGGAGGAATCCCAGGCAGGAGAGAACTCGTCAGACTTGCCAGTGACATGGCCTGCAGGACTATTGGCTTTCCTGTCTAAGGAGGAAATTGACACTGAGAGAGTTGGTGGTGTGGTTTGCAGGAGCTTGGTTACAAGAGAAAGGGATTTAGTTGTCAGTGGACTGCTTCCGCTGTCACCCAAAGTTTTTGAACTTGTCAATGACTTCTGATGAATGCGCTCCAGGTGACATATAAGGGATGATGTTCCTAAGTGGTTAACGTCCTTACCCCTACTTATTACAGCTTGACAAAGGCAACACACGGCTTTACACCTGTTGTCCGCATTTGTGTTAAAATAATTCCACACCGAAGAGGTGATTTTTTTTTGTAATTTGACCAGGCATGACAATGGCAATATTCGTCCCACGGACAACAGGTGTCTCCCCGGGTGCCTGACTTAAACAAACCACCTCACCATCAGAATCCTCCTTGTCAATTTCCTCCTCAGCGCCAGCAACACCCATATCCTCATCCTGGTGTACTTCAACAGTGACATCTTCAATTTGACTATCAGGAACTGGACTGCGGGTGCTCCTTCCAGCACTTTCAGGGGGCGTGCAAATGGTGGAAGGCGCCACCTCTTCCCGTCCAGTGTTGGGAAGGTCAGGCATCGCAACCGACACAATTGGACTCTCCTTGGGGATTTGCGAATTAGAAGAACGTACAGTTCTTTGCTGTGCTTTTGCCAGCTTAAGTCTTTTCATTTTGCTAGCGGGAGGATGAGTGCTTCCATCCTCATGTGAAGCTGAACCACTAGCCATGAACATAGGACAGGGCCTCAGCCGTTCCTGGCCACTCCGTGTCGTAAATGGCATATTGGCAAGTATACGCTTCTCATCAGACGCTTTTAATTTTGATTTTTGGGTTATTTTACTGAACTTTTGTTTTTTTTAATTTTACATGCTCTCTACTATGACATTGGGCATCAGCCTTGGCAGACGACGTTGATGGCATTTCATCATCTCGGCCATGACTAGTGGCAGCTGCTTCAGCACGAGGTGGAAGTGGATCTTGATCTTTCCCTATTTTACCCTCCACATTTTTGTTCTCCATTTTTTAATGTGTGGAATTATATGCCAGTAATATATATCAATAGCAATGGCCTACTGTACCGTACTGCTATATATATACTGGTGGTCACAGCAAAATTCTGCACTGTCCTCCTACTATATACTGCGCACAACTAAAATGCAGCACAGGTATGGATGGATAGTATACCTGATGACACAGAGGTAGAGCAGTGGACTACTGTACCGTACTGCTATATATATACTGGTGGTCACAGCAAAATTCAGCACTGTCCTCCTACTATATACTGAGCACAACTTAAATGCAGCACAGGTATGGATGCATAGTATACTTGATGGATGACACAGAGGTAGAGCAGTGGACTACTGTACCATACTGCTATATATATATACTAGTGGTCACAGCAAAATTCTGCACTGTCCTCCTACTATACACTGCACACAACTAAAATGCAGCACAGGTATGGATGGATAGTATACTTGACGACACAGAGTTAGAGCAGTGGACTACTGTACCGTACTGCTATATATATACTGGGGGTCACAGCAAAATTCGGCACTGTCCTCCTACCATATACTGCGCACAACTAAAATGCAGCACAGGTATGGATGGATAGTATACTTGACGACACAAAGGTAGAGCAGTGGACTACTGTACCATACTGCTATATATATACTGGTGTTAACCGCAAAATTCTGCACTGTCCTCCTACTATATACTGCGAACAACTAAAATGCAGCACAGGTATGGATTAGTGATGAGTGGGTTCGGTTCCTCGGAATCCGAACCCCCCCGAACTTCACCCATTTTACATGGATCCAAGGCATACTCGGATACTCCAGTATTGCTCGATGAACCCGAGCGTGCCCGAATGTCATCATCCTGCTGTCGGATTCTCACGAGATTCGGATTCTATATAAGGAGCCGCGCGTCGCCGCCATTTTTCACTCGTGCATTGGAAATGATAGTGAGAGGACGTGGCTGGCGTCCTCTCACTTTGTTTCATAACTTTCAGGGGGTTGCAAATATCTTTATTCTGGGGACCAGCAGTATTATAGGAGGAGTACAGTGCAGAGTTTTGCTGACCAGTGACCACCAGTATTATACGTTCTCTGCCTGAAAAACGCTCCATATCTGTGCTCAGTGTGCTGCATATATCTGTGCTCACACTGCTTTATTGTGGGGACTGGGGACCAGCAGTATTATATAGGAGGAGTACAGTGCAGAGTTTTGCTGACCAGTGACCACCAGTATTATACGTTCTCTGCCTGAAAAACGCTCCATATCTGTGCTCAGTGTGCTGCATATATCTGTGCTCACACTGCTTTATTGTGGGGACTGGGGACCAGCAGTATTATATAGGAGGAGTACAGTGCAGAGTTTTGCTGACCAGTGACCACCAGTATTATACGTTCTCTGCCTGAAAAACGCTCCATATCTGTGCTCAGTGTGCTGCATATATCTGTGCTCACACTGCTTTATTGTGGGGACTGGGGACCAGCAGTATTATATAGGAGGAGTACAGTGCAGAGTTTTGCTGACCAGTGACCACCAGTATTATACGTTCTCTGCCTGAAAAACGCTCCATATCTGTGCTGCATTGTAGTATATAGTAGGAGTACAGTGCATAATTTTGCTGACCACCAGTATATAATATATAGGAGTACGGTACAGAAGGCCACTGCTCTACCTACCTCTGTGTCGTCAAGTATACTATCCATCCATACCTGTGGTGCATTTCAGTTTTGCACAGTTTGCTGACCACCAGTATATAATATATAGCAGTACGGTACAGTAGGCCACTGCTCTACCTACCTCTGTGTCGTCAAGTATACTACCCATCCATACCTGTGGTGCATTTCAGTTTTGCACAGTTTACTGACCACCAGTATATAATATATAGCAGTACGGTACAGTAGGCCACTGCTCTACCTACCTCTGTGTCGTCAAGTATACTATCCATCCATACCTGTGGTGCATTTCAGTTTTGCAGTTTGCTGACCACCAGTATATAATATATAGCAGTACGGTACAGTAGGCCACTGCTATACCTACCTCTGTGTCGTCAAGTATACTATCCATCCATACCTGTGGTGCATTTCAGTTTTGCACAGTTTGCTGACCACCAGTATATAATATATAGCAGTACGGTACAGTAGGCCACTGCTCTACCTACCTCTGTGTCGTCAAGTATACTATCCATCCATACCTGTGGTGCATTTCAGTTTTGCACAGTTTGCTGACCACCAGTATATAATATATAGCAGTACGGTACAGTAGGCCACTGCTCTACCTACCTCTGTGTCGTCAAGTATACTATCCATCCATACCTGTGGTGCATTTCAGTTGTGCGCAGTATATATAGTAGTAGGCCATTGCTATTCATACTGGCATATAATTCCACACATTAAAAAATGTAGAACAAAAATGTGGAGGGTAAAATAGGGAAAGATCAAGATCCACTTCCACCTCGTGCTGAAGCTGCTGCCACTAGTCATGGCCGAGACGATGAAATGCCATCAACGTTGTCTGCCAAGGCCGATGCCCAATGTCATAGTAGAGAGCATGTAAAATCCAAAACCCAAAAGTTCATTAAAATGACCCAAAAATCAAAATTAAAAGCGACCGAGGAGAAGCGTAAACTTGCCAATATGCCATTTACGACACGGAGTGGCAAGGAACGGCTGAGGCCCTGGCCTATGTTCATGGCTAGTGGTTCAGCTTCACATGAGGATGGAAGCACTCATCCTCTCGCTAGAAAAATGAAAAGACTTAAGCTGGCAAAAGCACAGCAAAGAACTGTGCGTTCTTCTAAATCACAAATCCCCAATGAGAGTCCAATTGTGTCGGCTACGATGCCTGACCTTCCCAACACTGGACGGGAAGAGGTGGCACCTTCCACCATTTGCACGCCCCCTGCAAGTGCTGGAAGGAGCACCCGCAGTCCAATTCCTGATAGTCAAATTGAAGATGTCACTGTTGAAGTAAACCAGGATGAGGATATGGGTGTTGCTGGCGCTGAGGAGGAAATTGACAAGGAGGATTCTGATGGTGAGGTGGTTTGTTTAAGTCAGGCACCCGGGGAGACACCTGTTGTCTGTGGGACGAATATGGCCATTGACATGCCTGGTCAAATTACAAAAAAAATCAGCTCTTCGGTGTGGAATTATTTTAACACAAATGCGGACAACAGGTGTCAAGCCGTGTGTTGCCTTTGTCAAGCTGTAATAAGTAGGGGTAAGGATGTTAACCACCTCGGAACATCCTCCCTTATACGTCACCTGCAGCGCATTCATCATAAGTCAGTGACAAGTTCAAAAACTTTGGGTGACAGCGGAAGCAGTCCACTGACCACTAAATCCCTTACTCTTGTAACCAAGCTCCTGCAAACCACACCACCAACTCCCTCAGTGTCAATTTCCTCCTTACACAGGAAAGCCAATAGTCCTGCAGGCCATGTCACTGGCAAGTCTGACGAGTCCTCTCCTGCCTGGGATTCCTCCGATGCATCCTTGAGTGTAACGCCTACTGGTGCTGGCGCTGCTGTTGTTGCTGCTGGGAGTCGATCGTCATCCCAGAGGGGAAGTCGGAAGACCACTTGTACTACTTCCAGTAAGCAATTGACTGTCCAACAGTCCTTTGCGAGGAAGATGAAATATCATAGCAGTCATCCTGCTGCAAAGTGGATAACTCAGGCCTTGGCAGCCTTGGCGGTGAGAAACGTGTTTCCGTTATCCACCGTTAAATCACAGGCAACTACATACTTGATTGAGGTACTGTGTCCCTGGTACCAAATACCATCTAGGTTCCATTT
This sequence comes from Pseudophryne corroboree, assembly GCF_028390025.1. Taxonomy (NCBI): domain Eukaryota; kingdom Metazoa; phylum Chordata; class Amphibia; order Anura; family Myobatrachidae; genus Pseudophryne; species Pseudophryne corroboree. Next base: position 8,766,399 of record NC_086448.1, read on the forward strand.
CTCTAGGCAGGAGATAACGAAAATGTACACAGACCTCAGAAAAAGAGTCACCAGTGTCCTAAAAAATGCAGTTGTACCCAATGTCCACTTAACCACGGACATGTGGACAAGTGGAGCAGGGCAGACTCAGGACTATATGACTGTGACAGCCCACTGGGTAGATGTATTGCCTCCCGCAGCAAGAACAGCAGCGGCGGCACCAGTAGCAGCATCTCGCAAATGCAAACTCGTTCCTAGGCAGGCTACGCTTTGTATTACCGCTTTCCAGAAGAGGCACATAGCTGACAACCTCTTACGGAAACTGAGGAACATCATCGCAGAATGGCTTACCCCAAATGGACTCTCCTGGGGATTTGTGACATCGGACAACGCCAGCAATATTGTGCGTGCATTACATCTGGGCAAATTCCAGCACGTCCCATGTTTTGCACATACATTGAATTTGGTGGTGCAGAATTATTAAAAAAACGACAGGGGTGTGCAAGAGATGCTGTCGTGGCCCGAAGAATTGCGGGCCACTTTCGGCATTCAGCCACCGCGTGCCGAAGACTGGAGCACCAGCAAACAGTCCTGAACCTGCCCTGCCATCATCTGAAGCAAGAGGTGGTAACGAGGTGGAATTCAACCCTCTATATGCTTCAGAGGATGGAGGAGCAGCAAAAGGCCATTCAAGCCTATACATCTGCCTACGATATAGGCAAAGGAGGGGGAATGCACCTGACTCAAGCGCAGTGGAGAATGATTTCAACGTTGTGCAAGGTTCTGCAACCCTTTGAACTTGCCACACGTGAAGTCAGTTCAGACACTGCCAGCCTGAGTCAGGTCATTCCCCTCATCAGGCTTTTGCAGAAGAAGCTGGAGACATTGAAGGAGGAGCTAAACAGAGCGATTCCGTTAGGCATGTGGGACTTGTGGATGGAGCCCTTAATTCACTTAACCAGGATTCACGGGTGGTCAATCTGTTGAAATCAGAGCACTACATTTTGGCCACCGTGCTCGATCCTAGATTTATAACCTACGTTTGATCTCTCTTTCTGGCAGACACAAGTCTGCAGAGGTTCAAAGACCTGCTGGTGAGAAAATTGTCAAGTCAAGCGGAACGTGACCCGTCAACAGCTTCTCCTTCACATTCTCCTGCAACTGGGGGTGCGAGGAAAAGGCTAAGAATTCCGAGCCCACCCGCTGGCGGTGATGCAGGGCAGTCTGGACCGAGTGCTGACATCTGGTCCGGACTGAAGGACCTGCCAACGATTACTGACATGTCGTCTACTGTCACTGCATATGATTCTCTCACTATTGAAAGAATGGTGGAGGATTATATGAGTGACCGCATCCAAGTAGGCACGTCAGACAGTCCGTACGTATACTGGCAGGAAAAAGAGGCAATTTGGAGGCCCTTGCAGAAACTGGCTTTATTTTACCTAAGTTGCCCACCCTCCAGTGTGTACTCCGAAAGAGTGTTTAGTGCAGCCGCTCACCTTGTCAGCAATCGGCGTACGAGGTTACTTCCAGAAAATGTGGAGAAGATGATGTTCATCAAAATGAATTATAATCAATTCCTCCGTGGAGACATTCACCAGCAATTGCCTCCAGAGAGTACACAGGGACCTGAGATGGTGGATTCCAGTGGGGACGAATTAATAATCTGTGAGGAGGGGGATGTACAAAGTGAAAGGGGTGAGGAATCGGACGATGAGCAGGAGGTGGACATCTTGCCTCTGTAGAGCCAGTTTGTGCAAGGAGAGACTGATTGCTTCTTATTTGGTGGGGGCCCAAACCAACCAGTCATTTCAGTCACAGTTGTGTGGCAGACCCTGTCGCTGAAATTATGGGTTTGTTAAAGTGTGCATGTCCTGTTTTTACAACATAAGGGTGGGTGGGAGGGCCCAAGGACAATTCCATCTTACACCTCTTTTTTCTTTCATTTTTCTTTGCATCATGTGCTGTTTGGGGACTATTTTTTTGAAGTGCCATCCTGCCTGACACTGCAGTGCCACTCCTAGATGGGCCAGGTGTTTGTGTCGGCCACTTGTGTCGCTTAGCTTAGCCATCCAGCGACCTTGGTGCACATCTTTTTTTCTTTGCATCATGTGCTGTTTTGGGACTATTTTTTGAAGTGCCATCCTGTTTGACACTGCAGTGCCACTTCTAGATGGGCCAGGTGTTTGTGTCGGCCACTTGGGTCGCTTAGCTTAGCCATCCAGCGACCTTGGTGCACCTCTTTTTTTCTTTGCATCATGTGCAGTTTGGGGAGTATTTTTTAAATCCGCCATCCTGTCTGACACTGCAGTGCCACTCCTAGATGGACCAGGTGTTTGTGCCGGCCACTTGGGTTGCTTAGTTTAGTCATCCAGCGACCTCGGTGCAAATTTTAGGACTAAAAATAATATTGTGAGGTGTGAGGTGTTCAGAATAGACTGGAAATGAGTGGAAATTATGGTTATTGAGGTTAATAATACTATGGGATCAAAATGACCCCCAAATTCTATGATTTAAGCTGTTTTTGAGGGTTTTTTGTAAAAAAACACCCGAATCCAAAACACACCCGAATCCGACAAAAAAATTTCAGGGAGGTTTTGCCAAAACGCGTCCGAATCCAAAACACGGCCGCGGAACCGAATCCAAAACCAAAACACAAAACCCGAAAAATTTCCTGTGCACATCTCTAATTTTTACAGGGTTTGCCCTGTGTGGTGTAGGGGTACGCTCTCCTGTGTCGCATATTGTGTTATTTAACTCCAGAAAAATAATGGAGAACAAAAATTTGGAAGATAAAATAGGGAAAGCTCAAGAACCACTATCTCCTAGTGCTGAAGCTGCTGCAACTAGTCATGACATAGACGATGAAATGCCATCAACGTCGTCTGCTACGGCCGATGCCCAATGTGATAGTAGAGGGCATATCAAATCCAAAAAATAAAAGTTCAGTAAAATGACACACACACAAAAAAATTCAAATGGTCTGAGGAGAAACGTAAACTTGCCAATATGCCATTTACGACACGGAGTGGCAAGGAACGGCTAAGGCCCTGGCCTATGTTCATGACTAGTGGTTCAGCTTCACATGATGATGGAATCCTTCATACTCCCGCTAGAAAAATGAAGAGTTAAGCTGGCAAAAGCACAGCAAAGATCTGTGCATTCTAATATGGAATCACAAATCTGCAAGGAGTGTCCAAGTGTGTCGGCGGTTGCGATGCCTGACCTTCCCAACACTGGACTGGAAGAGTTGGCTCCTTCCACCATTTGCACGCCCTCTGCAAGTGCTGGAAGGAGCACCCACAGTCCAGTTCCTGATATTCAAATTGAAGAAGTTACTGTTGAAGTACACCAGGATGAGGATATGGGTGTTGCTGGCGCTGAGGAGGAAGATGACGATGAGGATTCTGATGGTGATGTGGTTTGTTTAAATCATGCACCGGGATAGACACCTGTTGCCTGTGGGATGAGTAAGCCCATTGTGATGCCTGTGAAAAATTCCAAAAAAGCCATCTCTTTGTTGTAGAATTATTTCTCCACAAATCCGGACAACAGGTGTCAAGCCATGTGTTGCCTCTGTCAATCTGTAATAGGTAGAGTTAAGGATGTTAACCACCTAGGAACATCCTCCCTTATACGTCACCTGCTGCGCATTCATCAGAAGTCAGTGTCAGTTGTGAAACTTTGGGTAAGAGCGTAAGCAGTCCACTGACACCTAAATCCCTTCTTGTACCCAAGCTCCTGCAAGCCACACCACCAACTCCCTCAACAGCAACTTCCTCCTCAGTCAGGAACGTCAGTAGTCCTGCAGGCCATGTCACTGGCAAGACTGAGGAGTCCTCTCCTAACCAGGATTCCTCCAGAGGATCCTTGAGTGGTACACCTATTGTTTCTGTTTCTGTTGCTGCCACTGCTGTTGCTGCTGGGAGTCAATCATCATTCCAGAGGGGAAGTTGGAAAACCACTTATACAACTTCAACTAAGCAATTGACTGTCCAACAGTCCTTTGTGAGGAAGTTGAAATATGACAGCAGTCATTCTGTTGCAAAGCGGATAACTGAGGCCTTGACAGCTACTGTATGTTGGTGTTAGACGTGCGTCCGGTATCCGCCATTAGTTCAGTTGGACTTCGAGAATTGTTTGAGGTAGTGTGTCCCCGGTACCAAATCCCATCTAGGTTCCACTTCACTAGGCAAGCGATACCAAGAATGTACAGACATTAGAAAAAGGGTCCTCAGTGTCTTAAAAAATGCAGTTGTAGCCACTGTCTATTTACCCACGGACATGTGTACAAGTGGAACAGGGCAGACTAAGGACTATATGACTGTGACAGCCTATTGGGAAGATGTATTGCTTCCCGGAGCAACAACAGCAGCAGCGGCACCAGTAGCAGCATCTCGCAAAACCAAACTCATTTCTAGGCAGGCTGCGCTATGTATCACCGCTTTCCATAAGAGTCACACCACTGACAACCTCTTACGGAAGCTGAGGGACATCCTTGTACAATGGCTTACCCCAATTAGACTCTCCTGGGGATTTGTGATATCGGACAGCGCCACCAATATTGTGAGTGCATTACATCTGGGCAAATTCCAGCACGTCCCATGTTTTGCACATACAATTCATTTGGTGGTGCAGAATTTTTTGAAAAATGACAGGGCGTGCAGGAGATGCTGTCGGTGGCCCGAAAAATTGCGGGCCACTTTCCACATTCAGCCACCGCGTGCTGAAGACTGGAGTGCCAGCAAACACTCCTAAACCTGCCCTGTCATCACCTGAAGCAAGTGGTGGTAATGAGGTGGAATACAACACTCTATATGCTTCAGAGGATGGAGGAGCAGCAAAAGGCCATTCAAGCCTATACATCCACCTATGATATAGGCAAAGGAGGGGTAATGCACCTGGCTCAAGCGCAGTGGAGAATGATTTCCGTCTTGTGCAAGGTTCTGCAACTTTTTGAACTCGCCACACGTAAAGTCAGTTTAGATACTGCCAGCTTGAGTCAGGTCATTCCCCTCATCAGGCTTTTGCAGAAGCAGCTGGATAAATTGAAGGAGGAGATAAGAGGGAGTGATTCCGAACGGAGGGGGGGACTTGTGGATGGAGCCCTTCATTCAATTTGCCATGATTCACGGGTGGTCAATCTGTTGAAATCAGAGCACTACATTTTGGCAACCGTGCTCGATCCTAGGTTTAAAGCTTTTGTTGTATCTCTCTTTCCAGCAGATACAAGTCTGCAGAGGTTCAAAGACCTTCTGGTAAGAAAATTGTCAACTTAAGCGGAATGTGACCTGTCAACAGCTACTCCTTCTTTTTCTCCTACAACTGGGGCTGAAGGATAAGATTTCCTAGCCCACCCGCTGGCAGTGTTGTAGGGCAGTCCAGAGTGAGTGCCGACATCTGGTCCGGACTGAAGGACCTGCCAATGATTACTGACATGTCTACTGTCACTGCATATGATTCTGTCACCATTGAAAGAATGGTGGAGGATTATATGAGCATACAAGTAGGCACGTCAGACAGGCCGTATGTATACAGGCAGGAAAAAGAGGCAATTTGGATGCCCTTGCACAAACCTGGCTTTATTTTACCTAAGTTTCCCACCCTCCAGAGTGTACTCCGAAAGAGTGTTTAGTGCAGCCAGTAACCTTGTCAGCGATCGGCGTAGGAGGTTACTTCCACAAAATGTGGAGAAGATGATGTTCATCAAAATGAATTATCAATTTCATCGGGAAGAACTTAACCAGCAATTGCCTCCATAAAGTACACAGGGACCTGAGATGGTGGATTCCAGTGGGGATGAATTAATAATCTGTGAGGAGGGGGATGTACACAGTGAAAGGGGTGAGGAATCGGAGGATGAGGAGAAGGTGGACATCTTGCCTCTGTAGAGCCAGTTTGTGCAAGGAGAGATTGATTGCTTCTTTTTTGGTGTGGGTCCAAACAAACCAGTCATTTGAGCCACAGTTGTGTGGCAGACCCTGTCGCTGAAATGATGGGTTTGTTAAAGTGTGCATGTCCTGTTTATACAACATAAGGGTGGGTGGTAGGGCCCAAGGACAATTCCATCTTGCACCTCTTTTTTCTCTTTGCATCATGTGCTGTTTGGGGACTAGTTATTTAAAGTGCCATCCTGTCTAGCACTGCCGTACAACTCCACGGGTACTGCCATAAAAGTCCAGTCCAGTAGTGGTGTCTTGTGCTGCAGCAGGCCAGTGGTGGTGTCCTGTGCTGTATATTATTTACTCCAAATAAAAAAAATATACATTACTTATATTATTATCTAAATAATTTTTACAGGGTTTGCCCTGTGTGGTTTAGGGGTACGCTCTCCTGTGCCACCAATATTGTGCGTGTATTACATCTGGGCAAATTCCAGCACGTCCATGTTGTTTATGCCGCACACTTGTGTCGCTTAGCTTAGTCATCCAGCTACCTCATTGCACCTCTTTTTCTTCTTTGCATCATGTGCTGTTTGTGGCCTATTTTTAAATCTGCCATCCTGTCTGCCACTGTTGTGCCACTCCTAGATGGGCCAGGTGTTTGTTCCGCACACTTGTGTCGCTTAGCTTAGTCATTCAGCCACCTCGGTGCAACCTTTTGGCCTAAAAACAATATTGTGAGGTGTTCAGAATAGACTGGAAATGTGTAGAAATGAATGTTATTGAAGATAGTAATACCGTAGGATCAAAATTACCCCCAAATTATGTGAATTTAGCTGTTTTTATGTTTTTTTTTAAAAATCGTCCGGATCCAAAACACAAAAGGGTGGTTTTGGCAAAACCAATCTAGATCCAACACTCGAGCGTGGAACCAGAACCAAAACACAGAACACAAAAAGTGCCTGCCGCACATCTCTAGTTCCTAATGATTAGTTCTTGTAGGGGGCCACTATCTGAGCAGTTGAAGGGGGTGATGTTGATTGTTCGTTTATGGTGTTTCTTGTCGGGGGTTATGGCACGTTGGCTGACGGTGTGTACTGTATGGTCCGCTGTCGTGCCTAGGTTGGTCTGGAGAGGTGCTCGTGCACCCAAGGCTTTGGAGCTTGCGCTCCGTAAGTTTTCTTTGGTGGTATCTGTATTTGTTCAGTCCATTGGTGGTTGGTTGTCGGGCATAGTTTCCTAGGTGCTGTTATGTCTCGGTTTTTATTCAGCCCGTCGGAATGCATCTTAATTGCTTGGGGCTTGGATTGTTTATCAAGAATTTGTTGTCATTTTAGATTGACTTAGGTTTTTGGTGGCGTGGCAGGGCCTCTGGAATCTGTCTGTGGTTGGAGAGCGCTGCAGTGTCAGTGGCCTACTGTGGCACAAGATGTCGTTGTGGGGCATCTCCCCTCTGATTGCTTGTCGACTTTGTCCTGCTCAGTGTGAGGGACCTGGACGCCCAGGCCCGGCTCTACCCGCTCAGCAGAGTCTGCAAAGCAGGTAGGCGCCGGGCATGAGAGGCGCTTTCCCTGCTCTCTCTGTGAACCTGCTGCTGACGGATGTCACTGCGCCTTGTCAGACTGTATGACAGGCAGCAGCGTCGGATGGCAGCATGAAGCTCCAATTCACCTACTGCTCTTCCCACCCCTTCCTCCCTCCCTCACAGTAGCACACACAGGAGGAGCTTCACTAACAGCCTGAAACTCCGTCGTCCGCACCACGGGCTGTCAGAAGTATCCCCTCTCTGATGCTGTCTGTCCCTTTCTGGGTGAATCTTTCTCCCTGCAGTGATCTCAGGTTTCTGGGCCCCCCCCCTCTACTAGAGATGAGCGGGTTCGGTTTCTCTGAATCCGAACCCGCCAGAACTTCATGTTTTTTTTCACGGGTCCGAGCGACTCGGATCTTCCCGCCTTGCTCGGTTAACCCGAGCGCGCCCGAACGTCATCAAGACGCTGTCGGATTCTCGCGAGGCTCGGATTCTATCGCGACACCCGGATTCTATATAAGGAGCCGCGCGTCGCCGCCATTTTCACACGTGCGTTGAGATTGATAGGGAGAGGACGTGGCTGGCGTCCTCTCCGTTTAGAATTAGAATAGATTAGAGAGACACTTGATTTACTAATTTTGGGGAGCATTAGGAGTACTCAGTAGTGTACAGTGCAGAGTTTTGCTGATAGTGACCAGTGACCACCACTTTTATTTATAATCCGTTCTCTGCCTGAAAAAAGCGATACACAGCACACAGTGACTCAGTCACATACCATATCTGTGTGCACTGCTCAGGCTCAGGCCAGTGTGCTGCATCATCTATATATATTATATATCTGTCTGACTGCTCAGCTCACACAGCTTATAATTGTGGGGGAGACTGGGGAGCACTACTGCAGTGCCAGTTATAGGTTATAGCAGGAGCCAGGAGTACATAATATTATATTAAAATTAAACAGTGCACACTTTTGCTGCAGGAGTGCCACTGCCAGTGTGACTAGTGACCAGTGACCTGACCACCAGTATATAATATTAGTAGTATACTATCTCTTTATCAACCAGTCTATATTAGCAGCAGACACAGTACAGTGCGGTAGTTCACGGCTGTGGCTACCTCTGTGTCGGCACTCGGCAGCCCGTCCATAATTGTATATACCAGTGACCTAACCGTGGTTTTTTTTTCTTTCTTTATACATACATACTAGTTACGAGTATACTATCTTTTTATCAACCAGTCTATATATTAGCAGCAGACACAGTACAGTGCGGTAGTTCACGGCTGTGGCTACCTCTGTGTCGGCACTCGGCAGCCCGTCCATAATTGTATATACCACCTAACCGTGGTTTTTTTTTTCTTTCTTTATACATACATACTAGTTACGAGTATACTATCTCTTTATCAACCAGTCTATATATTAGCAGCAGACACAGTACAGTGCGGTAGTTCACGGCTGTGGCTACCTCTGTGTCGGCACTCGGCAGCCCGTCCATAATTGTATATACCACCTAACCGTGGTTTTTTTTTCTTTCTTTATACATACATACTAGTTACGAGTATACTATCTCTTTATCAACCAGTCTATATATTAGCAGCAGACACAGTACAGTGCGATAGTTCACGGCTGTGGCTACCTCTGTGTCGGCACTCGGCAGCCCGTCCATAATTGTATATACCACCTAACCGTGGTTTTTTTTTCTTTCTTTATACATACATACTAGTTACGAGTATACTATCTCTTTATCAACCAGTCTATATATTAGCAGCAGACACAGTACAGTGCGGTAGTTCACGGCTGTGGCTACCTCTGTGTCGGCACTCGGCAGCCCGTCCATAATTGTATATACCACCTAACCGTGGTTTTTTTTTCTTTCTTTATACATACATACTAGTTACGAGTATACTATCTCTTTATCAACCAGTCTATATATTAGCAGCAGACACAGTACAGTGCGGTAGTTCACGGCTGTGGCTACCTCTGTGTCGGCACTCGGCAGCCCGTCCATAATTGTATACTAGTATCCAATCCATCCATCTCCATTGTTTACCTGAGGTGCCTTTTAGTTTTGCCTATTAAAATATGGAGAATATGGAGAATTGTCAGCAATCGGCGTACGAGGTTACATCCAGAAAATGTGGAGAAGATGATGTTCATTAAAATGAATTATAATCAATTCCTCAGCGGAGACATTGACCAGCAGCAATAGCCTCCACAAAGTACACAGGGAGCTGAGATGGTGGATTCCAGTGGGGACGAATTGATAATCTGTGAGGAGGGGGATGTACACGGTGATATATCGGATGGTGAAGATGAGGTGGACATCTTGCCTCTGTAGAGCCAGTTTGTGCAAGGAGAGATTAATTGCTTCTTTTTTGGGGGGGGTCCAAACCAACCCGTCATATCAGTCACAGTCGTGTGGCAGACCCTGTCACTGAAATGATGGGTTGGTTAAAGTGTGCATGTCCTGTTTTGTTTATACAACATAAGGGTGGGTGGGAGGGCCCAAGGACAATTCCATCTTGCACCTCTTTTTTCTTTTCTTTTTCTTTGCATCATGTGCTGATTGGGGAGGGTTTTTGGAAGGGACATCCTGCGTGACACTGCAGTGCCACTCCTAGATGGGCCCGGTGTTTGTGTCGGCCACTAGGGTCGCTAATCTTACTCACACAGTCAGCTACCTCATTGCGCCTCTTTTTTTCTTTGCGTCATGTGCTGTTTGGGGAGGGTTTTTTGGAAGGGACATCCTGCGTGACACTGCAGTGCCACTCCTAGATGGGCCCGGTGTTTGTGTCGGCCACTAGGGTCGCTAATCTTACTCACACAGTCAGCTACCTCATTGCGCCTCTTTTTTTCTTTGCGTCATGTGCTGTTTGGGGAGGGTTTTTTGGAAGGGACATCCTGCGTGACACTGCAGTGCCACTCCTAGATGTGCCCGGTGTTTGTGTCGGCCACTAGGGTCGCTAATCTTACTCACACAGCTACCTCATTGCGCCTCTTTTTTCTTTGCGTCATGTGCTGTTTGGGGAGGGTTTTTTGGAAGGGCCATCCTGCGTGACACTGCAGTGCCACTCCTAGATGGGCCCGGTGTTTGTGTCGGCCACTAGGGTCGCTAATCTTACTCACACAGCTACCTCATTGCGCCTCTTTTTTTCTTTGCGTCATGTGCTGTTTGGGGAGGGTTTTTTGGAAGGGACATCCTGCGTGACACTGCAGTGCCACTCCTAGATGGGCCCGGTGTTTGTGTCGGCCACTAGGGTCGCTAATCTTACTCACACAGTCAGCTACCTCATTGCGCCTCTTTTTTTCTTTGTGTCATGTGCTGTTTGGGGAGGGTTTTTTGGAAGGGCCATCCTGCGTGACACTGCAGTGCCACTCCTAGATGGGCCCGGTGTTTGTGTCGGCCACTAGGGTCGCTAATCTTACTCACACAGCTACCGCCTTGCGCCTCTTTTTTTCTTTGCGTCATGTGCTGTTTGGGGAGGGTTTTTTGGAAGGGCCATCCTGCGTGACACTGCAGTGCCACTCCTAGATGGGCCCGGTGTTTGTGTCGGCCACTAGGGTCGCTAATCTTACTCACACAGCTACCTCATTGCGCCTCTTTTTTTCTTTGCGTCATGTGCTGTTTGGGGAGGGTTTTTTGGAAGGGACATCCTGCGTGACACTGCAGTGCCACTCCTAGATGGGCCCGGTGTTTGTGTCGGCCACTAGGGTCGCTTATCTTACTCACACAGCGACCTCGGTGCAAATTTTAGGACTAAAAATAATATTGTGAGGTGTGAGGTATTCAGAATAGACTGAAAATGAGTGTAAATTATGGTTTTTGAGGTTAATAATACTTTGGGATCAAAATGACCCCCAAATTCTATGATTTAAGCTGTTTTTTAGTGTTTTTGGAAAAAAACACCCGAATCCAAAACACACCCGAATCCGACAAAAAAAATTCGGTGAGGTTTTGCCAAAACGCGTTCGAACCCAAAACACGGCCGCGGAACCGAACCCAAAACCAAAACACAAAACCCGAAAAATTTCAGGCGCTCATCTCTACCCTCTACATGCTGAAGCACAGGAGCGGTCTGTGTTCAGGGCAGCCTGACACTCACAACACTGAGTTTAACTCTTTGAAAAGCCTGTTTTCTACAGTGATTGCCAGTCACTGCCTCCTAAATGTGAGCTGCAGCTCCCGTACTAATAGATCAGGGGGCTGTGACAGACTCCCTTAGCCCGCCTTCCCTAGCTCACCTCCGATGGCGCTAGGCTGCGGCGTGAATGAGACCATGTGAAGAGGAGCCAGCAACGCACCTAGGAGACCGCACCCACGCAGACGCTGATAGGAAACATCAGGGACACACGAGGCAAGTGGAGGTTGGTATTTATTATGTATATAGGCGCCACTGTGACCATGGACATGTGTACAAGCGGCACTGCTATCATAGGCATTATTATGTGTATAAGCAGCATTGATACCGTGGGCATGTATATAAGCAGCACTGCCATCATACGCATTATTATGTGTATAAGCGGCCCTGATACTATGGGCATGTGTATATGCGGCACTGCTGTCATGGGCTTTATTATGTGTATAAGCGGTACTGCTACCCTGGGCATTAATATGTGAATAATGTCTCCGTGGGTATGTGTATAAGTGGCACTGATATTGTGTGGCCACGCCCCTTCCTTGTGATACCACACCTGTTTTTTGCAGTGTGTGCCTTCAGCGTGCAACTGCTCCTTTAGACAGTATGGGGGTTAGGGCATTGTAGTGTTGCAGAGGGCGCTAAACACCTTATTATCGGCCCTGGCACGACTAATGGGAGGAGAGTAGGTGGCGAGGGAAATGAGTTCCACAACCTCTTCAGGACCTGAAGAAGGGGCACTACTGTGTGTTGTAAAGTGGTGTAATATGGATCAAGAGCACTGTATGCGGTGTAACGTGAACTAGATTGTGCTACTGTCACAGTACTGTGTCGTAACGTAAACTGTGTGGCGTAACGTAACTCTGTGGCGTAACGTAAATTAGGGGTTCAATTGTGTGGGCACACCCCTTCCTCGTGAAACCACAACCCATTTTGCTGCATTCACCTTCGGTGCGCACTGTCCCTCTCTTAAGTATGGGAGAGAGGGCGCAAATTTACAGTTTGAAGGGAGGCGCCAAACACCCTAGCACCGGCCCTGTGGACGCCCATTGTGCGGGAACATTTCAGTATTGGCCAGGAGGTGTAGTGAGTCCCCGCGAGGCTGGTGCATCATTGCAGGGGGAACGTGACACGTCACCAAGGGCCCGACCCAATAGTCAAGGCTAGAACTGAGATTGCAGCATCTCCTGACCACCTTCACCTCGTAGGTCAATCACATTTTAAATAAATAGCTGTGACCTTTAAGCCAAGCCGTTTATGTGTCAGTGTCAATTATATGTGTCTGTGTCATTTAATTTAGTTATAAGTTAAGCGTTATGGTCAAAAGGGTAACGGTATTGGGTTGGTTATGTTAAGTACCTACTTCACTGAGAAAATAAAGGCTAATGGTCAAAAAGCTTTAATGGTGTTTAGGAATATTCCTATGGAGCTCTTAATATATACGGAAACAATTCAGAGAATCCATACAGTAACCAAAGCGCCTTACCGTGTCCACCGCTGTAGTGATGAATAACCGCACTGTATGGACGCCCACTAAACACCTCGGAATGTTTTATCAACGTGTCTCTGATAACCTCATAGCCACAGAGAACCACAACAGGCTCCATTCCTTTCCATATAGTAAATACTGGACCGTACTTCTTACGTAGCTGCAAACAAAGCAAAAGTTACTGTAGAACATGTACAATAATATCCTGCAAATATACATCCAATATCTGTAACTAATAGAGGAAAGGAAAAGGCTGCATATGCTAATGCTGGGGATAGACCATGCAACATGATTACTATATACTGTGATCAGTCACTAGCCATACACCCACTCTGACCCTGCATCCATCCAACCCCATCTATTACTGCCTGTCACTAGCCATACACCCACTCTGACCCTGCATCTATCTCACCCCATCTATTACTGCCTGTCACTAGCCATAGCACCCACTCCAACCCTGCATCCATCTCACCCCATCTATTACTGCCTGTCACTAGCCATAGCACCCACTCCTACCCTGCATCCATCTCACCCCATCTATTACTGCCTGTCACTAGCCATAGCACCCACTCCTACACTGCATCCATCTCACCCCATCTATTACTGCCTGTCACTAGCCATAGCACCCACTCCTACCCTGCATCCATCTCACCCCATCTATTACTGCCTGTCACTAGCCATAGCACCCACTCCTACCCTGCATCCATCTCACCCCATCTATTACTGCCTGTCACTAGCCATATCACCCACTCCTACCCTGCATCCATCTCACCCCATCTATTACTGCCTGTCAATAGCCATAGCACCAACTCTTTCCCTGCATCCATCTCACCCCATCTATTACTGCCTGTCACTAGCCATAGCACCCACTCCCACCCTGCATCCATCTCACCCCATCTATTACTACCTGTCACTAGACATAGCACCCACTCCTACCCTGCATCCTTCTCACCCCATCTATTACTGCCTGTCACTAGCCATAGCACCCACTCCTACCCTGCATCCATCTCACCCCATCTATTACTGCCTGTCACTAGCCATATCACCCACTCCTACCCTGCATCCATCTCACCCCATCTATTACTGCCTGTCACTAGCCATAGCACCCACTCCTACCCTGCATCCATCTCACCCCATCTATTACTGCCTGTCACTAGCCATATCACCCACTCCTACCCTGCATCCATCTCACCCCATCTATTACTGCCTGTCACTAGCCATAGCACCCACTCCAACCCTGCATACATCTCACCCCATCTATTACTGCCTGTCACTAGCCATAGCACCAACTCTAACCCTGCATCCATCTCACCCCATCTATTACTGCCTGTCACTAGCCATAGCACCCACTCCTATCCTGCATCCTTCTCACCCCATCTATTACTGCCTGTCACTAGCCATAGCACCCACTCCTACCCTGCATCCATCTCACCCCATCTATTACTGCCTGTCACTAGCCATATCACCCACTCCTACCCTGCATCCATCTCACCCCATCTATTACTGCCTGTCACTAGCCATAGCACCAACTCTAACCCTGCATCCATCTCACCTCATCTATTACTGCCTGTCACTAGCCATACACCCACTCTGACCCTGCATCTATGTCACGCCATCTATTACTGCCTGTCACTAGTCATATCACCCACTCCAACCCTGCATCCATCTCACCCCATCTATTACTGCCTGTCACTAGCCAAAGCACCCACTCCAACCCTGCATCCATCACACCCCATCTATTACTGCCTGTCACTAGCCATAGCACCCACTCCTACCCTGCATCCATCTCACCTCATCTATTACTGCCTGTCACTAGCCATAGCACCCACTCCTACCCTGCATCCATCTCACCCCATCTATTACTGCCTGTCACTAGCCATAGCACCCACTCCAACCCTGCATCCATCTCACCCCATCTATTACTGCCTGTCACTAGCCAAAGCACCCACTCCAACCCTGCATCCATCTCACCCCATCTATTACTGCCTGTCACTAGCCATAGCACCCACTCCTACCCTGCATCCATCTCACCTCATCTATTACTGCCTGTCACTAGCCATAGCACCCACTCCTACCCTGCATCCATCTCACCCCATCTATTACTGCCTGTCACTAGCCATAGCACCCACTCCTACCCTGCATCCGTCTCACCTCATCTATTACTGCCTGTCACTAGCCATAGCACCCACTCCAACCCTGCATCCATCTCACCCCATCTATTACTGCCTGTCACTAGCCATAGCACCCACTCCTACCCTGCATCCGTCTCACCCCATCTATTACTGCCTGTCACTAGCCATAGCACCCACTCCTACCCTGCATCCGTCTCACCTCATCTATTACTGCCTGTCACTAGCCATAGCACCCACTCCAACCCTGCATCCATCTCACCCCATCTATTACTGCCTGTCACTAGCCATTGCACCCACTCCAACCCTGCATCCATCTCACCCCATCTATTACTGCCTGTCACTAGCCATATCACCAACTACTACCCTGCATCCATCTCACCCCATCTATTACTGCCAGTCACTAGCCATACACCCACTCTGACCCTGCATCCATCTCACCTCATCTATTACTGCCTGTCACTAGCCATAGCACCCACTCCTACCCTGCATCCGTCTCACCCCATCTATTACTGCCTGTCACTAGCCATAGCACCCACTCCTACCCTGCATCCATCTCACCCCATCTATTACTGCCTGTCACTAGCCATAGCACCCACTCCAACCCTGCATCCATCTCACCTCATCTATTACTGCCTGTCACTAGCCATAGCACCCACTCCTACCCTGCTTCCATCTCACCCCATCTATTACTGCCTGTCACTAACCATAGCACTCACTCCTACCCTGCATCCATCTCACCCCATCTATTACTGCCTGTCACTAGCCATAGCACCCTCTCCTACCCTGCATCCATCTCACCCCATCTATTACTGCCTGTCACTAGCCATAGCACTCACTCCTACACTGCATCCATCTCACCCCATATATTACTGCCTGTCACTAGCCAAATCACCCACTCCTACCCTGCATACATCTCACCACATCTATTACTGCATGTCACTAACCATAGCACCCACTCCTACACTGCATCCATCTCACCCCATATATTACTGCCTGTCACTAGCCATAGCACCCTCTCCTACCCTGCATCCATCTCACCCCATCTATTACTGCCTGTCACTAGCCATAGCACCCTCTCCTACCCTGCATCCATCTCAACCCATCTATTACTGACTGTCACTAGCCATAGCACCCTCTACCCTTCATCCATCTCACCCCAATTACTACCTGTCACTAGCCATATCACCCACTCTGACCCTGCATCCATCTCACCCCATCTATTACTGCCTGTCACTAGCCATACACCCACTCTGACCCTGCATCTATGTCACCCCATCTATTAATGCCTGTCACTAGCCATAGCACCCACTCCTACCCTGCATCCATATCACCCCATCTATTACTGCCTGTCACTAGCCATAGCACCCACTACTACCCTGCATCCGTCTCACCCCAATTACTACCTGTCACTAGCCATATCACCCACTCTGACCCTGCATCCATCTCACCCCATCTATTACTGTCTGTCACTAGCCATAGCACCCACTACTACCCTGCATCCATCTCACCCCATCTATTACTGCCTGTCACTAGCCATAGCACCCACTCCTACCCTGCATCCATCTCACCTCATCTATTACTGCCTGTCACTAGCCATAGCACCCACTCCAACCCTG
This sequence comes from Pseudophryne corroboree, assembly GCF_028390025.1. Lineage (NCBI taxonomy): Eukaryota > Metazoa > Chordata > Amphibia > Anura > Myobatrachidae > Pseudophryne > Pseudophryne corroboree. The sequence continues at coordinate 8,783,159 of NC_086448.1, forward strand.
CATCTATCTCACCCCATCTATTACTGCCTGTCACTAGTCATATCACCCACTCCTACCCTGCATCCATCTCACCCCATCTATTACTGCCTGTCACTAGCCATAGCTCCCTCTCCTACCCTGCATCCATCTCACCCCATCTATTACTGCCAGTCACTAGCAATAGCACCCACTCCTACCCTGCATCCATCTCACCCCAATTACTACCTGTCACTAGCCATATCACCCACTCTGACCCTGCATCCATCTCACCCCATCTATTACTGCCTGTCACTAGCCATAGCACCCACTACTACCCTGCATCCATCTCACCCCATCTATTACTGCCTGTCACTAGCCATAGCACCCACTCCTACCCTGCATCCATCTCACCCCATCTATTACTGCCTGTCACTAGCCATAGCACCCACTACTACCCTGCATCCATCTCACCCTATCTATTACTGCCTGTCACTAGCCATAGCACCCACTCCTACCCTGCATCCATCTCACCCCATCTATTACTGCCTGTCACTAGACATAGCACCCACTCCTACCCTGCATCCCTCTCACCCCATCTATTACTGCCTGTCACTAGCCATAGCACCCACTCCTACCCTGCATCCATCTCACCCCATCTATTACTGCCTGTCACTAGCCATAACACCCACTCCTACCCTGCATCCATCTCACCCCATCTATTACTGCCTGTCACTAGCCATAGCACCCACTCTAACCCTGTATCCATCTCACCACATCTATTACTGACTGTCACTAGTCATAGCACCCACTCCTACCCTGCATCCATCTCACCCCATCTATTACTGCCTGTCACTAGCCATAGCACCCACTCCTACCCTGCATCCATCTCACCCCATCTATTACTGCCTGTCACTAGCCATAGCACCCACTCTAACCCTGTTTCCATCTCACCACATCTATTACTGCCTGTCACTAGTCATAGCACCCACTCCTACACTGCATCCATCTCACCCCATATATTACTGCCTGTCACTAGCCATAGCACCCTCTCCTACCCTGCATCCATCTCACCCCATCTATTACTGCCTGTCACTAGCCATAGCACCCTCTCCTACCCTGCATCCATCTCAACCCATCTATTACTGACTGTCACTAGCCATAGCACCCTCTACCCTTCATCCATCTCACCCCAATTACTACCTGTCACTAGCCATATCACCCACTCTGACCCTGCATCCATCTCACCCCATCTATTACTGCCTGTCACTAGCCATACACCCACTCTGACCCTGCATCTATGTCACCCCATCTATTAATGCCTGTCACTAGCCATAGCACCCACTCCTACCCTGCATCCATATCACCCCATCTATTACTGCCTGTCACTAGCCATAGCACCCACTACTACCCTGCATCCGTCTCACCCCAATTACTACCTGTCACTAGCCATATCACCCACTCTGACCCTGCATCCATCTCACCCCATCTATTACTGTCTGTCACTAGCCATAGCACCCACTACTACCCTGCATCCATCTCACCCCATCTATTACTGCCTGTCACTAGCCATAGCACCCACTCCTACCCTGCATCCATCTCACCTCATCTATTACTGCCTGTCACTAGCCATAGCACCCACTCCAACCCTGCATCTATCTCACCCCATCTATTACTGCCTGTCACTAGTCATATCACCCACTCCTACCCTGCATCCATCTCACCCCATCTATTACTGCCTGTCACTAGCCATAGCTCCCTCTCCTACCCTGCATCCATCTCACCCCATCTATTACTGCCAGTCACTAGCAATAGCACCCACTCCTACCCTGCATCCATCTCACCCCAATTACTACCTGTCACTAGCCATATCACCCACTCTGACCCTGCATCCATCTCACCCCATCTATTACTGCCTGTCACTAGCCATAGCACCCACTACTACCCTGCATCCATCTCACCCCATCTATTACTGCCTGTCACTAGCCATAGCACCCACTCCTACCCTGCATCCATCTCACCCCATCTATTACTGCCTGTCACTAGCCATAGCACCCACTACTACCCTGCATCCATCTCACCCTATCTATTACTGCCTGTCACTAGCCATAGCACCCACTCCTACCCTGCATCCATCTCACCCCATCTATTACTGCCTGTCACTAGACATAGCACCCACTCCTACCCTGCATCCCTCTCACCCCATCTATTACTGCCTGTCACTAGCCATAGCACCCACTCCTACCCTGCATCCATCTCACCCCATCTATTACTGCCTGTCACTAGCCATAACACCCACTCCTACCCTGCATCCATCTCACCCCATCTATTACTGCCTGTCACTAGCCATAGCACCCACTCTAACCCTGTATCCATCTCACCACATCTATTACTGCCTGTCACTAGTCATAGCACCCACTCCTACCCTGCATCCATCTCACCCCATCTATTACTGCCTGTCACTAGCCATAGCACCCACTCCTACCCTGCATCCATCTCACCCCATCTATTACTGCCTGTCACTAGCCATAGCACCCACTCTAACCCATTATCCATCTCACCACATCTATTACTGCCTGTCACTAGCCATAGTACCTACTCCTACCCTGCATCCATCTCACCCCATCTATTACTGCCTGTCACTAGCCATAACACCCACTCCAACCCTGCATCCATCTCACCCCATCTATTACTGCCTGTCACTAGCCATAGCACCCACTCCGACCCTGCATCCATCTCACCCCATCTATTACTGCCTGTCACTAGCCATAGCACCCACTCCTACCCTGCATCCATCTCACCCCATCTATTACTGCCTGTCACTAGCCATAGCACCCACTCCAACCCTGCATCCATCTCACCCCATCTATTACTGCCTGTCACTAGCCATAGCACCCACTCCTACCCTGCATCCATCTCACCCCATCTATTACTGCCTGTCACTAGCCATAGCACCCACTCCTACCCTGCATCCGTCTCACCTCATCTATTACTGCCTGTCACTAGCCATAGCACCCACTCCTACCCTGCATCCATCTCACCCCATCTATTACTGCCTGTCACTAGCCATTGCACCCACTCCAACCCTGCATCCATCTCACCCCATCTATTACTGCCTGTCACTAGCCATATCACCCACTACTACCCTGCATCCATCTCACCCCATCTATTACTGCCAGTCACTAGCCATACACCCACTCTGACCCTGCATCCATCTCACCCCATCTATTACTGCCTGTCACTAGCCATAGCACCCACTCCAACCCTGCATCCATCTCACCCCATCTATTACTGCCTGTCACTAGCCATAGCACCCACTCCTACCCTGCATCCGTCTCACCTCATCTATTACTGCCTGTCACTAGCCATAGCACCCACTCCAACCCTGCATCCATCTCACCCCATCTATTACTGCCTGTCACTAGCCATTGCACCCACTCCAACCCTGCATCCATCTCACCCCATCTATTACTGCCTGTCACTAGCCATATCACCCACTACTACCCTGCATCCATCTCACCCCATCTATTACTGCCAGTCACTAGCCATACACCCACTCTGACCCTGCATCCATCTCACCTCATCTATTACTGCCTGTCACTAGCCATAGCACCCACTCCTACCCTGCATCCATCTCACCCCATCTATTACTGCCTGTCACTAGCCATAGCACCCACTCCTACCCTGCATCCATCTCACCCCATCTATTACTGCCTGTCACTAGCCATAGCACCCACTCCTACCCTGCATCCATCTCACCCCATCTATTACTGCCTGTCACTAGCCATAGCACCCACTCCTACCCTGCATCCATCTCACCCCATCTATTACTGCCTGTCACTATCCATAGCACCCACTCCTACCCTGCATCCATCTCACCCCATCTATTACTGCCTGTCACTAGCCATAGCACTCACTCCTACACTGCATCCATCTCACCCCATATATTACTAGAGATGAGCGCCTGAAATTTTTGGTTTTGGGTTCGGTTCCGCGGCCGTGTTTTGGGTTCGACCGCGTTTTGGCAAAACCTCACCGAATTTTTTTTGTCGGATTCGGGTGTGTTTTGGATTCGGGTGTTTTTTTTTAAAAACACTAAAAAACAGCTTAAATCATAGAATTTGGGGGTCATTTTGATCCCATATTATTATTAACCTCAAAAACCATAATTTCCACTCATTTTCAGTCTATTCTGACTACCTCACACCTCACAATATTATTTTTAGTCCTAAAATTTGCACCAAGGTCGCTGGATGACTAAGCTAAGCGACACTAGTGGCCGACACAAACACCTGGCCCATCTAGGAGTGGCACTGCAGTGTCACGCAGGATGTCCCTTCCAAAAAACCCTCCCCAATCAGCACATGACGCAAAGAAAAAAAGAGGCGCAATGAGGTAGCTGACTGTGTGAGTAAGATAAGCGACCCTAGTGGCCGACACAAACACCGGGCCCATTTAGGAGTGGCACTGCAGTGTCACGCAGGATGTCCCTTCCAAAAAACCCTCCCCAATCAGCACATGACGCAAAGAAAAAAAGAGGCGCAATGAGGTAGCTGACTGTGTGAGTAAGATTAGCGACCCTAGTGGCCGACACAAACACCGGGCCCATTTAGGAGTGGCACTGCAGTGTCACGCAGGATGTCCCTTCCAAAAAACCCTCCCCAATCAGCACATGACGCAAAGAAAAAAAGAGGCGCAATGAGGTAGCTGACTGTGTGAGTAAGATTAGCGACCCTAGTGGCCGACACAAACACCGGGCCCATTTAGGATTGGTACTGCAGTGTCACGCAGGATGTCCCTTCCAAAAAACCCTCCCCAAACAGCACATGACGCAAAGAAAAATAAAAGAAAAAAGAGGTGCAAGATGGAATTGTCCTTGGGCCCTCCCACCCACCCTTATGTTGTATAAACAAAACAGGACATGCACACTTTAACCAACCCATCATTTCAGTGACAGGGTCTGCCACACGACTGTGACTGATATGACGGGTTGGTTTGGACCCCCCCAAAAAAAGAAGCAATTAATCTCTCCTTGCACAAACTGGCTCTACAGAGGCAAGATGTCCACCTCATCATCACCCTCCGATATATCACCGTGTACATCCCCCTCCTCACAGATTATCAATTCGTCCCCACTGGAATCCACCATCTCAGCTCCCTGTGTACTTTGTGGAGGCAATTGCTGCTGGTCAATGTCTCCGCGGAGGAATTGATTATAATTCATTTTAATGAACATCATCTTCTCCACATTTTCTGGATGTAACCTCGTACGCCGATTGCTGACAAGGTGAGCGGCGGCACTAAACACTCTTTCGGAGTACACACTTGTGGGAGGGCAACTTAGGTAGAATAAAGCCAGTTTGTGCAATGGCCTCCAAATTGCCTCTTTTTCCTGCCAGTATAAGTATGGACTGTGTGACGTGCCTACTTGGATGCTCATATAATCCTCCACCATTCTTTCAATGGTGAGAGAATCATATGCAGTGACAGTAGACGACATGTCAGTAATCGTTGTCAGGTCCTTCAGTCCGGACCAGATGTCAGCATCAGCAGTCGCTCCAGACTGCCCTGCATCACCGCCAGCGGGTGGGCTCGGAATTCTGAGCCTTTTCCTCGCACCCCCAGTTGCGGGAGAATGTGAAGGAGGAGATGTTGACAGGTCGCGTTCCGCTTGACTTGACAATTTTCTCACCAGCAGGTCTTTCAACCCCAGCAGACTTGTGTCTGCCGGAAAGAGAGATCCAAGGTAGGCTTTAAATCTAGGATCGAGCACGGTGGCCAAAATGTAGTGCTCTGATTTCAACAGATTGACCACCCGTGAATCCTTGTTAAGCGAATTAAGGGCTCCATCCACAAGTCCCACATGCCTAGCGGAATCGCTCCGTGTTAGCTCCTCCTTCAATGTCTCCAGCTTCTTCTGCAAAAGCCTGATGAGGGGTATGACCTGACTCAGGCTGGCAGTGTCTGAACTGACTTCACGTGTGGCAAGTTCAAAGGGCATCAGAACCTTGCACAACGTTGAAATCATTCTCCACTGCGCTTGAGACAGGTGCATTCCACCTCCTATATCGTGCTCAATTGTATAGGCTTGAATGGCCTTTTGCTGCTCCTCCAACCTCTGAAGCATATAGAGGGTTGAATTCCACCTCGTTACCACTTCTTGCTTCAGATGATGGCAGGGCAGGTTCAGTAGTTTTTGGTGGTGCTCCAGTCTTCTGTACGTGGTGCCTGTACGCCGAAAGTGTCCCGCAATTTTTCTGGCCACCGACAGCATCTCTTGCACGCCCCTGTCGTTTTTTAAATAATTCTGCACCACCAAATTCAAGGTATGTGCAAAACATGGGACGTGCTGGAATTTGCCCATATTTAATGCACACACAATATTGCTGGCGTTGTCCGATGCCACAAATCCACAGGAGAGTCCAATTGGGGTAATCCATTCCGCGATGATCTTCCTCAGTTGCCGTAAGAGGTTTTCAGCTGTGTGCGTATTCTGGAAACCGGTGATACAAAGCGTAGCCTGCCTAGGAAAGAGTTGGCGTTTGCGAGATGCTGCTACTGGTGCCGCCGCTGCTGTTCTTGCGGCGGGAGTCCATACATCTACCCAGTGGGCTGTCACAGTCATATAGTCCTGACCCTGCCCTGCTCCACTTGTCCACATGTCCGTGGTTAAGTGGACATTGGGTACAACTGCATTTTTTAGGACACTGGTGAGTCTTTTTCTGACGTCCGTGTACATTCTCGGTATCGCCTGCCTAGAGAAGTGGAACCTAGATGGTATTTGGTAACGGGGGCACACTGCCTCAATAAATTGTCTAGTTCCCTGTGAACTAACGGCGGATACCGGACGCACGTCTAACACCAACATAGTTGTCAAGGCCTCAGTTATCCGCTTTGCAGCAGGATGACTGCTGTGATATTTCATCTTCCTCGCAAAGGACTGTTGAACAGTCAATTGCTTACTGGAAGTAGTACAAGTGGGCTTACGACTTCCCCTCTGGGATGACCATCGACTCCCAGCAGCAACAACAGCAGCGCCAGCAGCAGTAGGCGTTACACGCAAGGATGCATCGGAGGAATCCCAGGCAGGAGAGGACTCGTCAGAATTGCCAGTGACATGGCCTGCAGGACTATTGGCATTCCTGGGGAAGGAGGAAATTGACACTGAGGGAGTTGGTGGGGTGGTTTGCGTGAGCTTGGTTACAAGAGGAAGGGATTTACTGGTCAGTGGACTGCTTCCGCTGTCACCCAAAGTTTTTGAACTTGTCACTGACTTATTATGAATGCGCTGCAGGTGACGTATAAGGGAGGATGTTCCGAGGTGGTTAACGTCCTTACCCCTATTTATTACAGCTTGACAAAGGGAACACACGGCTTGACACCTGTTGTCCGCATTTCTGTTGAAATAGTTCCACACCGAAGAGCTGATTTTTTTGGTATTTTCACCAGGCATGTCAACGGCCATATTCCTCCCACGGACAACAGGTGTCTCCCCGGGTGCCTGACTTAAACAAACCACCTCACCATCAGAATCCTCCTGGTCAATTTCCTCCCCAGCGCCAGCAACACCCATATCCTCCTCATCCTGGTGTACTTCAACACTGACATCTTCAATCTGACTATCAGGAACTGGACTGCGGGTGCTCCTTCCAGCACTTGCAGGGGGCGTGCAAATGGTGGAAGGCGCATGCTCTTCACGTCCAGTGTTGGGAAGGTCAGGCATCGCAACCGACACAATTGGACTCTCCTTGTGGATTTGGGATTTCGAAGAACGCACAGTTCTTTGCGGTGCTACTGCTTTTGCCAGCTTGAGTCTTTTCATTTTTCTAGCGAGAGGCTGAGTGCCTCCATCCTCATGTGAAGCTGAACCACTAGCCATGAACATAGGCCAGGGCCTCAGCCGTTCCTTGCCACTCCATGTGGTAAATGGCATATTGGCAAGTTTACGCTTCTCCTCCGACAATTTTATTTTAGGTTTTGGAGTCCTTTTTTTACTGATATTTGGTGTTTTGGATTTGACATGCTCTGTACTATGACATTGGGCATCGGCCTTGGCAGACGACGTTGCTGGCATTTCATCGTCTCGGCCATGACTAGTGGCAGCAGCTTCAGCACGAGGTGGAAGTGGATCTTGATCTTTCCCTAATTTTGGAACCTCAACATTTTTGTTCTCCATATTTTAATAGGCACAACTAAAAGGCACCTCAGGTAAACAATGGAGATGGATGGATACTAGTATACAATTATGGACGGACTGCCGAGTGCCGACACAGAGGTAGCTACAGCCGTGAACTACCGTACTGTGTCTGCTGCTAATATAGACTGGTTGAAAAAGAGATGTCGTAGTATGTATGTATGAAGAAGAAAGAAAAAAAACCCACGGTTAGGTGGTATACAATTATGGACGGACTGCCGAGTGCCGACACAGAGGTAGCCACAGCCGTGAACTACCGTACTGTACTGTGTCTGCTGCTAATATAGACTGGTTGATAAAGAGATGTCGTAGTATGTATGTATGAAGAAGAAAGAAAATAAAAACCACGGGTAGGTGGTATACAATTATGGACGGACTGCCGAGTGCCGACACAGAGGTAGCCACAGCCGTGAACTACCGTACTGTACTGTGTCTGCTGCTAATATAGACTGGTTGATAAAGATATGTAGTAGTATGTATGTATAAAGAAGAAAGAAAAAAAAACCACGGGTAGTTGGTATACAATTATGAACGGACTGCCGAGTGCCGACACAGAGGTAGCCACAGCCGTGAACTACCGTACTGTACTGTGTCTGCTGCTAATATAGACTGGTTGATAAAGAGATGTCGTAGTATGTATGTATGAAGAAGAAAGATAAAAAAACCACGGTTAGGTGGTATACAATTATGGACGGACTGCCGAGTGCCGACACAGAGGTAGCCACAGCCGTGAACTACCGTACTGTACTGTGTCTGCTGCTAATATAGACTGGTTGATAAAGAGATGTCGTAGTATGTATGTATAATGAAGAAAGAAAAAAAAACCACGGTTAGGTGGTATACAATTATGGACGGACTGCCGAGTGCCGACACAGAGGTAGCCACAGCCGTGAACTACCGTACTGTACTGTGTCTGCTGCTAATATAGACTGGTTGATAAAGAGATGTCGTAGTATGTATGTATGAAGAAGAAAGAAAAAAAAACCACGGTTAGGTGGTATACAATTATGGACGGACTGCCGAGTGCCGACACAGAGGTAGCCACAGCCGTGAACTACCGTACTGTACTGTGTCTGCTGCTAATATAGACTGGTTGATAAAGAGATGTCGTAGTATGTATGTATAAAGAAGAAAGAAAAAAAAACCACGGTTAGGTGGTATACAATTATGGACGGACTGCCGAGTGCCGACACAGAGGTAGCCAAAGCCGTGAACTACCGTACTGTACTGTGTCTGCTGCTAATATAGACTGGTTGATAAAGAGATGTAGTAGTATGTATGTATAAAGAAGAAAGAAAAAAAAACCACGGGTAGGTGGTATACAATTATGGATGGACTGCCGAGTGCCGACACAGAGGTAGCTACAGCCGTGAACTACCGTACTGTGTCTGCTGCGACTGGATGATAAATAATGATATAAAAAATATATATATATATCACTACTGCAGCCGGACAGGTATATATATTATATAATGACGGACCTGCTGGACACTGTCTGTCAGCAGAATGAGTTTTTTATAGAATAAAAAAAAAAACACCACACAAGTGAAGTCACACGACGAGTGTTTAACTTTTTCAGGCAATCACAATATAGTATACTACTAACTATACTGGTGGTCAGTGTGGTCAGGTCACTGGTCAGTCACACTGGCAGTGGCACTCCTGCAGCAAAAGTGTGCACTGTTTAATTTTAATATAATATGTACTCCTGGCTCCTGCTATAACCTATAACTGGCACTGCAGTGCTCCCCAGTCTCCCCCACAATTATAAGCTGTGTGAGCTGAGCACAGTCAGATATATAATATATACATAGATGATGCAGCACACTGGGCTGAGCAGTGCACACAGATATGGTATGTGACTGTCTTGTACTCCTGGCTCCTGCTATAACCTATAACTGGCACTGCAGTGCTCCCCAGTCTCCCCCACAATTATAAGCTGTGTGAGCTGAGCACAGTCAGATATATAATATATACATAGATGATGCAGGCATGCAGCACACTGGGCTGAGCAGTGCACACAGATATGGTATGTGACTGAGTCACTGTGTGTACCGTTTTTTTCAGGCAGAGAACGGATATATTAAATAAAACAACTGCACTGCTGGTGGTCACTGTGGTCAGTCACTAAACTCTGCACTCTCTTCTACAGTATCAGCCTCAGGTCAATCTCTCTCTCTCTCTCCTAATCTAAATGGAGAGGACGCCAGCCACGTCCTCTCCCTATCAATCTCAATGCACGTGTGAAAATGGCGGCGACGCGCGGCTCCTTATATAGAATCCGAGTCTCGCGAGAATCCGACAGCGTCATGATGACGTTCGGGCGCGCTCGGGTTAACCGAGCAAGGCGGGAAGATCCGAGTCGCTCGGACCCGTGAAAAAAAACATGAAGTTCGTGCGGGTTCGGATTCAGAGAAACCGAACCCGCTCATCTCTATATATTACTGCCTGTCACTAGCCAAATCACCCACTCCTACCCTGCATCCATCTCACCCCATCTATTACTGCATGTCACTAGCCATAGCACCCACTCCTACACTGCATCCATCTCACCCCATATATTACTGCCTGTCACTAGCCATAGCACCCTCTCCTACCCTGCATCCATCTCACCCCATCTATTACTGCCTGTCACTAGCCATAGCACCCTCTCCTACCCTGCATCCATCTCAACCCATCTATTACTGACTGTCACTAGCCATAGCACCCTCTACCCTTCATCCATCTCACCCCAATTACAACCTGTCACTAGCCATATCACCCACTCTGACCCTGCATCCATCTCACCCCATCTATTACTGCCTGTCACTAGCCATACACCCACTCTGACCCTGCATCTATGTCACCCCATCTATTAATGCCTGTCACTAGCCATAGCACCCACTCCTACCCTGCATCCATATCACCCCATCTATTACTGCCTGTCACTAGCCATAGCACCCACTACTACCCTGCATCCGTCTCACCCCAATTACTACCTGTCACTAGCCATATCACCCACTCAGACCCTGCATCCATCTCACCCCATCTATTACTGTCTGTCACTAGCCATAGCACCCACTACTACCCTGCATCCATCTCACCCCATCTATTACTGCCTGTCACTAGCCATAGCACCCACTCCTACCCTGCATCCATCTCACCTCATCTATTACTGCCTGTCACTAGCCATAGCACCCACTCCAACCCTGCATCTATCTCACCCCATCTATTACTGCCTGTCACTAGTCATATCACCCACTCCTACCCTGCATCCATCTCACCCCATCTATTACTGCCTGTCACTAGCCATAGCTCCCTCTCCTACCCTGCATCCATCTCACCCCATCTATTACTGCCTTTCACTAGCAATAGCACCCACTCCTACCCTGCATCCATCTCACCCCAATTACTACCTGTCACTAGCCATATCACCCACTCTGACCCTGCATCCATCTCACCCCATCTATTACTGCCTGTCACTAGCCATAGCACCCACTACTACCCTGCATCCATCTCACCCCATCTATTACTGCCTGTCACTAGCCATAGCACCCACTCCTACCCTGCATCCATCTCACCCCATCTATTACTGCCTGTCACTAGCCATAGCACCCACTACTACCCTGCATCCATCTCACCCTATCTATTACTGCCTGTCACTAGCCATAGCACCCACTCCTACCCTGCATCCATCTCACCCCATCTATTACTGCCTGTCACTAGACATAGCACCCACTCCTACCCTGCATCCATCTCACCCCATCTATTACTGCCTGTCACTAGCCATAGCACCCACTCTAACCCTGTATCCATCTCACCACATCTATTACTGCCTGTCACTAGTCATAGCACCCACTCCTACCCTGCATCCATCTCACCCCATCTATTACTGCCTGTCACTAGCCATAGCACCCACTCCTACCCTGCATCCATCTCACCCCATCTATTACTGCCTGTCACTAGCCATAGCACCCACTCTAACCCAGTATCCATCTCACCACATCTATTACTGCCTGTCACTAGCCATAGTACCCACTCCTACCCTGCATCCATCTCACCCCATCTATTACTGCCTGTCACTAGCCATAACACCCACTCCAACCCTGCATCCATCTCACCCCATCTATTACTGCCTGTCACTAGCCATAGCACCCACTCCGACCCTGCATCCATCTCACCCCATCTATTACTGCCTGTCACTAGCCATAGCACCCACTCCTACCCTGCATCCATCTCACCCCATCTATTACTGCCTGTCACTAGTCATAGCACCCACTCCAACCCTACATCCATCTCACCCAATCTATTACTGCCTGTCACTAATCATATCACCCACTCCTACCCTGCATCCATCTCACCCCATCTATTACTGCCTGTCACTAGCCATAGCACCCACTCCTACCCTGCATCCATCTCACCACATCTAATACTGCCTGTCACTAATCATATCACCCACTCCTACCCTGCATCCATCTCACCCCATCTATTACTGCCTGTCACTAGCCATAGCACCCACTCTAACCCTGTATCCATCTCACCACATCTATTACTGCCTGTCACTAGCCATAGCACCCACTCCAACCCTGCATCCATCTCACCCCATCTATTACTGCCTGTCACTAGCCATAGCACCCACTCCTACCCTGAATCCATCTCACTCCATCTATTACTGCCTGTCACTAGCCATAGCACCCACTCCTACCCTACATCCATCTCACCCCATATATTACTGCCTGTCACTAGCCATAGCACCCACTCCTACCCTGCATCCATCTCACCCCATCTATTACTGCCTGTCACTAGCCATAGCACCCACTCTGACCCTGCATCCATCTCACCCCATTTATTACTGCCTGTCACTAGCCATAGCGCCCACTCTGACCCTGCATCCATCTCACCCCATCTATTACTGCCTGTCACTAGCCATAGCGCCCACTCTGACCCTGCATCCATCTCACCCCATCTATTACTGCCTGTCACTAGCCATAGCACCCACTCCTACCCTGCATCCATCTCACCCCATCTATTACTGCCTGTCACTAGCCATAGCACCCACTCCTACCCTGCATCCATCTCACCCCATCTATTACTGCCTGTCACTAGACATAGCACCCACTCTGATCCTGCATCCATCTCACCCCATCTATTACTGCCTGTCACTAGCCATAGCACCCACTCCTACCCTGCATCCATCTTACCCCATCTATTACTGCCTGTCACTTGTCATAGCACCCACTCCAACCCTGCATCCATCTCACCCCATCTATTACTGCCTGTCACTAGCCATAGCACCCACTCCTACCCTGCATCCATCTCACCCCATCTATTACTGCCTGTCACTTGTCATAGCACACACTCCAACCCTGCATCCATCTCACCCCATCTATTACTGCCTGTCACTAGCCATAGCACCCACTCTAACACTGCATCCATCTCACCCCATCTATTACTGCCTGTCACTAGCCATAGCACCCACTCCTACCCTGCATCCGTCTCACCCCATCTATTACTGCCTGTCACTAGCCATATCACCCACTCCTACCCTGCATCCATCTCACCCCATCTATTACTGCCTGTCACTAGCCATAGCACCCACTGCTACCCTGCATCCATCTCACCCCATCTATTACTGCCTGTCACTAGCCATATCACCCACTCCTACCCTGCATCCATCTCACCTCATCTATTACTGCCTGTCACTAGCCATATCACCCACTCCTACCCTGCATCCATCTCACCCCATCTATTACTGCCTGTCACTAGCCATAGCACTCACTCCAACCCTGCATCCATCTCACCTCATCTATTACTGCCTGTCACTAGCCATAGCACCCACTCCTACCCTGCATACATCTCACCCCATCTATTACTGCCTGTCACTATCCATAGCACCCTCTTCTACCCTGCATCCATCTCACCACATCTATAACTGCCTGTCACTAGCCATAGCACCAACTCCTACCCTGCATCCATCTCACCCCATCTATTACTGCCTGTCACTAGCCATAGCACCCACTCCAACCCTGCATCCATCTCACTCCATCTATTACTGCCTGTCACTAGCCATAGCACCCACTCCTACCCTGCTTCCATCTCACCACATCTATTACTGCCTGTCACTAGCCATATCACCCACTCCTACCCTGCATCCATCTCACCCCATCTATTACTGCCTGTCACTACCTATAGCACCCACTCCTACCCTGCATCCATCTCACCCCATCTATTACTGCCTATCACTAGCCATAACACCCACTCCAACACTGCATCCATCTCACCCATCTATTACTGCCTGTCACTACCTATAGCACCCACTCCTACCCTGCATCCATCTCACCCCATCTATTACTACCTGTCACTAGCCATAGCACCCACTCCTACCCTGCATCTATCTCACCCCATCTATTCCTGCCTGTCACTAGCCATAGCACCCACTCCTACCCTGCATCCATCTCACCCCATCTATTACTGCCTGTCACTAGCTATAGCACCCACTCCTACCCTGCATCCATCTCACCCCATCTATTACTGCCTGTCACTAGCCATAGCACCCACTCCTACCCTGCATCTATCTCACCCCATATATTACTGCCTGTCACTAGCCATAGCACCAACTCCTACCCTGCATCCATCTCACCCCATCTATTACTGCCTGTCACTAGCCATAACACCCACTCCAACACTGCATCCATCTCACCCATCTATTACTGCCTGTCACTACCTATAGCACCCACTCCTACCCTGCATCTATCTCACCCCATCTATTACTGCCTGTCACTAGCCATAGCACCCACTCTGACCCTGCATCCATCTCACCCCATCTATTACTACCTGTCACTAGCCGTAGCACCCACTGCATCCCTGCATCCATCTCACCCCATCTATTACTGCCTGTAACTAGCCATAGCACCCACTCCAACCCTGCATCCATCTCACCCCATCTATTACGGCCTGTCACTAGCCATAGCACCCACTCCATCCCTGTATCCATATCACCTCATCTATTACTGCCTGTCACTAGCCATAGCACCCACTACTACCCTGCATCCACCTCACCCCATCTATTACTGCCTGTCACTAGCCATAGCACCCACTCCTACCCTGCATCCATCTTGCCCCATCTATTACTGCCTGTCACTAGCCATAGCACCCACTCCTACCCTGCATCCATCTCACTACATATATTACTGCCTGTCACTAGCCATAGCACCCACTCCTACCCTGCATCCATCTCACCCCATCTATTACTACCTGTCACTAGCCATAGCACCCACTCCTACCCTGCATCTATCTCACCCCATCTATTACTGCCTGTCACTAGCCATAGCACCCACTCCTACCCTGCATCCATCTCACCCCATCTATTACTGCCTGTCACTAGCCATAACACCCACTCCAACACTGCATCCATCTCACCCATCTATTACTGCCTGTCACTACCTATAGCACCCACTCCTACCCTGCATCTATCTCACCCCATCTATTACTGCCTGTCACTAGCCATAGCACCCACTCTGACCCTGCATCCATCTCACCCCATCTATTACTACCTGTCACTAGCCGTAGCACCCACTGCAACCCTGCATCCATCTCACCCCATCTATTACTGCCTGTAACTAGCCATAGCACCCACTCCAACCCTGCATCCATCTCACCCCATCTATTACTGCCTGTCACTAGCCATAGCACCCACTCCATCCCTGTATCCATATCACCTCATCTATTACTGCCTGTCACTAGCCATAGCACCCACTCCAACCCTGCATCCATCTCAACCCATCTATTACTGCCTGTCACTAGCCATAGCACCCACTCCAACACTGCATCCATCTCACCCATCTATTACTGCCTGTCACTACCTATAGCACCCACTCCTACCCTGCATCTATCTCACCCCATCTATTACTGCCTGTCACTAGCCATAGCACCCACTCTGACCCTGCATCCATCTCACCCCATCTATTACTACCTGTCACTAGCCGTAGCACCCACTGCATCCCTGCATCCATCTCACCCCATCTATTACTGCCTGTAACTAGCCATAGCACCCACTCCAACCCTGCATCCATCTCACCCCATCTATTACTGCCTGTCACTAGCCATAGCACCCACTCCATCCCTGTATCCATATCACCTCATCTATTACTGCCTGTCACTAGCCATAGCACCCACTCCAACCCTGCATCCATCTCACCCCATCTATTACTGCCTGTCACTAGCCATAGCACCCACTCCTACCCTGCATCCATCTTGCCCCATCTATTACTGCCTGTCACTAGCCATAGCACCCACTCCTACCCTGCATCCATCTCACCCCATCTATTACTGCCTGTCACTAGCCATAGCACCCACTCCTACCCTGCATCCATCTCACCCCATCTATTACTGCCTGTCACTAGCCATACACCCACTCCTACCCTGCATCCATCTCACCCCATCTATTACTGCCTGTCACTAGCCATAGCACCCACTACTACCCTGCATCCATCTCACCCTATCTATTACTGCCTGTCACTAGCCATAGCACCCACTCCTACCCTGCATCCATCTCACCCCATCTATTACTGCCTGTCACTAGCCATAGCACCCACTCCTACCCTGCATCCATCTCACCCCATCTATTACTGCCTGTCACTAGCCATAGCACCCACGCCTACCCTGCATCCATCTCACCCCATCTATTACTGCCTGTCACTAGCCATAGCACCCACTCTAACCCTGTATCCATCTCACCACATCTATTACTGCCTGTCACTAGTCATAGCACCCACTCCTACCCTGCATCCATCTCACCCCATCTATTACTGCCTGTCACTAGCCATAGCACCCACTCCTACCCTGCATCCATCTCACCCCATCTATTACTGCCTGTCACTAGCCATAGCACCCACTCTAACCCAGTATCCATCTCACCACATCTATTACTGCCTGTCACTAGCCATAGTACCCACTCCTACCCTGCATCCATCTCACCCCATCTATTACTGCCTGTCACTAGCCATAACACCCACTCCAACCCTGCATCCATCTCACCCCATCTATTACTGCCTGTCACTAGCCATAGCACCCACTCCGACCCTGCATCCATCTCACCCCATCTATTACTGCCTGTCACTAGCCATAGCACCCACTCCTACCCCGCATCCATCTCACCCCATCTATTACTGCCTGTCACTAGTCATAGCACCCACTCCAACCCTACATCCATCTCACCCAATCTATTACTGCCTGTCACTAGCCATAGCACCCACTCTAACCCTGTATCCATCTCACCACATCTATTACTGCCTGTCACTAGCCATAGCACCCACTCCAACCCTGCATCCATCTCACCCCATCTATTACTGCCTGTCACTAGCCATAGCACCCACTCCTACCCTGAATCCATCTCACTCCATCTATTACTGCCTGTCACTAGCCATAGCACCCACTCCTACCCTACATCCATCTCACCCCATATATTACTGCCTGTCACTAGCCATAGCACCCACTCCTACCCTGCATCCATCTCACCCCATCTATTACTGCCTGTCACTAGCCATAGCACCCACTCTGACCCTGCATCCATCTCACCCCATTTATTACTGCCTGTCACTAGCCATAGCGCCCACTCTGACCCTGCATCCATCTCACCCCATCTATTACTGCCTGTCACTAGCCATAGCGCCCACTCTGACCCTGCATCCATCTCACCCCATCTATTACTGCCTGTCACTAGCCATAGCACCCACTCCTACCCTGCATCCATCTCACCCCATCTATTACTGCCTGTCACTAGCCATAGCACCCACTCCTACCCTGCATCCATCTCACCCCATCTATTACTGCCTGTCACTAGCCATAGCACCCACTCCTACCCTGCATCCATCTCACCCCATCTATTACTGCCTGTCACTAGACATAGCACCCACTCTGATCCTGCATCCATCTCACCCCATCTATTACTGCCTGTCACTAGCCATAGCACCCACTCCTACCCTGCATCCATCTTACCCCATCTATTACTGCCTGTCACTTGTCATAGCACCCACTCCAACCCTGCATCCATCTCACCCCATCTATTACTGCCTGTCACTAGCCATAGCACCCACTCCTACCCTGCATCCATCTCACCCCATCTATTACTGCCTGTCACTTGTCATAGCACACACTCCAACCCTGCATCCATCTCACCCCATCTATTACTGCCTGTCACTAGCCATAGCACCCACTCTAACACTGCATCCATCTCACCCCATCTATTACTGCCTGTCACTAGCCATAGCACCCACTCCTACCCTGCCTCCGTCTCACCCCATCTATTACTGCCTGTCACTAGCCATATCACCCACTCCTACCCTGCATCCATCTCACCCCATCTATTACTGCCTGTCACTAGCCATAGCACCCACTCCTACCCTGCATCCATCTCACCCCATCTATTACTGCCCGTCACTAGCCATAGCACCCACTCTAACACTGCATCCATCTCACCCCATCTATTACTGCCTGTCACTAGCCATAGCACCCACTCCTACCCTGCATCCGTCTCACCCCATCTATTACTGCCTGTCACTAGCCATATCACCCACTCCTACCCTGCATCCATCTCACCCCATCTATTACTGCCTGTCACTAGCCATAGCACCCACTGCTACCCTGCATCCATCTCACCCCATCTATTACTGCCTGTCACTAGCCATATCACCCACTCCTACCCTGCATCCATCTCACCTCATCTATTACTGCCTGTCACTAGCCATATCACCCACTCCTACCCTGCATCCATCTCACCCCATCTATTACTGCCTGTCACTAGCCATAGCACTCACTCCAACCCTGCATCCATCTCACCTCATCTATTACTGCCTGTCACTAGCCATAGCACCCACTCCTACCCTGCATACATCTCACCCCATCTATTACTGCCTGTCACTATCCATAGCACCCTCTTCTACCCTGCATCCATCTCACCCCATCTATTACTGCCTGTCACTAGCCATAGCACCCACTCCTACCCTGCATCCATCTCACCCCATCTATTACTGCCTGTCACTAGCCATAGCACCCACTCCAACCCTGCATCCATCTCACTCCATCTATTACTGCCTGTCACTAGCCATAGCACCCACTCCTACCCTGCTTCCATCTCACCACATCTATTACTGCCTGTCACTAGCCATATCACCCACTCCTACCCTGCATCCATCTCACCCCATCTATTACTGCCTGTCACTACCTCTAGCACCCACTCCTACCCTGCATCCATCTCACCCCATCTATTACTGCCTATCACTAGCCATAACACCCACTCCAACACTGCATCCATCTCACCCATCTATTACTGCCTGTCACTACCTATAGCACCCACTCCTACCCTGCATCCATCTCACCCCATCTATTACTACCTGTCACTAGCCATAGCACCCACTCCTACCCTGCATCTATCTCACCCCATCTATTCCTGCCTGTCACTAGCCATAGCACCCACTCCTACCCTGCATCCATCTCACCCCATCTATTACTGCCTGTCACTAGCTATAGCACCCACTCCTACCCTGCATCCATCTCACCCCATCTATTACTGCCTGTCACTAGCCATAGCACCCACTCCTACCCTGCATCTATCTCACCCCATATATTACTGCCTGTCACTAGCCATAGCACCAACTCCTACCCTGCATCCATCTCACCCCATCTATTACTGCCTGTCACTAGCCATAACACCCACTCCAACACTGCATCCATCTCACCCATCTATTACTGCCTGTCACTACCTATAGCACCCACTCCTACCCTGCATCTATCTCACCCCATCTATTACTGCCTGTCACTAGCCATAGCACCCACTCTGACCCTGCATCCATCTCACCCCATCTATTACTGCCTGTCACTAGCCATAGCACCCACTCCATCCCTGTATCCATATCACCTCATCTATTACTGCCTGTCACTAGCCATAGCACCCACTACTACCCTGCATCCACCTCACCCCATCTATTACTGCCTGTCACTAGCCATAGCACCCACTCCTACCCTGCATCCATCTTGCCCCATCTATTACTGCCTGTCACTAGCCATAGCACCCACTCCTACCCTGCATCCATCTCACTACATATATTACTGCCTGTCACTAGCCATAGCACCCACTCCTACCCTGCATCTATCTCACCCCATCTATTACTGCCTGTCACTAGCCATAGCACCCACTCCTACCCTGCATCCATCTCACCCCATCTATTACTGCCTGTCACTAGCCATAACACCCACTCCAACACTGCATCCATCTCACCCATCTATTACTGCCTGTCACTACCTATAGCACCCACTCCTACCCTGCATCTATCTCACCCCATCTATTACTGCCTGTCACTAGCCATAGCACCCACTCTGACCCTGCATCCATCTCACCCCATCTATTACTACCTGTCACTAGCCGTAGCACCCACTGCAACCCTGCATCCATCTCACCCCATCTATTACTGCCTGTAACTAGCCATAGCACCCACTCCAACCCTGCATCCATCTCACCCCATCTATTACTGCCTGTCACTAGCCATAGCACCCACTCCATCCCTGTATCCATATCACCTCATCTATTACTGCCTGTCACTAGCCATAGCACCCACTCCAACCCTGCATCCATCTCAACCCATCTATTACTGCCTGTCACTAGCCATAGCACCCACTCCAACACTGCATCCATCTCACCCATCTATTACTGCCTGTCACTACCTATAGCACCCACTCCTACCCTGCATCTATCTCACCCCATCTATTACTGCCTGTCACTAGCCATAGCACCCACTCTGACCCTGCATCCATCTCACCCCATCTATTACTACCTGTCACTAGCCGTAGCACCCACTGCATCCCTGCATCCATCTCACCCCATCTATTACTGCCTGTAACTAGCCATAGCACCCACTCCAACCCTGCATCCATCTCACCCCATCTATTACTGCCTGTCACTAGCCATAGCACCCACTCCATCCCTGTATCCATATCACCTCATCTATTACTGCCTGTCACTAGCCATAGCACCCACTCCAACCCTGCATCCATCTCACCCCATCTATTACTGCCTGTCACTAGCCATAGCACCCACTCCTACCCTGCATCCATCTTGCCCCATCTATTACTGCCTGTCACTAGCCATAGCACCCACTCCTACCCTGCATCCATCTCACCCCATCTATTACTGCCTGTCACTAGCCATAGCACCCACTCCTACCCTGCATCCATCTCACCCCATCTATTACTGCCTGTCACTAGCCATACACCCACTCCTACCCTGCATCCATCTCACCCCATCTATTACTGCCTGTCACTAGCCATAGCACCCACTACTACCCTGCATCCATCTCACCCTATCTATTACTGCCTGTCACTAGCCATAGCACCCACTCCTACCCTGCATCCATCTCACCCCATCTATTACTGCCTGTCACTAGCCATAGCACCCACTCCTACCCTGCATCCATCTCACCCCATCTATTACTGCCTGTCACTAGCCATAGCACCCACGCCTACCCTGCATCCATCTCACCCCATCTATTACTGCCTGTCACTAGCCATAGCACCCACTCTAACCCTGTATCCATCTCACCACATCTATTACTGCCTGTCACTAGTCATAGCACCCACTCCTACCCTGCATCCATCTCACCCCATCTATTACTGCCTGTCACTAGCCATAGCACCCACTCCTACCCTGCATCCATCTCACCCCATCTATTACTGCCTGTCACTAGCCATAGCACCCACTCTAACCCAGTATCCATCTCACCACATCTATTACTGCCTGTCACTAGCCATAGTACCCACTCCTACCCTGCATCCATCTCACCCCATCTATTACTGCCTGTCACTAGCCATAACACCCACTCCAACCCTGCATCCATCTCACCCCATCTATTACTGCCTGTCACTAGCCATAGCACCCACTCCGACCCTGCATCCATCTCACCCCATCTATTACTGCCTGTCACTAGCCATAGCACCCACTCCTACCCTGCATCCATCTCACCCCATCTATTACTGCCTGTCACTAGTCATAGCACCCACTCCAACCCTACATCCATCTCACCCCATCTATTACTGCCTGTCACTAGCCATAGCACCCACTCCAACCCTGCATCCATCTCACCCCATCTATTACTGCCTGTCACTAGCCATAGCACCCACTCCTACCCTGCATCCATCTCACCCCATCTATTACTGCCTGTCACTAGCCATAGCACCCACTCCTACCCTACATCCATCTCACCCCATATATTACTGCCTGTCACTAGCCATAGCACCCACTCCTACCCTGCATCCATCTCACCCCATCTATTACTGCCTGTCACTAGCCATAGCACCCACTCTGACCCTGCATCCATCTCACCCCATTTATTACTGCCTGTCACTAGCCATAGCGCCCACTCTGACCCTGCATCCATCTCACCCCATCTATTACTGCCTGTCACTAGCCATAGCGCCCACTCTGACCCTGCATCCATCTCACCCCATCTATTACTGCCTGTCACTAGCCATAGCACCCACTCCTACCCTGCATCCATCTCACCCCATCTATTACTGCCTGTCACTAGCCATAGCACCCACTCCTACCCTGCATCCATCTCACCCCATCTATTACTGCCTGTCACTAGACATAGCACCCACTCTGATCCTGCATCCATCTCACCCCATCTATTACTGCCTGTCACTAGCCATAGCACCCACTCCTACCCTGCATCCATCTTACCCCATCTATTACTGCCTGTCACTTGTCATAGCACCCACTCCAACCCTGCATCCATCTCACCCCATCTATTACTGCCTGTCACTAGCCATAGCACCCACTCCTACCCTGCATCCATCTCACCCCATCTATTACTGCCTGTCACTTGTCATAGCACACACTCCAACCCTGCATCCATCTCACCCCATCTATTACTGCCTGTCACTAGCCATAGCACCCACTCTAACACTGCATCCATCTCACCCCATCTATTACTGCCTGTCACTAGCCATAGCACCCACTCCTACCCTGCATCCGTCTCACCCCATCTATTACTGCCTGTCACTAGCCATATCACCCACTCCTACCCTGCATCCATCTCACCCCATCTATTACTGCCTGTCACTAGCCATAGCACCCACTCCTACCCTGCATCCATCTCACCCCATCTATTACTGCCTGTCACTAGCCATATCACCCACTCCTACCCTGCATCCATCTCACCTCATCTATTACTGCCTGTCACTAGCCATATCACCCACTCCTACCCTGCATCCATCTCACCCCATCTATTACTGCCTGTCACTAGCCATAGCACTCACTCCAACCCTGCATCCATCTCACCTCATCTATTACTGCCTGTCACTAGCCATAGCACCCACTCCTACCCTGCATACATCTCACCCCATCTATTACTGCCTGTCACTATCCATAGCACCCTCTTCTACCCTGCATCCATCTCACCACATCTATAACTGCCTGTCACTAGCCATAGCACCCACTCCTACCCTGCATCCATCTCACCCCATCTATTACTGCCTGTCACTAGCCATAGCACCCACTCCAACCCTGCATCCATCTCACTCCATCTATTACTGCCTGTCACTAGCCATAGCACCCACTCCTACCCTGCTTCCATCTCACCACATCTATTACTGCCTGTCACTAGCCATATCACCCACTCCTACCCTGCATCCATCTCACCCCATCTATTACTGCCTGTCACTACCTATAGCACCCACTCCTACCCTGCATCCATCTCACCCCATCTATTACTGCCTATCACTAGCCATAACACCCACTCCAACACTGCATCCATCTCACCCATCTATTACTGCCTGTCACTACCTATAGCACCCACTCCTACCCTGCATCCATCTCACCCCATCTATTACTACCTGTCACTAGCCATAGCACCCACTCCTACCCTGCATCTATCTCACCCCATCTATTCCTGCCTGTCACTAGCCATAGCACCCACTCCTACCCTGCATCCATCTCACCCCATCTATTACTGCCTGTCACTAGCCATAGCACCCACTCCTACCCTGCATCCATCTCACCCCATCTATTACTGCCTGTCACTAGCCATAGCACCCACTCCTACCCTGCATCTATCTCACCCCATATATTACTGCCTGTCACTAGCCATAGCACCAACTCCTACCCTGCATCCATCTCACCCCATCTATTACTGCCTGTCACTAGCCATAACACCCACTCCAACACTGCATCCATCTCACCCATCTATTACTGCCTGTCACTACCTATAGCACCCACTCCTACCCTGCATCTATCTCACCCCATCTATTACTGCCTGTCACTAGCCATAGCACCCACTCTGACCCTGCATCCATCTCACCCCATCTATTACTACCTGTCACTAGCCGTAGCACCCACTGCATCCCTGCATCCATCTCACCCCATCTATTACTGCCTGTAACTAGCCATAGCACCCACTCCAACCCTGCATCCATCTCACCCCATCTATTACTGCCTGTCACTAGCCATAGCACCCACTCCATCCCTGTATCCATATCACCTCATCTATTACTGCCTGTCACTAGCCATAGCACCCACTCCAACCCTGCATCCACCTCACCCCATCTATTACTGCCTGTCACTAGCCATAGCACCCACTCCTACCCTGCATCCATCTTGCCCCATCTATTACTGCCTGTCACTAGCCATAGCACCCACTCCTACCCTGCATCCATCTCACTACATATATTACTGCCTGTCACTAGCCATAGCACCCACTCCTACCCTGCATCCATCTCACCCCATCTATTACTACCTGTCACTAGCCATAGCACCCACTCCTACCCTGCATCTATCTCACCCCATCTATTACTGCCTGTCACTAGCCATAGCACCCACTCCTACCCTGCATCCATCTCACCCCATCTATTACTGCCTGTCACTAGCCATAACACCCACTCCAACACTGCATCCATCTCACCCATCTATTACTGCCTGTCACTACCTATAGCACCCACTCCTACCCTGCATCTATCTCACCCCATCTATTACTGCCTGTCACTAGCCATAGCACCCACTCTGACCCTACATCCATCTCACCCCATCTATTACTACCTGTCACTAGCCGTAGCACCCACTGCAACCCTGCATCCATCTCACCCCATCTATTACTGCCTGTAACTAGCCATAGCACCCACTCCAACCCTGCATCCATCTCACCCCATCTATTACTGCCTGTCACTAGCCATAGCACCCACTCCATCCCTGTATCCATATCACCTCATCTATTACTGCCTGTCACTAGCCATAGCACCCACTCCAACCCTGCATCCATCTCAACCCATCTATTACTGCCTGTCACTAGCCATAGCACCCACTCCAACACTGCATCCATCTCACCCATCTATTACTGCCTGTCACTACCTATAGCACCCACTCCTACCCTGCATCTATCTCACCCCATCTATTACTGCCTGTCACTAGCCATAGCACCCACTCTGACCCTGCATCCATCTCACCCCATCTATTACTACCTGTCACTAGCCGTAGCACCCACTGCATCCCTGCATCCATCTCACCCCATCTATTACTGCCTGTAACTAGCCATAGCACCCACTCCAACCCTGCATCCATCTCACCCCATCTATTACTGCCTGTCACTAGCCATAGCACCCACTCCATCCCTGTATCCATATCACCTCATCTATTACTGCCTGTCACTAGCCATAGCACCCACTCCAACCCTGCATCCATCTCACCCCATCTATTACTGCCTGTCACTAGCCATAGCACCCACTCCTACCCTGCATCCATCTTGCCCCATCTATTACTGCCTGTCACTAGCCATAGCACCCACTCCTACCCTGCATCCATCTCACCCCATCTATTACTGCCTGTCACTAGCCATAGCACCCACTCCTACCCTGCATCCATCTCACCCCATCTATTACTGCCTGTCACTAGCCATACACCCACTCCTACCCTGCATCCATCTCACCCCATCTATTACTGCCTATCACTAGCCATTGCACCCACTCCTACCCTGCATCCATCTCACCCCATCTAATACTGCCTGTCACTAGCCATAGCACCCACTCCTACCCTGCATCCATCTCACTACATATATTACAGCCTGTCACTAGCCATAGCACCCACTCCTACCCTGCATCCATCTCACCCCATCTATTACTACCTGTCACTAGCCATAGCACCCACTCCTACCCTGCATCTATCTCACCCCATCTATTCCTGCCTGTCACTAGCCATAGCACCCACTCCTACCCTGCATCTATCTCACCCCATCTATTACTGCCTGTCACTAGCCATAGCACCCACTCCTACCCTGCATCCATCTCACCCCATCTATTACTGCCTGTCACTAGCCATAACACCCACTCCAACACTGCATCCATCTCACCCATCTATTACTGCCTGTCACTACCTATAGCACCCACTCCTACCCTGCATCTATCTCACCCCATCTATTACTGCCTGTCACTAGCCATAGCACCCACTCTGACCCTGCATCCATCTCACCCCATCTATTACTACCTGTCACTAGCCGTAGCACCCACTGCAACCCTGCATCCATCTCACCCCCTCTATTACTGCCTGTAACTAGCCATAGCACCCACTCCAACCCTGCATCCATCTCACCCCATCTATTACTGCCTGTCACTAGCCATAGCACCCACTCCATCCCTGTATCCATATCACCTCATCTATTACTGCCTGTCACTAGCCATAGCACCCACTCCAACCCTGCATCCATCTCAACCCATCTATTACTGCCTGTCACTAGCCATAGCACCCACTCCTACCCTGCATCCATCTTGCCCCATCTATTACTGCATGTCACTATCCATATCACCCACTCCTACCCTGCATCCATCTCACCCCATATATTACTGCATGTCACTAGCATTATCACCCACTCCAATACTGCATCCATCTCACCCATCTTTTAGTGCCTGTCACTAGCCATAGCACCCACTCCTACCCTGCATCCATCTCACCTCATCTATTACTACCTGTCACTAGCCATAGCACCCACTCCTACCCTGCATCCATCTCACCCCATCTATGACTGCCTGTCACTAGCCATAGCACCCACTCCAACCCTGCATCCATCTCACCCCATCTATTACTGCCTGTCACTAGCCATAGCACCCACTCCAACCTTGCATCCATCTCAACCCATCTATTACTGCCTGTCACTAGCCATAGCACCCACTCCAACCTTGCATCCATCTCAACCCATCTATTACTGCCTGTCACTAGCCACAGCACCCACTCCGACCCTGCATCCATCTCACCCCATCTTTTACTGCCTGTCACTATCCATAGCACCCACTCCTACCCTGCATCCATCTCACCCCATCTATTACTGCATGTCACTAGCCATAGCACCCACTCCTACTCTGCATCCATCTCACCCCATCTATTACTGCCTGTCTCTAGCCATAGCACCCACTCCAACCCTGCATCCATCTCACCCCATCTATTACTGCCTGTCACTAGCCATAGCACCCACTCCTACCCTGCATCCATCTCACACCATCTATTACTGCCTGTCACTAGCCATAGCTCCAACTCCAACCCTGCATCCATCTCACCCCATCTATTACTGCCTGTCACTAGACATAGCACCCACTCCAACCCTGCATCCATCTCACCCCATCTATTACTGACTGTCACTAGCCATAGCACCCACTCCTACCCTGCTTCCATCTCACTACATCTATTACTGCTTGTCACTAGCCATAGCACCCACTCCTACCCTGCATCCATCTCACCCCATCTATTACTGCCTGTCACTAGCCATAGCACCCACTCCAACCCTGCATCCATCTCACTGTTATGATTCCCGTACTCCAGACCAGAAGAGATCTTATGGCTGAGGTCTGAGTACTGGGAAGATATGCTGGTTGTGGGAGCAGGAGAGCCTAGTAACCCCTGGCGCCCTAACTTTGTTGTCTCGCCCGTGTTATCAGAAATCCCTTGCGAGACTATGGTTGCTTGAGCCCATGGCAGCCGCGTTCGAAGGGCGGATTATGTCTGCCCAACCCCGATGCCCCCGCAGGTCTTAATGGGAGACAAAGGGAAATCCGAGACAGGGTGATAACAAGGGGCCCTCTGACTAAGCAACCAGGCCAGGGGTTACAAGCTAACTAACTTTAACCAAAGGTATGTGCGGACTAGCCGCCAGGGAAAAGGACAACCAAAGAACCACTGATCCGTTACTCCTATCCAGCACCGCTGGATACCAGAGTGGATCTGTGGGAGCGGAATCCTCCGCAAAAGCTCCAGAACACAAATTAACTAAATAATAAACAGTAAGCGGACAAGCCGCAACACACGGCTGAGCCGCGACTCACGAACACCACAGGATGTTAAAGGTGCTCGGTCAGACTCCAGGAATAGATGGCAAACTTCCGAGTACAGGATCTCTGAGGACAGGAACAACCGGATTGAGCAGGACTGGAAACTCTCTGTAGCAGACACAGGCAAACAGGAAGCTATCACCGGCGTCTGTAAGAAGTCCTGAGGGTGCCTTTATTCAGGAACCCTCCAATCAAGATCCAGACAGGGTAATCAATGGAAATGCCGTGCAGCTTGCATGCTGCACGGCCAGCACATAATCAGGTAATTTAGGACAGACCCAGCAACGGGGAACGCGGCTGAACGTGGCGTCCCTGTTGCTAAGGTCAGAGCGGCTCTGTGCGCCCGGCGTCTAGCGTTGCCAGGGAGCCGGCGGCTGAACGCGCACGGCGTCCCTGGTTGCTAGGCGCCGGGCCGCACCGACGAGCGGACCCCGGCGCCTAACAGTACCCCCCCCTTGAGGAGGGGTCAAGGAACCCCTAAAGCCAGGTTTCTGAGGAAATTCTCGAAAAAATGCCCTTTTGAGCCTTGGGGCATGAAGGTCCTCATCCAGGACCCAAGACCTTTCCTCTGGCCCATAACCTCTCCAATGTACCAAAAAAGAAAGCCGACCCCGGGACAACTTGGAATCGAGAACCTTCTCCACCAAGAACTCCTGCTGACCCTGTACATTTACTGGAGATCTCCCCTGAGATATTCTACGAGGAAATCTACTGGACGAAACATAAGGTTTAAGCAATGAGCAATGGAAGGTATTTCCGATCCGTAAAGTTTTTGGTAAGCGTAACCGGAAAGCAACTGGATTGACTTTTTTGATAATGAGAAATGGTCCAATAAATCTAGGACCCAATCTGGCTGAGGTTTGTCGGAGTTTAATGTTGCGAGTCGACAACCACACCCTGTCTCCTACTTTAAAAGTGCACGGCCGCCGGAGTCTGTCAGAAAATCTTTTTTCCCGGAATGCTGCTTTTCTGAGAGCCAGGTGCACTTTTTTCCAAATAAGTTTAAGATGAGAGGTCAGGGCCAGAGAGGAGACAGAGGAATGTTGAAAAAATGAATTAGCTCTGGGGTGAAAACCAAAAACTGCAAAAAATGGAGACACATTGGTGGAGGAATGACAGGCATTATTATAAGCAAACTCCGCCAATGGAAGAAACTCAGACCAGTCATTTTGGAGTTTGGCCGAGTACAAACGCAAATATTGTTTAAGAGATTGGTTAACTCGCTCAGTCTGTCCATTGGATTGGGGATGATAGCCGGAGGTTAATGATAATTTCATCTTCAACGAAGCACAAAAGGACTTCCAAAATTGTGCAATGAATTGTGGACCCCTGTCAGAGACAATATCAGTGGGTAAGCCATGGAGTCTGAAAACATGGCGGAGGAACAAGACTGCCAATCCCTGGGCAGATGGCAATCGGGGAAGAGCAATGAAATGGGCCATTTTGCTAAAACGGTCCACTACCACCCATATGACTCGGCATCCGGCTGACAGAGGGAGGTCCACCACAAAATCCATGGAGATATGCGACCATGGCCTAAGGGGAACATTCAAGGGCATAAGTTGACCTATAGGCAAAGAACGGGGAACTTTATGCTGTGCACAGACCTGACAAGAAAAAACAAACTCTTTAATGTCTTTGGAAAGACCAGGCCACCATACTGAGCGGGAGACTAATTCCAAAGTCTTAGCGATTCCCGGATGCCCGGCAACCTTGCTATCATGAAACTCCGCCAAAACAGTAGCTCTCAAAAACTCAGGGACAAAAAGACGACCAGCAGGAGTATTTCCAGGAGCTTGATGTTGAAGCAGCTTTAACTGGGTAAATACATCCTGTGTGAGGCCTGCCCAAATGACTGAAGACGGAAGTATGGGAGTAACAGGACTGTTGTCTTGAACTGGAAGAAAACTGCGTGACAGGGCATCTGCCTTAGTATTCTTGGAACCTGGCCTGAAGGTGATAATGAATTTGAAATGAGTAAAAAATAAAGCCCAACGAGCCTGCCGGGCATTCAATCGTTTGGCAGATTCAATGTATTGAAGATTTTTGTGATCAGTCAAAACTGAAATGGTATGGGTCGCTCCTTCAAGCCAATGCCTCCACTCCTCGAAAGCCCATTTAATAGCCAGCAATTCCCGGTTACCAACATCGTAGTTGGATTCTGCAGATGAGAATTTCCTGGACATAAAGGCACAAGGATGTAATTCAAGGGAATCTGGATCCTTCTGAGAAAGGATAGCCCCTACTCCAACCTCCGAGGCATCAACCTCAACAATGAAAGGCAATTCTGGGTTGGGATGTCTAAGGACAGGGGCTGAGACAAAGGCTTATTTCAAGGCCTGAAAAGATAACTCAGCTTCACATGACCAATTGGTAGGATCTGCTCCCTTCTTAGTAAGTGCCACAATGGGAGCAACTAGGTCAGAGAAAGAGTGAATAAATCTTCTATAGTAGTTTGCAAACCCTAAAAAGCGCTGAATTGCTTTTAAATTGGTGGGTTGCGCCCAACTAAGGATGGCTTGGAGCTTTTTCGGTTCCATACGGAATCCCCGAGGGGAAATAATGTACCCTAAAAAGGATACCTCCGTGACATGAAATTCACACTTCTCCAGTTTGGCATATAGGTGATTTTCACGTAATTTCTTTAGCACCTGACGCACCTGGGTAACATGTTGTTCTTCAGAGTCAGAATATATCAAAATATCGTCTAAGTAGACTACAACGAATCTTCCAAGAAATTCACGGAGCACATCATTAATGAGATCCTGGAAAACTGCCGGAGCGTTTGACAGGCCGAATGGCATAACCAGATACTCATAGTGGCCTGATTGAGTACTGAATGCCGTTTTCCACTCATCCCCTGACTTGATTCTGATGAGGTTATATGCTCCTCTAAGGTCAATTTTGGAAAAAATCACAGCCGAACGTAGCTGATCAAAGAGGACAGAGATCAGCGGCAGAGGGTAAGTATTCTTTACTGAGATTTTATTCAAAGCTCTAAAGTCAATGCAGGGTCTGAGTGAACCATCCATCTTCTCTACGAAGAAGAAACCTGCACTTAATGGGGATTTAGATGGCCTGATAAAACCTTTCCCAAGGCTTTCTTTCACATACTCATTCATGGCCACAGTTTCAGGACCAGACAATGCATATAACCTTCCTTTAGGCAACGTGGCACCAGGAATTAGCTCAATGGCACAATCGTAAGGCCTATGGGGAGGCAGAATATCCGCATTGCCCTTGGAAAACACGTCGACAAAATCCTGATATTCCTCAGGAATGGGTGCAGGAACGGCGGCAGCTACTCGGATAGGAAGCGTAATACATTCTTTACTACAGATGGTACCCCATTGTAAGATCTCCCCCGACTGCCAATCAATGATGGGATTATGAAAGGCCAGCCAAGGGTGACCCAGAACCACAGGAACTGCTGGACAATGAGTAAGGAAAAACTCAATCTTTTCAGAATGCAGGGCACCCACCGAGAGTAAAACAGGAGGTGTACCTAGAGAAATAACCCCATTGGACAAGGGACTCCCATCTAAACCATGCATGGTGACACACCTACCCAAGGTTAACTGAGGAATACCTAAGGCCTTGGCCCATGTTAAATCCATAAAGTTCCCTGCAGCTCCACTGTCCACAAAAGCAGAGACCGAGGAACAGAGGCTGCCAAAGGAAACTTTAGCAGGAACTAACAGTGAATTATTTGAGGAGATGAGCTGCAGACCAAAGTGAACCCCCTCACAACTCACTTGGTCAGGAAATTTCCCGATTTGTTCGGACAACTACGGGCAAAATGTCCCTTACCTCCACAGTATAAACAAAGACCAGAATTTTGCCTCCTGGTTCTCTCTTCAGGAGACAATTTGGAGAGACCTATCTGCATAGGCTCCTCCATGTCTACAGGAATGGAAAGCACACAAGGAGAAGACCCGACAGATGCCCCTTTTTCAGCCCTCCGCTCTCTGAGCCGACGATCTATCTTAATAGAGAGCTCCATGAGTTTATCGAGAGTCTCAGGAGCGGGATACTGAAGGAGACTGTCTTTTATAGATTCAGATAAGCCGAGGCGAAACTGACTGCGCAGGGCTGGGTCATTCCATCCACAGTCGTTCGACCAACGGCGAAACTCCGTACAATAATTCTCTGCGGGATTCCTACCCTGTTTAAGAGCACGCAACTGACTCTCAGCGGACGCCTCTCTATCAGGGTCGTCATACAATAGCCCTAAAGATTTTAAAAAGGCGTCTACAGACGATAAGGCCGGATCGTCTGTCTTTAAACCAAAAGCCCAGGTCTGAGGATCCCCCTGAAGCAGAGAAATAATAATTCCAACCCGCTGAGCCTCCGTACCTGAGGAGACTGGTCTTAAACGAAAATAAAGTTTACAAGACTCTTTAAAATTAAAAAACTGTTTTCTATCCCCAGAAAAACGGTCAGGCAGATGCATTTTTGGTTCAGGGATGACCCTCGGGGAAGTCCGTAACAGATCTTCCTGTGACCTCACCCGGAGGGACAGATCCTGAACCATCTGAGTAAGTTCTTGAATCTGACTAACTAGAAGCTGGCCAGGATTTGGCCCAATACCGGCGGGATTCATGAGGCCGACAAAATCTCCCAACTGAATAAGTGAAAAAATTAACTCCTGTTAATTTAAATTTTTTCTTTTGTCTGGCCGGTGATAATGTTATGATTCCCGTACTCCAGACCAGAAGAGATCTTATGGCAGAGGTCTGAGTACTGGGAAGATATGCTGGTTGTGGGAGCAGGAGAGCCTAGTAACCCCTGGCGCCCTAACTCCGTTGTCTCGCCCGTGTTATCAGAAATCCCTTGCGAGACTATGGTTGCTTGAGCCCATGGCAGCCGCGTTCGAAGGGCGGATTATGTCTGCCCAACCCCGATGCCCCCGCAGGTCTTAATGGGAGACAAAGGGAAATCCGAGACAGGGTGATAACAAGGGGCCCTCTGACTAAGCAACCAGGCCAGGGGTTACAAGCTAACTAACTTTAACCAAAGGTATGTGCGGACTAGCCGCCAGGGAAAAGGACAACCAAAGAACCACTGATCCGTTACTCCTATCCAGCACCGCTGGATACCAGAGTGGATCTGTGGGAGCGGAATCCTCCGCAAAAGCTCCAGAACACAAAATTAACTAAATAATAAACAGTAAGCGGACAAGCCGCAACACACGGCTGAGCCGCGACTCAAGAACACCACAGGATGTTAAAGGTGCTCGGTCAGACTCCAGGAATAGATGGCAAACTTCCGAGTACAGGATCTCTGAGGACAGGAACAACCGGATTGAGCAGGACTGGAAACTCTCTGTAGCAGACACAGGCAAACAGGAAGCTATCACCGGCGTCTGTAAGAAGTCCTGAGGGTGCCTTTATTCAGGAACCCTCCAATCAAGATCCAGACAGGGTAATCAATGGAAATGCCGTGCAGCTTGCATGCTGCACGGCCTGCACATAATCAGGTAATTTAGGACAGACCCAGCAACGGGGAACGCGGCTGAACGTGGCGTCCCTGTTGCTAAGGTCAGAGCGGCTCTGTGCGCCCGGCGTCTAGCGTTGCCAGGGAGCCGGCGGCTGAACGCGCACGGCGTCCCTGGTTGCTAGGCGCCGGGCCTCACCGACGAGCGGACCCCGGCGCCTAACACTCACCCCATCTATTACTGCCTGTCACTAGCCATAGCACCCACTCCTACCCTGCTTCCATCTCACCACATCTATTACTGTCTGTCACTAGCCATAGCACCCACTCCTACCCTGCATCCATCTCACCCCATCTATTACTGCCTGTCACTAGCCATAGCACCCACTCCTACCCTGCATCCATCTCACCTGATCTATTTCTGCCTGTCACTAGCCATAGCACCCACTCCTACCCTGCATCCATCTCACCCCATCTATTACTGCCTGTCACTAGCCATAGCACCCACTCCTACCCTGCATCCATCTCACCCCATCTATTACTGCCTGTCACTAGACATAGCACCCACTCCAACCCTGCAACCATATCACCCCATCTATTACTGCCTGTCACTAGCCATAGCACCCACTCCTACCCTGCATCCATCTCACCACATCTATTACTGCCTGTCACTAGCCATACCACCCACTCCGACCCTGCATCCATCTCACCCCATCTATTACTGCCTGTCACTAGCCATAGCACCCGCTCTGACCCTGCATCCATCTCACCCCATCTATTACTGCCTGTCACTAGCCATAGCACCTACTCCAACCCTGCATCCATCTCACCCCATCTATTACTGCCTGTCACTAGACATAGCACCCACTCCAACCCTGCATCCATCTCACCCCATCTATTACTGCCTGTCACTAGTCATAGCACCCACTCCAAACCTGCATCCATATCACCCCATCTATTACTGCCTGTCACTAGCCATAGCACCCACTCCTACCCTGCATCCATCTCACCCCATCTATTACTGCCTGTCACTAGCCATAGCACCCACTCTAACCCATTATCCATCTCACCCCATCTATTACTGCCTGTCACTAGACATAGCACCCACTACTACCCAGCATCCATCTCACCCCATCTATTACTGCCTGTCACTAGCCATAGCACCTACTCCAACCCTGCATCCATCTCACCCCATCTATTACTGCCTGTCACTAGACATAGCACCCACTCCAACCCTGCATCCATCTCACCCCATCTATTACTGCCTGTCACTAGTCATAGCACCCACTCCAACCCTGCATCCATATCACCCCATCTATTACTGCCTGTCACTAGCCATAGCACCAACCCCGACCCTGCATCCATCTCACTCCATCTATTACTGCCTGTCACTAGCCATAGCACCTACTCCAACCCTGCATCCATCTCACCCCATCTATTACTGCCTGTCACTAGCCATCTCAACCAATCTATTACTGCCTGTCACTAGCCATAGCACCTACTGCCTGTCACTAGCCATCTATTACTGCCTGCATCCATCTCAACCAATCTATTACTGCCTGTCACTAGCCATAGCACCCACTCCAACCCAGCATCCATCTCACCTCATCTATTACTGCCTGTCACTAGCCATAGCACCTACTCCTACCCTGCATCCATCTCACCCCATCTATTACTGCCTGTCACTAGCCATAGCACCTACTCCTACCCTGCATCCATCTCACCCCATCTATTACTGCCTGTCACTAGACATAGCACCCACTCCAACCCTGCAACCATATCACCCCATCTATTACTGCCTGTCACTAGCCATAGCACCCACTCCTACCCTGCATCCATCTCACCACATCTATTACTGCCTGTCACTAGCCATACCACCCACTCCGACCCTGCATCCATCTCACCCCATCTATTACTGCCTGTCACTAGCCATAGCACCCGCTCTGACCCTGCATCCATCTCACCCCATCTATTACTGCCTGTCACTAGCCATAGCACCTACTCCAACCCTGCATCCATCTCACCCCATCTATTACTGCCTGTCACTAGACATAGCACCCACTCCAACCCTGCATCCATCTCACCCCATCTATTACTGCCTGTCACTAGTCATAGCACCCACTCCAAACCTGCATCCATATCACCCCATCTATTACTGCCTGTCACTAGCTATAGCACCAACCCCGACCCTGCATCCATCTCACTCCATCTATTACTGCCTGTCACTAGCCATAGCACCTACTCCGACCCTGCATCCATCTCACCCCATCTATTACTGCCTGTCACTAGCCATAGCACCCACTCCTACCCTGCTTCCATCTCACCACATCTATTACTGCCTGTCACTAGCCATAGCACCCACTCCAACCCTGCATCCATCTCACCCCATCTATTACTGCCTGTCACTAGCCATAGCACCCACTCCTACCCTGCATCCATCTCACCCCATCTATTACTGCCTGTCACTAGTCATAGCACCCACTCCTACCCTGCATCCATCTCACCCCATCTATTACTGCCTGTCACTAGCCATAGCACCAACTCCAACCCTGCATCCATCTCACCCCATCTATTACTGCCTGTCACTAGACATAGCACCCACTCCTAACCTGCATCTATCTCACCCCATCTATTACTGCCTGTCACTAGCCATAGCACCCACTCCTACCCTGCATCCATCTCACCCCATCTATTACTGCCTGTCACTAGACATAGCACCCACTCCAACCCTGCATCCATCTTACCCCATCTATTACTACCTGTCACTAGCCATAGCACATACTCCTACCCTGCATCCATCTCACCACATCTATTTCTGCCTTTCACTAGCTATAGCACCCACTCCTACCCAGCATCCATCTCACCACATCTATTACTGCCTGTCACTAGCCATAGCACCCACTCCTACCCTGCATCCATCTCACCCTATCTATTACTGCCTGTAACTAGCCATAGCACCAACTCTAACCCTGCATCCATCACACCCCATCTATTACTGCCTGTCACTAGACATAGCACCAACTCCAACTCTGCATCCATCTCACCCCATATAATACTGCCTGTCACTAGACATAGCACCCACTACAACCCTGCATCCATCTCACGCCATCTATTACTGCCTGTCACTAGCCATAGCACCCACTCCTACCCTGCATCCATCTCACCCCATCTATTACTGCCTGTCACTAGCCATAGCACCAACTCCAACCCTGCATCCATCTCACCCCATCTATTACTGCCTGTCACTAGCCATAGAACCCACTCCTACCCTGCATCCATCTCACCCCATCTATTACTGCCTGTCACTAGCCATAGCACCAACTCCAACCCTGCATCCATCTCACCCCATCTATTACTGCCTGTCACTAGACATAGCACCCACTCCAACTCTGCATCCATCTCACCCCATATAATACTGCCTGTCACTAGACATAGCACCCACTACAACCCTGCATCTATCTCACCCCATCTATTACTGCCTGTCACTAGCCATAGCACCTACTCCAACCCTGCATCCATCTCACCCCATCTATTACTGCCTGTCACTAGACATAGTACCCATTCCAACCCTGCATCCATCTCACCCTATCTATTACTGCCTGTCACTAGCCATAGCACCCACTCCTACCCTGCATCCATCTCACCCCATCTATTACTGCCTGTCACAAGCCATAGCACCCACTCCTACCCTGCATCCATCTCACCCCATCTATTACTGCCTGTCACTATCCATAGCACCCTCTTCTACCCTGCATCCATCTCACCACATCTATAACTGCCTGTCACTAGCCATATCACCCACTCCTACCCTGCATCCATCTCACCCCATCTATTACTGCCTATCACTAGCCATAACACCCACTCCAACACTGCATCCATCTCACCCATCTATTACTGCCTGTCACTACCTATAGCACCCACTCCTACCCTGCATCCATCTCACCCCATCTATTACTACCTGTCACTAGCCATAGCACCCACTCCTACCCTGCATCTATCTCACCCCATCTATTCCTGCCTGTCACTAGCCATAGCACCCACTCCTACCCTGCATCTATCTCACCCCATCTATTACTGCCTGTCACTAGCCATAGCACCCACTCCTACCCTGCATCCATCTCACCCCATCTATTACTGCCTGTCACTAGCCATAACACCCACTCCAACACTGCATCCATCTCACCCATCTATTACTGCCTGTCACTACCTATAGCACCCACTCCTACCCTGCATCTATCTCACCCCATCTATTACTGCCTGTCACTAGCCATAGCACCCACTCTGACCCTGCATCCATCTCACCCCATCTATTACTACCTGTCACTAGCCATATCACCCACTCCTACCCTGCATCCATCTCACCCCGTCTATTACTGCCTGTAACTAGCCATAGCACCCACTCCTATCCTGCATCCTTCTCACCCCATCTATTACTGCCTGTCACTAGCCATAGCACCCACTGCAACCCTGCATCCATCTCACCCCATCTATTACTGCCTGTAACTAGCCATAGCACCCACTCCAACCCTGCATCCATCTCACCCCATCTATTACTGCCTGTCACTAGCCATAGCACCCACTCCATCCCTTTATCCATATCACCTCATCTATTACTGCCTGTCACTAGCCATAGCACCCACTCCAACCCTGCATCCATCTCACCCCATCTATTACTGCCTGTCACTAGCCATAGCACCCACTCCTACCCTGCATCCATCTTGCCCCATCTATTACTGCCTGTCACTAGCCATAGCACCCACTCCTACCCAGCATCCATCTCACTACATATATTACTGCATGTCACTAGCCATATCACCCACTCCTACCCTGCATCCATCTCACCCCATATATTACTGCATGTCACTAGCATTATCACCCACTCCTACCCTGCATCCATCTCACCTCATCTATCACTGCCTGTCACTAGCCATAGCACCCACTCCTACCCTGCATCCATCTCACCCATCTTTTACTGCCTGTCACTAGCCATAGCACCCACTCCAACCCTGCATCCATCTCACCCCATCTATTACTGCCTGTCACTAGCCATAGCACCCACTCCAACCTTGCATCCATCTCAACCCATCTATTACTGCCTGTCACTAGCCATAGCACCCACTCCAACCTTGCATCCATCTCAACCCATCTATTACTGCCTGTCACTAGCCACAGCACCCACTCCGACCCTGCATCCATCTCACCCCATCTTTTACTGCCTGTCACTATCCATAGCACCCACTCCTACCCTGCATCCTTCTCACCCCATCTATTACTGCATGTCACTACTAGCCATAGCACCCTTTCCTACCCTGTATCTATCTCACCCCATCTATTACTGCCTGTCACTAGCCATAGCACCCACTCCTACTCTGCATCCATCTCACCCCATCTATTACTGCCTGTCTCTAGCCATAGCACCCACTTCTACCCTGCATCCATCTCACCCCATCTATTACTGCCTGTCACTAGCCATAGCACCACTCCAACCCTGCATCCATCTCACCCCATCTATTACTGCCTGTCACTAGCCATAGCACCAACTCCAACCCTGCATCCATCTCACCCCATCGCACCCACTCCAACCCTGCATCCATTTCACCCCATCTATTACTGCCTGTCACTAGCCATAGCACCCACTCCTACCCTGCTTCCATCTCACTACATCTATTACTACCTGTCACTAGCCATAGCACCCACTCCTACCCTGCATCCATCTCACCCCATCTATTACTGCCTGTCAATAGCCATAGCACCCACTCTGACCCTGCATCCATCTCACCCCATCTATTACTGCCTGTCACTAGCCATAGCGCCCACTCTGACCCTGCATCCATCTCACCCCATCTATTACTGCCTGTCACTAGCCATAGCGCCCACTCTGACCCTGCATCCATCTCACCCCATCTATTACTGCCTGTCACTAGCCATAGCACCCACTCCTACCCTGCATCCATCTCACCCCATCTATTACTGCCTGTCACTAGCCATAGCACCCACTCCTACCCTGCATCCATCTCACCCCATCTATTACTGCCTGTCACTAGACATAGCACCCACTCTGACCCTGCATCCATCTCACCCCATCTATTACTGCCTGTCACTAGCCATAGCACCCACTCCTACCCTGCATCCATCTTACCCCATCTATTACTGCCTGTCACTTGTCATAGCACCCACTCCAACCCTGCATCCATCTCACCCCATCTATTACTGCCTGTCACTAGCCATAGCACCCACTCCTACCCTGCATCCATCTCACCCCATCTATTACTGCCTGTCACTTGTCATAGCACCCACTCCAACCCTGCATCCATCTCACCCCATCTATTACTGCCTGTCACTAGCCATAGCACCCACTCCAACCCTGCATCTATGTCACCCCATCTATTACTGCCTGTCACTAGCCATAGCACACACTCCAACCCTGCATCCATCTCACCCCATCTATTACTGCCTGTCACTAGCCATAGCACCCACTCCAACACTGCATCCATCTCACCCCATCTATTACTGCCTGTCACTAGCCATAGCACCCACTCCTACCCTGCATCAGTCTCACCCCATCTATTACTGCCTGTCACTAGCCATATCACCCACTCCTACCCTGCATCCATCTCACCCCATCTATTACTGCCTGTCACTAGCCATAGCACCCACTCCTACCCTGCATCCATCTCACGCCATCTATTACTGCCTGTCACTAGCCATAGCACTCACTCCAACCCTGCATCCATCTCACCTCATCTATTACTGCCTGTCACTAGCCATAGCACCCACTCCTACCCTGCATACATCTCACCCCATCTATTACTGCCTGTCACTATCCATAGCACCCTCTTCTACCCTGCATCCATCTCACCACATCTATAACTGCCTGTCACTAGCCATATCACCCACTCCTACCCTGCATCCATCTCACCCCATCTATTACTGCCTGTCACTACCTATAGCACCCACTCCTACCCTGCATCCATCTCACCCCATCTATTACTGCCTATCACTAGCCAGAACACCCACTCCAACACTGCATCCATCTCACCCATCTATTACTGCCTGTCACTACCTATAGCACCCACTCCTACCCTGCATCCATCTCACCCCATCTATTACTACCTGTCACTAGCCATAGCACCCACTCCTACCCTGCATCTATCTCACCCCATCTATTCCTGCCTGTCACTAGCCATAGCACCCACTCCTACCCTGCATCTATCTCACCCCATCTATTACTGCCTGTCACTAGCCATAGCACCCACTCCTACCCTGCATCCATCTCACCCCATCTATTACTGCCTGTCACTAGCCATAACACCCACTCCAACACTGCATCCATCTCACCCATCTATTACTGCCTGTCACTACCTATAGCACCCACTCCTACCCTGCATCTATCTCACCCCATCTATTACTGCCTGTCACTAACCATAGCACCCACTCTGACCCTGCATCCATCTCACCCCATCTATTACTACCTGTCACTAGCCATAGCACCCACTCCAACCCTGCATCCATCTCACCCCATCTATTACTGCCTGTCACTAGCCATAGCACCCACTCCATCCCTGTATCCATATCACCTCATCTATTACTGCCTGTCACTAGCCATAGCACCCACTCCAACCCTGCATCCATCTCACCCCATCTATTACTGCCTGTCACTAGCCATAGCACCCACTCCTACCCTGCATCCATCTTGCCCCATCTATTACTGCCTGTCACTAGCCATAGCACCCACTCCTACCCTGCATCCATCTTGCCCCATCTATTACTGCCTGTCACTAGCCATATCACCCACTCCTACCCTGCATCCATCTCACCCCATATATTACTGCATGTCACTAGCATTATCACCCACTCCAATACTGCATCCATCTCACCCCATCTATTACTGCCTGTCACTAGCCATAGCACCCACTCCTACCCTGCATCCATCTCACCTCATCTATTACTACCTGTCACTAGCCATAGCACCCACTCCTACCCTGCATCCATCTAACCCCATCTATGACTGCCTGTCACTAGCCATAGCACCCACTCCAACCCTGCATCCATCTCACCCCATCTATTACTGCCTGTCACTAGCCATAGCACCCACTCCAACCTTGCATCCATCTCAACCCATCTATTACTGCCTGTCACTAGCCATAGCACCCACTCCAACCTTGCATCCATCTCAACCCATCTATTACTGCCTGTCACTAGCCACAGCACCCACTCCGACCCTGCATCCATCTCACCCCATCTTTTACTGCCTGTCACTATCCATAGCACCCACTCCTACCCTGCATCCATCTCACCCCATCTATTACTGCATGTCACTAGCCATAGCACCCTTTCCTACCCTGTATCTATCTCACCCCATCTATTACTGCCTGTCACTAGCCATAGCACCCACTCCTACTCTGCATCCATCTCACCCCATCTATTACTGCCTGTCTCTAGCCATAGCACCCACTTCTACCCTGCATCCATCTCACCCCATCTATTACTGCCTGTCACTAGCCATAGCACCAACTCCAACCCTGCATCCATCTCACCCCATCGCACCCACTCCAACCCTGCATCCATTTCACCCCATCTATTACTGCCTGTCACTAGCCATAGCACCCACTCCTACCCTGCTTCCATCTCACTACATCTATTACTACCTGTCACTAGCCATAGCACCCACTCCTACCCTGCATCCATCTCACCCCATCTATTACTGCCTGTCACTAGCCATAGCACCCACTCCAACCCTGCATCCATCTTACCCCATTTATTACTGCCTGTCACTAGCCATAGCACCCACTCCTACCCTGCTTCCATCTCACCACATCTATTACTGTCTGTCACTAGCCATAGCACCCACTCCTACCCTGAATCCATCTCACCCCATCTATTACTGCCTGTCACTAGCCATAGCACCCACTCCTACCCTGCATCCATCTCACCTGATCTATTACTGCCTGTCACTAGCCATAGCACCCACTCCTACCCTGCATCCATCTCACCCCATCTATTACTGCCTGTCACTAGCCATAGCACCCACTCCTACCCTGCATCCATCTCACCCCATCTATTACTGCCTGTCACTAGACATAGCACCCACTACTACCCAGCATCCATCTCACCCCATCTATTACTGCCTGTCACTAGCCATAGCACCTACTCCAACCCTGCATCCATCTCACCCCATCTATTACTGCCTGTCACTAGACATAGCACCCACTCCAACCCTGCATCCATCTCACCCCATCTATTACTGCCTGTCACTAGTCATAGCACCCACTCCAACCCTGCATCCATATCACCCCATCTATTACTGCCTGTCACTAGCCATAGCACCAACCCCGACCCTGCATTTATCTCACTCCATCTATTACTGCCTGTCACTAGCCATAGCACCTACTCCAACCCTGCATCCATCTCACCCCATCTATTACTGCCTGTCACTAGCCATAGCACCTACTCCTACCCTGCATCCATCTCACCCCATCTATTACTGCCTGTCACTGGACATAGCACCCACTCCAACCCTGCAACCATATCACCCCATCTATTACTGCCTGTCACTAGCCATAGCACCCACTCCTACCCTGCATCCATCTCACCACATCTATTACTGCCTGTCACTAGCCATAGCACCCACTCCGACCCTGCATCCATCTCACCCCATCTATTACTGCCTGTCACTAGCCATAGCACCCGCTCTGACCCTGCATCCATCTCACCCCATCTATTACTGCCTGTCACTAGCCATAGCACCTACTCCAACCCTGCATCCATCTCACCCCATCTATTACTGCCTGTCACTAGACATAGCACCCACTCCAACCCT
The DNA here is from genome assembly GCF_028390025.1 of Pseudophryne corroboree. Taxonomy (NCBI): domain Eukaryota; kingdom Metazoa; phylum Chordata; class Amphibia; order Anura; family Myobatrachidae; genus Pseudophryne; species Pseudophryne corroboree. Next base: position 8,826,895 of record NC_086448.1, read on the forward strand.
GCATCCATCTCACCCCATCTATTACTGCCTGTCACTAGTCATAGCACCCACTCCAAACCTGCATCCATATCACCCCATCTATTACTGCCTGTCACTAGCTATAGCACCAACCCCGACACTGCATCCATCTCACTCCATCTATTACTGCCTGTCACTAGCCATAGCACCTACTCCGACCCTGCATCCATCTCACCCCATCTATTACTGCCTGTCACTAGCCATAGCACCCACTCCTACCCTGCTTCCATCTCACCACATCTATTACTGCCTGTCACTAGCCATAGCACCCACTCCAACCCTGCATCCATCTCACCCCATCTATTACTGCCTGTCACTAGCCATAGCACCCACTCCAACCCTGCATCCATCTCACCCCATCTATTACTGCCTGTCACTAGCCATAGCACCCACTTCTACCCTGCATCCATCTCACCCCATCTATTACTGCCTGTCACTAGTCATAGCACCCACTCCTACCCTGCATCCATCTCACCCCATCTATTACTGCCTGTCACTAGCCATAGCACCAACTCCAACCCTGCATCCATCTCACCCCATCTATTACTGCCTGTCACTAGACATAGCACCCACTCCTAACCTGCATCTATCTCACCCCATCTATTACTGCCTGTCACTAGCCATAGCACCCACTCCTACCCTGCATCCATCTCACCCCATCTATTACTGCCTGTCACTAGCCATAGCACCAACTCTAACCCTGCATCCATCTCACCCCATCTATTACTGCCTGTCACTAGACATAGCACCCACTCCAACTCTGCATCCATCTCACCCCATATAATACTGCCTGTCACTAGACATAGCGCCCACTCCAACCCTGCATCCATCTTACCCCATCTATTACTACCTGTCACTAGCCATAGCACCCACTCCTACCCTGCATCCATCTCACCCTATCTATTACTGCCTGTCACTAGCCATAGCACCCACTCCTACCCTGCATCCATCTCACCACATCTATTTCTGCCTTTCACTAGCCATAGCACCAACTCATACCCTGCATCCATCTCACCCCATCTATTACTGCCTGTCACTAGCCATAGAACCCACTCCTACCCTGCATCCATCTCACCCCATCTATTACTGCCTGTCACTAGCCATAGAACCCACTCCTACCCTGCATCCATCTCACCCTATCTATTACTGCCTGTCACTAGCCATAGCACCAACTCCAACTCTGCATCCATCTCACCCCATCTATTACTGCCTGTCACTAGACATAGTACCCATTCCAACCCTGCATCCATCTCACCCTATCTATTACTGCCTGTCACTAGCCATAGCACCCACTCCTACCCTGCATCCATCTCACCCCGTCTATTACTGCCTGTCACTAGACATAGCACCCACTCCAACCCTGCATCCATCTCACCCCGTCTATTACTGCCTGTCACTAGACATAGTACCCATTCCAACCCTGCATCCATCTCACCCTATCTATTACTGCCTGTCACTAGCCATAGCACCCACTCCAACCCTGCATCCATCTCACCCCATCTATTACTGCCTGTCACTACCCATAGCACCCACTCCTACCTTGCAACCATCTCTCCCCATCTATTACTGCCTGTCACTAGCCATCGCACCAACTCCTACCCTGCATCCATCTCACCCCATCTATTACTGCCTGTCACTAGCCATAGCACCCACTCCTACCCTGCATCCATCTCACCCCATCTATTACTGCCTGTCACTAGCCATAGCACCCACTCCAACCCTGCATCCATCTTACCCCATCTATTACTGCCTGTCACTAGCCATAGCACCCACTCCTACCCTGCTTCCATCTCACTACATCTATTACTGCCTGTCATTAGCCATAGCATCCACTCCTACCCTGCATCCATATCACCCCATCTGTTACTGCCTGTCACTAGCCATAGCACCAACTCCGACCCTGCATCCATCTCACTCCATCTATTACTGCCTGTCATTAGCCATAGCACCAACTCCGACCCTGCATCCATCTCACTCCATCTATTACTGCCTGTCATTAGCCATAGCACCCACTCCTACCCTGCATCCATCTCACCACATCTAATACTGCCTGTCACTAGCCATATCACCCACTCTGACCCTGCATCCATCTCACCCCATCTATTACTGCCTGTCACTAGCCATAGCACCCACTCCTACCCTGCAACCATCTCACCCCATCTATTACTGCATGTCACTAGCCATAGCACCCACTCCTACCCTGCATCCATCTCACCTCATCTATTACTGCCTGTCACTAGTCATAGCACCCACTCCAACCCTGCATCCATCTCACCTCATCTATTACTGCCTGTCACTAGCCATTGCACCCACTCCTACCCTGCATCCATCTCACCACATCTATTACTGCCTGTCACTAGCCATAGCACCCACTCCAACCCTGCATCCATCTCACCTCATCTATTACTGCCTGTCACTAGCCATAGCACCCACTCCTACCCTGCATCCATCTCACCACATCTATTACTGCCTGTCACTAGCCATAGCACCCACTCCTACCCTGCATCCATCTCACCTCATCTATTACTGCCTGTCACTAGCCATAGCACCCACTCCTACCCTGCATCCATCTCACCACATCTATTACTGCCTGTCACTAGCCATAGCACCCACTCCTACCCTGCAACCATCTCACCCCATCTATTACTGCATGTCACTAGCCATAGCACCCACTCCTACCCTGCATCCATCTCACCACATCTATTACTGCCTGTCACTAGCCATAGCACCCACTCCAACCCTGCATCCATCTCACCCCATCTATTACTGCCTGTCACTAGCCATATCACCCACTCTAACCCTGTATCCATCTCACCCCATCTATTACTGCCTGTCACTAGCCATATCACCCACTCTAACCCTGTATCCATCTCACCCCATCTATTACTGCCTGTCACTAGCCATAGCACCCACTCCTACCCTGCATCCATCTCACCACATCTATTACTGCCTGTCACTAGCCATACACCCACTCCAACCCTGCATCCACCTCACCCCATCTATTACTGCCTGACACTAGCCATACACCCACTCCAACCCTGCATCCACCTCACCCCATCTATTACTGCCTGTCACTAGCCATAGCACCCACTCCAACCCTGCATCCATCTCACCCCATCTATCACTGCCTGACACTAGCCATACACCCACTCCAACCCTGCATCCACCTCACCCCATCTATTACTGCCTGTCACTAGCCATAGCACCCACTCCTACCCTGCATCCATCTCACTCCATCTATTACTGCCTGTCATTAGCCATAGTGTGACACCCCCACCGCATTCCACCTGGCTGTGGATTCCATACGTATGGTTATTTGACTCTTTGTGAAATAATAATTGTATATATATATATATTGGTATGTACATATAATAACCCGGATGCTGTGTTCAGTATATACTGTATACATTGGTGACAGTGGAAAAATGGGTGCCTGTGGCCACATATAGTGCACACTGCTGGCAGTAGTTGGACAGGTGCAGGGGGCCAGCGCGTGGTTAAAAGACTGTTGGATCAAATCCACGAGCCGGCTACACCGAGTCTCGTGCCTTCAGACAGCCGTTAAGAAAAAGGAGCTGCGCACTTACCTCGAGAGGTCAAGGAGAAGCGGGACTGTGTGGCTCCGGTCGCTGAATCCTCAGTGCGGTACAGAGAGTGAAATTCTCCGCATCACCCGACAAGCAGCCCAGAGGAGAGAGAATCTGACCCCGGCAGAAGACAACTAACCGAGCGGTGAGCCAGGCAGCGGTGTAGAGCGGAAGGACTGCTGACGGCTTGCAGACACGCCGGGAGGAGGTACGGAGGCGGGCTGGAAGGCGGAGCGGCAGCTGACTGACAGCCGGGAAGAAGAGCGGAGGTGCGGCTGACAGCCTGCGGACACGCCTGGAGGAGGTACGGAGGCGGGCTGGAAGGCGGAGCGGCAGCTGACTGACAGCCGGGAAGAATAGCGGAGGTGCGGCTGACGGCCTGCGGACACGCCTGGAGGAGGTGCGGGGGCGGGCTGGAAGTCGGAGCAGCTGCTGACGGCCAGAGCCGGCCAGAGGGAACAGCTGTGGGCAGCCCTGTTACCCGAACAGGCGGTGCAGGAGCAGCAGCGGGATCCCTATTAAGGTATTTAACCCGAACTCTCCCAGCATTCTCATCAGCCACTCAGTTCCCCAATATCAGATGTTTCTACGCCATCACTCTGGCTAGATATTAGGAGAGACATTATGAAGACCGTGGCTCTATATATATATATATATATATATAAATATATATGTTATAGATGTTCCGCAGCGTTAATCTAGCCCAGTAAATATCGGACCCCTAAACTCCTACCCAAACTAAGAGATCTAGACCTACGTGTATAACTCCTATCCTAGAGAACTTTCCGGAAGAATGATGAGTGCTATATGACAGTAGTCACCACTGGAACTTATACTGCTCCAGGCATATATATATATATATATATATACTATATACTATGAGTCAGGAGGAAAGGTCCTACAAAGGAGTTTAGAATAACAGAGTATCCGCTACAGCGTTCTCAACCTCTGTGTATTCGTCCCAGCAGTCGCTAGGATTATTCTTCAGTAACAATCTAATAGTGGTCATCCCCAGCTGAGAAGTCATTGGCTATTGTTACCTGTCTTGAGGTTATCACTGACACCATAGTCCGCTAGGAAGTGACGCCTTACGTAGTTGTTTGTGGCTTCAGCAGAGTACCGATAGAGCCAGAGCAGGATTACAAAAGAAAGCCTACATTATCATAGACGAGTCGTCCAGCTAACTTTACGAACTCTACATGAAGATAGGGATTCGGAATTAGACCCCACCAGTTCAGTCTAGTCTCGCTAGGAACTATATCGGCTTTATTGCGGCTCACTCAGTAGCTTTATTTGTCCACCCCTCCGAGACATAACCTATTCCCCAGTGACTCAGACTTATTGGAGGGGCATTATTAAAGAACTATCTAAATGTGCACCAACGAAAGATAGAGTACTCCAACCAATCGGGACATTATATTGGGGATAATGTAGCTATCTAAACAGTTGGCAGCAGTCATACTGGTCTACTTGTTTTTGTAGAGGAAGTATAAAGGGTCGGACTTTATTTAGCTGATAGAGAAGGTAAATTACATGTTGATTCACTCAAAACTTATTGTATAATAAATGTTGTAAGGATTTAACTAATCTATTTTACATTTAGGGGACCTGATATAGGAGAGAGTCATTACTACCAGCAACAAGGGTTCCAGTATAATAAATATTGTTAAAATGGGTTACACTGTTGTTGACACTATTGGTTGTGTTGTTAGAGTTAAATAATCATATCTTTACAAGTGTCTTAAATTCTTCTGTTGTAAAGAACCAACCTCATTAAATACATTGTTTGAAATCATCATTCATCACTGACCAGTGGGAAATTCTTGCGATACATTGGACTAGGACCGGAAGGGAAAACAAGAGAAAGTTCATAGCTTCTTAGGTAATAGAAGATTACAGGGAAATCACACTAGTAATTACGTGACCTACCTTTTTCCAATAAAAAAAAACCAGAAATTATATTACAATAGCACCCACTCCAACCCTGCATCCATATCACCCCATCTGTTACTGCCTGTCACTAGCCATAGCACCAACTCCGACCCTGCATCCATCTCACTCCATCTATTACTGCCTGTCATTAGCCATAGCACCAACTCCGACCCTGCATCCATCTCACCCCATCTATTACTGCATGTCACTAGCCATAGCACCCACTCCTACCATGCATCCATCTATCCCCATCTATTACTGACTGTCACTAGCCATAGCACCCACTCTGACACTGCATCCATCTCACCCCATCTATTACTGCCTGTCACTAGCCATAGCACCCACTCCTATCCTGCATCCATCTCACCCCATCTATTACTGCCTGTCACTAGCCATAGCACCCACTCCAACCCTGCATCCATCTCACCCCATCTATTACTGCCTGTCACTAGTCATAGCACCCACTCTGACTCTGCATCCATCTCACCACATCTATTACTGCCTGTCACTAGCCATAGCACCCACTCCTACCCTGCATCCATCTCACCCCATCTATTACTGCCTGTCACTAGCCATAGCACCCACTCCAACCCTGCATCCATCTCACCTCATCTATTACTGCCTGTCACTAGCCATAGCACCCACTCCTACCCTGCATCCATCTCACCCCATCTATTACTGCCTGTCACTAGCCATATCACCCGCTCCAACCCTGCATCCGTCTCACCCCATCTATTACTGCCTGTCACTAGCCATAGCACCCGCTCCTACCCTGCATCCATCTCACCTCATCTATTACTGCCTGTCACTAGCCATAGCACCCACTCCTACCCTACATCCATCTCACCCCATCTATTACTGCCTGTCACTAGCCATAGCACCCATTCCGACCCTGCATCCATTTCACTCCATCTATTACTGCCTGTCACTAGTCATAGCACCCACTTCTACCCTGCATCCATCTCACCCCATCTATTACTGCCTGTCACTAGTCATAGCACACACTCCTACCTTGCATCCATCTCACCCCATCTATTACTGCCTGTCACTAGCCATAGCACCCACTCCAACCCTGCATCCATCTCACCCATCTATTACTGCCTGTCACTAGCCTTAGCACCCACTCCAACCCTGCATCCGTCACACCCCATCTATTACTGCCTGTCACTAGCCATAGCACCCACTCCAACCCTGCATCCATACACCCCAACTATTACTGCCTGTCACTAGCCATAGCACCCACTCCTATCCTGCTTCCATCTCACCACATCTATTACTGCCTGTCACTAGCCATAGCACCCACTCCCACCCTGCATCCATCTCACCCCATCTATTACTGCCTGTCACTAGCCATAGCACCCACTCCTATCCTGCTTCCATCTCACCACATCTATTACTGCCTGTCACTAGCCATAGCACCCACTCCAACCCTGCATCCATCTCACCCCATCTATTACTGCCTGTCACTAGCCATAGCACCCACTCCTACCCTTCTTCCATCTCACCACATCTATAACTGCCTGTCACTAGCCATAGCACCCACTCCTACCCTGCATCCGTCACACCCCATCTATTACTGCCTGTCACTAGCCATAGCACCCACTCCAACCCTGCATCCATCTCACCCCATCTATTACTGCCTGTCACTAGCCATAGCACCCACTCCTACCCTGCTTCCATCTCACCACATCTATTACTGCCTGTCACTAGCCCTTGCACCCACTCCAACCCTGCATCCATCTCACCCCATCTATTACTGCCTGTCACTAGCCATAGCACCCACTCCAACCCTGCATCCGTCACACCCCATCTATTACTGCCTGTCACTAGCCATAGCACCCACTCCAACCCTGCATCCATCTCACCCCATCTATTACTGCCTGTCACTAGCCATAGCACCCACTCCTATCCTGCTTCCATCTCACCACATCTTTTACTGCCTGTCACTAACCATAGCACCCACTCCTACACTGCATCAATCTTACCCCATCTATTACTGCCTGTCACTAGCCATAGCACCCATTCCTACCCTGCATCCATCTCACCTCATCTATTACTGCCTGTCACTAACCAGAGCACCCACTCCAACCCTGCATCCATCTCACCCCATCTATTACTGCCTGTCACTAGCCATAGCACCCACTCCAACCCTGCATCCATCTCACCCCATCTATTACTGCCTGTCACTATCCATAGCACCCACTCCTACCCTGCATCCATCTCACCCCATCTATTACTGCCTGTCACTGGCCATAGCACCCACTCCTACCCTGCATCCATCTCACCCCATCTATTACTGCCTGTCACTAGCCATAGCACCCACTCCTACCCTGCATCCATCTCACCCCATCTATTACTGCCTGTCACTAGCCATAGCACCCACTCCTACCCTGCATCCATCTCACCCCATCTATTACTGCCTGTCACTATCCATAGCACCCACTCCTACCTTGCATCCATCTCAACCCATCTATTACTGCCTATCACTAGCCATAGCACCCACTCTTACCCTGCATCCATCTCACCCCATCTATTACTGCCTGTCACTAGCCATAGCACCCACTCCTACCCTGCATCCGTCTCACCCCATCTATTACTACCTGTCACTAGCCATATTACCCACTCCTACCCTGCATCCATCTCACCCCATCTATTACTGCCTGTCACTAGCGATAGCACCCACTCCTACCCTGCATACATCTCACCCCATTTATAACTGCCTGTCACTAGCCATAGCACCCTCTCCTACCCTGCATCCATCTCACGCCATCTATTACTGCCTGTCACTAGCCATAGCACCCACTTCTACCCTGCATCCATATCACCCCATCTATTACTGCCTGTCACTAGCCATAGCACCCACTCCAACCCTGCATCCATCTCACCCCATCTATTACTGCCTGTCACTAGCCATAGCACCCACTCCAACCCTGCATCCATCTCACCCCATCTATTACTGCCTGTCACTAGCCATAGCACCAACTCCTATCCTGCTTCCATCTCACCACATCTATTACTGCCTGTCACTAACCATAGCACCCACTCCTACCCTGCATAATCTTACCCCATCTATTACTGCCTGTCACTAGCCATAGCACCCATTCCTACCCTGCATCCATCTCACCTCATCTATTACTGCCTGTCACTAACCAGAGCACCCACTCCAACCCTGCATCCATCTCACCCCATCTATTACTGCCTGTCACTAGCCATAGCACCCACTCCAACCCTGCATCCATCTCACCCCATCTATTACTGCCTGTCACTATCCATAGCACCCACTCCTACCCTGCATCCATCTCACCCCATCTATTACTGCCTGTCACTAGCCATTGCACCCACTCCTACCCTGCATCCATCTCACCCCATCTATTACTGCCTGTCACTAGCCATAGCACCCACTCCTACCCTGCATCCATCTCACCCCATCTATTACTGCCTGTCACTATCCATAGCACCCACTCCTACCTTGCATCCATCTCAACCCATCTATTACTGCCTATCACTTGCCATAGCACCCACTCCTACCCTGCATCCGTCTCACCCCATCTATTACTGCCTGTTACTAGCCATAGCTCCCTCTCCTACCCTGCATCCATCTCACCCCATCTATTACTGCCTGTCACTAGCCATAGCACCCACTCCTACCCTGCATACATCTCACCCCATTTATAACTGCCTGTCACTAGCCATAGCTCCCACTCCTACCCTGCATCCGTCTCACCCCATCTATTACTACCTGTCACTAGCCATATTACCCACTCCTACCCTGCATCCATCTCACCCCATCTATTACTGCCTGTCACTAGCCATAGCACCCACTCCTACCCTGCATACATCTCACCCCATTTATAACTGCCTGTCACTAGCCATAGCACCCACTCCAACCCTGCATCCATCTCACCCCATCTATTACTGCCTGTCACTAGCCATAGCACCCACTCCAACCCTGCATCCATCTCACCCCATCTATTACTGCCTGTCACTAGCCATAGCACCCACTCCAACCCTGCATCCATCTCACCCCATCTATTACTGCCTGTCACTAGCCATATCACCCACTCCTACCCTGCATCCATCTCACCCCATCTATTGACTGCCTGTCACTAGCCATTGCACCCACTCCACCCTGCATCCGTCTCACCCCATCTATTACTGACTGTAACTAGCCATAGCACCCACTCCTACCTTGAATCCATCTCAACCCATCTATTACTGCCTGTCAATAGCCATAGCACCCACTCCAACCCTGCATCCATCTCACCCCATCTATTACTGCCTGTCACTATCCATAGCACCCACTCCTACCCTGCATCCATCTCACCCCATCTATTACTGCCTGTCACTAGCCATTGCACCCACTCCTACCCTGCATCCATCTCACCCCATCTATTACTGCCTGTCACTAGCCATAGCACCCACTCCTACCCTGCATCCATCTCACCCCATCTATTACTGCCTGTCACTATCCATAGCACCCACTCCTACCTTGCATCCATCTCAACCCATCTATTACTGCCTATCACTTGCCATAGCACCCACTCCTACCCTGCATCCGTCTCACCCCATCTATTACTGCCTGTTACTAGCCATAGCTCCCTCTCCTACCCTGCATCCATCTCACCCCATCTATTACTGCCTGTCACTAGCCATAGCACCCACTCCTACCCTGCATACATCTCACCCCATTTATAACTGCCTGTCACTAGCCATAGCTCCCACTCCTACCCTGCATCCGTCTCACCCCATCTATTACTACCTGTCACTAGCCATATTACCCACTCCTACCCTGCATCCATCTCACCCCATCTATTACTGCCTGTCACTAGCCATAGCACCCACTCCTACCCTGCATACATCTCACCCCATTTATAACTGCCTGTCACTAGCCATAGCACCCACTCCAACCCTGCATCCATCTCACCCCATCTATTACTGCCTGTCACTAGCCATAGCACCCACTCCAACCCTGCATCCATCTCACCCCATCTATTACTGCCTGTCACTAGCCATAGCACCCACTCCAACCCTGCATCCATCTCACCCCATCTATTACTGCCTGTCACTAGCCATATCACCCACTCCTACCCTGCATCCATCTCACCCCATCTATTGACTGCCTGTCACTAGCCATTGCACCCACTCCACCCTGCATCCGTCTCACCCCATCTATTACTGACTGTAACTAGCCATAGCACCCACTCCTACCTTGAATCCATCTCAACCCATCTATTACTGCCTGTCAATAGCCATAGCACCCACTCCAACACAGCATCCATCTCACCCCATCTATACTGGCTTTCACTAGCCATAGTACCCACTCCAACCCTGCATCCATCTCACCCCATCTATTACTGCCTATCACTAGCAATAGCACCCACTCCTACCCTGCATACATCTCACCCCATTTATTACTGCCTGTCACTAGCCATAGTACCTACTCCAACCCTGCATCCATCTCACCCCATCTATTACTGCCTGTCACTAGCCATAGTACCCACTCCAACCCTGCATCCATCTCACCCCATCTATTACTGCCTGTCACTAGCCATAACACCCACTCCAACCCTGCATCCATCTCACCCCATCTATTACTGCCTGTCACTAGCCATAGCACCCACCCCTACCCTGCATCCATCTCACCCCATCTTTTACTGCCTGTCACTAGCCATAGTACCCACTCCAACCCTGCATCCATCTCACCCCATCTATTACTGCCTATCACTAGCAATAGCACCCACTCCTACCCTGCATACATCTCACCCCATTTATTACTGCCTGTCACTAGCCATAGTACCCACTCCAACCCTGCATCCATCTCACCCCATCTATTACTGCCTGTCACTAGCCATAGTACCCACTCCAACCCTGCATCCATCTCACCCCATCTATTACTGCCTGTCACTAGCCATAGCACCCACTCCAACCCTGCATCCATCTCACCCCATCTATTACTGCCTGTCACTAGACATAGTACCTACTCCAACCCTGCATCCATCTCACCCCATCTATTACTGCCTGTCACTAGCCATAGCACCCACTCCTACCCTGCATCCATCTCACCCCATCTATTACTGCCTGTCACTAGCCATAGCACCCACTCCAACCCTGCATCCATCTCACCCCATCTATTACTGCATGTCACTAGCCATAGCATCCACTTCTACCCTGCATCCATCTCACCCCCATCTATTACTGCCTGTCACTAGCCACAGCACCCACTCCTACCCTGCATCCATCTCACCCCATCTATTACTGCCTGTCACTAGCCATAGCATCCACTTCTACCCTGCATCCATCTCACCCCATCTATTACTGCCTGTCACTAGCCACAGCACCCACTCCTACCCTGCATCCTTCTCACCCCATCTATTACTGCCTGTCACTAGCCATAGCACCCACTGTGACCCTGCATCCATCTCACCCCATCTATTACTGCCTGTCACTAGTCATAGCACCAACTCTGACCCTGCATCCATCTCACCACATCTATTACTGCCTGTCACTAGTCATAGCACCCACTCCTACCCTGCATCCATCTCACCCCATCTATTACTGCCTGTCACTAGCCATAGCACCCACTCCAACCCTGCATCCATCTCACCCCATCTATTACTGCCTGTCATTAGCCAAAGCACCCACTCCTACCCTGCATCCATCTCACCCCATCTATTACTGCCTGTCACTAGCCATAACACCCGCTCCAACCCTGCATCCGTCTCACCCCATCTATTACTGCCTGTCACTAGCCATAGCACCCACTCCTACCCTGCATCCATCTCACCTCATCTATTACTGCCTGTCACTAGCCATAGCACCCACTCCTACCCTACATCCATCTCACCCCATCTATTACTGCCTGTCACTAGCCATAGCACCCATTCCGACCCTGCATCCATTTCACCCCATCTATTACTGCCTGTCACTAGTCATAGCATCCACTTCTACCCTGCATCCATCTCACCCCATCTATTACTGCCTGTCACTAGTCATAGCACATACTCCTACCTTGCATCCATCTCACCCCATCTATTACTGCCTGTCACTAGCCATAGCACCCACTCCAACCCTGCATCCATCTCACCCCATCTATTACTGCCTGTCACTAGCCTTAGCACCCACTCCAACCCTGCATCCGTCACACCCCATCTATTACTGCCTGTCACTAGCCATAGCACCCACTCCAACCCTGCATCCATCTCACCCCATCTATTACTGCCTGTCACTAGCCATAGCACCCACTCCTATCCTGCTTCCATCTCACCACATCTATTACTGCCTGTCACTAGCCATAGCACCCACTCCCACCCTGCATCCATCTCACCCCATCTATTACTGCCTGTCACTAGCCATAGCACCCACTCCTATCCTGCTTCCATCTCACCACATCTATTACTGCCTGTCACTAGCCATAGCACCCACTCCAACCCTGCATCCATCTCACCACATCTATTACTGCCTGTCACTAGCCATAGCACCCACTCCTACCCTGCATCCGTCACACCCCATCTATTACTGCCTGTCACTAGCCATAGCACCCACTCCTACCCTGCATCCATCTCACCCCATCTATTACTGCCTGTCACTAGCCATAGCACCCACTCCTACCCTGCTTCCATCTCACCACATCTATTACTGCCTGTCACTAGCCATTGCACCCACTCCAACCCTGCATCCATCTCACCCCATCTATTACTGCCTGTCACTAGCCATAGCACCCAATCCAACCCTGCATCCGTCACACCCCATCTATTACTGCCTGTCACTAGCCATAGCACCCACTCCAACCCTGCATCCATCTCACCCCATCTATTACTGCCTGTCACTAGCCATAGCACCCACTCCTATCCTGCTTCCATCTCACCACATCTATTACTGCCTGTCACTAACCATAGCACCCACTCCTACACTGCATCAATCTTACCCCATCTATTACTGCCTGTCACTAGCCATAGCACCCATTCCTACCCTGCATCCATCTCACCTCATTTATTACTGCCTGTTACTAACCAGAGCACCCACTCCAACCCTGCATCCATCTCACCCCATCTAATACTGCCTGTCACTAGCCATATCACCCATTCCTACCCTGCATCCATCTCACCTCATCTATTACTGCCTGTCACTAACCAGAGCACCCACTCCAACCCTGCATCCATCTCACCCCATCTATTACTGCCTGTCACTAGCCATAGCACCCACTCCAACCCTGCATCCATCTCACCCCATCTATTACTGCCTGTCACTATCCATAGCACCCACTCCTACCCTGCATCCATCTCACCCCATCTATTACTGCCTGTCACTAGCCATAGCACCCACTCCTACCCTGCATCCATCTCACCCCATCTATTACTGCCTGTCACTAGCCATAGCACCCACTCCTACCCTGCATCCATCTCACCCCATCTATTACTGCCTGTCACTAGCCATAGCACCCACTCCTACCCTGCATCCATCTCACCCCATCTATTACTGCCTGTCACTATCCATAGCACCCACTCCTACCTTGCATCCATCTCAACCCATCTATTACTGCCTATCACTAGCCATAGCACCCACTCTTACCCTGCATCCATCTCACCCCATCTATTACTGCCTGTCACTAGCCATAGCACCCACTCCTACCCTGCATCCGTCTCACCCCATCTATTACTACCTGTCACTAGCCATATTACCCACTCCTACCCTGCATCCATCTCACCCCATCTATTACTGCCTGTCACTAGCCATAGCACCCACTCCAACCCTGCATCCATCTCACCCCATCTATTACTGCCTGTCACTAGCCTTAGCACCCACTCCAACCCTGCATCCGTCACACCCCATCTATTACTGCCTGTCACTAGCCATAGCACCCACTCCAACCCTGCATCCATCTCACCCCATCTATTACTGCCTGTCACTAGCCATAGCACCCACTCCTATCCTGCTTCCATCTCACCACATCTATTACTGCCTGTCACTAGCCATAGCACCCACTCCCACCCTGCATCCATCTCACCCCATCTATTACTGCCTGTCACTAGCCATAGCACCCACTCCTATCCTGCTTCCATCTCACCACATCTATTACTGCCTGTCACTAGCCATAGCACCCACTCCAACCCTGCATCCATCTCACCCCATCTATTACTGCCTGTCACTAGCCATAGCACCCACTCCTACCCTGCTTCCATCTCACCACATCTATTACTGCCTGTCACTAGCCATAGCACCCACTCCTACCCTGCATCCGTCACACCCCATCTATTACTGCCTGTCACTAGCCATAGCACCCACTCCAACCCTGCATCCATCTCACCCCATCTATTACTGCCTGTCACTAGCCATAGCACCCACTCCTACCCTGCTTCCATCTCACCACATCTATTACTGCCTGTCACTAGCCATTGCACCCACTCCAACCCTGCATCCATCTCACCCCATCTATTACTGCCTGTCACTAGCCATAGCACCCAATCCAACCCTGCATCCGTCACACCCCATCTATTACTGCCTGTCACTAGCCATAGCACCCACTCCAACCCTGCATCCATCTCACCCCATCTATTACTGCCTGTCACTAGCCATAGCACCCACTCCTATCCTGCTTCCATCTCACCACATCTATTACTGCCTGTCACTAACCATAGCACCCACTCCTACACTGCATCAATCTTACCCCATCTATTACTGCCTGTCACTAGCCATAGCACCCATTCCTACCCTGCATCCATCTCACCTCATTTATTACTGCCTGTTACTAACCAGAGCACCCACTCCAACCCTGCATCCATCTCACCCCATCTAATACTGCCTGTCACTAGCCATATCACCCATTCCTACCCTGCATCCATCTCACCTCATCTATTACTGCCTGTCACTAACCAGAGCACCCACTCCAACCCTGCATCCATCTCACCCCATCTATTACTGCCTGTCACTAGCCATAGCACCCACTCCAACCCTGCATCCATCTCACCCCATCTATTACTGCCTGTCACTATCCATAGCACCCACTCCTACCCTGCATCCATCTCACCCCATCTATTACTGCCTGTCACTAGCCATAGCACCCACTCCTACCCTGCATCCATCTCACCCCATCTATTACTGCCTGTCACTAGCCATAGCACCCACTCCTACCCTGCATCCATCTCACCCCATCTATTACTGCCTGTCACTAGCCATAGCACCCACTCCTACCCTGCATCCATCTCACCCCATCTATTACTGCCTGTCACTATCCATAGCACCCACTCCTACCTTGCATCCATCTCAACCCATCTATTACTGCCTATCACTAGCCATAGCACCCACTCTTACCCTGCATCCATCTCACCCCATCTATTACTGCCTGTCACTAGCCATAGCACCCACTCCTACCCTGCATCCGTCTCACCCCATCTATTACTACCTGTCACTAGCCATATTACCCACTCCTACCCTGCATCCATCTCACCCCATCTATTACTGCCTGTCACTAGCCATAGCACCCACTCCTACCCTGCATACATCTCACCCCATTTATAACTGCCTGTCACTAGCCATAGCACCCACTCCTACCCTGCATCCATCTCACGCCATCTATTACTACCTGTCACTAGCCATAGCACCCACTTCTACCCTGCATCCATATCACCCCATCTATTACTGCCTGTCACTAGCCATAGCACCCACTCCAACACTGCATCCATCTCACCCCATCTATTACTGCCTGTCACTAGCCATAGCACCCACTCCAACCCTGCATCTATCTCACCCCATCTATTACTGCCTGTCACTAGCCATAGCACCAACTCCTATCCTGCTTCCATCTCACCACATCTATTACTGCCTGTCACTAACCATAGCACCCACTCCTACCCTGCATAATCTTACCCCATCTATTACTGCCTGTCACTAGCCATAGCACCCATTCCTACCCTGCATCCATCTCACCTCATCTATTACTGCCTGTTACTAACCAGAGCACCCACTCCAACCCTGCATCCATCTCACCCCATCTAATACTGCCTGTCACTAGCCATATCACCCTTTCCTACCCTGCATCCATCTCACCTCATCTATTACTGCCTGTCACTAACCAGAGCACCCACTCCAACCCTGCATCCATCTCACCCCATCTATTACTGCCTGTCACTAGCCATAGCACCCACTCCAACCCTGCATCCATCTCACCCCATCTATTACTGCCTGTCACTAGCCATAGCACCCACTCCAACCCTGCATCCATCTCACCCCATCTATTACTGCCTGTCACTATCCATAGCACCCACTCCCACCCTGCATCCACCTCACCCCATCTATTACTGCCTGTCACTATCCATAGCACCCACTCCCACCCTGCATCCATCTCACCCCATCTATTACTGCCTGTCACTAGCCATAGCACCCACTCCTACCCTGCATCCATCTCACCCCATCTATTACTGCCTGTCACTAGCCATAGCACCCACTCCTACCCTGCATCCATCTCACCCCATCTATTACTGCCTGTCACTATCCATAGCACCCACTCCTACCTTGCATCCATCTCAACCCATTTATTACTGCCTATCACTTGCCATAGCACCCACTCTTACCCTGCATCCATCTCACCCCATCTATTTCTGCCTGTCACTAGCCATAGCACCCACTCCTACCCTGCATCCGTCTCACCCCATCTATTACTACCTGTCACTAGCCATATTACCCACTCCTACCCTGCATCCATCTCATCCCATCTATTACTGCCTGTCACTAGCCATAGCACCCACTCCTACCCTGCATACATCTCACCCCATTTATAACTGCCTGTCACTAGCCATAGCTCCCACTCCTACCCTGCATCCGTCTCACCCCATCTATTACTACCTGTCACTAACCATATTACCCACTCCTACCCTGCATCCATCTCACCCCATCTATTACTGCCTGTCACTAGCCATAGCACCCACTCCTACCCTGCATACATCTCACCCCATTTATAACTGCCTGTCACTAGCCATAGCACACACTCCAACCCTGCATCCATCTCACCCCATCTATTACTGCCTGTCACTAGCCATAGCACCCACTCCAACCCTGCATCCATCTCACCCCATCTATTACTGCCTGTCACTAGACATAGTACCTACTCCAACCCTGCATCCATCTCACCCCATCTATTACTGCCTGTCACTAGCCATAGCACCCACTCCTACCCTGCATCCATCTCACCCCATCTATTACTGCATGTCACTAGCCATAGCATCCACTTCTACCCTGCATCCATCTCACCCCATCTATTACTGCCTGTCACTAGCCACAGCACCCACTCCTACCCTGCATCCATCTCACCCCATCTATTACTGCCTGTCACTAGCCATAGCACCCACTCCTACCCTGCATACATCTCACCCCATTTATAACTGCCTGTCACTAGCCATAGCTCCCACTCCTACCCTGCATCCATCTCACCCCATCTATTACTACCTGTCACTAGCCATATTACCCACTCCTACCCTGCATCCATCTCACCCCATCTATTACTGCCTGTCACTAGCCATAGCACCCACTCCTACCCTGCATACATCTCACCCCATTTATAACTGCCTGTCACTAGCCATAGCACCCACTCCAACCCTGCATCCATCTCACCCCATCTATTACTGCCTGTCACTAGCCATAGCACCCACTCCAACCCTGCATCCATCTCACCCCATCTATTACTGCCTGTCACTAGCCATAGCTCCCACTCCTACCCTGCATCCGTCTCACCCCATCTATTACTACCTGTCACTAGCCATATTACCCACTCCTACCCTGCATCCATCTCACCCCATCTATTACTGCCTGTCACTAGCCATAGCACCCACTCCTACCCTGCATACATCTCACCCCATTTATTACTGCCTGTCACTAGCCATAGCACCCACTCCTACCCTGCATACATCTCACCCCATTTATAACTGCCTGTCACTAGCCATAGTACCCACTCCAACCCTGCATCCATCTCACCCCATCTATTACTGCCTGTCACTAGCCATAGTACCCACTCCAACCCTGCATCCATCTCACCCCATCTATTACTGCCTGTCACTAGCCATAGCACCCACTCCAACCCTGCATCCATCTCACCCCATCTATTACTGCCTGTCACTAGACATAGTACCTACTCCAACCCTGCATCCATCTCACCCCATCTATTACTGCCTGTCACTAGCCATAGCACCCACTCCTACCCTGCATCCATCTCACCCCATCTATTACTGCCTGTCACTAGCCATAGCACCCACTCCAACCCTGCATCCATCTCACCCCATCTATTACTGCATGTCACTAGCCATAGCATCCACTTCTACCCTGCATCCATCTCACCCCATCTATTACTGCCTGTCACTAGCCACAGCACCCACTCCTACCCTGCATCCATCTCACCCCATCAATTACTGCCTGTCACTAGCCATAGCACCCACTCCTACCCTGCATACATCTCACCCCATTTATAACTGCCTGTCACTAGCCATAGCTCCCACTCCTACCCTGCATCCGTCTCACCCCATCTATTACTACCTGTCACTAGCCAAATTACCCACTCCTACCCTGCATCCATCTCACCCCATCTATTACTGCCTGTCACTAGCCATAGCACCCACTCCTACCCTGCATACATCTCACCCCATTTATAACTGCCTGTCACTAGCCATAGCACCCACTCCAACCCTGCATCCATCTCACCCCATCTATTACTGCCTGTCACTAGCCATAGCACCCACTCCAACCCTGCATCCATCTCACCCCATCTATTACTGCCTGTCACTAGCCATAGCTCCCACTCCTACCCTGCATCCGTCTCACCCCATCTATTACTGCCTGTCACTAGTCATAGCACCCACTCCTACCCTGCATCCATCTCACCCTATCTATTACTGCCTGTCACTAGCCATATTACCCACTCCTACCCTGCATCCATCTCACCCCATCCATTACTGCCTGTCACTAGCCATAGCACCCACTCCTACCCTGCATACATCTCACCCCATTTATAACTGCCTGTCACTAGCCATAGCACCCACTCCAACCCTGCATCCATTTCACCCCATCTATTACTGCCTGTCACTAGCCATAGCACCCACTCCAACCCTGCATCCATCTCACCCCATCTATTACTGCCTGTCACTAGCCATAGCACCCACTCCAACCCTGCATCCATCTCACCCCATCTATTACTGCCTGTCACTAGCCATATCACCCACTCCTACCCTGCATCCATCTCACCCCATCTATTGACTGCCTGTCACTTGTCATAGCACACACTCCAACCCTGCATCCATCTCACCTCTTCTATTACTGCCTGTCACTAGCCATTGCACCCACTCCACCCTGCATCCGTCTCACCCCATCTATTACTGCCTGTAACTAGCCATAGCACCCACTCCTACCTTGCATCCATCTCAACCCATCTATTACTGCCTGTCAATAGCCATAGCACCCACTCCAACACTGCATCCATCTCACCCCATCTATACTGGCTTTCACTAGCCATAGTACCCACTCCAACCCTGCATCCATCTCACCCCATCTATTACTGCCTGTCACTAGACATAGTACCTACTCCAACCCTGCATCCATCTCACCCCATATATTACTGCCTGTCACTAGCCATAGCACCCACTCCAACCCTGCATCCTTCTCACCCCATCTATTACTGCATGTCACTAGCCATAGCATCCACTTCTACCCTGCATCCATCTCACCCCATCTATTACTGCCTGTCACTAGCCACAGCACCCACTCCTACCCTGCATCCATCTCACCCCATCTATTACTGCCTGTCACTAGCCATAGCATCCACTTCTACCCTGCATCCATCTCACCCCATCTATTACTGCCTGTCACTAGCCACAGCACCCACTCCAACCCTGCATCCATCTCACCCCATCTATTACTGCCTGTCACTAGCCATAGCACCCACTGTGACCCTGCATCCATCTCACCCCATCTATTACTGCCTGTCACTAGCCATAGCACCCACTCCTACCCTGCATACATCTCACCCCATCTATTACTGCCTGTCACTAGCCATAGCACCCACTCCTACCCTGCATCCATCTCACTCCATCTATTACTGCCTGTCACTAGCCATAGCACCCACTCCTACCCTGCATACATCTCACCCCATCTATTACTGCCTGTCACTAGCCATAGCACCCACTCCAACCCTGCATCCATCTCACCCCATCTATTACTGCCTGTCACTAGCCATATCACCCACTCTAACCCTGTATCCATCTCACCCCATCTATTACTGCCTGTCACTAGCCATAGCACCCACTCCTACCCTGCATCCATCTCACCCCATCTATCACTGCCTGACACTAGCCATACACCCACTCCAACCCTGCATCCACCTCACCCCATCTATTACTGCCTGTCACTAGCCATAGCACCCTCTCCTACCCTGCATCCATATAACCCCATCTATTACTGCCTGTCACTAGCCATAGCACCCACTCTGACCCTGCATCCATCTCACCCCATCTATCACTGCCTGTCACTAGCCATAGCACCCACTCCTACCCTGCATCCATCTCACTCCATCTATTACTGCCTGTCATTAGCCATAGTGTGACACCCCCACCGCATTCCACCTGGCTGTGGATTCCATACGTATGGTTATTTGACTCTTTGTGAAATAATAATTGTATATATATATATATTGGTATGTACATATAATAACCCGGATGCTGTGTTCAGTATATACTGTATACATTGGTGACAGTGGAAAAATGGGTGCCTGTGGCCACATATAGTGCACACTGCTGGCAGTAGTTGGACAGGTGCAGGGGGCCAGCGCGTGGTTAAAAGACTGTTGGATCAAATCCACGAGCCGGCTACACCGAGTCTCGTGCCTTCAGACAGCCGTTAAGAAAAAGGAGCTGCGCACTTACCTCGAGAGGACAAGGAGAAGCGGGACTGTGTGGCTCCGGTCGCTGAATCCTCAGTGCGGTACAGAGAGTGAAATTCTCCGCATCACCCGACAAGCAGCCCAGAGGAGAGAGAATCTGACCCCGGCAGAAGACAACTAACCGAGCGGTGAGCCAGGCAGCGGTGTAGAGCGGAAGGACTGCTGACGGCTTGCAGACACGCCGGGAGGAGGTACGGAGGCGGGCTGGAAGGCGGAGCGGCAGCTGACTGACAGCCGGGAAGAAGAGCGGAGGTGCGGCTGACAGCCTGCGGACACGCCTGGAGGAGGTACGGAGGCGGGCTGGAAGGCGGAGCGGCAGCTGACTGACAGCCGGGAAGAATAGCGGAGGTGCGGCTGACGGCCTGCGGACACGCCTGGAGGAGGTGCGGGGGCGGGCTGGAAGTCGGAGCAGCTGCTGACGGCCAGAGCCGGCCAGAGGGAACAGCTGTGGGCAGCCCTGTTACCCGAACAGGCGGTGCAGGAGCAGCAGCGGGATCCCTATTAAGGTATTTAACCCGAACTCTCCCAGCATTCTCATCAGCCACTCAGTTCCCCAATATCAGATGTTTCTACGCCATCACTCTGGCTAGATATTAGGAGAGACATTATGAAGACCGTGGCTCTATATATATATATATATATATATAAATATATATGTTATAGATGTTCCGCAGCGTTAATCTAGCCCAGTAAATATCGGACCCCTAAACTCCTACCCAAACTAAGAGATCTAGACCTACGTGTATAACTCCTATCCTAGAGAACTTTCCGGAAGAATGATGAGTGCTATATGACAGTAGTCACCACTGGAACTTATACTGCTCCAGGCATATATATATATATATATATATACTATATACTATGAGTCAGGAGGAAAGGTCCTACAAAGGAGTTTAGAATAACAGAGTATCCGCTACAGCGTTCTCAACCTCTGTGTATTCGTCCCAGCAGTCGCTAGGATTATTCTTCAGTAACAATCTAATAGTGGTCATCCCCAGCTGAGAAGTCATTGGCTATTGTTACCTGTCTTGAGGTTATCACTGACACCATAGTCCGCTAGGAAGTGACGCCTTACGTAGTTGTTTGTGGCTTCAGCAGAGTACCGATAGAGCCAGAGCAGGATTACAAAAGAAAGCCTACATTATCATAGACGAGTCGTCCAGCTAACTTTACGAACTCTACATGAAGATAGGGATTCGGAATTAGACCCCACCAGTTCAGTCTAGTCTCGCTAGGAACTATATCGGCTTTATTGCGGCTCACTCAGTAGCTTTATTTGTCCACCCCTCCGAGACATAACCTATTCCCCAGTGACTCAGACTTATTGGAGGGGCATTATTAAAAAACTATCTAAATGTGCACCAACGAAAGATAGAGTACTCCAACCAATCGGGACATTATATTGGGGATAATGTAGCTATCTAAACAGTTGGCAGCAGTCATACTGGTCTACTTGTTTTTGTAGAGGAAGTATAAAGGGTCGGACTTTATTTAGCTGATAGAGAAGGTAAATTACATGTTGATTCACTCAAAACTTATTGTATAATAAATGTTGTAAGGATTTAACTAATCTATTTTACATTTAGGGGACCTGATATAGGAGAGAGTCATTACTACCAGCAACAAGGGTTCCAGTATAATAAATATTGTTAAAATGGGTTACACTGTTGTTGACACTATTGGTTGTGTTGTTAGAGTTAAATAATCATATCTTTACAAGTGTCTTAAATTCTTCTGTTGTAAAGAACCAACCTCATTAAATACATTGTTTGAAATCATCATTCATCACTGACCAGTGGGAAATTCTTGCGATACATTGGACTAGGACCGGAAGGGAAAACAAGAGAAAGTTCATAGCTTCTTAGGTAATAGAAGATTACAGGGAAATCACACTAGTAATTACGTGACCTACCTTTTTCCAATAAAAAAAAAACAGAAATTATATTACAATAGCACCCACTCCAACCCTGCATCCATATCACCCCATCTGTTACTGCCTGTCACTAGCCATAGCACCAACTCCGACCCTGCATCCATCTCACTCCATCTATTACTGCCTGTCACTAGCCATAGCACCCACTCCTACCCTGCTTCCATCTCACCCCATCTATTACTGCCTGTCACTAGCCATAGCACCCACTCCAACCCTGCATCCATATCACCCCATCTGTTACTGCCTGTCACTAGCCATAGCACCAACTCCGACCCTGCATCCATCTCACTCCATCTATTACTGCCTGTCACTAGCCATAGCACCCACTCCAACCCTGCATCCATCTCACCCCATCTATTACTGCCTGTCACTAGCCATATCACCCTCTCCTACCCTGCATCCATCTCACCCCATCTATTACTGCCTGTCACTACCTATAGCACCCACTCCAACCCTGCATCCATCTCACCCCATCTATTACTGCCTGTCACTAGCCATAGCACCCACTCCAACCCTGCATCCATCTCACCTCATCTATTACTGCCTGTCACTAGTAGAGATGAGCGCCTGACATTTTTCGGGTTTTGTGTTTTGGTTTTTGGTTCGGTTCCGCGGCCGTGTTTTGGGTTCGAACGCGTTTTGGCAAAACCTCACCGAATTTTTTTTGTCGGATTCGGGTGTGTTTTGGATTCGGGTGTTTTTTTCCAAAAACACTAAAAAACAGCTTAAATCATAGAATTTGGGGGTCATTTTGATCCCAAAGTATTATTAACCTCAAAAACCATAATTTACACTCATTTTCAGTCTATTCTGAATACCTCACACCTCACAATATTATTTTTAGTCCTAAAATTTGCACCGAGGTCGCTGTGTGAGTAAGATAAGCGACCCTAGTGGCCGACACAAACACCGGGCCGATCTAGGAGTGGCACTGCAGTGTCACGCAGGATGTCCCTTCCAAAAAACCCTCCCCAAACAGCACATGACGCAAAGAAAAAAAGAGGCGCAATGAGGTAGCTGTGTGAGTAAGATTAGCGACCCTAGTGGCCGACACAAACACCGGGCCCATCTAGGAGTGGCACTGCAGTGTCACGCAGGATGGCCCTTCCAAAAAACCCTCCCCAAACAGCACATGACGCAAAGAAAAAAAGAGGCGCAATGAGGTAGCTGACTGTGTGAGTAAGATTAGCGACCCTAGTGGCCGACACAAACACCGGGCCCATCTAGGAGTGGCACTGCAGTGTCACGCAGGATGGCCCTTCCAAAAAACCCTCCCCAAACAGCACATGACGCAAAGAAAAAAAGAGGCGCAATGAGGTAGCTGACTGTGTGAGTAAGATTAGCGACCCTAGTGGCCGACACAAACACCGGGCCCATCTAGGAGTGGCACTGCAGTGTCACGCAGGATGTCCCTTCCAAAAAACCCTCCCCAAACAGCACATGACGCAAAGAAAAAAAGAGGCGCAATGAGGTAGCTGTGTGAGTAAGATTAGCGACCCTAGTGGCCGACACAAACACCGGGCCCATTTAGGAGTGGCACTGCAGTGTCACGCAGGATGTCCCTTCCAAAAAACCCTCCCCAATCAGCACATGATGCAAAGAAAAAGAAAAGAAAAAAGAGGTGCAAGATGGAATTATCCTTGGGCCCTCCCACCCACCCTTATGTTGTATAAACAAAACAGGACATGCACACTTTAACCAACCCATCATTTCAGTGACAGGGTCTGCCACACGACTGTGACTGATATGACGGGTTGGTTTGGACCCCCCCCAAAAAAGAAGCAATTAATCTCTCCTTGCACAAACTGGCTCTACAGAGGCAAGATGTCCACCTCATCTTCACCCTCCGATATATCACCGTGTACATCCCCCTCCTCACAGATTATCAATTCGTCCCCACTGGAATCCACCATCTCAGCTCCCTGTGTACTTTGTGGAGGCAATTGCTGCTGGTCAATGTCTCCGCGGAGGAATTGATTATAATTCATTTTAATGAACATCATCTTCTCCACATTTTCTGGATGTAACCTCGTACGCCGATTGCTGACAAGGTGAGCGGCGGCACTAAACACTCTTTCGGAGTACACACTTGTGGGAGGGCAACTTAGGTAGAATAAAGCCAGTTTGTGCAAGGGCCTCCAAATTGCCTCTTTTTCCTGCCAGTATAAGTACGGACTGTGTGACGTGCCTACTTGGATGCGGTCACTCATATAATCCTCCACCATTCTATCAATGTTGAGAGAATCATATGCAGTGACAGTAGACGACATGTCCGTAATCGTTGTCAGGTCCTTCAGTCCGGACCAGATGTCAGCATCAGCAGTCGCTCCAGACTGCCCTGCATCACCGCCAGCGGGTGGGCTCGGAATTCTGAGCCTTTTCCTCGCACCCCCAGTTGCGGGAGAATGTGAAGGAGGAGATGTTGACAGGTCGCGTTCCGCTTGACTTGACAATTTTGTCACCAGCAGGTCTTTCAACCCCAGCAGACCTGTGTCTGCCGGAAAGAGAGATCCAAGGTAGGCTTTAAATCTAGGATCGAGCACGGTGGCCAAAATGTAGTGCTCTGATTTCAACAGATTGACCACCCGTGAATCCTTGTTAAGCGAATTAAGGGCTGCATCCACAAGTCCCACATGCCTAGCGGAATCGCTCCCTTTTAGCTCCTTCTTCAATGCCTCCAGCTTCTTCTGCAAAAGCCTGATGAGGGGAATGACCTGACTCAGGCTGGCAGTGTCTGAACTGACTTCACGTGTGGCAAGTTCAAAGGGCATCAGAACCTTGCACAACGTTGAAATCATTCTCCACTGCACTTGAGACAGGTGCATTCCATCTCCTATATCGTGCTCAATTGTATAGGCTTGAATGGCCTTTTGCTGCTCCTCCAACCTCTGAAGCATATAGAGGGTTGAATTCCACCTCGTTACCACTTCTTGCTTCAGATGATGGCAGGGCAGGTTCAGTAGTTTTTGGTGGTGCTCCAGTCTTCTGTACGTGGTGCCTGTACGCCGAAAGTGTCCCGCAATTTTTCTGGCCACCGACAGCATCTCTTGCACGCCCCTGTCGTTTTTTAAAAAATTCTGCACCACCAAATTCAAGGTATGTGCAAAACATGGGACGTGCTGGAATTTGCCCATATTTAATGCACACACAATATTGCTGGCGTTGTCCGATGCCACAAATCCACAGGAGAGTCCAATTGGGGTAAGCCATTCCGCGATGATCTTCCTCAGTTGCCGTAAGAGGTTTTCAGCTGTGTGCGTATTCTGGAAAGCGGTGATACAAAGCGTAGCCTGCCTAGGAAAGAGTTGGCGTTTGCGAGATGCTGCTACTGGTGCCGCCGCTGCTGTTCTTGCGGCGGTAGTCCATACATCTACCCAGTGGGCTGTCACAGTCATATAGTCCTGACCCTGCCCTGCTCCACTTGTCCACATGTCCGTGGTTAAGTGGACATTGGGTACAACTGCATTTTTTAGGAGACTGGTGAGTCTTTTTCTGACGTCCGTGTACATTCTCGGTATCGCCTGCCTAGAGAAGTGGAACCTAGATGGTATTTGGTAACGGGGGCACACTGCCTCAATAAATTGTCTAGTTCCCTGTGAACTAACGGCGGATACCGGACGCACGTCTAACACCAACATAGTTGTCAAGGACTCAGTTATCCGCTTTGCAGTAGGATGACTGCTGTGATATTTCATCTTCCTCGCAAAGGACTGTTGAACAGTCAATTGCTTACTGGAAGTAGTACAAGTGGGCTTACGACTTCCCCTCTGGGATGACCATCGACTCCCAGCGGCAACAACAGCAGCGCCAGCAGCAGTAGGCGTTACACGCAAGGATGCATCGGAGGAATCCCAGGCAGGAGAGGACTCGTCAGACTTGCCAGTGACATGGCCTGCAGGACTATTGGCATTCCTGGGGAAGGAGGAAATTGACACTGAGGGAGTTGGTGGGGTGGTTTGCGTGAGCTTGGTTACAAGAGGAAGGGATTTACTGGTCAGTGGACTGCTTCCGCTGTCACCCAAAGTTTTTGAACTTGTCACTGACTTATTATGAATGCGCTGCAGGTGACGTATAAGGGAGGATGTTCCGAGGTGGTTAACGTCCTTACCCCTACTTATTACAGCTTGACAAAGGGAACACACGGCTTGACACCTGTTGTCCGCATTTCTGGTGAAATACCTCCACACCGAAGAGCTGATTTTTTTGGTATTTTCACCTGGCATGTCAACGGCCATATTCCTCCCACGGACAACAGGTGTCTCCCCGGGTGCCTGACTTAAACAAACCACCTCACCATCAGAATCCTCCTGGTCAATTTCCTCCCCAGCGCCAGCAACACCCATATCCTCCTCATCCTGGTGTACTTCAACACTGACATCTTCAATCTGACTATCAGGAACTGGACTGCGGGTGCTCCTTCCAGCACTTGCAGGGGGCGTGCAAATGGTGGAAGGCGCATGCTCTTCACGTCCAGTGTTGGGAAGGTCAGGCATCGCAACCGACACAATTGGACTCTCCTTGTGGATTTGGGATTTCAAAGAACGCACAGTTCTTTGCGGTGCTTTTGCCAGCTTGAGTCTTTTCAGTTTTCTAGCGAGAGGCTGAGTGCTTCCATCCTCATGTGAAGCTGAACCACTAGCCATGAACATAGGCCAGGGCCTTAGCCGTTCCTTGCCACTCCGTGTGGTAAATGGCATATTGGCAAGTTTACGCTTCTCCTCCGACAATTTTATTTTAGGTTTTGGAGTCCTTTTTTTACTGATATTTGGTGTTTTGGTTTTGACATGCTCTGTACTATGCCATTGGGCATCGGCCTTGGCAGACGACGTTGCTGGCATTTCATCGTCTCGGCCATGACTAGTGGCAGCAGCTTCAGCACGAGGTGGAAGTGGATCTTGATCTTTCCCTAATTTTGGAACCTCAACATTTTTGTTCTCCATATTTTAATAGGCACAACTAAAAGGCACCTCAGGTAAACAATGCAGATGGATGGATTGGATACTAGTATACAATTATGGACGGGCTGCCGAGTGCCGACACAGAGGTAGCCACAGCCGTGAACTACCGCACTGTACTGTGTCTGCTGCTAATATATAGACTGGTTGATAAAGAGATAGTATACTCGTAACTAGTATGTATGTATAAAGAAAGAAAAAAAAACCACGGTTAGGTCACTGGTATATACAATTATGGACGGGCTGCCGAGTGCCGACACAGAGGTAGCCACAGCCGTGAACTACCGCACTGTACTGTGTCTGCTGCTAATATATAGACTGGTTGATAAAGAGATAGTATACTCGTAACTAGTATGTATGTATAAAGAAAGAAAAAAAAACCACGGTTAGGTCACTGGTATATACAATTATGGACGGGCTGCCGAGTGCCGACACAGAGGTAGCCACAGCCGTGAACTACCGCACTGTACTGTGTCTGCTGCTAATATATAGACTGGTTGATAAAGAGATAGTATACTCGTAACTAGTATGTATGTATAAAGAAAGAAAAAAAAACCACGGTTAGGTCACTGGTATATACAATTATGGACGGGCTGCGGAGTGCCGACACAGAGGTAGCCACAGCCGTGAACTACCGCACTGTACTGTGTCTGCTGCTAATATATAGACTGGTTGATAAAGAGATAGTATACTCGTAACTAGTATGTATGTATAAAGAAAGAAAAAAAAAAACCACGGTTAGGTGGTATATACAATTATGGACGGGCTGCCGAGTGCCGACACAGAGGTAGCCACAGCCGTGAACTACCGCACTGTACTGTGTCTGCTGCTAATATATAGACTGGTTGATAAAGAGATAGTATACTCGTAACTAGTATGTATGTATAAAGAAAAAAAAAAAAAACCACGGTTAGGTCACTGGTATATACAATTATGGACGGGCTGCCGAGTGCCGACACAGAGGTAGCCACAGCCGTGAACTACCGCACTGTACACTGGTTGATAAAGAGATAGTAGTATACTCGTAACAACTAGTATGACGACGGTATAAAGAATGAAAAAAAAACCACGGTTAGGTGGTATATAATACAATTATGGTTGGACGGACTGCCTGCCGAGTGCCGACACAGAGGTAGCCACAGCCGTGAACTACCGCACTGTACACTGGTTGATAAAGAGATAGTAGTATACTCGTAACAACTAGTATGACGACGGTATAAAGAATGAAAAAAAAACCACGGTTAGGTGGTATATAATACAATTATGGTTGGACGGACTGCCTGCCGAGTGCCGACACAGAGGTAGCCACAGCCGTGAACTACCGCACTGTACACTGGTTGATAAAGAGATAGTAGTATACTCGTAACAACTAGTATGACGACGGTATAAAGAACGAAAAAAAAACCACGGTTAGGTGGTATATATTATAATACAATTATGGATGGACGGACTGCCTGCCGAGTTCCGACACAGAGGTAGCCACAGCCGTGAACTACCGCACTGTACACTGGTTGATAAAGAGATAGTAGTATACTCGTAACAACTAGTATGACGACGGTATAAAGAACGAAAAAAAAACCACGGTTAGGTGGTATATATTATAATACAATTATGGATGGACGGACTGCCTGCCGAGTTCCGACACAGAGGTAGCCACAGCCGTGAACTACCGCACTGTACACTGGTTGATAAAGAGATAGTAGTATACTCGTAACAACTAGTATGACTATGACGACGGTATAAAGAAAGAAAAAAAAAACCACGGTTAGGTGGTATATAATACAATTATGGATGGACGGACTGCCTGCCGAGTGCCGACACAGAGGTAGCCACAGCCGTGAACTACCGCTCTGTACTGTGTCTGCTGCTAATATAGACTGGTTGATAAAGAGATAGTATACAATACTACCAATATACTGGTGGTCAGGCACTGGTCACCACTAGTCACACTGGCAGTGGCACTCCTGCAGCAAAAGTGTGCACTGTTTAATTTTAATATAATATTATTTATCATGTACTCCTGGCTCCTGCTATAACAACCTGCAGTGCTCCCCAGTCTCCCCCACAATTATAAGCTTTATATACAATACATTGATGTGCAGCACACTGGGCTGAGCAGTGCACACAGACTGAGTCACTGTGTGACTGTGTATCGTTTTTTTCAGGCAGAGAACGGATATATTAAATAAAACAAACAACTGTATGAGGGGCCGTTCAAGTCAAAATTACAGCTTTCTGGATATAACGTATAGCTAATTTTTGCTTTATGGATATGATGTATGACGAGATGGATATGCCGTATGCTGAGATGGATATGATGTATGCTGAGATGGATATGACATATGCCTAGATGGATATGATGTGTGTTGAGATGGATATGATGTATGCTGAGATGGATATGACGTGTACTGAGATGGATATGACATATGCCTAGATGGATATGATGTGTGCTGAGATGGATATGACGTATGCCGAGATGGATATGACATATGCCAAGATGGATATGACATATGCTGAGATGGATATGACATATGCCGAGATGGATATGACATGTGCTGAAATGGATATGATGTATGCTGAGATGGATATGACGTATGCCAAGATGGATATGACGTATGCCAAGATGGATATGACGTATGCTGAGATGGATATGACATATGCTGAGATGGATATGACATATGGTGAGATGGATATGACATATGGTGAGATGGATATGACATATGGTGAGATGGATATGACATATGGTGAGATGGATATGCTGTATGGTGAGATGGATATGACCTGTGCTGAAATGGCTATGGATTATGCTGAAATGGATATGACATATGGTGAGATGGATATGACATATGCTGAGATGGATATGACATATGGTGAGATGGATATGCTGTATGGTGAGATGGATATGACATATGCTGAGATGGATATGACATATGGTGAGATGGATATGACATATGGTGAGATGGATATGACATATGGTGAGATGGATATGACATATGGTGAGATGGATATGACATATGGTGAGATGGCTATGGATTATGCTGAGATGGATATGGATTATGCTGAGATGGATATGACATATGGTGAGATGGGGATATGACATACACTGAGATGGCTATGGACTATGGTGAGATGTGGGGATATGACATACACTGAGAAAAGCACATGATACAGCCAGCCAATCACAGCTCTCCTATATAAGCAGTGGTGCTGGCTGGGAGGAGGATCAGTATAATGTGGAAGAGCTGAGAAGTGGAGCTCTCCCCAGGTGCCATTGTCAGCAGCAGAGCAGTGATACTGAGGCACATTGCAGAGCAGCTCATCTCCTGCCTCAGGCTGCCTGTCCCCTTTCTAGGTACTGTACTACTGGGATGGGTGCAGGAGGGAATATCTGGTCACAAACACTGCCTGGGGGGAGAAGGTTGTGAGTCAGTGCTCAGCTCACACAGGCAGGGAGTGTGTTACTTTCACTTTCTGTGACAGTAAAAAGATGAAGATTCAGACCCCATTGAGCTACAAGACCCTGACCCAGTGCAGCAGCCTCACAGGATAAAGCAAGGTTAGATAGGGGAAGGTGGCTAATGACACTGCTATAGGGGGAGACCTATGGAAAGTGGGGGCATAGGGGGATATGACACTGTTATTGGGCTGTGGGAGCTGATTACACTGCTATTATGGGGGAGGGCAGAGACACATGGAAAGTGATATTGGGAAAGGGGGAGATACATGGGGAGTGGGGGCCCTAGGGGCTAATAGCACTGGTATGGGGAGGAGGGGGCATACACATGTGCACGGGGGGGGGTGCCTTGTGTGCACAGGCACATCCTAATGTCAGGCACCCCTCTCATGCCTGGTCAGATACTGCGCAGAGAGTTGAACCACCCCGCGCCAGCACTATCTGACCAATTCCGCATAATACACAGTCAGACTGGGGGTCATTCCGAGTTGATCGCAGCCAGCAACTTTTAGTCCACGCCTATGGGGGAGTGTATTTTAGCTTAGCAGGAATGCGATCACTTTTGTAGCCCTGCTAAGCTAACATTTTATAAAGCAGAACATGACCAGCCCTGGACATACTTACCCTGTGCGACGATATCAGCGATGCTGGAGCCGGCTATGACGTCAGACATCCGCCCTCCGTTCTCCTGGACACGCCTGCGTTTTCTTCTCCACTCCCCGAAAACGGCAGGCAACGGTCTGGTAATGCCCAGGAACGCCTTCTCTCTGTCAATCTTCTTGCGGTCGTCTCTGCGACCGCTTTCTTCGTACTCCGCGACGTAACCCGGCGACCCCTGTCACCGGCAACGCTGCGCGTGCGCAGTGCGGCCGCCGCACATGCACATCCTGGACCCGTTCGCACCGCAGCAACAAACCGCTGCGTGCGAACGAGTCGGAATGACCCTCATTGTGCAGGTGCCGTCTCAGCCCGGCTCCCATTCTGACACCGACGCTGTGAGTGATTCCTAACCTACCACCAGAGGTGGATATAGACCTCATGGGGCCCTAAGCAGGATACCAATTTGGGCCCCCCTCCCTCAAATAATCCATAGCATATTTTCGTTCCTGATACAGTATATGCCTCTTAAAATATTTGTTGTTTTTCCTCCTTGTATTCTATGGGTGGTATTCATGTGACCGGCGATCAGGAGACCGATGGTTACATGACCACCCTTCACTATCCCGATGGTCGGCATGCCGACCAACAGGGACTATTTCCACTTGTGGGTGTCCACGACACCCATAGAGTGGGAATAAGACTCATGGCGACCGCAGATCACCACTGAGCCTGCAGCGTGGCGAGCACAGCGCGTGGCGAGCCCACAAGGGGCTTGCTGTACTCACCCCCCCCCCCCGCCGGGATCCCTGCGTCGGTATGATGACCGCCGGTCAGCCATACCACACCTGTATTCTATGACAGTATATTACTTTCCCCCTTCACTGATTGCACCACATCCACTTACTGACTGCATTTCATAATAGCCATTATTACCCTCTTCAGTCAGTGTGACTGTATTGATTATATATCAGTGACCCCACTGATTGTAGCAGGCAGGTCCCAATCACCTATACACATAGGGGGTTATTCAGGTTGGATTGCAGATTCTGCTAAAAAGCAGAATCTGCAATCCTTTCTATCACATGCTGGGGGCCGACCAGCGCAGGGCAAGACCTCCCAGCATGCTAGCTGGCAGACAGCGATCGCAAAGGTTGTGCATCATCAGATCGACAGTGTCTAGGTCGACAATGTTTAGGTCGACCACTATAGGTCGACAGTCACTAGGTCGACAGGGTTTGAAGGTTGACAGGGTTTCTAGGTCAACATGTACTAGGTCAACAGGTCAAAAGGTTGACATGAGTTTTTTCTTGTTTTCTCTTACGTCCTAGACGATGCTGCGGACTCCAAAAGGACCATGGGGTATAGACGGGATCCGCAGGAGCTTGGGGACACTGAAAAAACTTAAGACTGAGTGTGAACTGGCTCCTCCCTCAATGCCCCTCCTCCAGACCTCAGTTAGACTTTGTGCCCAGGACTGACTGGACACTCACAGGGGAGCTCTCCTGAGTTTCTCTGGAAAAGACTTTATGTTAGGTTTGTTATTTTCAGGGAGACCTGCTGGCTACAGGCTCCCTGCATCGTGGGACTGAGGGGAGAGAAGTCAGACCCACTTCTTCTTAGTTAAGGGCTCTGCTTCTTTGGATACTGGACACCATTAGCTCCAGAGGGTTCGATCACTTGGTGCGCCTAGCTGCTTGTTCCCAGAGCCGCGCCGTCACCCCCCTCACAGAAGCCAGAAGACAGAAGCCGGGTGAGTATTAGAAGAACAGAAGACTTCAGTGACGGCAGAAAACTTCAGTAACGAGGTACAGCGCAGCGGTAGCACTGCGCTCCATGCTCCCACACATGTCACCAACGGCACTTGCAGGGTTCAGGGCGCTAGGGGGGAGTGCCCTGGGCAGCAGTTACTGGGGTTGGTGGTTGGCAAAAAACGTGATATACGGTGCCCGGGCACAGTATAGAGTACCCCTACCCCCGCCAGTGTACATAAATTAGAATTTTAGCGGGCTACAGCGTGCCGGGAAGGGGCTGGGCTTGGCCGCACATTGCTCACCAGCACCATTTTCTCCTATATCTACAGTGCTGCAGAGACGCCGGCCCTGACCTCCAAGCTCCCGCAAGTAAAAGGGAGGAAAACCAGGGGGAGGGGGGGGGGGGAGGCACATGAAATTTGGTGCTTTCATCTATGTTTAATCAGCGCTGATCAAATATACAATTACTTTAGTGTATGGGCGCTGGGATGTGAGCTGGCATATTCCCTCTGTGTTTCGTGTTTCTCCCTAAGGGCTTCTCTGTGGGTCTGTCCCCATGCTTGTGGCCTGTGTAAGTGTGTCGGCACTCGGTGTCGACATGTCTGAGCCTGGGTGTTATGGGGGGTGCAGAAAAGGATTTAGGTATGTCTCTGTCGGCACAGCCTACTATCTAAGAGACTGTATAAATCTGATTCTCAGACACAAACATGGAGACAGTCCGTGAAGGACGCTTTGTCTCAGGTACAGAGAGTCTCAGGGTCTCAAAAGCTTGCTTTTACCCAGATGGCAGATACAGGTACCGACACGGACTCTGACTCCGATGTCGATATTACTGAGGCTTCTTTGCATCCAAGGGTGGTCAAGAGTATTCAGTACATGATTATAGCCATTAAAGATGTTTTACATATTTCTGAGGAACCTGCCGTTCCTGACACAAGAGTTGGTTTATTTGAGGGGAAAAGACCTGAGGGAAAATCCCCCCCCTCTCATGAAATGAAGGCGCTTTGTGAAAAGGCTTGGGAGACCCCTGAAAAATGGTGGCAGATTCCTAAGAGAATTTTGATGGCATATCCTTTCCCCTCTGACGATAGGGAAAATTGGGAGTCATCAAAGAGGGTTGCAATTACCTAAAGGATAAAAAAATTGGGCAGACTAGATGGGCCAAGTGGTTCTTATCTGCCGTCAAATTCTGTTTCTATGTGGAC
The DNA here is from genome assembly GCF_028390025.1 of Pseudophryne corroboree. NCBI lineage: Eukaryota > Metazoa > Chordata > Amphibia > Anura > Myobatrachidae > Pseudophryne > Pseudophryne corroboree. Next base: position 8,862,243 of record NC_086448.1, read on the forward strand.
AAGGCTCTCTCGCGATTGTCCAAGAAGGTGGCGCTGCTGTCTCCTGACACGGCTGCTCTCAAGGATCTGGCGGATCGCAAGCTGGAGACGACATTGAAATCCATTTTTGTCAATACTGGTGCATTGCTCAGACCTGCTGTGGCGTCGGTATGGGTGAGTAGTGCTATTGCTAAGTGGGCTGAAAATTTGGCTTCTGATGTGGATGCTCTTGATAAAGATAATATTCTTTTGACTCTTGGTTATATCAAGGACGCTGCAGATTACCTAAATGATGCCAATGCCATGGCGATTTCAGCCAGGAGGGCGCTGTGGGTTCATCAATGGAATGCTGATGCAGACTCCAAGAAGAATATGGAAGCTCTCCCTTTTAAAGGTAGTGTCTTGTTCGGAGACGGCCTGGCTGACCTGGTGTCGACCGCTACTGCGGGTAAGTCATCTTTTCTTCCCTATGTTCCCACACAACAGAAAAAGGCACCCCATCAGCAGCCTAATAAATACAAAAGAGGAAAGGGCTCCTCCTTCCTCGCTTCAAAGCGTAGAGGTAGGGGAAGGAAGTCGCCTGCAGTGTCAGGCACCCAGGACCAAAAGTCCTCCCCCGCCTCTACCAAGTCCACCGTATGACGCTGGGGCGCCCCTAGGGGAGTTCCTACCGGTGGGGGGGGCCGTCTCCGATTCTTCAGTCAGGTCTGGGTTCGTTCCGCTCTGGATCCTTGGGTCTTAAGCATAGTGTCCCAAGGGTTCAGACTGGAGTTTCAGGAGATACCCCCCAACTGGTTTTTCGTGTCGGCCTTGCCAGCTTCTCTTCCCGAAAGAGAGGGGGTAAGGGTGGCGATACAAAAGTTGTGTCAACATAGGGTCGTGGTGCCGGTTTCCCCGTCAGAACGGGGGAAAGGGTTCTATTCAAGCCACTTTGTAGTGCCGAAGCCAGATGGATCGGTCAGACCGATTCTGAACCTAAAATCCCTCAATCCATACTTGAAAACTTTCAAGTTCAAGATGGAGTCGCTTCGAGTGGTGATCTTCAGCCTCGAAGGGGGGGGGGATTTTATGGCGTCAGTCGACATAAAGGATGCTTTCTCTGGCTAGGTCCACAGGATAACATTGGGATATTGTCGAGCGACAGCGAAAATGGCACCAACACGGTCATGAGCTTTCCAGCCTCCCAGGATGCATTGGGGCCTCCACTCTATAGTCCCGCCACTGACTGAGTCAGATCAGTTTTTTGCTTGGTGCGGCAGGAAGCCGCATGGTCGCAGGGCTGCTGTGAAAGCAGTCTAAAGCTTTTATTATTTTATTTTTAGACTCACTATATTTTTAGAGCGACTTATCTTAACAGCGTCTTAAACGCATATTAGAAAGAGTCGATCCAACAACTCCCCACCGGGTCGCAACAGCGCTTACCTTCGCGGTACAGTGCTGTCTCGACGGGCGTTTGTGTCGGATGTTCTAGCAGGTCCAGCAGACGTAACCAGGCTGTGGCCGGAGCATGGGGAGACAGTGAGTATATGGACTTCCTCTTATTAGAGGGGTCAGGACACAGCTACGCTGATTTGGTGGAGACTACAAACAGCGTGTTGATGCGCCGAACATCTCGAGTGTGACAGCGCTACGGTCCGGGGGATCATAGGTGCCAGGACTAGGTAGAGGCCGCGATCCTGGGAGTTTAAGTCAACAGGGGGATTCAGACGCTCTCCTGGCCATCCCTCCTCCCAGTTCATGGCCAGTTCCCGCGGGTCTCTCGTTTCATGAACTAAATGACCTCACTTCTGGCTCAGACGCTACCACGAGGGTACTCTGTAGCAGCTTAGACGCTGTGGTTGTGTACACTGGATATAAACCCGCCCAGACAGAGTCGCAGGCCTTTAGCATCTGCATGCACGTGGAGTCACTCAGCGTCCGTGTCCGTTGGTGAGCGTCCGTGTCCGTTATCAGTTACCAAGAGCGGCAGTGTACACCACTAGCGTCTGAATCCACTCAGCGTCTTACGAGCGTCTATGCTTGAATATGGAAGTGTGGTGAGTCTCCCTGTATCCCGCTCTCTGAAGGCATGGTATACAGTACTAAAAATTCCTTCTACTTCTTAAAGTTTGCATTGTTAATTTTTAGTACCTATTGCATATGAGACCTGTATATTACTGTGTTTTCTGCATATTATGTTGAAAAAAGAACCAGGTTAAACAGAAGTACAATGTTCCTACTTATGTATAAGTTATTATGGAGATTGTATTCTCATATGACAATGTCTAATGCTTTAACATGTGACTGACTGCTAGTATGTGTGCTGACTTTTCTGTGTAATGTCAGTCCTGTACTGACCCTCAAATCAGGTGCACTGTGGTCAGATTGATCTCCCCTCTATATATTGACATATAGGGTGTTTTTTCAGTCACAAAGTGTGTAGTCGATAACAGGTTAATACCATGTCTATGAGCGGCAAAAGTGATGAAGAGAATTTACCTAGTACTCCTATCATGCTTATCTTCTAAGTCAGGGGTAATTGATATGAATCAATTGGTCACTTATGAGGGTTTGTGTGCAAACTGTTTCGCTTTTCAGCGAAGTAAAAAACAGGTGTTAGTTCAGCCTCCAGTGGAGCCACCATGGAATATGTTCGCAAAGACTCTGTCTTCAATAGCGGACAAGTTAAATACAGTAGCACCCCCTCAAGGGTTAGGTTACACTATGAACCCATACATGCAGCTCTCTTCCTATGGTTTGGTTCCTGTAGCCTCTACAAGCAACCAAGGTGTAGGTAAGACTAAGACAGATACGTCTGTATGGCATACTACACAAGATGATACATCGGATGATGATGCGGATACAATAGATTCAACTCCGTATGATGATCAGTCGCAGAGCTTTAGTTCAGATGATGTAGCTGAACTTATTAATGCAGTGAAGGCTGTGCTTTCTCTGGAAGAACCAGCCAAAACCGCGTTAAAAGCAAAAGCACCTGTATTCAAACGAACAAAATCAGTGAAAGCTGAATTTCCAGCATCAGATGAGTTGACAGAAAAGATGGATGAGTCTTGGGTAGCGCCCAGTAAAAAGTATAAGATTCCTAAGAGATGGGATTCTTATTATCCATTTCCTGCTGGGGATTGTTCGAAGAGAGAAGTTCCTCCGAAAGTAGATGCGCATGTTCTGCGACTCGTGCATAAATCTGCTTTACCACTGTCATCTACCTCTTTGAATGATGTCACAGACAGAAGGGTAGAGAGCCTATTGAAAAATATTTTTTCTCTTGTAGGAGCAGTGGTAAGACCTGCTATGGCTTCGGCCTGGGTAGCAAAGGCAATGGGCGAATGGATAGAGGAACTAAAGAACGACATACCCTCTCCTACTAGGGAGCAAGAGGATCGTTTTTGCCATTTAAGACAATCTGCCCAGTATTTCGAAGAAGCAGCAATCGATGTAGGCACTGTTGCTTCTAAAGCTTCAGCCCTGGCAGTAGTCGCTCGCAGAGCAGTCTGGCTACGGACCTGGAAGGCAGATGCGGAATCCAAGAAGGAATTGGAAGCATTGCCTTTTGAGGGTAATATATTATGTGGAAAACCTTTATCGGATATCCTAGAATCAGAGGCTGAATCAAAAAAGGTCAGATTTCCGGCTGCTTATAACCCTAAGTCCAAGGGTTTAAAATTTCGCTCTTTTCGTTGGCAAAGTAAAGCGAAAGCTAGAGAGGAGCCTAAGCAACCCCAGTTTAAATCTAGGGGTAGGAAGCAGTGGGCTAGCAAGAAGCCAGCTTCCAAACCTGAACAGAAACCCTCAGCCCGAAGAGACGGGCCTCCGCCTGGAGGATTCCAGGGTTGGGGGCCGACTCCTGCAATTTGCACATCAACAACAGATGCCTGGGTGCAGAAGGTAGTATCTCAGGGGTATGGGTTCCCATTCAGGAGGCAGCCTCCTGAAAGATTTTTTTGCACCAGCCCGTCTCGTATAGAGTCGAAGGCCAATGCCCTGCAAGAAGCAGTCCAAAAATTACTGCAGTCAGGTGTGATTGTCCCACTACCTCCATCACAAAAGGGACAGGGGTATTACTCCAATCTATTTCTAATCCAGAAACCAAATGGGTCACATCGACCAATTCTAAATCTAAAAATGTTGAACAACTACATATGGATCCCGAAGTTCCACATGGAGACGTTACGCTCCATAATGTTGGCTATGGAACCGGGAGATTACATGGTATCTCTGGATGTACAGGATGCTTACCTACATGTACCTATAGCACTATCACATCAGTGTTACCTCAGGTTTGCCATCCTCAAGGAACATTTTCAGTTCCAAGCTCTGCCCTTTGGGCTAGCTACAGCACCCAGGGTGTTTACCAAGATCATGGTGGTTATGGCAGCTTGTCTGCGCAAACAAGGGATAAGAATATTCCCATACCTGGACGACCTGTTAATCTTAGCACAGCCGCAAGATTTACTGTTGAGCCATCTCCAACAGACGATAGTTTGTTTACAGAGACACGGGTGGCTCATAAATTGGGAGAAGTTGTCCCTGAATCCGTCACAGCGGGTGGTTCATTTGGGAGCCATATTGGATTCAGACCTACAGAGAGTTCTCTTGCCAGAGAAAAAGATAATCAAGGTGCAGGTCATGGCTCATAAGGGTTATGTTATATAACATAACCTTACATAAGGGTTATGTTATAGTTGCATCAGGGTTGAGCTGATGCTCTATTGTTGTTCATACTGTTAACTGGGTAAGTTTATTACGTTATACGGTGTGATTGGTGTGACTGGTATGAGTCTTACCCTGGATTCCAAAATCCTTTCCTTGTACTGTCAGCTCTTCCGGGCAGTTTCCTTAACTGAGGTCTGGAGGAGGGACATAGAGGGAGGAGCCAGTGCACACCAGTACCTAAATTCTTTCTTAGAGTGCCCTGTCTCCTGTGGAGCCTGTCTATTCCCCATGGTCCTTACGGAGTCCCCAGCATCCACTACGGACTACGAGAAATAGATTTACCGGTAAGTAAAATCTTATTTTTGACTATACTATGTACTAGATTGTACACAATGTGCAGGCTAGTCAATCTTAAAAATAGTCTTTCATTTCTTGCAATACCGAACCCATGGGGCCGCGCATCGGTATTGCAAGCTGTGTGCACACGGTGTGATTTGCGCTAACTTTCCTTACAATTTTGACTATATAATCCAAATCGTAAGGTTACATCGCACCGTGTGTAAGCACATTAAGTTTGCAAGCAGGGCCATCCTATCTCTGACTGCATGTTCTTAGGTTTGGACCACACATAGCAGCCAAGCGGGTCCCGCTGAACATGACCCGCTTAGCCGGGAGTGTGGCTCTGTGTTCACACGGATCCTGTTCTGCGGGATTCCGCAGAACATGATCCAGCCAGTGACACACACAGGATTTTAATGGAGACACAGTGCGGCTGAAATTTGTGTTCACATTGAAATCCTGCTGCCCTGTCATCTGACCCGACCGCAGCATGCTGCAGTCAGATCCGGTGGCGGCAGGACTGCCGCACATGTAGGCGCCCATGTGCAGTCTCCTTGCGGCCAAGCAGGTTCCCATTGGCTGCTATGTGTGGCCCCACCCTTAGCCATTTTGTTTCAATTCTGTTTCCATTTGTAAAGGGCTTCGTATTTTACTGTGTTATATAATAAACTTAAGAATTAAATAAACAGATAATTAAACTGCATTCTTTTTTATTCATTGAACTTTATATTTTTATTAAAATGTATGTATTAAACCAGAGATTGTTTAACTATAATAATTTAGGTGTGCGTGCTTGGTGGGGAGCCCAGTTATTTGGAATGTGAGAGACATATGGACATTTTTAGAGGTGAATTATCAATAGCAGATTCGGGTTTTGTCCTGCAGCCTGTTTTCAGCACAACCAGTATGGGTCATTGGGTCAACACAACTTAGGTCGACAGTCATTAGGTAGACATCAGTTTTTTTTTTCTTTTTTTGGTGTCATTTTCTTTGTAAAGTGATGGGGAACCCCAATTAGTGCACCGTGTCCCCTCGCATGGCGAGCAAGCTTCGGGCAAGGTTCCTCGCTCCGCTACTGCTGTGCTCGGCGCAGGTTACTATTCCCATTCGTAGTCCACGTGGATCGTAAGGTATGAAAAAGTCCAGAAATTTTAAAAAAGTTAAAAACTTATGTCGACCTTTTGACCTGTCGACCTAGTACATGACAACCTAATGACCATGTCAATCTAGTGACCCTGTCGACCTAATGCATGTTGACCAATAGTGGTCGACCTCAGTGGTGTTGACCTAATGACCGTACCCTTAACATGGTAATGACTGTGAATATGACACATCTCCAGCCTCTAGGGGGTGAGCATATTTCCTTATCTGGACAACAACAGAATCAGCACTCCTTAGTTATAAAATATTTTGATTCAGTTTTTCATGACGCACCTTAGGGCTAATGTAGACCTGATCGCTGCTGTGCATTTTTGCACAGCAGGCGATCAGGACTGAACTGCGCATGTGCCTCAGTGTGCATGCCAGAGATGCAATCGGCATCTCAGCCCAGCGATCACCTCTGCCTGATTGACAGGCAGCGGCGTTCGCTGGGCGGCGGCGTTAGCCTGCCGTTTTGGGGGCGCAGTCCAGGCAACGCATGCATGCCCAGAACATGTGGGAGGCGGGCCGTGGCGGCTGCGTGACGTCACATGCAGCCGCTGTGACCTGGGACATGGTGAAAATTCAGCTACCAGCGCAGCAATGTGGTGGGGGTAGGGCTAGACATGCGGGGTGGACTAGCCCTGTGCTAGGAGTCCCCCCGCATGTCAGGGTGGCTGATCGTAGCCGTGCAAAATTTTGCATGGCTACAATAAGGTCTGAATTAGCTCCCTGGTTCTCAGCAACCAATGCTGGACTGTTTACTTCAAGATATGGGTATATTTACTAAAGTGTGTATTTTAGAAATTGAGATGTTGCCCATAGCAACCACTCATATTCCAGTTTTTATCTTCTAGAAGCAGCTAGATAAATGTTAAGTAGAATCTGATTGGTTGATATGGGCAACATCTGCACTTCTAAAAAACTCATACTTTAGTAAATATACCCTTAGCCACCATGTATTTGTTTATTATTAACTAAATATGATCTCAATGTGTGCATGGAACCCACCCAGGGCATATTACAGTACATCTATTCCAGACATTCTCACACTCAGGAGCACTGTGTATTCACAACTGTCACAATTTTAAAATCCATAGGTGATTTGAACAACTATAACTGTGAGAGCTCCAAGTCAAAGAACCTGCGATCTATTCCCTGATAATGGTCAAGGGTGCCACTGAGACATCTTCATGTGCTAAGGGATGCCAAGACATGCTTTAGTTATAGCATTATGGAAATTAATTTCTCACATGGTTATATATTATCTTGTTATAAACAAATTGAAGCACCCTGTACACATGCATTACTGCTTTTAAAAAATATGTATACTCATTTTTTTTTTTTTATTGCAACACAATCATTAACATCACAAACAGCAGAATTGAGATGTATGACATGCTGTGAGAGAAATTGTAATGATCAAAATACTATATTAAAATTGTATATGAATAATGGGGGTCTTTCCGAGTTGATCGCTCGTTATTTTTTTTACGCAACAGAGCGATTAGTTGCTAATGCGCATGCGCAATGTCCGCAGTGCGTCTGCACCAAGTAAATGTTCTAATAAGTTAGGTATTTTACTCACGGCATTACTAGGATTTTTCATTGTTCTGGTGATCGTAATGTGACTGACAGGAAGTGGGTGTTTCTGGGCGGAAACTGGACGTTTTATGGGTGTGTGTGTGAAAAAACGCTGCAGTTTCTGGGAAAAACGCGGGAGTGGCTGGAGAAACGGGAGGGTGTCTGTGCGAACGCTGGGTGTGTTTGAGACGTCAAACCAGGAATGAAACTGACTGAACTGATCGCAGTGTAGGAGTAAGTCTGAGCTACTCAGAAACTGCTAAGAAATTTCTACTCGCAATTTTGCAAATCTTTCGTTCGCAATTCTGCTAAGCTAAGATTCACTCCCAGGGGGCGGTGGCCTAGCGTGTGCAATGCTGCTAAAAGCAGCTAGTGAGCGAACAACTCGGAATGAGGGCCCATGTAAAGAGAAGAGTCATTTTAAAGGATGCAAGTTGAAAATCCACATAGATTCTTTGTGTAATATACATTGATAATGTTTCAAACAATGCTTTACGGCCACAAATACAATTTTTACACTTTTTAATTCCAAATCACAACAAGAGTGCGAAACACGTTATTAAAACACTGACATTCCAGTGGTTTGTCTTATTTTCTCCAAGAAATTGTTTTGGATTACAACATACTAAAAAACATGAGATCATATACAGGCCAAAATTTATCAAGCCTTGGAGAGTGCTAAATTGCAGTGAAATAAGAACCAACCAATCAGCTTCTGTCATTTTTCAAACACAGCCTGTAACACCACCAGTTAGGAGGTGGTTGGTACTTTATCACTGTGCAATTTATCAATCTCCAAGGCTTGATAAATCTAGCACTTGGTATTATTATCAGCTCTGCTATGCACTCAAAATTGAAATTGTTGGTTTCGCCGATGAGCTGCTGCAGCCAATGATCTGTGAGAGGATCATCAATGCTGGGAAGTTACTCACAACAGGATTGGCACACAATTTCCCCAGACTAATCATACATGAACAGCCAAGTCTTGACTCTGTTGGTTAGGAAAATGTGCCAGACCATGACAAATAGCTGCACTGATACTTATGAAAGTGATGGGCAGCTGTTGTGGAAAAGTGCGGAAAGAAAACTGCAGTTTAAAGGGTGTTCTGTATAGTGCGGTCCGAGGCTCAAATAATTAGCAGTCTTGCTTGCTGATAAGTGGTAAAGTTGAGAGTGATATCTAGTACTGGCAAATCCACTTGCATCTGTCATATAACAGGCTGTTTCTAAACAATGGGGTAGAGGTATGATGCAGTGAAAAGAAGGGAGAAGTGAGCCAGTGGAGAAGTTGACCATGGCAACCAATCAGCACTGACGTAACATTTATCATTTGGGCACCTTCTCCACTGGCTCACTTCTCCACTCTTTTCCCTGCTTCATACTTCTACCCAGATGTCAGTTATGAGTGGCATGTCTAGAATTAGTGTTAGCCTCTGGATATTTTTATAGTTCAGCAAGACATTCAATGGATGGCTGTGGGTCAAACCCAATTGGAGGAATCTGATTTGCACCTGCTACAAATTACAGAATATCTTGGTGTTGGGTGCTGCATTCTTTTTCTGAAACTGATAAACCAAACATTAAAACATTAAAAAGTACTGTCAATTAGATTTTTAATGATGTCATTTCTGTATATATAATCTATCTTTATACTGAAAAAGAAATTTAAAGACAAATAAATATAAAATATATAGGAATGCGGTCAGTGCCAGCATCCTGGATTTCAGCGCCAGAATCCCAACGCTGCTCAGAAGACTGGCATAGGAATTACAATATTGCTTTCAATGCCAATGCAGGAGTCCCAAATTACATCATCTCTATTGTAAGTATGCCAGGGTGGTCAATGGTTAAGCCGAGGGGGAAGGGGGGTTAGGTTTTGACACTAGGGGAAGGCTAATACCCCTTTTCCACCTAAGTACCGTGTCCGATCCGGGATGTTTAACACGGCTACAACCCGTGTCGGCCACCCCGTTTCCACTACACTTCGACACGGGTTACTCCCGTGTCTGATCTGTTTCCACCTAACCCGGGTAAGCTCTGTAAAAGCCTATTGCTGTCATTACAAATGGACTTTTTACTGTCTCATCAAGAGGATGTCATCAAAAGGACCAAAAGGGAGGGGTGGGGTGTTTTGTTTGCAAGCTGCCTCAATGCCTGCATGTGCCCAGCGTAGTGTTGTAGCTGCTGCAATAGATGTGCATCCGGGTTTGTTTGCTGCTGCGGTGCCTGCATGTGCCCAGCGTGTCTCCCAGGGATGACATCATCTTCCAGTGCCCCAGAAGCACCAGTCAGCGTCTCAGAGCGTTACTCGGGTCTGAAAACACGTGTAATGACCGTTTACACTGCACCGTTATCCGTGTCATTACCGTGTTCTACCCAGGTAAATAGCCGGGTAGGATTCCCGGGTCACTCAACCCGTGTTGACCCGTTTCCACCTACTAAAAACCCGTGTCGATGAGCGCCCCCGTGCAAAAACACGGGTAAAAACAGCTAGTGGAAAAGGGGTATAAGTGTTAGGTTAAGAGAGATAGAGGGGATCGAGAAAAAGTTGGGGTCAAGGAAAGAGAGGTAGAGACAGAGGTGGTCATTCCGAGTTGATCGCTAGCTGCCGCTCGCAGCGCTGTGCAACAGCGCTAGGCCGCCGCCCTCTGGGAGTGTATCTTATCTTAGCAGAAGTGCGACCGAAAGGTTCGCAAAACTGCTCCAAGAGATGCTTTTCAGAGCTGTTGCTGAGTGATCTGCAGGAAGGGCGACTCTACTGGGCGATCACTTCAGACTATTTAGTTCCGGTTGTGACGTCACAAACACGCCCTGCGTTTGGCCAGCCACTCCCCAAACACAGGCGTGCCTGGGGAAATGGGGGAGTGGCTGGCCAAACGCAGGGCGTGTTTGTGACGTCAAAACAGGAACTAAATAGTCTGAAGTGATCGCAAGGTAGGAGTAGGTCTGCAGCTACTCAGAAACTGCTTGAAAAGATTTTGGAGCAGTTTTGCGAACCTTTCGGTCGCACTTCTGCTAAGATAAGATACACTCCCAGAGGGCGGCGGCCTAGCGTGTGCACAGCTGCTAAAAGCAGCTAGCGAGCGAACAACTCGGAATGACCACCAGAGTATCAAGGAAAGGGAAACAGTGTAAGGGAAAGAGAGAGATTGGGCGAGAGTGTCATGGACAGAGAGACATTGAGGCCCCTTTATCAGTCAATATTTACGGCTATGTACCCGAAAACACCCATTTTCTTTGGCTAGCACACAATAGTATCCACTGAATGTGAGAAGGAGGGATCATAGTACATATCTCCAATACCAGCTGTGATCCCTACATTACCGCTGGCAGCCACATCTCCCTTAGGTTTCTATAGAAACCTATAGGGGATGCGATGCTGCCTTATAAATCAATATTGGGCCTGATGCACTATGTATTGACATTGGGCCTGGCTGGACTACACTTTGGGGCATGTAGTTCTAACAGGGTTCCCTGGAAACCCTCCGCTGGAAATGGACCCGGTGCATGGCGATCACAGTGACCACACATGCGCAGAGGCCCGGACTCCGCTTTCAGCACTTTGCAGGGATGGGCTCCTTTCTGAGCCCCTGTTCCTGTGGGTGCCGGGTGATACATTCACCTGATAGGATCATATATTGCAATGTGATCCTCACCACTTATAATGCGCCCAGATAACATTGAATATGTGACCCTTGATAAATGGGGCTCATTATCAGGGAAAGAGAGAATAATAATTGAATAGCGCACAAAGTGTCTAATTTACCATCTACACGCTGGAAATTTTATTTGATAAAAGTTATCATTTAACCCCCGTAGGTATTACAAAGAAACTATGGACATGCAGTCGGGTAAAGAGCCTTTCCTGTCATACTAACGTATATGCCAGAGTTTTGACTGTATAAAGTATATAAAAAATACAAAGAATATATTATAAACTAGGTGATTCATCGCGCCCTACGGGCGATCTTCACACCGTCGGTTGGGGCTACGCCCCGTTAACCCCTGCACGCCTTTGAACATACACAAGCCAGTAGATAGGTGGTCAAGAGGTGCTGCGGGTGGGGAAGGGAAGGGTGTGGTAGGTCCGCGAATGGGGGAAGGCAGAGCCGGATTAAGACCATGGGGGGCCCGGGGTGCTTTAGACAGTGGGGTTCCTATTGAAGAGAGGGGTGGGGGGTGCACCTATTAACGGGGCCTAATGCCCACCATGCGCCCTCGGGCCGGGAGGGCCCGACTATAAATGTCCACGGGGCGAGAGGGCCCGACTACATACCCACAGGCCAGGAGGGGCTGACTGTACCTACGGGCCTAGTGCCCGATCCCTGACGGTCTAGGGAGGAAAGGGGGGGTGAGTGAGAAACCAGCTCACTGAGGCCTCACCTGGTCCGGGTCATCTTCCATCAGGAGCACGGCGTCTTCCGGCCTTTTCAGCGGGCACCAGAGCTCTTCTCCCTCCGTCCGGCTGTTCACCGCTCTTCAGCGCGGCCTCCCTCTTCGGCTCTCGCTCGGTGTCTTCTGCACTCTTCCGCGCGGTCGTCTTCTTCGGCTCCCGTCCGGCATCTGAAGTCAGATGGCGTGGGCGGGGCCAATGACCCGGCGAGACAATCTGATTGGCCGGCGCCCCGCGAGCCATGATTTACTGGCGGATGGCGCCGGAAAAGAACTCCCGCCGCCAGCGCTTCAGATTGGCTGGCAAAACGGCGCCAAGTTTGAAGCGCCGCTGCTCGTCGCCACTTCCAGTCTCGTGCAAGGAAACACCTGGTCCCTGCACCGGAGCTCTGATGTGCCCTGGAACACAGGTCACATCTCTACAGCACTACAGATCGGATCGGAAGAGAGATCCGATCTGTGGTGTGGCAGGGGGCCCTTTTGGACCCCCCCCTTAATCAGGCTCTAGGGAAGGTGTGGGTGGGGGCCGGAGGTGCTGTGGTTGGAGGAGTGGCGGCTGCGGGGGTCCGGATGCGCTGCGGCAGGGGAGGGGTGTGATGCGGATGTGGGTGATACGGATGGGGGAGGGGGTGGGAATGCTGTGGGTGTTGGAGGGACGTGTGTGGGGGGTGGATGTGGTGGATGCTGTGGGTGGGAGGGGGGGCGTATGTGGTGGATGCTGTGGGTGTCACGGGTGGGAGCCGGCCGGGTGGGGTGGAGCATGGGGGGGGGAGGTGGGTATGGTGGGGGGAGGTGCAGGGGCGCTGCAGGTGGGGGAGGGGTGTGGGTGCTACGGGTGGGGGAGGGGTGTGTGCCGCGGGTGGGGGACGGATGTCGTGGATGCTGCGGGTGGGGGAGGGGCTGGTGGGGTGTGGGTGTAGCGAGGAGGAGAGGTGGGTATGGGGGGAGGTGCTGTGGGTGGGGGAGGGGGGGGGTGCTACGGTTGGGAAGGAGGGGGGAGTACCGCGGGTGGGGGGCGGATGTGGATGGTGTGGGTTTGGCGGGTGGGGTGGAGGGTGCGTGGGTGTAGGGGGGGGAGATGGGTGTAGGGGGGGGGTGCCGCGGGTGGGGGAGAGAGGGTGGGTTTTTTGGGTTGTGGGTGCTACGGGAGGGGGATGGATGTGGTGGGTGCCACGGGTGGGGGAGGGGTAGGGGGAGTTCTGCGGATGAGGGGGGGTGCTACAGGAGGGGGCGGGAGTGCTGCGGGTGGTGGAGGGGCGTGTGCCGCGGATGTGGTGGATGCTGTGGGTGCCGCGGGTGGGGGAGGGGTGGGGGGTGCATCAGGTGGGGGTGGGGACGGGAGTGCAGTGGTTGGGTGAGGGGTGTGTGCCGCGGGTGGGGTGGATGCTGTGGTTACCGCGGGTGGGAGGGTGCGGGGTGCCGCGGGTGGGAGGGTGCGGGGTGCCGCGGGCCATGTGGTGCAGGTGGGAGGGGGGCGTGAGCCGTGTTTCGCGGGTGGGGGGCTGATGTGTTGGATGCTGTGGGTGGAAGGAGGGGCGTGCGCCGCGGGTGTCGCGGATGTGGTGGATGCTATGGGTGCCACAGGTGGGGGAGGGGGGGTTCTGCGGGTGGGGGAGGGGCGGGGGAGTGCTACAGGAGGGAACGGGAGTGCTGCGGGTGTTGGAGGGGAGTGTGGGGTGGAGGGTGCGGGGGGAGAAGTGGTATTGGGGTGGTGCCGCGGGTGGGGGAGGAGTGGGGGGTGCAGCAGGTGGGGGAGGGGACGGGAGTGCAGTGGTTGGGTGAGGGGTGTGTGCCGCGGGTGGAAGGAGGTCCGTGCGGCGCGGGTGGGATGCGGTGTGTGCCGCGGGTGAAAGGAGAGCCGTGCGCCACGGGTGGGGTGAATGCTGTGGGAGGGGGGGCCTCCGGACTGTGCAGTGACGGCGAGTCCGGCTTACAGTCCCCGCTCCCCGGCTGCAGGATCACCAGGGTACGTACAGGGAGTGTACGGGGAGGAGAGAGACAGGGCACTGGGCGGAGATGGGCGGACCGAGGGAGGGGACTGTTCCTGCCCTGCATGCAGCCACTGTGACTCCGCCCAGCGTTACAGGCACAGAGTCACAGACTAAGGCAAATATATAGATGTGCCCCCAGTAGTAGTACCGTCCTTATACATAATGCCCCCCCCAGTAGTAGTAGCATCCTTACATGTAATGCCCTCCCAGTAGTAGTAGCACCGTCCTTATACATAATGCCCCCCAGAAGTAATAGAGTCCTTATACATAATGCCCCCCAGATGTAATAGAGTCCTTATACATAATGCCCCCCCCAGTAGTAGCGTCCTTATATGTAATGCCCCCCAGTATTAGTAGCCTGCTTATACGTAATGCCCCCTATAGTAGTAGCGTCCTTATACGTAATGCCCCCCCATAGTAGTAGCGTCCTTATACGTAATGTCCCCCTATAGTAGTAGCGTCCTTAGACGTAATGCCCCCCCTATAGTAGTAACGTCCTTAGACGTAATGCCCCCCCTATAGTAGTAGCGTCCTTAGACGTAATGCCCCCCCTATAGTAGTAGCGTCCTTATACGTAATGCGCCCCCTATAGTAGTAGCGTCCTTATACGTAATGCCCCCCCTATAGTAGTAGCGTCCTTATACGTAATGCCCCCCCTATATTAGTAGCGTCCTTATACGTAATGCCCCCCCCTATAGTAGTAGCGTCCTTATACGTAATGCCCCCCCTATAGTAGTAGCGTCCTTATACGTAATGCCCCCCCTATATTAGTAGCGTCCTTATACGTAATGCCCCCCCCTATAGTAGTAGCGTCCTTATACGTAATGCCCCCCCTATAGTAGTAGCGTCCTTATACGTAATGCTCCCCCTATAGTAGTAGCTTCCTTATACGTAATGCCCCCCCTATAGTAGTAGCATTCTTATACGTAATGCCCCCCTATAGTAGTAGCGTCCTTATACGTAATGCCCCCCCCTATAGTAGTAGCGTCCTTATACGTAATGCCCCCCCTATAGTAGTAGCGTCCTTATACATAATGCCCCCCCTATAGTAGTAGCATCCTTATACCTAATGCCCCCCTATAGTAGTAGCGTCCTTATACGTAATGCCCCCCCTATAGTAGTAGCGTCCTTATACGTAATGCCCCCCCTATAGTAGTAGCGTCCTTATACCTAATGCCCCCCCTATAGTAGTAGCGTCCTTATACGTAATGCCCCCCTATAGTAGTAGCGTCCTTATACATAATGCCCCCCCTATAGTAGTAGCGTCCTTATACCTAATGCCCCCCCTATAGTAGTAGCGTCCTTATACGTAATGCCCCCCTATAGTAGTAGCGTCCTTATACGTAATGCCCCCCTATAGTAGTAGCGTCTTTATACGTAATGCCCCCCCTATAGTAGTAGCGTCCTTATACCTAATGCCCCCCTATAGTAGTAGCGTCCTTATACGTAATGCCCCCCCTATAGTAGTAGCGTCCTTATACGTAATGCCCCCCCTATAGTAGTAGCGTCCTTATACGTAATGCCCCCCCTATAGTAGTAGCGTCCTTATACGTAATGCCCCCCCTATAGTAGTAGCGTCCTTATACCTAATGCCCCCCCTATAGTAGTAGCGTCCTTATACGTAATGCCCCCCTATAGTAGTAGCGTCCTTATACATAATGCCCCCCCTATAGTAGTAGCGTCCTTATACCTAATGCCCCCCCTATAGTAGTAGCGTCCTTATACGTAATGCCCCCCTATAGTAGTAGCGTCCTTATACGTAATGCCCCCCTATAGTAGTAGCGTCCTTATACGTAATGCCCCCCTATAGTAGTAGCGTCCTTATACGTAATGCCCCCCCTATAGTAGTAGCATCCTTATACGTAATGCCCCCCCTATAGTAGTAGCGTCCTTATACCTAATGCCCCCCCTATAGTAGTAGCATCCTTATACCTAATGCCCCCCCTATATTAGTAGCGTCCTTGCATGTAATGGCCCCCCCAGCAGTGGCGTCCAATAAAGTGCGCACATACAGACATATCTCACACACACACAATTCACACATATATACAAACACACACACCCCACCATATATACACACACACACCACCATATATATACACTCACACACACACACCACCATATATATACACTCACACACACACACACACACACACACACACCCCCACTATATACACACACACACTATATATACACACACACACACACACACACACACCCCACTATATATACACATACACCCCCACCCCCACTATATACACACACACACACACATTTCTCTCTCACCCTCCACTTACCAAGTCTGGCTGGCCGTCACTGCAATGCTGATTCCACCACTGTTCAGCTGTCTGGTCCCGTGTAGCTCCGCCCCTCTATTCCGTGTAGCTCCTCCCCCTCGTGGCACCGTAGTTCCGCTGTCACAGGTGATTGGGGGAGGGGGGGGGGGCAGGAACAGCAGCCGGCAGCCTCACCTCCTATACTGTAAGGTAGGGTCTTGCACCTGACTGCTGCTGGCACTGGGTATGGAGTAGCTCCCTGCAGCAGATGCAGTTGACTCCGCCCAGCTCTGTGACTCCGCCCAGCGTTACGGGCACAGAGTCACAGACTAAGGCAAATATATAGGAGATATCTTCTTTGTATTATTTTAATCATTTTGATAGTCACAACTCTGGAGTAAAAAGTCTATGGCAGATAGGGTTACCACCTCATCCCTTTAATTCTGGATCATACTGTATTACTTACACAGGTTCTGTAGCTGGCTGACTTCAAGACTATTTCACCTGGTTTTAATCAGCCACAGAACCTGTGTAATTAATATGTGTCCAGAATTAAAGGGATGAGGTGGTAAGCCTAATGGCAAAGCCTACCTTTTCCACACATCTCTGATCAAAACTCAGCAAAATTCCAGTATGCTGCACCTGTGTATAATGCACGCACGAACGCTTTGGCTCACACATTGGCCCTCCTTCCGAGTTGTTCGCACGCAAGCTGCTTTAAGCCGCCGCCTTCTGGGAGTGTATCTTAGCATAGCAAAATTGCGAACGAAAGATTCGCAAAATTGCGAGTAGAAATTTCTTAGCAGTTTCTGAGTAGCTCGAGATTTACTCTGTCACTGCGATCAGTTCAGTCAGTTTCGTTCCTGGTTTGACGTCACAAACACACCCAGCGTTCACCAAGACACTCCCCCGTTTCTCCAGCCACTCCCGCATTTTTCCCAGAAACGGTAGCGTTTTTACACACACCCATAAAATGGCCAGTTTCCGCCCAGAAACACCCACTTCCTGTCAATCACATTACGATCACCGGAACGAAGAAAAATCCTCGTAATGCCGTGAGTAAAATTCCTAACTGCATAGCAAATTTACTTGGCGCAGTCGCACTGCGGACATTGCGCATGCGCATTAGCGACTAATCGCTCCGTTGCGGAAAAAAATAACGAGCTAACAACTCGGAATGACCCCCCTTGTGCGTAAATCTGTCTTCACGTTTCTGAAGAAACATATAATTTGATGGCAGATAAGAACCATGTAGGTCATCACAAACACATCCCTCCTTCCTGCAATCAGTGTATGTACCTGCGCAACCCCCCGCCTCTGGAATTATATTTCAGCATACACCCCTTCCCCATGGTCAGTGTATGTCACCTTACACTTACCCTCCCACCTGGCATTGTATGTCAACACAAACACCTTCCCTCCCACCTTCCATCTCTCACACCTGCACCTCACTCCCACCTTCCATCTCTCACACCTGCACCTCACTCCCACCTTCCATCTCTCACACCTGCACCTCACTCCCACCTTCCATCTCTCACACCTGCACCTCACTCCCACCTTCCATCTCCCGCACCTGCACCTCACTCCCACCTTCCATCTCCCGCACTTGCACCTCACTCCCACTTTCCATCTCTCACACCTGCACCTCACTCCCACCTTCCATCTCTCACACCTGCACCTCACTCCCACCTTCCATCTCTCACACCTGCACCTCACTCCCACCTTCCATCTCCCGCACCTGCACCTCACTCCCACCTTCCATCTCTCACACCTGCACCTCACTCCCACCTTCCATCTCTCACACCTGCACCTCACTCCCACCTTCCATCTCTCCCACCTGCACCTCGCTCCCACCTTCCATCTCTCCCACCTGCACCTCGCTCCCACCTTCCATCTCTCACACCTGCACCTCACTCCCACCTTCCATCTCCCGCACCTGCACCTCACTCCCACCTTCCATCTCCCGCACCTGCACCTCACTCCCACCTTCCATCTCTCACACCTGCACCTCACTCCCACCTTCCATCTCTCGCACCTGCACCTCACTCCCACCTCCCATCTCTCGCACCTGCACCTCACTCCCACCTTCCATCTCTCGCACCTGCACCTCACTCCCACCTTCCATCTCTCACACCTGCACCTCACTCCCACCTTCCATCTCTCACACCTGCACCTCACTCCCACCTTCCATCTCTCACACCTGCACCTCACTCCCACCTTCCATCTCTCACACCTGCACCTCACTCCCACCTTCCATCTCTCACACCTGCACCTCACTCCCACCTTCCATCTCTCATGCACCTTGCTCCCACTTTCCATCTCTCACACCTGTACCTCGCTCCCTCAGACAGATCACTTCCCCCTAGTACAGTGGGTCCCCCCCTTCCCCTCAGACACATCATTATCTCCCCTTACCATAAAAGAGCCCCCTCCCCACAGACAGATCATCATCTCTCCCACCTGATACAGAAAATTCTCCATTCCCCTCAGACAGATCTCCCCCTATCAGCCAGTGCAGCGCACACACACAGAACCTTCTCCTGGTGGGTGTAGTATGCTTGACCGGCGGTCAGCATACCGACGCCGGGATACCGGCAGCAGAATCCTGACAGAGTGGGGTGAGTGCAGCAAGCCCCTTGTGTGCTCACTGCGGTTGCTAAGGGTTTTATTCCCACTCTATGGGTGTCGTGGACACCCACGAGTGGGATAAGTCCCTGTTGGTAGGCATGCCGACTGTCGGGATTGTGAGGGGACAGGATGTAGGGGGGAGGTTATGTGACCGCCGGTCACATGAATACCTCCTTTCCTGGTATATGGGGGTAAGCTCCATTGGTTCTGGTGGGCAGCGGCAGGCAGAGAAGGATTTTACACAAGGCAACCAAGGCAGCTGCTTAGGGCCCTGTGGTTCCCAGGGGGGCATGCTGATAAGGCTGTATGGAAGGCATTTCTGGTGGACTGCAACCACTGCAGAAATTGTCAGAGCATTGGGCTGGCTGAATACTCCAGGCTGCCAGTGATGGGTGCCAGATCCAATGCATGCCTGTGTCTCCAGTACTGCAGTATTGTGCGTGTGACCCATCACAACACACGTGTTTATGACGTCAGACGAGGAGAGAGGAGGCGCAGAGAAAAACATGAGCTCTTCCAGTGTATAACATCTGCCTACTTCAAATTCCAACCAGGCGGGATGGGGTGGGGGAGGGGGTTAGGCTGTACAGTGTATAACATCCGCCTGCTACAGTCAGGGTGGGGAAGGGGGGGGGGTACACTGTCTGATTATATATCAATATGCTATTATACTCTATTATAAGTACTATGGTGGATATTCAGGTAGGATCGTAGTTTGGAGAAAATCGCAAGCAGTCACAGTGCGATCACAGTTTGAGTGATAGCGGTGGGTGGGAAGGGGCTGGCGTTTCGCTGTTGTGGGAGAGCGGTCTGTCCAACGCAGATGTGGCTGGACCCTTTTCGGGGGAGCTGCGTGATGTCACATGCAGCCAGTCTGATTAAGAAAATGGCGGCTGACCTCCTGCATACGCAGCCTACCTGCGGATGCCAGGTGTCCTCATTCATTATTGCTTCAGCGATGTGATCACAATTATTTTGCAATGGGATCTGGTCGACAATGTTTAGGTCAACCACTATAGGTCGACAGGTCACAAGGTCGACTTGGGTTTTTCAAATATTTTTTTTTTTACTTTTTCAAACTTAAGAATCCACGTGGACTATGATTGGGAATAGTAACCTGTGATGAGCGCAGCGGTAGCAGAGCGAGGCACCTTGCCCGAAGATGCGAGGGGACACAGTACACTAATTGGGGTTCCCAGTCACTGTACTGAGAAAACGACACCAAAAAAACATGAAAAACTCATGTCGACCTTTTGACCTGTTGACCTAGTACATTTCGACCTAGAAACCCTGTCAACCTTCAAACCCTGTCGACCTAGTGACTGTCGACCTATAGTGGTCGACCTAAACATTGTCGACCTGGACATTGTCGATCTGATGATGCACAGCCTTTGCGATCGCTGTCTGCCAGCTAGCATGCTGGGAGGTCTTGCCCTGCGCTGGTCGGCCCCCAGCATGTGATAGAAAGGATTGCAGATTCTGCATTTTAGCAGAATCTGCAATCCAACCTGAATAACCCCCTATGTGTATAGGTGATTGGGACCTGCCTGCTACAATCAGTGGGGTCACTGATATATAATCAATACAGTCACACTGACTGAAGAGGGTAATAATGGCTATTATGAAATGCAGTCAGTAAGTGGATGTGGTGCAATCAGTGAAGGGGGAAAGTAATATACTGTCATAGAATACAGGTGTGGTATGGCTGACCGGCGGTCATCATACCGACGCAGGGATCCCGGCGGGGGGGGGGGGGGGTGAGTACAGCAAGCCCCTTGTGGGCTCGCCACGCGCTGTGCTCGCCACGCTGCAGGCTCAGTGGTGATCTGCGGTCGCCATGAGTCTTATTCCCACTCTATGGGTGTCGTGGACACCCACAAGTGGAAATAGTCCCTGTTGGTCGGCATGCCGACCATCGGGATAGTGAAGGGTGGTCATGTAACCATCGGTCTCCTGATCGCCGGTCACATGAATACCACCCATAGAATACAAGGAGGAAAAACAACAAATATTTTAAGAGTCATATACTGTATCAGGAACGAAAATATGCTATGGATTATTTGAGGGAGGGGGGCCCAAATTGGTATCCTGCTTAGGGCCCCATGAGGTCTATATCCACCTCTGGTGGTAGGTTAGGAATCACTCACAGTGTGGGTGTCAGAATGGGAGCCGGGCTGAGACGGCACCTGCACAATGAGGGTCATTCCAACTCGTTCGCACGCAGCGGTTTGTCGCTGCGGTGCGAACGGGTCCAGGATGTGCATGTGCGGCAGCCGCACTGCGCACGCGCAGCGTTGCCGGTGACAGGGGTCGCCGGGTTACGTAGCGGAGTACGAAGAAAGCGGTCGCAGAGACGACCGCAAGAAGATTGACAGAGAGAAGGCGTTCCTGGGCATTACCAGACCGTTGCCTGCCGTTTTCGGGGAGTGGAGAAGAAAACGCAGGCGTGTCCAGGAGAACGGAGGGCGGATGTCTGACGTCATAGCCGGCTCCAGCATCGCTGATATCGTCGCACAGGGTAAGTATGTCCAGGGCTGGTCATGTTCTGCTTTATAAAATGTTAGCTTAGCAGGGCTACAAAAGTGATCGCATTCCTGCTAAGCTAAAATACACTCCCCATAGGCGTGGACTAAAAGTTGCTGGCTGCGATCAACTCGGAATGACCCCCAGTCTGACTGTGTATTATGCGGAATTGGTCAGATAGTGCTGGCGCGGGGTGGTTCAACTTTCTGCGCAGTATCTGACCAGGCATGAGGGGGGTGCCTGACATTAGGATGTGCCTGTGCACACAAGGCACCCCCCCCCGTGCACATGTGTATGCCCCCTCCTCCCCATACCAGTGCTATTAGCCCCTAGGGCCCCCACTCCCCATGTATCTCCCCCTTTCCCAATATCACTTTCCATGTGTCTCTGCCCTCCCCCATAATAGCAGTGTAATCAGCTCCCACAGCCCAATAACAGTGTCATATCCCCGTGCCCCCACTTTCCATAGGTCTCCCCCTATAGCAGTGTCATTAGCCACCTTCCCCTATCTAACCTTGCTTTATCCTGTGAGGCTGCTGCACTGGGTCAGGGTCTTGTAGCTCAATGGGGTCTGAATCTTCATCTTTTTACTGTCACAGAAAGTGAAAGTAACACACTCCCTGCCTGTGTGAGCTGAGCACTGACTCACAACCTTCTCCCCCCAGGCAGTGTCTGTGACCAGATATTCCCTCCTGCACCCATCCCAGTAGTACAGTACCTAGAAAGGGGACAGGCAGCCTGAGGCAGGAGATGAGCTGCTCTGCAATGTGCCTCAGTATCACTGCTCTGCTGCTGACAATGGCACCTGGGGAGAGCTCCACTTCTCAGCTCTTCCACATTATACTGATCCTCCTCCCAGCCAGCACCACTGCTTATATAGGAGAGCTGTGATTGGCTGGCTGTATCATGTGCTTTTCTCAGTGTATGTCATATCCCCACATCTCACCATAGTCCATAGCCATCTCAGTGTATGTCATATCCCCATCTCACCATATGTCATATCCATCTCAGCATAATCCATATCCATCTCAGCATAATCCATAGCCATCTCACCATATGTCATATCCATCTCACCATATGTTATATCCATCTCACCATATGTTATATCCATCTCAGCATAATCCATAGCCATCTCACCATATGTCATATCCATCTCAGCATATGTCATATCCATCTCAGCATAATCCATAGCCATCTCACCATATGTCATATCCATCTCAGCATAATCCATAGCCATCTCACCATATGTCATATCCATCTCACCATATGTCATATCCATCTCACCATATGTCATATCCATCTCACCATATGTCATATCCCCATCTCACCATATGTCATATCCATCTCAGCATAATCCATAGCCATCTCACCATATGTCATATCCATCTCACCATATGTCATATCCATCTCACCATATGTCATATCCATCTCAGCATATGTCATATCCATCTCACCATATGTCATATCCATCTCACCATATGTCATATCCATCTCACCATATGTTATATCCATCTCAGCATAATCCATAGCCATCTCAGCATATGTCATATCCATCTCACCATATGTCATATCCATCTCACCATATGTCATATCCATCTCACCATATGTCATATCCATCTCAGCATATGTCATATCCATCTCACCATACAGCATATCCATCTCACCATATGTCATATCCATCTCAGCATATGTCATATCCATCTCACCATATGTCATATCCATTTCAGCATATGTCATATCCATCTCACCATATGTCATATCCATCTCAGCATATGTCATATCCATCTCACCATATGTCATATCCATCTCACCATATGTTATATCCATCTCAGCATAATCCATAGCCATCTCACCATATGTCATATCCATTTCAGCCATCTCACCATATGTCATATCCATCTCACCATATGTCATATCCATCTCACCATAATCCATAGCCATCTCACCATATGTCATATCCATCTCACCATATGTCATATCCATCTCACCATACATCATATCCATCTCACCATATGTCATATCCATCTCAGCATAATCCATAGCCATCTCACCATATGTCATATCCATTTCAGCATAATCCATAGCCATCTCACCATATGTCATATCCATCTCACCATATGTCATATCCATCTCAGCATATGTCATATCCATCTCACCATATGTCATATCCATCTCACCATATGTCATATCCATCTCACCATAATCCATAGCCATCTCACCATATGTCATATCCATCTCACCATATGTCATATCCATCTCACCATATGTCATATCCATCTCACCATATGTTATATCCATCTCACCATATGTCATATCCATCTCACCATATGTCATATCCATCTCACCATATGTCATATCCATCTCAGCATATGTCATATCCATCTCACTATATGTCATATTCATCTCAGCATATGTCATATCCATCTCAGCATATGTCATATCCATCTCAGCATAATCCATAGCCATCTCACCATATGTCATATCCATCTCACCATATGTCATATCCATCTCACCATATGTCATATCCATCTCACCATATGTCATATCCATCTCAGCATATGTCATATCCATCTCACCATACATCATATCCATCTCACCATATGTTATATCCATCTCATCATATGTCATATCCATCTCACCATATGTCATATCCATCTCACCATATGTTATATCCATCTCATCATATGTCATATCCATCTCACCATATGTCATATCCATCTCAACATATGTCATATCCATCTCACCATATGTCATATCCATCTCACCATATGTCATATCCATCTCAGCATATGTCATATCCATCTCACTATATGTCATATTCATCTCACCATATGTCATATCCATCTCGGCATACGTCATATCCATCTCAGCATAGTCCATATCCATCTCACTATAATTCATAGCCATCTCAGCATAGTCCATATCCATCTCACCATAATTCATAACCATTTCAGCATAGTCCATATACATCTCAGCATAGTCCATATCCGTCTCAGCATATGTCATATCCATCTCGGCTAACGTCATATCCATCTCGGCTAACGTCATATCCATCTCGGCATATGTCATATCCATCTCAGCATAGTCCATATCCATCTTGTCATATGTCATACCCATCTCAGCATATGTCATATCCCATATCCATCTCAGCATACGTCATATCCATCTCAGCATACGTCATATCCATCTTGGCATACGTCATATCCATCTCGGCATATGTCATATCCATCTCAGCATACATCATATCCATTTCAGCACATGTCATATCCATCTCGGCATATGTCATATCCATCTCAGTACACGTCATATCCATCTCAGCATACATCATATCCATCTCAACACACATCATATCCATCTAGGCATATGTCATATCCATCTCAGTACACGTCATATCCATCTCAGCATACATCATATCTATCTCGTCATACATCATATCCATAAAGCAAAAATTAGCTATACGTTATATCCAGAAAGCTGTAATTTTGACTTGAACGGCCCCTCATACAACTGCACTGTCTCTGGTGGTCACTGGTCACTGTGGTCGTCAGTCACTAAACTCTGTCTGCACTCTGCACTCTCTTCTAATCTACAGTATCACAGCAATCTCTCTCTCTCTCTCTCTTCTAAATCTAATCTAAATGGAGAGGACGCCAGCCACGTCCTCTCCCTATCAATCTCAATGCACGTGTGAAAATGGCGGCGACGCGCGGCTCCTTATATAGAATCCGAGTCTCGCGATAGAATCCGAGCCTCGCGAGAATCCGACAGCGTCATGATGACGTTCGGGCGCGCTCGGGTTAACCGAGCAAGGCGGGAAGATCCGAGTCGCTCGGACCCGTGAAAAAAAAAGTGAAGTTCGTGCGGGTTCGGATTCAAAGAAACCGAACCCGCTCATCTCTAGTCACTAGCCATAGCACCCACTCCTACCCTGCATCCATCTCACCCCATCTATTACTGCCTGTCATTAGCCAAAGCACCCACTCCTACCCTGCATCCATCTCACCCCATCTATTACTGCCTGTCACTAGCCATATCACCCGCTCCAACCCTGCATCCGTCTCACCCCATCTATTACTGCCTGTCATTAGCCATAGCACCCACTCCTACCCTGCATCCATCTCACCTCATCTATTACTGCCTGTCACTAGCCATAGCACCCACTCCTACCCTACATCCATCTCACCCCATCTATTACTGCCTGTCACTAGCCATAGCACCCATTCCGACCCTGCAACCATTTCACCCCATCTATTACTGCCTGTCACTAGTCATAGCATCCACTTCTACCCTGCATCCATCTCACCCCATCTATTATTGCCTGTCACTAGTCATAGCACACACTCCTACCTTGCATCCATCTCACCCCATCTATTACTGCCTGTCACTAGCCATAGCACCCACTCCAACCCTGCATCCATCTCACCCCATCTATTACTGCCTGTCACTAGCCTTAGCACCCACTCCAACCCTGCATCCGTCACACCCCATCTATTACTGCCTGTCACTAGCCATAGCACCCACTCCAACCCTGCATCCATCTCACCCCATCTATTACTGCCTGTCACTAGCCATAGCACCCACTCCTATCCAGCATCCATCTCACCACATCTATTACTGCCTGTCACTAGCCATAGCACCCACTCCCACCCTGCATCCATCTCACCCCATCTATTACTGCCTGTCACTAGCCATAGCACCCACTCCTACCCTGCATCCATCTCACCCCATCTATTACTGCCTGTCACTAGCCATATAACCCACTCCAACCCTGCATCCATCTCACCCCATCTATTACTGCCTGTCACTAGCCATAGCACCCACTCCTATCCTGCTTCCATCTCACCACATCTATTACTGCCTGTCACTAGCCATAGCACCCACTCCAACCCTGCATCCATCTCACCCCATCTATTACTGACTGTCACTAGCCATAGCACCCACTCCTACCCTGCTTCCATCTCACCACATCTATTACTGCCTGTCACTAGCCATAGCACCAACTCCTACCCTGCATCCGTCACACCCCATCTATTACTGCCTGTCACTAGCCATAGCACCCACTCCAACCCTGCATCCATCTCACCCCATCTATCACTGCCTGTCAGTAGCCATAGCACCCACTCCTACCCTGCTTCCATCTCACCACATCTATTACTGCCTGTCACTAGCCATTGCACCCACTCCAACCCTGCATCCATCTCACCCCATCTATTACTGCCTGTCACTAGCCATAGCACCCACTCCAACCCTGCATCCGTCACACCCCATCTATTACTGCCTGTCACTAGCCATAGCACCCACTCCAACCCT
This sequence comes from Pseudophryne corroboree, assembly GCF_028390025.1. Classification (NCBI taxonomy): domain Eukaryota; kingdom Metazoa; phylum Chordata; class Amphibia; order Anura; family Myobatrachidae; genus Pseudophryne; species Pseudophryne corroboree. Next base: position 8,889,058 of record NC_086448.1, read on the forward strand.
GCATCCATCTTACCCCATCTATTACTGCCTGTCACTAGCCATAGCACCCACTCCTATCCTGCTTCCATCTCACCACATCTATTACTGCCTGTCACTAACCATAGCACGCACTCCTACACTGCATCAATCTTACCCCATCTATTACTGCCTGTCACTAGCCATAGCACCCATTCCTACCCTGCATCCATCTCACCTCATCTATTACTGCCTGTCACTAACCAGAGCACCCACTCCAACCCTGCATCCATCTCACCCCATCTATTACTGCCTGTCACTAGCCATAGCACCCACTCCAACCCTGCATCCATCTCACCCCATCTATTACTGCCTGTCACTATCCATAGCACCCACTCCTACCCTGCGTCCATCTTACCCCATCTATTACTGCCTGTCACTAGCCATAGCACCCACTCCAACCCTGCATCCATCTCACCCCATCTATTACTGCCTGTCACTAGCCATAGCACCCACTCCTACCCTGCATCCATCTCACCCCATCTATTACTGCCTGTCACTAGCCATAGCACCCACTCCTACCCTGCATCCATCTCACCCCATCTATTACTGCCTGTCACTATCCATAGCACCCACTCCTACCCTGCATCCATCTCAACCCATCTATTACTGCCTATCACTAGCCATAGCACCCACTCCTATCCTGCTTCCATCTCACCACATCTATTACTGCCTGTCACTAGCCATAGCACCCACTCCAACCCTGCATCCATCTCACCCCATCTATTACTGCCTGTCACTAGCCATAGCACCCACTCCTACCCTGCTTCCATCTCACCCCATCTATTACTGCCTGTCACTAGCCATAGCACCCACTCCTACCCTGCATCCGTCACACCCCATCTATTACTGCCTGTCACTAGCCATAGCACCCACTCCAACCCTGCATCCATCTCACCCCATCTAATACTGCCTGTCACTAGCCATATCACCCATTCCTACCCTGCATCCATCTCACCTCATCTATTACTGCCTGTCACTAACCAGAGCACCCACTACAACCCTGCATCCATCTCACCCCATCTATTACTGCCTGTCACTAGCCATAGCACCCACTCCAACCCTGCATCCATCTCACCCCATCTATTACTGCCTGTCACTATCCATAGCACCCACTCCTACCCTGCATCCATCTCACCCCATCTATTATTGCCTGTCACTAGCCATAGCACCCACTCCTACCCTGCATCCATCTCCCCCCATCTATTACTGCCTGTCACTAGCCATAGCACCCACTCCTACCCTGCATCCATCTCACCCCATCTATTACTGCCTGTCACTAGCCATAGCACCCACTCCTACCCTGCATCCATCTCACCCCATCTATTACTGCCTGTCACTATCCATAGCACCCACTCCTACCTTGCATCCATCTCAACCCATCTATTACTGCCTATCACTAGCCATAGCACCCACTCTTACCCTGCATCCATCTCACCCCATCTATTACTGCCTGTCACTAGCCATAGCACCCACTCCTACCCTGCATCCGTCTCACCCCATCTATTACTACCTGTCACTAGCCATATTACCCACTCCTACCCTGCATCCATCTCACCCCATCTATTACTGCCTGTCACTAGCCATAGCACCCACTCCTACCCTGCATACATCTCACCCCATTTATAACTGCCTGTCACTAGCCATAGCACCCACTCCTACCCTGCATCCATCTCACCTCATCTATTACTGCCTGTCACTAGCCATAGCACCCACTTCTACCCTGCATCCATATCACCCCATCTATTACTGCCTGTCACTAGCCATAGCACCCACTCCAACCCTGCATCCATCTCACCCCATCTATTACTGCCTGTCACTAGCCATAGCACCCACTCCAACCCTGCATCCATCTCACCCCATCTATTACTGCCTGTCACTAGCCATAGCACCAACTCCTATCCTGCTTCCATCTCACCACATCTATTACTGCCTGTCACTAGCCATAGCACCCACTCCAACCCTGCATAATCTTACCCCATCTATTACTGCCTGTCACTAGCCATAGCACCCATTCCTACCCTGCATCCATCTCACCTCATCTATTACTGCCTGTTACTAACCAGAGCACCCACTCCAACCCTGCATCCATCTCACCCCATCTAATACTGCCTGTCACTAGCCATAGCACCCACTCCTACCCTGCATCCATCTCACCTCATCTATTACTGCCTGTCACTCACTAACCAGAGCACCCACTCCAACCCTGCATCCATCTCACCCCATCTATTACTGCCTGTCACTAGACATAGCACCCACTCCAACCCTGCATCCTTCTCACCCCATCTATTACTGCCTGTCACTATCCATAGCACCCACTCCTACCCTGCATCCATCTCACCCCATCTATTACTGCCTGTCACTAGCCATAGCACCCACTCCTACCCTGCATCCATCTCACCCCATCTATTACTGCCTGTCACTAGCCATAGCACCCACTCCTACCCTGCATCCATCTCACCCCATCTATTACTGCCTGTCACTATCCATAGCACCCACTCCTACCTTGCATCCATCTCAACCCATCTATTACTGCCTATCACTTGCCATAGCACCCACTCTTACCCTGCATCCATCTCACCCCATCTATTACTGCCTGTCACTAGCCATAGCACCCACTCCTACCCTGCATCCGTCTCACCCCATCTATTACTACCTGTCACTAGCCATATTACCCACTCCTACCCTGCATCCATCTCATCCCATCTATTACTGCCTGTCACTAGCCATAGCACCCACTCCTACCCTGCATACATCTCACCCCATTTATAACTGCCTGTCACTAGCCATAGCACCCACTCCTACCCTGCATCCGTCTCACCCCATCTATTACTACCTGTCACTAGCCATATTACCCACTCCTACCCTGCATCCATCTCACCCCATCTATTACTGCCTGTCACTAGCCATAGCACCCACTCCTACCCTGCATACATCTCACCCCATTTATAACTGCCTGTCACTAGCCATAGCACCCACTCCAACCCTGCATCCATCTCACCCCATCTATTACTGCCTGTCACTAGCCATAGCACCCACTCCAACCCTGCATCCATCTCACCCCATCTATTACTGCCTGTCACTAGCCATAGCACCCACTCCAACCCTGCATCCATCTCACCCCATCTATTACTGCCTGTCACTAGCCATAGCACCCACTCCTTCCCTGCATCCATCTCACCCCATCTATTGACTGCCTGTCACTAGCCATTGCACCCACTCCACCCTGCATCCGTCTCACCCCATCTATTACTGCCTGTCACTAGCCATAGCACCCACTCCTACCCTGCATCCATCTCACCCCATCTATTACTGCCTGTCACTAGCCATAGCACCCACTCCTACCCTGCATCCATCTCACCCCATCTATTACTGCCTGTCACTAGCCATAGCACCCACTCCTACCTTGCATCCATCTCAACCCATCTATTACTGCCTGTCAATAGCCATAGCACCCACTCCAACACTGCATCCATCTCACCCCATCTATACTGGCTTTCACTAGCCATAGTACCCACTCCAACCCTGCATCCATCTCACCCCATCTATTACTGCCTATCACTAGCAATAGCACCCACTCCTACCCTGCATACATCTCACCCCATTTATTACTGCCTGTCACTAGCCATAGTACCCACTCCAACCCTGCATCCATCTCACCCCATCTATTACTGCCTGTCACTAGCCATAGTACCCACTCCAACCCTGCATCCATCTCACCCCATCTATTACTGCCTGTCACTAGCCATAGCACCCACTCCAACCCTGCATCCATCTCACCCCATCTATTACTGCCTGTCACTAGACATAGTACCTACTCCAACCCTGCATCCATCTCACCCCATCTATTACTGCCTGTCATAGAAACATAGAAACATAGAAACATAGAATGTGACGGCAGATAAGAACCACTTGGCCCATCTAGTCTGCCCTTTTGAACCTTAATTCTTTGTAAGGATATTCATATATCTATCCCAAGCATGTTTAAATTGCTCTACAGTCTTAGCCTCTACCACCTCTGATGGGAGGCTATTCCACTTATCCACTACCCTTTCTGTGAAGTAATTTTTCCTTAAATTTCCCCTGAACCTCCCCCCCCTCCAGTTTCAGTGCATGTCCTCGAGTTCTAATACTTCTCTTCCTTTGAAGAATGTTTCCCTCCTGAACTTTGTTAAGACCCTTGGTATATGTGACAGTCTCTATCATGTCCCCCCTTTCCCTTCTCTCCTCCAAACTATACATGTTAAGATCTTTTAGCCTTTCCGGGTACGTTTTGTGATGTAGGCCATGCACCATTTTAGTTGCCCTTCTTTGTACACTCTCTAATGTATTTATATCCTTCTGTAGGTATGGTCTCCAGAACTGGACACAGTATTCCAGATGGGGCCGCACCAATGACCTATACAGTGGCATTATTACTTCTTTCTTTCTGCTACTGATTCCTCTCCCTATGCAACCAAGCATCTGACTTGCCTTCCTCATTGCCTTGTTACATTGCTTACCTGCCTTTATGTCACCTGAAATAGTGACTCCTAGATCCCTTTCCTCCTCAGTAGTTCCCAGTATAGTGCCATTAATACTATATTTATCCTTTATGTCAACTGAAATAGTGACTCCTAAATCCCTTTCCTCCTCAGTAGTTTCCATTATAGTACCCTTGATACTATATTTAGTCTTTGGGTTTGTGAGACCCAAGTGCATGATTTTGCATTTTTTAGCATTAAACTGTAGTTGCCACGTTCTTGACCATTTTTCAAGCCTAGCTAGGTCATCAATCATTTGTTTTACCCCTCCCGGTGTGTCTACCCTGTTGCATATCTTTGTATCATCTGCAAAAAGGCATACCTTCCCTTCAATACCATCTGCAATGTCACCAACAAAGATATTAAAGAGAACTGGTCCAAGTACAGATCCCTGGGATACTCCACTGGTAACATTTCCCTCCATAGATTGCACTCCTTTAACTACAACTGTCTGTTTCCTATCCTGCAACCAGGTTCTTATCCATTTAACTGTTTTATAATCCACCCCCACGCTTTCAAGTTTATTTAGCAGTCTGCGATGTGGGACACTGTCAAATGCCTTACTAAAGTCTAGATATGCTACATCTACAGCTCCCTCTTGATCTATTATTTTCGTCAGAGTCAAAAAACTCAATAAGATTTGTTTGTCCCACCCTCCAATCCAATTTACTACTCTTCCCATAATCCTTCACTGCACAAGAACACCGTACTATCGCTGTCCAACCGCATTTGTTACTCCATATGCGCAGTCGGCGCCATGGAAGTGACCCGGTGATCAGCTTGCTCTGCACGGGACATTTAACCCCGACACTGCCGGATAACATCAAGCTAAAACTGACGGATTCTTCACATCATTATCCCCCCCTTCTCCAGTTACACCTTGCGGTGCCTTCTGGTGAATCACATCCGGTTTCCAAATGTCACCATCAAATTAATGCTTGGGAAACCATTTAATCTCCCTCATTATAAAACACATTTCTGGGGCTCCGTACCACCCGCAACTAATTACTCTCTCTTACACAGTACTGCTTCATACCTGCTTTAATACTTTAATACCTGCAAAGATTATTTTACCCCGGCGAAACGCGATGTAATGTGGGAGTACCACCCCACCCTCTACTTCATGTTTATAAAGCTACAATATAACCTGATTATACATTATTTTTGTAAAATATATTACAAGTGATTTCTGATCCTATTAGTATTTAAAAATGTTGTATTTAAGTAGATAAAAAGCCCCCTGCTCCCTGCTAGCAAAGCTGCCCAATCACACGCCGGGGATTCAGGAACCATGAACCTGCGTAGTCCCATGATGCTCCAGGGATCTCAGGCTGTAAAACTGCTGCAGAAGACGCACGGAGAAGCCGTATCTGAATACTCTGTCACTAGCCATAGCACCCACTCCTACCCTGCATCCATCTCACCCCATCTATTACTGCCTGTCACTAGCCATAGCACCCACTCCAACCCTGCATCCATCTCACCCCATCTATTACTGCATGTCACTAGCCATAGCATCCACTTCTACCCTGCATCCATCTCACCCCATCTATTACTGCCTGTCACTAGCCACAGCACCCACTCCTACCCTGCATCCATCTCACCCCATCTATTACTGCCTGTCACTAGCCATAGCATCCACTTCTACCCTGCATCCATCTCACCCCATCTATTACTGCCTGTCACTAGCCATAGCACCCACTCCAACCCTGCATCCATCTCACCCCATCTATTTCTGCCTGTCACTAGCCATAGCACCCACTCCCATCCTGCATTCGTCTCACCCTATCTATTACTCCCTGTCACTAGCCATAGCACCCACTCCTACCCTGCATACATCTCACCCCATCTATTACTGCCTGTCACTAGCCATAGCATCCACTTCTACCCTGCATCCATCTCACCCCATCTATTACTCCCTGTCACTAGCCATAGCACCCACTCCTACCCTGCATACATCTCACCCCATCTATTACTGCCTGTCACTAGCCATAGCACCCACTTCTACCCTGCATCCATCTCACCCCATCTATTACTGCCTGTCACTAGCCATAGCACCCACTCCTACCCTGCATACATCTCACCCCATCTATTACTGCCTGTCACTAGCCATAGCATCCACTTCTACCCTGCATCCATCTCACCCCATCTATTACTGCCTGTCACTAGCCATAGCACCCACTCCTACCCTGCATCCATCTCACCCCATCTATTACTGCCTGTCACTAGCCATAGCACCCACTCCAACCCTGCATCCATCTCACTCCATCTATTACTGCCTGTCACTAGCCATAGCACCCACTCCTACCCTGCATCCATCTCACCCCATCTATTACTGCCTGTCACTAGCCATAGCACCCACTCCTACCCTGCATCCATCTCACCCCATCTATTACTGCCTGTCACTAGCCATAGTACCCACTCCTACCCTGCATCCATCTCACCTTATCTATTACTGCCTGTCACTAGCCATAGCACCCACTCCGACCCTGCATCCATCTCACCCCATCTATTACTGCCTGTCACTAGCCATAGCACCCACTCCTACCCTGCATCCATCTCACCTCATCTATTACTGCCTGTCACTAGCCATAGCACCCACTCCAACCCTGCATCTATCTCACCCCATCTATTACTGCCTGTCACTAGCCATATCACCCACTACTAACCTGCATACATCTCACCCCATCTATTACTGCCTGTCACTAGCCATAGCACCCACTCCTACCCTGCATCCATCTCACCCCATCTATTACTGCCTGTCACTAGCCATACACCCACTCCTACCCTGCATACATCTCACCCCATCTATTACTGCCTGTCACTAGCCATAGCACCCACTCCAACCCTGCATCCATCTCACCCCATCTATTACTGCCTGTCACTAGCCATAGCACCCACTCTGACCCTGCATACATCTCACCCCATCTATTACTGCCTGTCACTAGCCATAGCACCCACTCCTACCCTGCATCCATCTCACCCCATCTATTACTCCCTGTCACTAGCCATAGCACCCACTCCTACCCTGCATCCATCTCACCCCATCTATTACTACCTGTCACTAGCCATAGCACCCACTCCTACCCTGCATCCATCTCATCCCATCTATTACTGCCTGTCACTAGCCATATCACACACTCCTAACCTGCATCTATCTCACCTCATCTATTACTGCCTGTCACTAGCCATAGCACCCACTCCTACCCAGCATCCATCTCACCTCATCTATTACTGCCTGTCACTAGCCATACACCCACTCTGACCCTGCATCCATCTCACCACATCTATTACTGCCTGTCACTAGCCATAGCACCCACTACTACCCTGCATCCATCTCACCCCATCTATTACTGCCTGTCACTAGCCATAGCACCCGCTCTGACCCTGCATCCATCTCACCCCATCTATTACTGCCTGTCACTAGCCATAGCACCTACTCCAACCCTGCATCCATCTCACCCCATCTATTACTGCCTGTCACTAGCCATAGCACCCACTCCAACCCTGCATCCATCTCACCACATCTATAACTGCCTGTCACTAGCCATAGCACTCACTCCAACCCTGCATCCATCTCACCACATCTATTACTGCCTGTCACTAGCCATATCACACACTCCTACCCTGCATCCATCTCACCCCATCTATTACTGCCTGTCACTAGTCATAGCATCCACTCCAACCCTGCATCCATCTCACCCCATCTATTACTGCCTGTCACTAGCCATATCACCCATTCCTACCCTGCATCCATCTATCCCCATCTATTACTGACTGTCACTAGCCATAGCACCCACTCCAACCCTGCATACATCTCACCCCATCTATTACTGCCTGTCACTAGCCATAGCACCCACTCTGACCCTGCATACATCTTGCACTTACAAATGCCCAGGTAGAGAGTTGTGCTCTTAAGTCTATGGTGCCGCTGACTTACTTTAGGTGCACCACTGTTGCAAGCACACCGTGACAGAGTGCCAAGCAGTAATTCTTATTTTTATGCAGACACAGGTTGACACGTCAAAACCATCCAACACAATTTTATTTTCTGAGCAACAGAATATTGTTGAGGTTCGCATATAATACTACAATAGCGTCATACATTACAGTTTATCTATAGAGCAGTTGCAGTTACATAAACATGAGAAAATGAAACAGGTAAGCAAGCTAACTGTAGCTATATGAACTCAGTCTCAAACAACCAACATTAGCGTTACATAGCAGGCAGGTGAAGCAGAACAGGAGCACAGTGTAACATGCTGGATATGGCTTCTACAACTCAGTCACAGGTAACCAGCATTAGCATGAGACAGTAGGTAGAAAAGTGGGCAGGTGAAGCAGAAACAGGTGCACGGTGTAACATCCTAGCTATGACTTGTATAACTCAATCTCAGGTAGCCAGCATTATAATTAGACAGCAGGCAAGTGCAGCAGAAATAGGTCTAAATTATAACAGGCTGTCTATATCTTCTATAATTCAGTCTCAGGTAACCAGCATTAGACAGTTGGATTGTGAAGTAGAAACAGGTGCACATTGTAACAGGCTGGCTATGGCTTTCTTAACCTTGTCTTAGGTATCCAGCATTAGCATTAGACAGTAGGTAGGGGAAACAGAAACAGGTGCACAGTGGAAAAGGCTGCCTATTGCTTTTATGACTCAGTCTCAGGTAACCAGCAGTAGCATTAGACAGTAGACAGATTAGCAGAAATAGGAGCACAGTGTAAAAGTCTTGCTATAGCTTTTATAACTCAGTCTCAGGTAACCAGCATCATCTTTAGATAGTAGGCAGGTGAAGCAGAAACAGGTGCACAGTATAACATGCTGGCTGTGTATTCTATAACCCAGTCTCAGGTAACCAGCATCAGCATTAGACAGTAGGCAGGTGAAGCAGAAACAGGTGCACAGTGAAACAGGCTGTCTATGGCTTCTATAACTCAGTCTCGGGTAACCAGCATCAGCATTAGACAGTAGGCAGGTGAAGTAGAAACAGGTGCACAGTGAAACAGGCTGTCTATGGCTTCTATAACTCAGTCTCGGGTAACCAGCATCAGCATTAGACAGTAGGCAGGTGAAGCAGAAACAGGTGCACATTGAAACAGGCTGGTTATGGCTTTAACTCAGTCTCGGGTAACCAGCATCAGCATTAGACAGTATGCAGGTGAAGCAGAAACAGGTGCACAGTATAACATGCTGTCTATGGCTTCTATAACTCAGTCTCAGGTAACCAGCATCAGCATTAGACAGTAGGCAGGTGAAGCAGAAACAGGTGCACAGTATAACATGCTGTCTATGGCTTCTATAACTCAGTCTCAGGTAACCAGCATTAGCATTAGACAGTAGGCAGGTGAAGCAGAAACAGGTGCACATTGAAACAGGCTGTCTATGGCTTTAACTCAGTCTCAGGTAACTAGCGTTAGCATTAGACAGTAGGCAGGTGAAGCAAAAACAAGTGCACATTGTAACAGGCTGGCTATGGCTTTAACTCAGTCACAGGTAAATAGCATTTCTCCGGCTGGGTCCACAGGTTATCCACAGGATAACATTGGGATATTCCGGAGCGACAGCGGAAATGGCACCAAATAGTCATGAGCTTTCTGGTCTCCCAGGATGCATCGGGCTCATCCATATAATCCTGCCCACCGACTCGGTCAAATCAGTTTTTTGTTTGGTGCGGCAGGAGCCGGACCATGGTCACAGGGATGCCGTTAAGGCAGCCCTAAGCTTTTATTATTTTATTTTTATAGTCTTACTATGTTTTGAGTGATCTTTCTTAACAGCGTCTTAAACGCATGCTAGAAAGAGTCGCTCCAACAACTCTCCACCGGGTCGCAACAACGCTTACCTCCGGGTACTAGTGCTGTCTCGACAGGCGTCTGTGTCGGATGTTCTAGCAGGTCCAGCAGACATTACCAGGCTGTGGCCGGTGCATGGGGAGAAGGTAAGGCATCGGTTCCACTTACTAGGAGAATTCAGACACAGCCGCACTGTATTGGAGGATACTACAAACAGTGGCTGACGCGCCGCCACTCTTAAGTGCTCCAGCGCTATGCTTTAGGGATCATAGGTGCCAGGACTAGGTTGAGGCCGCGATCCCTGGAGTTTATGTCAGCAGGGGGAGTCAGACGCTCTCCTGGTCGCCCCTCCCCCCAGTTCATGACCAGTTTCCGTGCGTCTTCCATCCATGAACTGATGACTTCACTTTCGCCTCAGACGCTACCACGAGGGTACTCGGTCGCAGCTTAGGCCGCTGCGGTTGTGTACACTAGAGTTGCCGCCGAGACCAGGTCACAGACAGGAGCGTCTGCATACACTCATCGCTCACCGAGCACTGTGTCCGTTAATGAGCGTCTGTGTCTCTTATAAGTTACCGGAGCGACAGTGTACACTTGTAGCGTCTGAATCCACTCAGCGTTTTTCGAGCGTATTGATCGATCCTGGAAGTGGGGTGAGTCTCCCTGTATCCCACTGTACTGAGTAAGGGTTATACAGTACTAAGATTCTATCTACTTGTTAGTATGACTAGTTAATGCTGGTACACAATGCATATGAGGCCCGTACAGTACTGTTGTTTTCTGCATTACAAGTCTGAAAATGGTAATAGCTGTTTAAAAACAGAAATGCAGTAATTGTACTCCTACATACTGGAGAAGTATTTTGTGGTTGACTATATTCTCATATGACAATGTCTAATGATTAACATGTGACTGACTGCTAGTGTGATTGAGGACTTTTATATGTTTGTCGGTATTGTTTCTGAACCTCAATTCGGGTGCTCGGGTTGTGGTCAGATTGATATCACTTCTATACTTATATAAGTGATTTCAGTCACAGAGAGTGTAGTATATTGTATATACGGATTATTTACCATGTCTATGAGCGGCAAAAGTGATGAGGAGACTTTATCAGGGACTCCTACACCCTTAACATGTCTATCTTGTAAAGTAGGGGTGTTAGCCCAGTATCTAACTTATGACGGGTTATGTGCAAACTGTTGTGCATATCAGAAAAATAAAAGACAGGTTCAGCAACCAGTAGATCCACCATGGTGTGTGTTTGCACAGACTTTGTCTACAATAGCTGACAGATTAGCACCTGTGGTGCCACACCGGGGAGTAGGATACTCGATTAACCCTTACATGCAGCTCCCTTCTTGTGGGTTAATTCCAGCAGCTTTAACAAGTAAGCAGGCTGGTGAAGCTAGGGTAGATACATCTATGGTACAGACTACACAAGACTATACAACAGATGAGGATACTGTGTATTCAAATTCCCCATATGACGACCAGTCGGAGGGTTTCAGCTCAGAGGATATAGCTGAGCTTATTGATGCCATGAAGGCTGTTCTGTCTCTGGAAGAATCAGCCAAAGCAATAACAAAATCTAAAGCACCTGTGTTTAAATGTCCAAAAGCAGTTAGGATGGAGTTTCCAGGGTCAGAAGATCTGACGGAAATTATGGAGGAATCTTGGGCTACACCCAATAAAAAGTATAGAATTCCGAAAAAGTGGGATTCTTACTATCCTTTTCCGGCTGAGGACTGTTCTAAAAGAGAAGTTCCTCCTAAAGTAGATGCACGTGTCGTGCGACTTGTGCAAAAATCTATTTTACCATTACCCTCTACCTCATTGAATGATGTCACAGATAGAAGAGTAGATGGTTTTTGAAAAACATTTTTTCTTTGTCAGGGGCTGTTGTAAGGCCATCTATGGCTTCGGCCTGGATGGCAAAAGCAATGGTAGAATGGGCGGAGGAACTATAGAGTGGCCTCTCCTCACCTACCAGGGAGCAGGAGTCTCATCTAGGCCATATAAAACAAGCTGCGCAGTATTTGGATGAAGCAGCAATTGATATGGGTACGATTGCTTCTAAAGCATCAGCCTTAACGGTAGTCGCTCGTAGAGCAATTTGGCTACGTACCTGGAAAGCGGATGCAGAATCCAAGATACATACATATACGCTACGCTTTGTATCACTGCTTTCCATAAGAGGCACACAGCTGACAACCTCTTACAGAAACTTAGGAAGATCATCGCAGAATGGCTTACCCCAATTGGACTCTCCTGGGGATTTGTGACATCGGACAACGCCACCAATACTGTGCGGGCATTACATGTGGGCAAATTCCAGCACGTCCCATGTATTGCACATACATTGAATTTGGTGGTGCAGAATGGAGGAGCAGCAAAAGGCCATTCAAGCCTATACATCTGCCTACGAAATAGGCAAAGGAGGGGGAATGCATCTGACTCAAGTGCAGTGGAGAATGATTTCAACATTGTGCAAGGTTCTGCAACCCTTTGAACTTGCCACACGTGAAGTCAATTCAGACACTGCCAGGTCAGGTCATTCCTCTCATCAGGCTTTTGCAGAAGCAGCTGGAGAGATTGAAGGAGGAGCTAAAACGGAGCGATTCCGCTAGGCATGTGGGACTTGTGGATGGAGCCCTTAATTCGCTTAACCAGGATTCACGGGTGGTCAATCTGTTGAAATCAGAGCACTACATTTTGGCCACCGTGCTCGATCCTAGTTTTACAGCTTACGTTGTATCTCTCTTTCCGGCAGACACAGGTCTGCAGAGGTTCAAAGACTTGCTGGTGAGACACTTGTCAACTCAAGCGGAACGTGACCCATCAACAGCTCCTCCTTCACATTCTCCCGCAACTGGGGCTGTGTGGAAAAGGCTCAGAATTCCGAGCCCACCAGCTGGCGGTGATGCAAGAGCCTTCTAATAAATTTGATTCCCATTGATAATTTTTGTGTGATTTTGTTGTCAGCACATTCAACTATGTAAAGAACAAAGTATTTAATAAGAATATTTAATTCATTCAGATCTAGGATGTATTATTTTAGTGTTCCCTTTATTTTTTTGAGCAGTATATATATATATATATATATATATATATATATACTGGCGATGGCGCAGCACTCAGGGTTTGGGAGAAAAATCAAAACAAGCGACAACCAAGTCTGCAACATCGTTTCAAACTTATTGAATTTTCATCAGGTTACAATCAAACAAGTAAAGCATCCTACCTTATATCCTCCACCAGCACCATGTGAGCAATCATCTGCGCTGGCGTTCTCCCGGTGGTGTCATGGACCGATGACGTCAGCACACACGTGATCCGACCAATCCAACACGGGAGTCCCCGGCAGTGGTACTGCTTGATGACATCATCATGCACCTGCGTGATGCACGCCCCCCTTCACCAAAGCAACCGGAATAGTGACTGAGCACACTGTTTGGATAAGAATAGAAAACCAATAGGCAAAATTACACTTTTCTCTGACGTCCTAGTGGATGCTGGGAACTCCGTAAGGACCATGGGGAATAGCGGGCTCCGAAGGAGGCTGGGCACTCTAGAAAGATCTTAGACTACCTGGTGTGCACTGGCTCCTCCCACTATGACCCTCCTCCAAGCCTCAGTTAGATTTCGTGCCCGGCTGAGGTTGGATGCACACTAGGGGCTCTCCTGAGCTCTTAGAAAGTAATAGTCTTAGATTTTTTTTATTTTCAGTGAGACCTGCTGGCAACAGGCTCACTGCAGCGAGGGACTAAGGGGAGAAGAAGCGAACTCGCCTGCTTGCAGCCGGATTGGGCTTCTTAGGCTACTGGACACCATTAGCTCCAGAGGGATCGACCGCAGGCCCTGCCTTGATGTTCGGTCCCGGAGCCGCGCCGCCGTCCCCCTTACAGAGCCAGAAGCAAGAAGATGGTCCGGAAAATCGGCGGCATGAAGACTCTGTCTTCACCAAGGTAGCGCACAGCACTGCAGCTGTGCGCCATTGCTCCTCTCACACACTTCACACTCCGGTCACTGAGGGTGCAGGGCGCTGGGGGGGGCGCACTGAGGCAGCAATAAAAACACATTGGCTGGCTAAAATACCTCAATATATAGCCCCAGGGGCTATATATGAGGTAAATACCCCTGCCAGAATTCCATAAAAAGCGGGAGAATAGGCCGCGAAAAAGGGGCGGAGCCTATCTCCTCAGCACACTGGCGCCATTTTTCCCTCACAGCTCCGCTGGAAGGAAGCTCCCTGGCTCTTCCCTGCAATCTACAGTACCAGTAAGAGGGAAAAGAGAGGGGGGGCATTAAATTTGGCAGTATATACATTATTGAAAAGCAGCTATTAGGGACATAACTCAGTTAGTCCCTGTATATATATAGCGCTCTGGTGTGTGCTGGCATACTCTTACTCTGTCCCCCCAAAGGGCTTTTTGTGGGTCCTGTCCTCTGTTTGAGCATTCCCTGTGTGTGTGGAGTGTGTCGGTACGGCTGTGTCGACATGTTTGAGGAGGATAATGATGTGGAGGGGGAGCAGATGCCTTTAGCAGGGATGTCACCCCCTGGGGGGCAGACACCTGAGTGGATGAGTTTATGGCAGGAAATGAGTGCACGTATAGACTCCTTACATAAAAAATTTGACGACATGCCGACTGTGGGACAGCCGAGTCTTCAGCTCGTGCCTGTCCAGGTGTCTCAAAAGTCATCAGGGGCTCTGAAACGCCCGCTATCTCAGATGGCACAAGTAGATGTCGACACGGAGACTGACACCAGTGTCGACGACGATGAGTCAAATTTAACGCCCGTTAAGGCCATTCACTGCATGATTGAGGCAATGAAAGAGGTGTTAAATATTTCTGATTTACATCCAGGTACCACAAAAAAGGGTATTATGTTTGGGGAGAAAAAACTACCTGTAGTTTTTCCCCCGTCAGATGAATTAAATGAAGTGTGTGAAGAAGCGTGGGCTTCCCCTGATAAGAAATTGGTAATTCCTAAGAAGATACTAATGGCGTTCCCTTTCCCGCCAGAGGATAGGTTACGTTGGGAAACACCCCCTAGGGTGGATAAAGCGCTCACACGTTTGTCTAAAAAGGTGGCACTACCGTCTCCGGATACAGCCGCCCTTAAGGAACCTGCTGATAGAAAGCAGGAGGCGATCCTGAAGTCTGTATATACACACTCAGGCATTATACTTAGACCAGCTATTGCGTCAGCATGGATGTGCAGTGCTGCCGCTGCGTGGTCAGATAAACTGTCAGAAAATATTGACACATTAGACAGAGACACGATTCTGCTAACAATTGACCATATCAAAGACTCAGTCTTATACATGAGAGATGCACAGAGGGAAATCTGCCGGCTGGCATCTAAAGTAAGTGCATTATCCATCTCTGCTAGGAGATGCTTATGGACTCGCCAGTGGACTGGAGATGCAGATTCCAAAAGGCACATGGAAGTTTTGCCTTATAAAGGGGAGGAATTATTTGGGGATGGTCTCTCCGACCTAGTTTCCACAGCAACGTCTGGGAAGTCAGCATTTTTACCCCATGTCCCCTCACAGCCTAAGAAGGCGCCATTTTATCAGGTTCAGTCCTTTCGGACCCAGAAAAACAAGCGGGGAAAAGGAGGGTCTTTTCTGTCTAGAGGCAGAGGTAGGGGAAAAAGGCTGCAGCAAACAGCAGGTTCCCAGGATCAAAAGTCCTCCCCCGCTTCCTCTTCCAAGTCCGCCGCATGACGGTGGGGCTCCACAGGCGGAGCCAGGTACGGTGGGGGCCCGCCTCATGAATTTCAGCGATCAGTGGCCTCGCTCACAGGTGGATCCCTGGATCCTTCAAATAGTATTTCAGGGATACAAGCTGGAATTCGAGGCGGCTCCACCCCACCGGTTCCTAAAATCCGCCTTGCCGATTGCTCCCTCAGACAGGGAGGCGGTGCTAGTAGCGATTCACAAGCTGTATTCCCAGCAGGTGATAATCAGGGTACCCCTACTTCAACAAGGCCGGGGTTACTATTCCACACTATTTGTGGTGCCGAAACCGGACGGTTCGGTGAGACCCATTTTAAATTTGAAATCCTTGAACACATACATAAAAAAATTCAAGTTCAAGATGGAATCGCTCAGGGCGGTTATTGCAAGCCTGGACGAGGGGGATTACATGGTATCCCTTGACATCAAGGATGCTTACCTGCATGTCCCCATTTACCATCCTCACCAGGAGTACCTCAGATTTGTGGTACAGGATTGCCATTACCAATTCCAGACGCTGCCGTTTGGACTCTCCACGGCACCGAGGGTATTTACCAAGGTTATGGCGGAAATGATGATACTCCTTCGAAAAAAGGGAGTTTTAATTATCCCATACTTGGACGATCTCCTAATAAAGGCACGATCCAAGGAACAGTTGTTAGTGGGAGTAGCACTATCTCAGGAAGTGCTGCGCCAGCACGGCTGGATTCTGAATATCCCAAAGTCACAGCTGGTCCCCACGACACGTCTAATGTTCCTGGGAATGATTCTGGACACAGTCCAGAAAAAAGTGTTTCTCCCGGAGGAGAAAGCCAGGGAGTTGTCTTCTCTAGTCAGAGACCTCCTAAAACCAAAACAGGTATCGGTGCATCACTGCACGCGGGTCCTGGGAAAGATGGTAGCTTCTTACGAAGCAATTCCATTCGGCAGGTTCCATGCCAGAATCTTTCAGTGGGACCTGTTGGACAAGTGGTCCGGATCGCATCTTCAGATGCATCGCTTGATAACCCTGTCCCCAAGAACCAGGGTGTCTCTTCTGTGGTGGCTGCAGAGTGCTCATCTTCTGGAGGGCCGCAGATTCGGCATACAGGACTGGGTCCTGGTGACCACGGATGCCAGCCTACGAGGCTGGGGGGCAGTCACAAAGGGAAGAAACTTCCAAGGACTATGGTCAAGTCAGGAGACTGCCCTTCACATAAATATTCTGGAACTAAGGGCCATTTACAATGCCCTAAGTCAAGCAAAATCCCTGCTCCTACACCAGCCGGTGCTGATCCAGTCAGACAACATCACGGCAGTCGCCCATGTGAATCGACAGGGCGGCACAAGAAGCAGGATGGCCATGGCAGAAGCCACAAGAATTCTCCGATGGGCGGAGAATCATGTACTAGCACTGTCAGCAGTGTTCATCCCGGGAGTGGACAACTGGGAAGCAGACTTTCTCAGCAGGCACGACCTCCACCCGGGAGAGTGGGGACTTCATCCAGAAGTCTTCCAAATGATTGTAAATCAATGGGGTCGTCCACAGGTGGACATGATGGCGTCCCGCCTAAACAAAAAACTAGAGAGGTATTGCGCCAGGTCAAGAGACCGTCAGGCGATAGCTGTGGACGCTCTAGTGACACCGTGGGTGTACCTGTCAGTTTATGTGTTCCCTCCTCTACCTCTCATACCAAAGGTATTGAGAATAATAAGAAAGCGAGGAGTAAACACAATTCTCGTGGTTCCGGATTGGCCAAGAAGAGCGTGGTACCCCGAACTTCAAGAGATGATCTCAGAGGACCCGTGGTCTCTGCCGCTCAGACAAGACCTGCTACAGCAGGGGCCCTGTCTGTTCCAAGACTTACCGCGGCTGCGTTTGACGGCATGGCGGTTGAACGCCGGATCCTGAAGGAAAAGGGCATTCCGGAGGAAGTCATTCCTACGCTTATTAAAGCCAGGAAAGAGGTCACAGCAACTCATTATCACAGCATATGGCGGAAGTATGTTGCATGGTGTGAGGCCGAAAAGGCCCCAACGGAGGAATTTCAACTAGGTCGATTTCTGCATTTCCTGCAAGCAGGAGTAAATATGGGCCTAAAACTGGGCTCCATTAAGGTACAGATCTCGGCTCTGTCGATTTTCTTTCAAAAAGAACTAGCTTCAGTACCTGAAATTCAGACATTTGTTAAAGGAGTGCTGCATATTCAGCCCCCGTTTGTGCCCCCTGTGGCACCTTGGGATCTCAACGTGGTGTTGAGTTTCTTAAAATCACATTGGTTTGAACCACTAAAAACCGTGGATCTGAAATATCTCACGTGGAAGGTGGTTATGTTATTGGCCTTGGCTTCTGCCAGGCGAGTATCAGAATTGGCGGCTTTGTCTTGTAAAAGCCCTTATCTGATTTTCCATATGGATAGGGCAGAATTGAGGACTCGTCCCCAGTTTCTCCCAAAGGTGGTGTCAGCGTTTCACCTGAACCAGCCTATTGTGGTGCCTGCGGCTACTAGGGACTTGGAGGACTCCAAGTTGCTAGACGTTGTCAGGGCACTGAAAATATATGTTTCCAGAACGGCTGGAGTCAGAAAATCTGACTCGCTGTTTATCCTATATGCACCCAACAAGCTGGGTGCTCCTGCTTCTAAGCAGACTATTGCTCGTTGGATTTGTAATACAATTCAGCTTGCACATTCTGTGGCAGGCCTGCCACAGCCAAAATCTGTCAATGCCCATTCCACAAGGAAGGTGGGCTCATCTTGGGCGGCTGCCCGAGGGGTCTCGGCTTTACAACTTTGCCGAGCTGCTACTTGGTCAGGGGCAAACACATTTGCAAAATTCTATAAATTTGATACCCTGGCTGAGGAGGACCTGGAGTTCTCTCATTCGGTGTTGCAGAGTCATCCGCACTCTCCCGCCCGTTTGGGAGCTTTGGTATAATCCCCATGGTCCTTACGGAGTTCCCAGCATCCACTAGGACGTCAGAGAAAATAAGAATTTACTCACCGGTAATTCTATTTCTCGTAGTCCGTAGTGGATGCTGGGCGCCCATCCCAAGTGCGGTTTATCTGCAATACTTGTACATAGTTATTGTTAACTAAATCGGGTTATTGTTGAGCCATCTGTTGAGAGGCTCTGTTGTTTCATACTGTTAACTGGGTTTCATATCACGAGTTGTACGGTGTGATTGGTGTGGCTGGTATGAGTCTTACCCGGGATTCAAAATCCTTCCTTATTGTGTACGCTCGTCCGGGCACAGTACCTAACTGAGGCTTGGAGGAGGGTCATAGTGGGAGAAGCCAGTGCACACCAGGTAGTCTAAGATCTTTCTAGAGTGCCCAGCCTCCTTCGGAGCCTGCTATTCCCCATGGTCCTTACGGAGTTCCCAGCATCCACTACGGACTACGAGAAATAGAATTACCGGTGAGTAAATTCTTATTATAGATATGAATCTTATAATGTTTAGTATACATAAGTAAAATTGATGACCATGATTAAGCCATGGACAAAATACTGAGAATAATATATATTATCTATAGATAAATAATTATTATTAAGTAAATAAGAACTGATATTTTACATCAATAAATACTAATGACCCATGGTGCACCAATGTCATCAAATACGAACAGTTCCTTATATATAAATGATTATAGCATTGCTCCCAATGTTAATTTATCATTAAGACCTTTGGGTGCCATAACACCCAAACGAATAATCCACTCGGTTTCCTTTTTAATCAATAATGCCCCTCTGTCTCCACCTCCCTTAGACGCTGGGACATGGTCTATCATACAATATCTAAGACCAGCTAGCGCATGGCGGGCTTCTAAAAAGTGTCTCGCGGCGGGTTGGTCGCTGGTCCCACTTTCTAGAGCTAGTTTAATACTTGAGCGATATACCACCATACGCTCCTTGAATTTTCGCTGTGTCTTTCCGATATACGAAAGTCCACAGGGACAAATGATTTGGTACACAACGTAACTACTGTTACAGGTAAGATGGTCTCTGATAATATATTTCTTTCCACTGTTCGGATGTAAGAAGGTATCACCCAGAATAAGGTATTTACATGTTGTGCAGCCTCTAATTATCTTTGAAAAGATGCCAGCGGTTTCTGGACGTATTATTGAAATATAATTTTTTACTAATATATATTTCAAGTTCTTTGGTCAGGTATAACATGGCATCAGTTCTTTATCATTAAATGGAAGTTCCTTATCGGATTTAACAATTTTACAAAGTTTTTTGGAAATCCAAATGATATCTCCTGAGCACGTATTATACCTATTGACCCAAAGCAATTTATTGGAGTTCTCGCCTTTATCTGTTTTTTTCAATAGCTTCTGTCTATTTTTAAGACTTTTTCTTTTGTTTGAAGCAGTTGATCTCAGTCATACCCACGGGCTTGAAATTTTTCTATAAGCAAATCCAATTGGAGAACTGCAGCAGCCTGACTGCTATTAATTCTCCAAATTCTTAACATTTGGGAATTTTTTAGTTACGGAGGGTTTTCACTCATACATTAAGATGGCTGAATCATGTCTGGATGAGATCACATTTAATCCATTATTATTCCCAATGGAGGATATGTTTAGCTATTCTGAGATAGAGGCGGAAATAATCTTGCTGAATGAACAAATGTCAGACCAGATTGAAAACCTGCCGCTTGAAATTGTGTTTCGCGACCTGGTGAGACTGAGAAGGAAGGAAGTGGATTACCACCTCCATTGGTTTTCTCTTAGTGACTATTTTAGGAGCAAGAGAATCCCTAGAGGGCTAAGGGTGTGTAACTGCCCCATGATAGGTCGCAATGATCCAGCTTTCTGCAAGCGATGGATCGCCATTTTGAACAAATGTTCATTTGATTTAATATTACTAATTATTGAACAAACTAAGAAGGAAGTGGCGATCCTGAAAGATAAAATAACAACTTTTGAAAACTTACATACGTGTAACTTGCAGGCTGATACAGAAACAGATTGGGTGAATAAAATCCCGACTCAATTTGCAAGGTATAAGCGTGATCTCATTAAATTTAAAAGGGAGAAATTACAAAAGGTGGAGGCAGATTACGAAAATCACCAAGTATATCAATGGTTAACAGGTGGTCATCAAACTCAACGAAGGAGAAGACCCTTTTTCAGACGTGGCAATTATCCCAAAACGACACTAGACACTGAATCATCATAGGAGACACCAGTTGATAGCAGTGGCTCAGAGACGGGAGGTGCTCGTCGAAAGACCATCAGTAAAAACAAAAATAAAAATCAAGTGGCAACCGATGTCCCTTTAGGACGTTTAACCAGGATGCAGGCACGAGGCAGTGCAGAAGATTTAACCGGAGGGGTGGACAGAACAAAAGATCAGCTGGTCGCAAAGAAATCACCCACCAGCAAGAGCAAGTAATTTATCATTTTTCGTCTCATGAGTTGACCGACAGTGAAAAAAGTCTCTTGTCAAAAGTTTTGTCCTTTGTACCTTCAATAGGACTTGACAAGGTACAGTGGCAAATGGTAAAAAACATTGTTTGGTACGACAATTAAAACTCAAAGAATTTTTTATGAAGAATCCATCATCATCGAATAAGAAGGGGATTAAATATATACCTCCAAAATTACAGGCTTTGAAAAAACCGTCTACATTCGAACCGATATCTAATAGTGCTACCATCAAAACATTTTCAAGAATGTTAGATGAGGAGGTTGGGGAATGTATAAAGCAAAGTAAAACGCATCCGAATTTGAGTCAATCCGAAAGGAACGCATTAAGAAATCTCTCTCAAAATACGAATTTAATAATACGAGCCGCGGACAAGGGAGGAGGTGTGGTGTTACAGGATTGAGAAGATTATAAGAGAGAAATCTTGCTGCAATTAGGAGACAGTAGTGTCTATAGATTGTTAGCTGGTGATCCGACTGCACAATTTAAATTGGAATTTAAAGAGTTCCTGTTGGAAGCCCTTGAGGTGGATCTCATTAATGAAGACATTTTTACTTTACTATTTCCGAACTTCCCTAAAACCCCACTCTTGTATACCTTACCAAAGGTTCACAAGGGGTTAACATCTCCCCCGGGTTGACCAATTGTGTCCGCCAGAGATTCCTAGTTACAGCCTACAGCTATTTATTTAGACTCCATTCTTCAACCCATTGTACAAAGCCAGAGTAATTTTCTGTTGGATACCACCATGTTACTTAACAAATTGGAAACAGTAAAACAGATTCCTTGTGATGCATGGTTGGTGTCCATGGATGTTGTTAGTCTATATACCATCATTCCGCACAATGATGGGATATTAGCGGTGAGAGTGTATTTAGAATCACATAGTGATCTTTCCATTGAACAGAGGATTGTGGTCTGTAAATTGTTAAGGTTGATTTTGAATATGAATTATTTTCTCTTTGACAATAAATATTGCCTACAGGTTAGCGGGTGCGCGATGGGGTCATCTATGGCACCGGCACTCACTAACCTGTACATGTTTAAAACTGAGAAACAAATCTTCTTTGATAATTTGAACATAGCTGATAAAATAATTTTCTATACACGGTTCATCGATGACCTGTTAATGATATGGACGGGTAGTAAAGATGAACTGATGAATTATATTGAAACACACAATTCCTCTGAAGCGGTGGTGAAATTTACTATTACTATGAGTCAAACGTCATTATCTTTTCTGAATGTGTTGATTACATTGAATAATGGAGAACTGGGCACCACTGTATATTCAAAACCTACTGACAGGAAAACTTGACTCCATTATAATAGCTGTCACCTTGTTAGTTTGAAGTTGCGTTTGCCTTATTCCCAAATGTTAAGAATTTGGAGAATTAATAGCAGTCAGGCTGCTGCAGTTCTCCAATTGGATTTGCTTATAGAAAAATTTCAAGCCCGCGGGGTATGACCGAGACCAACTGCTTCGAACAAAAGAAAAAGTCTTAAAAAAAAAGACAGAAGCTATTGACAAAAACAGATAAAGGCGAGAACTCAAAGAAATTGCCTTGGGTCAATAGGTATAACACCTGCTCAGGAGATATCAATCGGATTTCCAAAAAACTTTGGAAAATTGTTAATTCCGATAAGGAACTTCCATTTAATGATAAAGAACTGATGCTGTGTTATACCCGACCAAAGAACTTGAAAGATATATTAGTAAGAAATGATATTTCAATAATACGTCCAGAGACCGCTGGCATCTTTTCAAAGATAATTAGAGGCTGCACAACATGTAAATACCTTATTCCGGGTGATACCTTCTTACATCCGAACAGTGGAAAGAAATATATTATCAGAGACCATCTTACCTGTAACAGTAGTTACGTTGTGTACCAAATCATTTGTCCCTGTGGACTTTCGGATATCGGAAAGACAAAGCGAAAATTCAAGGAGCGTATGGCGGTACATTGCTCAAGTATTAAACTAGCTTTAGAAAGTGGGACCAGCGACCAACCCATCGCAAGACACTTTTTAGAAGCCCGCCATACGCTATCTGGTCTTAGATATCATATGATAGACCATGTCCCAGCGTCTAAGAGAGGTGGAGACAGAGGGGCATTATTGATTAAAAAGGAAACTGAGTGGATTATTCGTTTGGGTGTTATGGCACCCAAAGGTCTTAATTATAAATTAACATTGGGAGCAATGCTATAATCATTTATATATAAGGAACTGTTCGTATTTGATGACATTGGTGCACCATGGGTCATTAGTATTTATTGATGTAAAATATCAGTTCTTATTTACTTAATAATAATTATTTATCTATAGATAATATATATTATTCTCAGTATTTTGACCATGGCTTAATCATGGTCATCAATTTTACTTATGTATACTAAACATTATAAGATTCATATCTATAAGTGTAATTTTGCCTATTGGTTTTCTATTCTTATCCAAACAGTGTGCTCAGTCACTATTCCGGTTGCTATGGTGAAGGGGGGCGTGCATCACGCAGGTGCATGATGACGTCATCAAGCAATACCACTGCCGGGGACTCCAGTGTTGGATTGGTCGGATCGCGTGTGTGCTGATGTCATCGATCCGCGACACCACCGGGAGGACGCCCGTGCAGATGATTGCTCACATGGTGCTGGTGGGGGATATAAGGTAGGATGTTTTACTTGTTTGATTGTAAACTGATGAAAATTCAATAAGTTTGAAACGTTGTTGCAGACTTGGTTGTCGCTTGTTTTGATTTTTCTCCCAAGCCCTGAGTGCCGCGCCATCGCCAGCCTGCATCCTTCTTTTTGCGAGGACACCGGGTGAAGGTAATACATATCCATAGGAGTGCCGGACATGCTGCTACTATATATATATATATATATAGAGAGAGAGAGAGAGAGAGGGAGGAATTGGCACCCTCGGGGTGTGTTGACCCCAAAAATTTGAGAAAACCCTTTTATGGTTTCACAACTACATGTCAACAAGTTTAAAACATAATGGTCGAACTGTTCCTTCATAAAAATGTATTAAAACAATACGTTAGCAAAATTAATGTCCATAACATATCAATAACAGTATAATAATGATCTCCCGCATTGATCAATTCGATGAAGACAGAGAAAAGTATAGGTAGATCTCTGATCTTCTTCTTCCTTATCAATGATTTCAGGAATTATGTCATATACAACAGATTGATAAACCAACGCGTTTCGTCTTGTACCAAGACTTCATCAGGGGTGTATATAAAATTGTAGGACAGCTAATCAATACATAAAAATGTATACAATCGTTATTGTAAAATTACATACAGAACAAGACCACATTAAGAAAATATAGAAGATGTGCAAGACATGGAACAATTGAATAACAATTGATATTCACCTGAATGATATCACTAAGCTAATTGAGCATCTACCAATATATATGTCTGTTGTGAGAGGCAGAGAGGTTCCTGCATTAGGAGGAGGTGCAGGCCCTGACATGCCACATGGAGCATTATGGGGTTGCTCCAAGGTAGGTAGCTCTTAGCTTAGACATATTGTAGTAAGGAGCCATTATCATGTGGCTCCTTGCTGGTTAATATTAGACCCAGATTGGGGTAATGGAGGTGTGAGGTGTGGCTGAGCTGGATGGCTTTAGTGTGGCATACCTTTACATTCTATTAACACTTTTCACTTATTAATTTTTTAACACTGTTTCTCTATTTTAATTACATTTCATGTTTGTATCACCCTCTCTATAGCTTCGGCTTCCTAAACACTAATTTATTAACACTATAGATTTTTCACTGGTATGCTACGCTGGGCTTTCTGGCTTATGCTGGTGTTTTGGGGTGCCACACCCTGCACCTAGATATAGCGCTAGGGACCCCAAATATACAGAGATGCCTTAATGCAGTTTTGGGGCTTAACCACACATTTGCGCAAATATGTGTAACGAAGATCTCTGAATTCTATTATTATTTGGGATTTACATCTAGTTACTGTTATCGTTCAGGGTGCTGGGGGAAACCTATTGCCTTTTTTTCTTGCTCAGAAATACCCCTCCCTTTCGAGCACCTGAATGATATCACTAAGCTAATTGAGCATCTGCCAATATATAAATATAAGAACGTGTCTAAAAAACAGAGAATAGCTATAAAATAATCAGAGTTGGAGATTAAGGATTTGTCCCCTAAGGAACATACACCAATGGATAATGGAAATTCCTTGGAAGTTAGGACTGAGGAATGTCAAAGAAAAACTAAAATATACAATCTCAGTAAGTATGCACTAACTGTCGACGAGACAGAACTCCTAGAGAGAGGGCTCAAATTTGCACCTTCTAGTCAGGCAAATGAGTTTGAGGTTTTCATAGATTTAGAAAAATTTGTGAGAAAATTATGTTTAAAAAAATTAATTGCCGAAAAGATAGACAGAATCACTGATGAGATACCCAGGGAGATCAACCTGTTTAGGAGAACATCTACATTTTTCCCGAAGCATAAGAAAGGATGCTTCATCGAAACATTTGAACGTATGGTAAAAAAGGATTTAGAATGTATGGATTTTAAGATACCAAAGAAACAGAATTTAACAAGAGCACAGAGAAAAGCTATTATATCATTGAAAAATAATAATCAAATCATCAACAAACCGGCCGATAAAGGCGGCGGGGTAGTAATATTGGAAAGATGACTACCATGCAGAAATCGTAAGTCAGTTGACAGAAAGAGACATCTATATAAACTTAAAGGAGATCCTACCAATGGTATTCAGAAGAAATTGGATGTTTTCCTTAATCTGTACACCACTTTGGGTGTAATAAATGAAGAAACTTCAGAATACATCAGGATAGAGAACCCTTCTATACCTGTGATGTATGTACGTCTTAAAGTGCATAAGAGTTTAAGTAAGCCACCCGGCCGTCCCATCGTTGCCGGAGTAATCTCTGTGACATCGAATAGGTCTTGTTTTCTGGATCATCATATACTACCGATGGTCCATAAAACACGATCCTATATAAGGGACACTATTTCTGTGGTAAAAAAACTTGCAGGCGTTGAATGGAAAACTGACTATTATTTAGTCACAGCAGATGTTAGGGTCTTGTATACAATTATTCAACATCAACAGGGCCTTGTAGCATTAGAAAAGCATATTAGAAAGGAAGGTACAAATGAAAAGTCAAAAGACTTCATTATAGAAGGTACCTCCTTTATAGTGCATAACAACTTGTTCTGGTATGAAGAAGATTTCTATTTGCAGGTAGTGGGATCTGCGATGGGCACTAAGCTGGCACCGGGGTATGCAAATTTATTCATGTCCCATTGGGAAGACTTAACCATCTGGAATGAACACCAGTGGAGTGCCAGCCTAGTGCTCTGGATCCGCTACATAGATGATGTGCTTTTTGTTTGGGGAGGTGATCAGTATCTCTGGACTTCTGTGAATACCGTAATGATAATCATTTTAACATAGTTCCTGTTGTTCCAAATTAGTAATACACAAGTAAACTTTCTTGATTTAGGGGCCTATTTATCACCATCCGCATCCAGGATGCAGATGACAGGTGATAAAATCGCCCCAACTTGCACTGCGATAATTGATTATATTGCAGCGTGCAGGGACAGAGCAATTGATCAATTATCGCGTGCAGGGACAGAGCTTGCGGTCAAGTTCTGTCCCTGCGATGATACTCCGCAGCATCATTGGGGTATTTTTCGTAAAAAATACCCCGATGTCCTGCTGCGCATGCACTGCCCCCGCCGACATCGCTGCTACCGCCGCCGCCCGGTCGACCCCCCCCCTCGTGACTACCCCCGCCCTTCTCAGACCCCCCCCAGAAGATCAATATACTCACCAGTCCAGGGAGCCAGTCCGCACTGCTTCTGCTGGGTTGCTGGGCACTGGATCCTATGCACTGCGATGACCTCCGGTGCTGTAAAGTGCGCTGCCGCTTTGCAGCGTCACTTTACTGCACCGGGGTCACATTGCAGCACATGGGGAACCAGCACCCGGCAGCGCTCACCGGAGCAGCGGACACCGGCTCCCTGGACAGGTGAATATGGTTTTGGTTTTTTACACTGTGATCAGCTTGTGTGTCCATCGGATGATCACTCTGCCGGGTCCCCGCTCAGCTCTCTCTGCCAGGGGCAAATGCCACATTATCGCAGTGCTGCCCTGTGATCTCGCCAGCCTGAGCTGTTATTATCACATGGCAGCACTGCCGGATTTTTTCACATTCTTTTTTTAGTAAATTTGGCCACATCACATTTCCCATTATAAGTATGGGGGGAATGTGATGTGAGTTACTAAAAAAAAGGTGAATTAAAGGTTTGGAGCAGTTTTTCATGAAAACTGCTCCAAATGCCCTTTAATACATTCAGGTGATACTAAAATAATGTGAAAAGGGGGTGAAAACAGAAAACCCTCTATTTCACATTATTTTAGTAAAAATAATGTTAATAAATAGACCCCTTAATCATCTATCCGGAAGGTGATAAACTTGTTACCTTAAACTATTCTAAGCCAACTGACTGTAATGCCTTTATTGGGATGGAAAGTAATCATCATACCAATTGGATCGCTAGTAGTGATGTGCACCGGACATTTTTCGGGTTTTGTGTTTTGGATTCGGTTCCGCGGCCGTGTTTTGGATTCAGACGTGTTTTGGCAAAACCTCACCGAAAATTTTTTGTCGGATTCGGGTGTGTTTTGGATTCGGGTGTTTTTTTAAAAAAAACCTAAAAAACAGCTTAAATCATAGAATTTGGGGGTCATTTTGATCCCATAGTATTATTAACCTCAATAACCATAATTTCCACTCATTTCCAGTCTATTCTGAACACCTCACACCTCACAATATTATGTTTAGTCCTAAAATTTGCACAGAGGTCGCTGGATGGCTAAGCTAAGCGACACAAGTGGCCGACACAAACACCTGGCCCATCTAGGAGTGGCACTGCAGTATCAGGCTGGATGGCACTTCAAAAAAATAGTCCCCAAACAGCACATGATGCAAAGAAAAAAAGAGGCGCAATGAGGTAGCTGTGTGACTAAGCTCAGCGACCCAAGTGGCCGACACAAACACCTGGCCCATCTAGGAGTGACACTGCAGTGTCAGGCAGGATGGCCCTTCAAAAAAATACTCCCCAAACAGCACATGATGCAAAGAAAAATTAAAGAAAAAAGAGGTGCAAGATGGAATTGTCCTTGGGCCCTCCCACCCACCCTTATGTTGTATAAACAGGACATGCACACTTTAACGAACCCATCATTTCAGCGACAGGGTCTGCTACACGACTGTGACTGAAATGACTGGTTGGTTTGGGCCACCACCAAAAAAGAAGCAATCAATCTCTACTTGCACAAACTGGCTCTACAGAGGCAAGATGTCCACCTCATCATCATCCTCCGATTCCTCACCCCTTCCACTGTGTACATCCCCCTCCTCACAGATTATTAATTCGTCCCCACTGGAATCCACCATCTCAGGTCCCTGTGTACTTTGTGGAGGCAATTGCTGCTGGTGAATGTCTCATCGGAGGAATTGATTATAATTCATTTTGATGAACATCATCTTCTCCACATTTTCTGGACGTAACCTCGTACGCCGATTGCTGACAAGGTGAGCGGCTGCACTAAACACTTTTTCGGAGTACACACTGGAGGGAGGGCAACTTAGGTAGAATAAAGCCAGTTTGTGCAAGGGCCTCCAAATTGCCTCTTTTTCCTGCCAGTATACGTACGGAGTGTCTGACGTGCCTACTTGGATGCGGTCGCTCATATAATCCTCCACCATTCTTTCAATGGTGAGAGAATCATATGAAGTGACAGTAGATGACATGTCAGTAATCGTTGGCAGGTCCTTCAGTCCGGACCAGATGTCAGCACTCGCTCCAGACTGCCCTGCATCACCGCCTGCGGGTGGGCTCGGAATTCTTAGCCTTTTCCTCTAACCCCCAGTTGCAGGAGAATGTGAAGGAGGAGATGTTGACGGGTCACGTTCCGCTTGACTTGACAATTTTCTCACCAGCAGGTCTTTGAACCTCTGCAGACTTGTGTCTGCCGGAAAGAGAGATACAACGTAGGTTTTAAATCTAGGATCGAGCACGGTGGCCAAAATGTAGTGCTCTGATTTCAACAGATTGACCACCCGTGAATCCTGGTTAAGCGAATTAAGGGCTCCATCCACAAGTCCCACATGCCTAGCAGAATCGCTCTGTTTTAGCTCCTCCTTCAATGTCTCCAGCTTCTTCTGCAAAAGCCTGATGAGGGGAATGACCTGACTCAGGCTGGCAGTGTCTGAACTGACTTCACGTGTGGCAAGTTCAAAGGGTTGCAGAACCTTGCACAACGTTGAAATCATTCTCCACTGCGCTTGAGTCAGGTGCATTCCCCCTCCTTTGCCTATATCGTGGGCAGATGTATAGGCTTGAATGGCCTTTTGCTGCTCCTCCATCCTCTGAAGCATATAGAGGGTTGAATTCCACCTCGTTACCACCTCTTGCTTCAGATGATGGCAGGGCAGGTTCAGGACTGTTTGGTGTTGCTCCAATCTTCTGTACGTGGTGGCTGAATGCCGAAAGTGGCCCGCAATTCTTCTGGCCACCGACAGCATCTCTTGCACGCCCCTGTCGTTTTTTAAATAATTCTGCACCACCAAATTCAATGTATGTGCAAAACATGGGACGTGCTGGAATTTGCCCAGATGTAATGCACGTACAATATTGCTGGCGTTGTCCGATGTCACAAATCCCCAGGAGAGTCCAATTGGGGTAAGCCATTCTGCGATGATCTTCCTCAGTTTCCGTAAGAGGTTGTCAGCTGTGTGCCTCTTCTGGAAAGCGGTGATACAAAGCGTAGCCTGCCTAGGAACGAGTTGGCGTTAGCGAGATGCTGCTACTGGTGCCGCCGCTGCTGTTCTTGCTGCGGGAGGCAATACATCTACCCAGTGGGCTGTCACAGTCATATAGTCCTGAGTCTGCCCTGCTCCACTTGCCCACACGTCCGTGGTTAAGTGGACATTGGGTACAACTGCATTTTTTAGGACACTGGTGACTATTTTTCTGAGGTCTGTGTACATTTTCGGTATCGCCTGCCTAGAGAAATGGAACCAAGATGGTATTTGGTACCGGGGACATAGTACCTCAATCAAGTCTCTAGTTTCCTCTGAATTAACGGTGGATACCGGAACCACGTTTCTCACCGCCCAGGCTCCCAAGGCCTGAGTTATCTGCTTTGCAGCAGGATAACTGCTGTGATATTTCATCTTCCTCGCAAAGGACTGTTGGACAGTCAATTGCTTACTGGAAGTAGTACAAGTGGTCTTCCGACTTCCCCTCTGGGATGACGATCGACTCCCAGCAGCTAAAACAGCAGCGCCAGCAGCAGTAGGCGTTACACTCAAGGATGCATCGGAGGAATCCCAGGCAGGAGAGGACTCGTCAGACTTGCCAGTGACATGGCCTGCAGGACTATTGGCTTTCCTGGGTAAGGAGGAAATTGACACTGAGGGAGTTGGTGGTGTGGTTTGCAGGAGCTTGGTTACAAGAGGAAGGGATTTAGTTGTCAGTGGACTGCTTCCGCTGTCACCCAAAGTTTTTGAACTTGTCACTGACTTCTGATGAATGCGCTCCAGGTGACGTATAAGAGAGGATATTCCTAGGTGGTTAACGTCCTTACCCCTACGTATTACAGCTTGACAAAGGCGACACATGGTTTGACACCTGTTGTCCGCATTTGTGTTGAAATAATTCCATACCGAAGAGCTGATTTTTTTTGTATTTTGACCAGGCATGTCAATGGCCATATTCGTCCCACGGACAACAGGTGTCTCCCCGGGTGCCTGACTTAAACAAACCACCTCACCATCAGAATCCTCCTTGTCAATTTCCTCCCCAGCACCAGCAACACCCATATCCTCATCCTGGTGTACTTCAACAGTGACATCTTCAATTTGACTATCAGGAACTAGACTGCGGGTGCTCCTTCCAGCACTTGCAGGGGGCGTGCAAATGGTGGAAGGCGCCACCTCTCCCCGTCCAGTGTTGGGAAGGTCAGGCATCGCAACCGACACAATTGGACTCTCCTTGGGGATTTGTGATTTCGAAGAACGCACAGTTCTTTGCTGTGCTTTTGCCAGCTTAAGTCTTTTCATTTTTCTAGCGGGAGGATGAGTGCTTCCATCCTCATGTGAAGCTGAACCACTAGCCATGAACATAGGCCAGGGCCTCAGCCGTTCCTTGCCACTCCGTGTCGTAAATGGCATATTGGCAAGTTTACGCTTCTCATCAGACGCTTTCAATTTTGATTTTTGGGTCATTTTACTGAACTTTTGTTTTTTGGATTTTACATGCTCTCTACTTTGACATTGGGCATCGGCCTTGGCAGACGACGTTGATGGCATTTCATCGTCTCGGCCATGACTAGTTGCAGCAGCTTCAGCACGAGGTGGAAGTGGATCTTGATCTTTCCCTATTTTAACCTCCACATTTTTGTTCTCCATTTTTTTATGTGTGGAATTATATGCCAGTATCAATAGCAATGGCCTACAACTAAAATGCACCACAGGTATAGAATGTAGATGGATAGTATACTTAATGACGACACAGATGTAGGTACAGCAGTGGCCTTCCGTACCGTACTGCTATATATAGTATACTGGTGGTCACTGTGTCAGCAAACTTTAAAACTAAAATGCACCACAGGTATAGAATGTAGATGGATAGTTTACTTAATGACGACACAGAGGTAGGTACAGCAGTGGCCTTCCGTACCATACTGCTATATATACTGGTGGTCACTGTGTCAGCAAACTGCAAAACTAAAATGCACCACAGGTATAGAATGTAGATGGATAGTTTACTTAATGACGACACAGAGGTAGGTACAGCAGTGGCCTTCCGTACCGTACTGCTATATATAGTATACTGGTGGTCACTGTGTCAGCAAACTGCAAAACTAAAATGCACCACAGGTATAGAATGTAGATGGATAGTATACTTAATGACGACACAGAGGTAGGTACAGCAGTGGCCTTCCGTACCGTACTGCTATATATACTGGTGGTCACTGTGTCAGCAAACTGCAAAACTAAAATTCACCACAGGTATAGAATGTGGATGGATAGTATACTTAATGACGACACAGAGGTAGGTACAGCAGTGGCCTTCCGTACCGTACTGCTATATATAGTATACTGGTGGTCACTGGTCAGCAAAACTCTGCACTGTACTCCTCCTATATAATATTATACTGGTGGTCCCCAGTCCCCACAATAAAGCAGCACACCGAGCACAGATATGGAGTGTTTTTCAGGCAGACAACGTATACTGGTGGTCACTGTCAGCAAAACTCTGCACTGTACTCCTGCTGTATAATACAGCTGCTCCCCAGTCCCCACAATTAAGCAGTGTGAGCACAGATATATGCAGCACACTGAGCACAGATATGGAGCGTTTTTCAGGCAGACAACGTATTACTGGTGGTCACTGTCAGCAAAACTCTGCACTGTATTCCTCCTATATACAGCTGCTCCCCAGTCCCCACAATTAAGTAATAAGCAAGCACAAAATATTTGCAATGCATCAACATAAACGGAGAGGACGCCAGCCACGTCCTCTCCCTAACATTTCCAATGCACGAGTGAAAATGGCGGCGACGCGCGGCTGCTTATATAGAATCTGAATCTCGCGAGAATCCGACAGCGGAATGATGACGTTCGGGCGCGCTCGGGTTACCCGAGCCATACGGGAGAATCCGAGTATGGCTCGGACCCGTGTAAAAAGGGTGAAGTTTGGGGGGGATCGGTTTCCGAGAAACCGAACCCGCTCATCACTAATCGCTAGTAACATAAAGGCCAATTTCAAAGGCTCAGAAGAAATTGTACCACTGTGGAGAATTACGATGAATCGGCAGCCACAATGGAAAAGCAATTTATCGATAAAGAATATGATGCAGAAAAAGTAAAGAAAGACAGGTTAAAAGTAAGAGATGTGCGGAGAGAGGATTTATTGGAAGGAATACATAGAAAGAACAATACTATGAGGTCTCAAGGGGTAAATTTTATAACCAAATACTCCTCTCAACATAAACAACTAGAAAACAATATACACAAACACTGGAACATTCTGAGGAAGGATCCTACACTAAAAGAAATTATAGACGATAGACCGAGATTTATTTATAGACGGTTAGACAATCTCAAATACATGTTAATTACAGTAAAAGCTGCCAGCCAGTAGAAATAATGACCACTAGAATTTTATCCAAAGGTTATTACCGGCGTGGCCACTGGCGTTTCTAAAATGGGTGCAGTGTGTGCGGCGCACACAGGCCACTGAGTCCAGAGGGAGCCCCCACCGCACACACTGCACCCATTTTTAAAATACTCACCCCTCCGAAGTCCAGCGCCAGCATCCGCAGCGCTATTAGAACACAGTGAAAATGGCTCAGCGGCCATTTTCACGAAATTCTGCACATGTGCAGTAAAGAAATCTCAGAGAAAATGGCCGCCACGCCATTTTCCAGGAGATCTGCGCACGTACAGTAGAGTCTGAGCCCTCTAGTGCTCAGACTCTACAGCGCTCCGGGCAGAGAGGAGGGGGCCCAAATGGAGGAGGCTGAACACGGACCTCCTCCTCTCTTAAAAAGCCCCTGGGCGTGGCAGCTGTATGATGTGTAAAAACTGTACAAAATGACTGAGTATATGTCCAACCAAGCTCAGTAAGTGTATAAGATAAATGAGTTTTGACATGTGGCAGTAAAAATGTAGTTTACCTATTGGAATGTGTATGCGGGGAACAGGCAGGATGATGAAAGAGCGCACGTCTGAACATAAGGGGATGATCAGCATAGTGTTTCCTCACATTTTAAATCAAACATAATAGTAATATAAAAGGATTGAAAAGTTTCTTTGCTATTAACTTACACAAAGGTGATTGGCGTACTAAGAATATGGAATATACGCCTCGCAAAACTTGAAATGAAAAGAATATACGAACTAAAGACTCTAGCCCCTAAAGGGTTAAACACGGAGTTGGAGTCCAAATGGTTTTTAAAACAAAGTGTTTGTGTGTAATAATGTGGTTTTCTGGAACATCTCCTACTTGTTCTTTTCCCTTTGTTTGCACGCCTGATATGCCCTTCAGCCACCAGCCTCTTCTGCTGAAAGTGCTACATCGTTATAATATTCGTGTAGGATATCATTATGTAAGAACGTTTACTGAAGTGGAGTAAGAAATGATTACAGGTATTTAGTGAGATGTCTGTTGTTAAATCCCTGTAACCATATTTTAAAAAGTTAAAGATTAATAAGTCACCTGGTCCCGATGGAATTCACCCGAGGGTTCTTATGGAGCTGCACGCTGAACTAGCAAGACCTCTATTTTTGATCTTCATGGATTCGGTTAAATCGGGTATGGTTCCCAAAGATGGGTGGTCTTAAGTATGCCGAATGTCTGGATCCCGGCGCACAGTATACCGGCGCCGGGATCCCGACACCCGGCATACCGACAGATATTCTCCCTCGTGGGGGGTCCACGACCCCCCTAGAGGGAGAGTAAATAGCGTGGTGCGCATAGCGCGCCACCGAGCCCGCAAGGGGCTCCTTTGCGCTCGCCACACTGTCAGTATGCCAGTGGTCGGGCTCCAGGCGCCGGTATGCTGGTCACCGGGAGCCCGGCCGCCGGCATACCATACTACACCCCCCAAAGACTGGCGTATAGCGGAGGTAGTGGCGATATTTAAAAATGGGAGCAAAGCTGGACCAGGTAATTATAGACCAGTTAGTCGTACATCTATAGTGGTGAAAGTATTGGAAGGTATTCTAAGGGACAGTATTCAAAAGTTCCTTGAAGCAAATAAGGTCATTAAAAAGGAACCAACATGGATTTGTGAAGGACAGATCATGTCAGAGCAACTTACTTGGCTTTTATGAAACAGTAAGTGCGAACCTGGATCAGGGTAAGGAGGTGGATATAATCTTTTTAGACTTTGCCAAAGCTTTCGACACTGTACCACACATGAGACTTATCTACAAGCTACAAGAAATAGGGCTAGGGAGCACAATATGCACTTGGGTCAGTAATTGGTTAGATAATAGGGAGCAGCGCATTGTGGTCAATGGATCATTTTCAAATTGGACTAAAGTACTAAGTGGTGTGCCACAAGGGTCTGTACTTGGACCACTTTTGTTCAACATTTTCATCAACGACCTAACAGTTGGTCTAGAGAGCATGGTATCAATTTTTGCAGACGATACCAAATTGTGTAAGGTTATAAATACGAAGGGGGATGCTGAGTCTCTTCAGAACGACTTAACTAAACTGGAAGCATGGGCAGCAAAATGGAGAATGAAATTCAACACAGACAAGTGTAAGGTAATGCACTGTGGGGGCAAGACCAAAAATTACACCTACATACTAAATGGGGTAATATTAGGGGATTCTGTACTGGAAAAAGACTTAGGGGTTCACATAGATAACAAATTAGGCAGCAGTACCCAAAATAGGAGTGCAGCAAAGAAGGCTAATAAGATATTAGCATGCATAAAACGGGTAATTGATGCAAGGGACGAGAGTATTATACTCCAATTATATAAATCACTAGTGAGGTCATATCTTGAATACTGTGTGCAATTTTGGGCACCATATTACAAAAAAAATATATCCTGGAGCTAGAAAAAGTTCAGAGGAGGGCGACCAAACTAATCAAGGGCATGGAGACGCTGGAATACGAGGAAAGGCTAGCAAGGCTAGGCATGTTTACATTGGAAAAGAGGAGACTAAGAGGGAACATGATCAACATCTACAAATATATAAGGGGTCAATACACAGAGCTTGGGAGGGACCTGTTTTCTATAAGATCAGTACAGAGGACATGTGTTCACTCGCTTAGGTTAGAGGAGAGGAGTTTCCGCACATTAAGGTGAAACGTTTTTTTTCACAGTACGGATAATACGTGTTTGGAATTCCCTGCCTGAGAGAGTAGTAACTGCGGACTCAGTCATCACCTTTAAGAATGGGTTAGATAAATTCCTATCGGATAAAGATATTCAGGGTTATGGTGCTTAGGCACGCATTCTAGTTAATTTAACTAGTCCTAACATAAAAATAACTAGTCCTATATTAAGACTGCATAGGAGACCACAAATAGGTTGAACTCGATGGACAATTGTCTTTTTTCAACCTTAGTTACTATGGGGGTGATTCCGAGTTGTTCGTTCGTTAGTTTTTTTTCGCTACGGAGCGATTAGTCGCAAACTGCGCATGCGCAATGTACGCAGCGCGCCTGCGCCAAGTGAATTAGCTCAAAAGTTTGGTATTTTACTCACGGCGTAACAAAGTTTTTTCATCGTTCTGGTGATCGTAGTGTGATTGACAGGAAGTGGGTGTTTCTTGGCGGAAACTGGCCGTTTTATGGGAGTGTGTGGAAAAACGCTGGCGTTTCTGGGAAAAACGCGAGAGTGTCTGAAGAAACGGGGGAGTGTCTGGGCGAACGCTGGGTGTGTTTGTGACGTCAAACCAGGAACGAAACTGACTGAGCTGATCGCAGTGTAGGAGTAAGTCTCGAGCTACTAAGAAACTGCTAAGAAATTTCTATTCGCAATTCTGCTAATCTTTTGTTCGCAATTCTGCTATGCTAGCGAGCGAACAACTCGGAATGAGGGCCAATGTTACTATGGCCCTCTTTCCGAGTTGTTCGCTCGCAAGCTGCTTTTAGCAGCTTTGCACACGCTAAGCCGCCGCCTACTGGGAGTGAATCTTAGCTTATCAAAATTGCGAACGAAAGATTAGCACAATTGCGAATAGACACTTCTTAGCAGTTTCTGAGTAGCTCCAGACTTACTTGGCAACTGCGATCAGTTCAGTCAGTTTCGTTCCTGGTTTGACGTCACAAACACTCCCAGCGTTCGCCCAGACACTCCCCCATTTCTTCAGACACTCCCGCGTTTTTCCCAGAAACTGCAGCGTTTTTTCGCACACACCCATAAAACGGCCAGTTTCCGCCCAGAAACACCCACTTCCTGTCAATCACATTACGATCACCAGAACAAAGAAAAAACCTCGTAATGCCGTGAGTAAAATACCTAACTGCATAGCAAATTTACTTGGCGCAGTCGCACTGCGGACATTGCGCATGCGCATTAGCGACTAATCGCTCCGTTGCGAGAAAAATATAACGAACGAACAACTCGGAATAAGGGCCAATGTTACTATGTTACTATGTTAGTGATACATTGGAATGTATTGTATAGGTCCAGCAAGGTGAAATTATTTGTTTTAGGTTTGTTTTTTCAGAAAATGTATGTTCATGTACAGATGGAGCCATCTTTATTTTTGCCTTTAATAGGATTTACTGAGCCAGGGCAGTCAGACTAAATCCCCTGCTGTAATGACTTAGGGGGACATTTACTAAGCAGTGATAAGAGCAGAGAAGTGAGCCAGTGGTGAAATTGCTCATGGCAACCAATCAGCTCT
Source organism: Pseudophryne corroboree (assembly GCF_028390025.1). Classification (NCBI taxonomy): domain Eukaryota; kingdom Metazoa; phylum Chordata; class Amphibia; order Anura; family Myobatrachidae; genus Pseudophryne; species Pseudophryne corroboree. Next base: position 8,927,027 of record NC_086448.1, read on the forward strand.
GTATCATTTTATAGTATGTAAATTATAGATGTTACTTCAGTGCTGATTGGTTGCCATGGGCAACTTCTCCACTGGCTCACTTCTCGGCTCTTATCACTGCTTAGCAAATGTCCCCCTAATTCCCCTGATGTATTGTTCTCTCTGTATTGTATTGTAGCTGAGAACAATAGATGAAAGGCTTATGCTAATAAGCCATGGTGCGCCTAGGAGCAGCAGAGAAGCAAAGTTGAGCGTGGCTCCATTGTATTTCCATTAGGTTTGCTATAAGCCAGTCATATAGAATGATTAATACTTGCTGCAGGTCTAGAATGTGGAGTTGATTATATTCTACACCTGGCCGGGCTTAAAGGCATCTCTAGGATTGGAAGCATATGACCATGTGACCCGGATCGGGTTTAAATAAAGCCTGGACAGGATGAGCCTGACCCGCACTTCTTCACAATGGGGAGTTGAACTCCCGGAAACGCGTCGCAGTTTAAGGACGGACGGAGGCAGTGATCTACACGGAGCTATTATCCACTCATATAAACACTGCGCAGAGTGTGACAGAGCGAGTTTTGGCATCACTGCAGGATTGCGGAGACCTGACCAATAACATTACCACTCCCAGCCATCCGCCACATGTCCTTGTCTGAAATATCACCGTGTATGACACTGGTTTATACATCTTTCTATAATAAATCCTTCTCCGCTTGAAAGTGAGAGACATCTGAGGATTTCTTTGCTGGGCCTTAAAGAACCTGCTATGGCAACGTGAGTGAGAATTCATATGTAAGTATCACACTATCACTACATATGATTTTTCATCAAGCCGTTTTAATCTGTCAGGTGGAAGCATAGAAAGAAACCCTTATGTGAATGCGAGGGTGAATACTAGTGTAAGTGTTAATCCTTGGGGAGATTTCAGAACAAAGAAGGTAGAAAGAGAAAAACGTTGTCTTCAATGAACAGAACAAGTGAAGCACTCATTTCCCTGTCGCTGTTCTATGTTATATTGTGCTGTTCTATTCTGTTCTATGTTATATTGTGGTCCAGGCTCAGGGTCCGCCTTTTCACACTGGAAATCAGCCGCAGCATTTGTTGGACACAGAAGGCGCAGATTGGAATAGTTTTATATATCCTAGTATCAAAATGGGTCGTCCTGCTTCTAAGCAGTCCATCGCTCGTTGGCTCAGGTTGACCATTCAACAAACCTGTTCTCTGGCAGCATTACCGCTGCCGAGTTCTATCCAGGCCCACTCCGCAAGGACAGTGGGTTCTTCCTGGGCGGGCTGCCCGGGGCGTCTCGGCCTTATAGTTGTGTGTGCAGCTACTTGGTCTGGTTCGAATACAATCGTAAAGTTCTACAGGTTCAACACCTTGGCCAGAGATGTCCTTCAGTTTGGTCAGGCAGTTTTACAGGGGTCTCAGCACTCTACCACCCGTTCTGGGAGCTTTGGGACTACTCCTTGGTACAAATGTCACCCCAGTATCCACTAGGACGTTAGAGAAAATAGGAATTTAATACCTACAAGTAATTCCTTTTCTCGTAGTCTGTAGTAGATACTGGGCGCCCGCCTCAGTGCTTCAAGTTCCTGCTTACCTGGTTGTAAGTGTTCTTGGTTTGGTCTGCTGTTGCTTTCCCTGTTCCATGTTTGACTAGCGTTGCTATTCTTTATATATCGTTACTGTTGCTTTCATCTATTCCAGTTAGCTCTGCTGTCTTTGTTATTGTTGTGTGTTGGTTTGTTACCTCACCGCTTTTTTTGTGTTTATATCCTCTCTAAGTATGTCCGTTTCCTTGGGCACAGTTTTCCTAGACTGAGTCTGCAGGAGGCGCATAGAGGGGATGAGCCAGCACACACTGTTTGATTTCTTAAAGTGCCAGGCTTCAATGGACCTGATCTATAACCCATGTAACTAATGTCAGCCCAGTATCCACTACAGACTATGAGAAAAGGAATTACCGGTAGGTATTAAATTCCTATTTTTTCCTACCAGTATACATACGGACTGTCTGACATGCCTATTTGGATGCTGTCACCTATATAATCCTCCACCATTTTTTCAATGGTGACAGCATTATATGCAGTGACAGTAGACATGTCAGTAATCGTTGGCAGGTCCTTCAGTCTGGACCAGATGTCAAAACTTACTCCTGACTGCCCTGCATCACGGCCAGCGGGTCGGCTAGGAAATTTTATTTTCCTCACAGCCACAGTGGCGGGAGAAAATAAAGGAGGATCTGTTGACGGGTCACGTTCCGCTTGAGCTGACAATTTTTTCACCAACAGGTCTTTGCACCTCTGCAGACTTGTGTCCACCGGAAAGAGAGATACAATTTAGGCTTTAAACCTAGGATCGAGCACGGTGGCCAAAATGTAGTGTTCTGATTTCAATAGATTGACCACCCGTGAATCCTGGCAAAGATAATGAAGGGCTCCATCCACAAGTCCCACATACATAGCAGAATCGATCCATCTTAGCTCCTTCTTCAATTTCTCCAGCTGCTTCTGCAAAAACCTGATGAGGGAAATGACCTGACTTAGGCTGGCAGTGTCTGAACTGACTTCACGTGTGGCAAGTTCAAAGGGTTTGAGAACATTGCACAACACGGAAATCACTCTACTGCGCTTAAGTCAGGTGCATTCCCACTACTTTCCCTATGTCGTGGGTGGATGTATAGGATTGAATGGCCTTTCGCTGCTCCTCCATCCTCTGCAGCATATAGAGTGTTGAAGTCAAGCTCGTTACCACCTCTTGTTCAGGTGACGGCAGGGCAGGTTTAGGCGTGTTTGCTGGCACTCCAGTCTTTGGCACGCAGTTGCTAAATGTTGAAAGTGGTCCACAATTTTTTTGACCACGACAGCATCTCCTGCAAGCCCCTGTCATTTTTCTAAAAATTCTGAACCACCAAATTAATTGTGTAAGCAAAACATGGGATGTGCTGGAATTTCCCAGATGTAATGCACGCGCAATATTGGTGGCGTTGTCAGATATCACAAATCCCCAGGAGAGTCTAAGTGGAGTAAGCCATTCTGCGATGATGTCCCTCAGTTTCTGTAAGAGGATCTCAGCAGTGTGCCTCTTACGGAAAGCGGTGTATAGTCTGCCCAGGAATGAGTTGGCATTTGTGAGATGGTGCTGCTGCTGTTGTTGCTGCAGAAGGCAATACATCTGCCCAGTGGGCTGTCCAATGTCATGTAGTCCTTAGTTTTTCCTGCTCCACTTGTCCACATGCCCATGGTTAAGTGGACAGTGGGTACAACTGCATTTTTGAGGACACTGAGGACACTTATCTTAATGTCCCTGTACAGTCCGGGAATCGCTTGCATAGTGAAGTGGAATCTAGATGGAATTTGGTACCGGGGATACAGTACGTCCACCAGCTGTCTAAATCCCACTGCACTAATGACGGATACCTGATGCACATCTAACACCAGCATAGTTGTTATGGCCTCAGTAATCTGCTTTGCAACAGGATGACTGCTGTCATATTTCATCTTCCTCGCAAAGGTCTATTGGTCAATTGCTTAGCTGAAGTAATACAAGTGGTCTTCAGACTTCCTCACTGGGATGACGATCGACTCCCAGCAGCAACAACAGCAGCGGCAGCAGTAGGCATAGCACTCAAGGATCCTCTGGAGGAATCCTGGATAGGAGAGGACTCGTCAGTCATGCCAGTGACAGGGCCTGCAGAACTACTTCCGATCGTGACTGAGGAGGACATTGACGTTGAGGGAGTTGGTGGTGTGGATTACAGGAGTGTTGTGAAAATACAGAGTTGCTGTTAAAATAAAGGGACACTGGCATACAGGACAGGCCACAGCACCCCTGTATTTTTACAGCATACAGGACAGGGCCACTGCACCCCTGTATTTTTACAGTGTGCAGAACAGTGCCCCTGTACAGCACAGGACTGCAGCACCCCAAACAGCACAGGATACCCTAGAACAGCAACCCTGGGCAGCACAGGACAGCAGCACACCTAACAGCACAGTACACCAGCACAGGACACCACCCCAGAAGAGCACGGGACAGCAGCACCTTTGTACACCAGCACCCAGAGACAGACAGATGTGTGTCTCCCTCACTCTCCAAGTCCAGAGTGAAAATGGCAGAGACACACAGCTCCTTATATAGAATCCAAAACCCAATAGCGGGAGGATGTTGTTTTGCCTCGTTCTGGTGTCCGAGTCTAGCAGGAAGTCCTGATCCAGACTCGGTTCCCTGCTTGGATCGTGAAGTTTAGGGGGGCTCGGATCTCTGTATCTGAACACTCTCATCCCTAATATATATATATTTTTTTATTATTATATTTTTTGCTTTTTCTTTTTACACTGGGGCAGAGCCCCTGAACGGTTTCCTTAGGTTAACCTCTTAGGTAAGGTTAGATAGGTTGGGTACTCAGAACACACGATTTGCTATGGTAAGGAAGTCTTCTGTAAAATGCACAAGTCCGTGCTCCATGTCCAGAGTGGTGAAGCCAGAAAAGTTGTTATGAACACCTATTTCTGCATTCACCTCTCCTGAGATGGCTGTATCACACCTGAACCAGACTCTAGAACTAGCCCTTGATGAAGTGGCTCCAGCTACCCATCACACGCCGCGTAGGCCTAGATGTCAACCATGGCACTCTAAATTAACAAGACATCTACAAAAACTCATGCATAAACTTGAACGTCAGTGGCGTAAATCTCATATTTCAAGTGACTTCCTCACATATAAGACTTTCTACCACTCTTATAAATATGCCCTGGACACTGCCAAACAAGCAGATTTCCAAACTCTTATCTCTGCTCAAGCCTCTAGCCCCAAAGGACTCTTCAATACATTTAAATCACTTCTGAATCCTCCCTCACCTAACCCACCAGCCACTATCAAGGCACACGATCTTGCTTCCTACTTCATAGATAAGATTGATAAGATACGAGATGAAATGGTATGCTCTTCATCAGCAAGTGACCTGCTCAGTTCTTTACCTGAACCCTCTGGCACTATCTCTTCATTTGATCCCACAATTGAAGATGAAGTATCATCACTCTTCTCATCTTACTTCCCTACTACCTCTCCTCTTGATCCTTTACCCTAACAAATAAGTAAAGCTCTGTCTCTGGTGCTCATCGCTACCTTAACTAAAATCAGTAATCTCTCTCTCTCTACTGGTATTTTTCCTTCACTCTTCAAGCATGCAGTGATTACTCCCATTTTGAAAAAACTAAAGTCAGACCCTAACTCTCTCTCAAACTACAGCCCTATCTCTCAGTTCCCTTATCTCTCTAAGCTACTTGAGAGACTTGCCTACACTCAACTCACACACTTTCTTAACTCACACAACTTATTGGACCCACTTCAGTCAGGCTTCCGCTCCCAACACTAAACAGTGACAGCACTGACTAAAGTAGTCAATGATTTGGTGACCACGAAGTATAAAGGCCATTATTCACTACTTATTCTTCTAGATCTATCTGCTGCCTTTGACACTGTTGACCACTCTCTTCTCATACAAACACTACAATCCCTAGGTCTTAAAGACACAGCCCTTTCTTGGTTCCTATCTTACCCATCTAATCGCTCCTTCAGTGTTCGCTTCTCTGATTCTACCTCCTCTTCGCTACCTCTTTCAGTTGGAGTACCACAAGGCTCAGACTTGGGTCCTCTGGTTTTCTCTATCTGTACCTCATCTCTTGGTAAACTAATCAGCTCTTTTGGATTTCAGTATCATCTGTATGCAGATACTCAAATATATTTATCCCCCCTGATTTGTTGCTATCTGTACTGGAACGTGTCGCTGAATGCCTTTCTTCCATTTCATCTTGGATGACATCTCGCAACCTCAAACTTAATATTTCAAAATCAGACTTAATTATATTTCCACCTGCCAATAGTAGGTACCAACCTGATATCTCTATCACTGTTGAAAACTCGACAATCAACCCTACCCCACAATCTCGCTGCCTAGTTGTCATCCTTGACTCTAAACTGTACTTTGTTCCCCACATTCAATCTGTCTCAAAATCATGTTATATGCATCTAAAAAATATATCCAAAATACGACCATACCTTACACAAGACACTGCTACAACTCTAATCCAAGCCCTCATTATCTCCCGCATTGATTATTGCAATAGTCTCCTAAACGGTCTTCCCAAAATGAGACTCTCACCACTACAATCCATTCTGAATGCAGCGGCAAGGCTAATCTTCCTCGCTAGACGTTCATTGTCTGCAGATCCGCTCTGTCAGTCCCTCCATTGGTTAACTGTATTCTACCATATTCAATATAAAACACTTTTACTCACACATAAGGCCATTAACCAAACTACACCAAAGACATCACTTCGCTTATCTCAAAATATCTCCCAACCCGACCTATTTGCTCTTCACAAGATCTGCGTCTCTCATCCACACTCATTACTTGCTCCCACTCACGATTGCAGGACTTTCTTTGGGCTGCACCCACTCTGTGGAATGCCCTACCACACATAATAAGACTCTCCTCTAGTCTCCAAACCTTCAAGCGTTCCCTGAAAACTCACCTCTTCAGGCAAGCCTACCAAATTCCAGAACCGCTCACATATCTTTCATAAACCTTCCTATCAAATTGCATCTACTCTGCACGGTCCACACATATCCTCACATGTCTTCTCATTCTTCACTTTCCCTTCCTCTCGACGCCGGTTCATCATTCCTGTGTGACCATATCATACAGCCCACCAAGAACCTTTGGAATCTGGAGGACGACTATGCCTAGTGGACGATTAGGCATAGTATCCATGCTTATTTCCCTATAGATTGTAAGCTTGTGAGCAGGGCCTTCCTACCTCTATGACTGTGTGTTATTACCCAGTTTTATTATATCATTGTTATTTCCAATTGTAAAGTGCAACAGAAATTGCTGCGCTATATAAGAAACTGTTAATAAATAAATAATGAATTCTGGTAGATCTAGCCAAAACCTCCATGTGAGGACAAAGATCAGTTGTGAGAATGGGCATCCCCCGAGGGCAAGTTTAATTGATGAAGGGATTAGAGAATGAGCTGTTCATTTTTATCCTAGTACAGATGAATGGTATAGGGATAGAATATATTGGAAACTGGTCTGACTCAATCTCATACACTAAAGCACACACTTCATTAAGCCCAATTCAAACCCTGGTAAAGACGTTCATCAACATAATCACTGCCATGCGTTAGTCCGCAAGATATGATGGATACCGTAAACCTCTCGCCCAGGCACAAAGCCAACCGGATCACTGTGGGTAAGATCTGGTAGGAGGAGATTCACCTATTTTTCATCTGTTTATACTGTATATGTTCTACTATGTATAGTATGTTCAGGTCTACACAAACACTACAAATGGCGCACATCCCCCATTCAAGGGGCAGTTCCCAAAAGCAAAATATGTGTGTGCTGATGTGAATGTACAATGTGTAATATAAGTAAATGTGTTTGTGCCCACATATTTTGCAGTTAGTATAAACCTTTACACCTGTTATGTTCCATGTTACATACCTCTGGGTAGTATTTGAGGGCAGCTGCATCTCCGATATATTTGGGGGTCCCCAGAAAAGGGACCGGAGCTGGTCCTGGGGGTAGGAACTGGTATTTCTTAGGTCGTCTCCAGGACAAGAGGAGGAAGAGGAGCGGGAGGAGGAGGAGGAAGGAGACCGCCAGGGTCAGCGCTGGGAAGACGCTCATGGTCCTGTCAGTATCAGGAGAGGAAATGCGTTGATCTATACCTGCATTTATGGATGGAACAAAGGTTTGCTGTTAGTACTGAGCACCACGTTCTATGGCTCCTCTGCTGTCATTTCCTACACTAACCCATCCCCCAGCAATTGGGCAGCATGGACGGTGTAATGGTTAGCATTACTGCCTCACAGCACTAAGGTCATGGGTTGAATTCCCACCATGGCTTTAACAGTGTGGAGTTTGTATATTCTCCCCCATACTTGCCTGGGTTTCCTCCGTGTACGCTGGTTTCCTCCCACAATCCAAAAATATATTGGTAGGTTAATTGGCTTCTGACAACATTAACCCTAGTATGAATGTGTTCATATAAATGTGCAAAGGAATGTAGAATATGATTCCTGCTCTGTCGCAGAAGACACACAGGGGTAGATTTATCAAAGCTGGGAGAGAGTTAAAGTGGATGGAGGTAAAGTACCAGTCAACTAGCTCCTAACTGTCAGTTCTCAAACACAGCCTGTAACATGGCAGTTAGGAGCTGATTGGCTGGTACTTTACCTCTGGCCACTTTGTCTTTCTTTAAAGCTTAGTACATAGATCCCTATGTGAAAAAACTCCCAGCACCACAAATATGTTAAACACATTATGGTCTTTCAGTTCACATGATGCCACACAGAAAGCCCAGTTCTCATATGCCACAGTGCCCTCTGCTGGTGATGTAGCTGTGCATGGGGGCACGTGGGCGACCACTCTGTCTTCCCTATTGGTAATCTGGCTGTGCCCAGTGATGGTCACTATTTCATAGTAGTTGGTTGTACTGCTTCACCTGTTTTGGAGATTCAGTAAATCTACAGTATCTATCTATTTATCTATTATTATTATTATTATCATTTATATGGAGCCACAAGGGTTCCGCAGCGCCCAATTACAGAGTACATAAACAAATAATCAAAGTAGGAAAACCGCAACTTAAGGCCAATATACACGGGAGAGATGTGTGCTGAGCGAACCGCTCAGCACACATCTTTCCCGCTGCTCAGCACAACGCGATGTGCGCTGAGCGATGCGGAGGAGGACGGGGGGGGGGGGGGCGCTCATTTCACCCAGCGGGTGAAATGAGCGATGTGCTAGATTGGCCTGCATGCAGGCTCAATCTAGCACCGGCAACAGCGATGTGCGGAGTCGCGCATCGCTATCGCTGTGGGGGGTACACACGAGTGATCTGTGCTTAAAATCTAAGCAAACTAGTCAGATTGCTTAGATTTTAAGCATGGATCTCTCCATGAGTACCCCCCTTTACAGTTGAAGACAATATAGGACAAGTACAGGGTAAATAAACATAGCTACATCAGCAGATGACACTTGAATAAGTATCAGTTGGCAGAGGAATGCTGGATTTGGTGCAGTTGAAAAGTAAGAAAAGGATAAGCACATGAGGCAAGAAGGCCCTACTCGTGAGAGCTTACATTCTAAAGGGGAGGGGTAGACAGACAGGGGTGACACAGACGGGGTACATAAAGAGCGTGGAACAGAGGTTTAGTAGGAGATTTGGCTGGGTTTGGTGTAGAAGTGGGTCTTGAGAGCCCATTTTAAGTTTTGTAGAGAGGTGGAGAGTCTGAGGGGGAGAGGTAGAGTATTTCAGAGAAATGGAGCAGCACATGAAAAATCTTGGAGGTAGGAGTGCGGGGAGGTAATCAGAAGACAGGAAGGCGGCATGTATTAGCAGAGCGAAGAGGACGGGTGGGAGTGTAAAGGGAGATAAGGTCAGAGATGTAGATGGGAGAGGAGGGGGTGATGGCTTTGTAAGTGAGTGTGAGAAGCTTGAAATGGATTCTGAAAGAGAAGGGGAGCCAGTGATGGTCTAGTAAGAGAGGAGAGGTGGACATAATGCGTTTGGTGAGGAAAACGAGCTGGGAAGCAGCATTGAGGATAGATTGGAATGGAGAGAGGTATTTGTCAGGACTGCCAGTCAGGAGGAGATTACAGTAGTCCATTCTGGAGATGACCAGTGAGTGGATAATAGTCTTAGTAGCATCCTGGGTCAGAAAGGGTCGGATCCTAGAAATATTTTTAAATAAAAACGGTAGGTTTGTGAGAGGTGCTGAATGTGTGGTTTGAAGGAGAGGGAGGAGTCAAGGATTACTCCAAGACAGCGCACTTGGGGGCTAGAGGAGATAGTAGTGCCATCAATAGATAATGAGATTGTATGAGGTGAGGTTATGCGGGAGGGAGGGAAGATGATCAGCTCAGTCTTAGACATAAAAAGAATAAATACCTGATGGCGCAATCAATATTAAATGATTGATATTGCATGGAATCTGTCACCTTGTGATCATAAATAAATGGTTCTATTTCGTCAGACCTCAGAAGCCTGTCTCTAATGGCTTCAATATAGCATATACGATTGAATAAGAAAGAGGTCGCGCTATAGAGCCAATTAATTGTTCCACACCATTCTCAATTGTAAATATTTATTTAAAACATATAACCATATAAAAATATATATATATATTTTATTTTTGTGATATTAAGATCTGGTGTGGTCACAACACCCCCAACTACATAACAATTAAAAAAAGATGGTTCTCATTCATAAAAATAAGTGTGCTGAATAGTAAAGTGTTCAGACTGGCAAAAAATTATGCCACAAGTTCAGTCCGTAATAGGATCCTCCGTGTTAAATTGCACCCAATAATAGAGTCCAGAGGACACTGATATTTTTGTCCAAAGACTGTGCACCACAAATGTAAAGAGTCACAGGTACCTTTGGTCACTCTGTCCCTTGTGCTTATAATACGGGACCTGTTTGCCAGTTTGAGGAGCTTTAAGTGTGGCCCGAGCGTCCCCGGGATTGCATGATGTAATCAACAACTGTTACCTGTGAATCGTAGCGGTGTGGTGCAAATGAGTTGGCGGCTTCTGTCCATATGGCAGGATGAATCACGCTGATGGGAGGTTTCCGTACGGGCAGCCCGACAGTTCCAACGAGCGGGCTAACACTATTGCTAAAACCCGCTCGAGCGGTCAGCCGCACAGCCGCTCCGGCTTCCAGGAAACAGGGTCCTTTTATATGCTGATTTTCTTCTTGTGAAGTTAGCACACCTGTTTCAATTCAGGGAAGGTTCTCCTAATTATCTATCAGCCACTGCAGATATTCACGAACAGGCTCTTTCTATCTAACACATTGCACAGTAGATTATACCTGATCACAAGAGCGACATTTAACAAAATTAATCAATAAGGATATTTACACCTATATTTTGTCAGAAATACATCTGTATTAGAATGTTAACTTTAGAAAAAGGCTGAGTTCACGTGTTAAAACTAAAATATACCTGGTGCGATAGATCAACATAAATATATATATAAAAATACATTTATTCATACACACATATGCATATACCCACATGTATACAATTATATAGTCTGCATACATATACGTACATACACGAGTGCCCAAGAACAGGCACACAAAGACATATTAAGCGGTCCTAGTTGGTACTATAATAACTTAAAATATATGAACCACAAACAAATAATGTACGTATTTATTTTCCTAATAAATCCAATCTCTGAAGTATAAACATAAAACACAAAGATAATCTTCATATTTATTTTTTATTATTAAGGACAAAATACCCGAAAAAATTGATTGTATCTAGCCCTAAGAATATTTAGGTACTCACAATAAATTTAATATGTTTTAAGTTGTGATTAATATCACTATCCAACCATCCCTACTTTGGGACTAAAAATTTTAATATATCAGAACAACCAAATAAGGAATTATCCAATATTACTCAGATGGTATCCTATCTACTAATCGAACAAGGTAATAATAAGCTCACTTTAGATGGATTACTTCACATGAACACTAGAGATGAGCGCCTGAAATTTTTCGGGTTTTGTGTTTTGGTTTTGGGTTCGGTTCCGCGGCCGTGTTTTGGGTTCGAACGCGTTTTGGCAAAACCTCACCGAATTATTTTTGTCGGATTCGGGTGTGTTTTGGATTCGGGTGTTTTTTTCAAAAAACACTAAAAAACAGCTTAAATCATAGAATTTGGGGGTCATTTTGATCCCAAAGTATTATTAACCTCAAAAACCATAATTTACACTCATTTTCAGTCTATTCTGAATACCTCACACCTCACAATATTATTTTTAGTCCTAAAATTTGCACCGAGGTCGCTGTGTGAGTAAGATAAGCGACCCTAGTGGCCGACACAAACACCGGGCCCATCTAGGAGTGGCACTGCAGTGTCACGCAGGATGTCCCTTCCAAAAAACCCTCCCCAAACAGCACATGACGCAAAGAAAAAAAGAGGCGCAATGAGGTAGCTGTGTGAGTAAGATTAGCGACCCTAGTGGCCGACACAAACACCGGGCCCATCTAGGAGTGGCACTGCAGTGTCACGCAGGATGGCCCTTCCAAAAAACCCTCCCCAAACAGCACATGACGCAAAGAAAAAAAGAGGCGCAATGAGGTAGCTGTGTGAGTAAGATTAGCGACCCTAGTGGCCGACACAAACACCGGGCCCATCTAGGAGTGGCACTGCAGTGTCACGCAGGATGGCCCTTCCAAAAAACCCTCCCCAAACAGCACATGACGCAAAGAAAAAAAGAGGCGCAATGAGGTAGCTGACTGTGTGAGTAAGATTAGCGACCCTAGTGGCCGACACAAACACCGGGCCCATCTAGGAGTGGCACTGCAGTGTCACGCAGGATGTCCCTTCCAAAAAACCCTCCCCAAACAGCACATGACGCAAAGAAAAAAAGAGGCGCAATGAGGTAGCTGTGTGAGTAAGATTAGCGACCCTAGTGGCCGACACAAACACCGGGCCCATCTAGGAGTGGCACTGCAGTGTCACGCAGGATGTCCCTTCCAAAAAACCCTCCCCAATCAGCACATGATGCAAAGAAAAAGAAAAGAAAAAAGAGGTGCAAGATGGAATTATCCTTGGGCCCTCCCACCCACCCTTATGTTGTATAAACAAAACAGGACATGCACACTTTAACCAACCCATCATTTCAGTGACAGGGTCTGCCACACGACTGTGACTGATATGACGGGTTGGTTTGGACCCCCCCCAAAAAAGAAGCAATTAATCTCTCCTTGCACAAACTGGCTCTACAGAGGCAAGATGTCCACCTCATCTTCACCCTCCGATATATCACCGTGTACATCCCCCTCCTCACAGATTATCAATTCGTCCCCACTGGAATCCACCATCTCAGCTCCCTGTGTACTTTGTGGAGGCAATTGCTGCTGGTCAATGTCTCCGCGGAGGAATTGATTATAATTCATTTTAATGAACATCATCTTCTCCACATTTTCTGGATGTAACCTCGTACGCCGATTGCTGACAAGGTGAGCGGCGGCACTAAACACTCTTTCGGAGTACACACTTGTGGGAGGGCAACTTAGGTAGAATAAAGCCAGTTTGTGCAAGGGCCTCCAAATTGCCTCTTTTTCCTGCCAGTATAAGTACGGACTGTGTGACGTGCCTACTTGGATGCGGTCACTCATATAATCCTCCACCATTCTATCAATGTTGAGAGAATCATATGCAGTGACAGTAGACGACATGTCCGTAATCGTTGGCAGGTCCTTCAGTCCGGACCAGATGTCAGCATCAGCAGTCGCTCCAGACTGCCCTGCATCACCGCCAGCGGGTGGGCTCGGAATTCTGAGCCTTTTCCTCGCACCCCCAGTTGCGGGAGAATGTGAAGGAGGAGATGTTGACAGGTCGCGTTCCGCTTGACTTGACAATTTTGTCACCAGCAGGTCTTTCAACCCCAGCAGACCTGTGTCTGCCGGAAAGAGAGATCCAAGGTAGGCTTTAAATCTAGGATCGAGCACGGTGGCCAAAATGTAGTGCTCTGATTTCAACAGATTGACCACCCGTGAATCCTTGTTAAGCGAATTAAGGGCTGCATCCACAAGTCCCACATGCCTAGCGGAATCGCTCCGTGTTAGCTCCTTCTTCAATGCCTCCAGCTTCTTCTGCAAAAGCCTGATGAGGGGAATGACCTGACTCAGGCTGGCAGTGTCTGAACTGACTTCACGTGTGGCAAGTTCAAAGGGCATCAGAACCTTGCACAACGTTGAAATCATTCTCCACTGCACTTGAGACAGGTGCATTCCATCTCCTATATCGTGCTCAATTGTATAGGCTTGAATGGCCTTTTGCTGCTCCTCCAACCTCTGAAGCATATAGAGGGTTGAATTCCACCTCGTTACCACTTCTTGCTTCAGATGATGGCAGGGCAGGTTCAGTAGTTTTTGGTGGTGCTCCAGTCTTCTGTACGTGGTGCCTGTACGCCGAAAGTGTCCCGCAATTTTTCTGGCCACCGACAGCATCTCTTGCACGCCCCTGTCGTTTTTTAAAAAATTCTGCACCACCAAATTCAAGGTATGTGCAAAACATGGGACGTGCTGGAATTTGCCCATATTTAATGCACACACAATATTGCTGGCGTTGTCCGATGCCACAAATCCACAGGAGAGTCCAATTGGGGTAAGCCATTCCGCGATGATCTTCCTCAGTTGCCGTAAGAGGTTTTCAGCTGTGTGCGTATTCTGGAAAGCGGTGATACAAAGCGTAGCCTGCCTAGGAAAGAGTTGGCGTTTGCGAGATGCTGCTACTGGTGCCGCCGCTGCTGTTCTTGCGGCGGGAGTCCATACATCTACCCAGTGGGCTGTCCCAGTCATATAGTCCTGACCCTGCCCTGCTCCACTTGTCCACATGTCCGTGGTTAAGTGGACATTGGGTACAACTGCATTTTTTAGGACACTGGTGAGTCTTTTTCTGACGTCCGTGTACATTCTCGGTATCGCCTGCCTAGAGAAGTGGAACCTAGATGGTATTTGGTAACGGGGGCACACTGCCTCAATAAATTGTCTAGTTCCCTGTGAACTAACGGCGGATACCGGACGCACGTCTAACACCAACATAGTTGTCAAGGACTCAGTTATCCGCTTTGCAGTAGGATGACTGCTGTGATATTTCATCTTCCTCGCAAAGGACTGTTGAACAGTCAATTGCTTACTGGAAGTAGTACAAGTGGGCTTACGACTTCCCCTCTGGGATGACCATCGACTCCCAGCGGCAACAACAGCAGCGCCAGCAGCAGTAGGCGTTACACGCAAGGATGCATCGGAGGAATCCCAGGCAGGAGAGGACTCGTCAGACTTGCCAGTGACATGGCCTGCAGGACTATTGGCATTCCTGGGGAAGGAGGAAATTGACACTGAGGGAGTTGGTGGGGTGGTTTGCGTGAGCTTGGTTACAAGAGGAAGGGATTTACTGGTCAGTGGACTGCTTCCGCTGTCACCCAAAGTTTTTGAACTTGTCACTGACTTATTATGAATGCGCTGCAGGTGACGTATAAGGGAGGATGTTCCGAGGTGGTTAACGTCCTTACCCCTACTTATTACAGCTTGACAAAGGGAACACACGGCTTGACACCTGTTGTCCGCATTTCTGGTGAAATACCTCCACACCGAAGAGCTGATTTTTTTGGTATTTTCACCTGGCATGTCAACGGCCATATTCCTCCCACGGACAACTGGTGTCTCCCCGGGTGCCTGACTTAAACAAACCACCTCACCATCAGAATCCTTCTGGTCAATTTCCTCCCCAGCGCCAGCAACACCCATATCCTCCTCATCCTGGTGTACTTCAACACTGACATCTTCAATCTGACTATCAGGAACTGGACTGCGGGTGCTCCTTCCAGCACTTGCAGGGGGCATGCAAATAGTGGAAGGCGCATGCTCTTCACGTCCAGTGTTGGGAAGGTCAGGCATCGCAACCGACACAATTGGACTCTCCTTGTGGATTTGGGATTTCAAAGAACGCACAGTTCTTTGCGGTGCTTTTGCCAGCTTGAGTCTTTTCAGTTTTCTAGCGAGAGGCTGAGTGCTTCCATCCTCATGTGAAGCTGAACCACTAGCCATGAACATAGGCAAGGGCCTCAGCCGTTCCTTGCCACTCCGTGTGGTAAATGGCATATTGGCAAGTTTACGCTTCTCCTCCGACAATTTTATTTTAGGTTTTGGAGTCCTTTTTTTTCTGATATTTGGTGTTTTGGATTTGACATGCTCTGTACTATGACATTGGGCATCGGCCTTGGCAGACGACGTTGCTGGCATTTCATCGTCTCGGCCATGACTAGTGGCAGCAGCTTCAGCACGAGGTGGAAGTGGATCTTGATCTTTCCCTAATTTTGGAACCTCAACTTTTTTGTTCTCCATAATTTATAGGCAGAACTAAAAGGCACCTCAGGTAAACAATGGAGATGGATGGATTGGATACTAGTATACAATTATGGACGGACTGCCACGGTTAGGTGGTATAAAAAAACCACGGTTAGGTGGTATATATTGTAATACAATTATGGATGGACGGACTGCCTGCCGAGTGCCGACACAGAGGTAGCCACAGCCGTGAACTACCGCACTGTACACTGGTTGATAAAGAGATAGTAGTATACTCGTAACAACTAGTATGACTGACTATGACGGTATAAAGAATGAAAAAAAAACCACGGTTAGTTGGTATATATTGTAATACAATTATGGATGGACGGACTGCCTGCCGAGTTCCGACACAGAGGTAGCCACAGCCGTGAACTACCGCACTGTACACTGGTTGATAAAGAGATAGTAGTATACTCGTAACAACTAGTATGACTGACTATGACGGTATAAAGAATGAAAAAAAAACCACGGTTAGGTGGTATATATTATAATACAATTATGGATGGACGGACTGCCTGCCGACTGCCGACACAGAGGTAGCCACAGCCGTGAACTACCGCACTGTACACTGGTTGATAAAGAGATAGTAGTATACTCGTAACAACTAGTATGACACTATGACGGTATAAAGAATGAAAAAAAAACCACGGTTAGGTGGTATATATTATAATAATACAATTATGGATGGACGGACTGCCTGCCGAGTTCCGACACAGAGGTAGCCACAGCCGTGAACTACCGCACTGTACACTGGTTGATAAAGAGATAGTAGTATACTCGTAACAACTAGTATGACTGACTATGACGGTATAAAGAATGAAAAAAAAACCACGGTTAGGTGGTATATATTGTAATACAATTATGGATGGACGGACTGCCTGCCGAGTTCCGACACAGAGGTAGCCACAGCCGTGAACTACCGCACTGTACACTGGTTGATAAAGAGATAGTAGTATACTCGTAACAACTAGTATGACTGACTATGACGGTATAAAGAATGAAAAAAAAACCACGGTTAGGTGGTATATATTATAATACAATTATGGATGGACGGACTGCCTGCCGACTGCCGACACAGAGGTAGCCACAGCCGTGAACTACCGCACTGTACACTGGTTGATAAAGAGATAGTAGTATACTCGTAACAACTAGTATGACACTATGACGGTATAAAGAATGAAAAAAAAACCACGGTTAGGTGGTATATATTATAATAATACAATTATGGATGGACGGACTGCCTGCCGAGTTCCGACACAGAGGTAGCCACAGCCGTGAACTACCGCACTGTACACTGGTTGATAAAGAGATAGTAGTATACTCGTAACAACTAGTATGACTGACTATGACGGTATAAAGAATGAAAAAAAAACCACGGTTAGGTGGTATATATTGTAATACAATTATGGATGGACGGACTGCCTGCCGAGTTCCGACACAGAGGTAGCCACAGCCGTGAACTACCGCACTGTACACTGGTTGATAAAGAGATAGTAGTATACTCGTAACAACTAGTATGACTGACTATGACGGTATAAAGAATGAAAAAAAAACCACGGTTAGGTGGTATATATTGTAATACAATTATGGATGGACGGACTGCCTGCCGAGTTCCGACACAGAGGTAGCCACAGCCGTGAACTACCGCACTGTACACTGGTTGATAAAGAGATAGTAGTATACTCGTAACAACTAGTATGACTGACTATGACGGTATAAAGAATGAAAAAAAAACCACGGTTAGGTGGTATATATTATAATACAATTATGGATGGACGGACTGCCTGCCGACTGCCGACACAGAGGTAGCCACAGCCGTGAACTACCGCACTGTACACTGGTTGATAAAGAGATAGTAGTATACTCGTAACAACTAGTATGACACTATGACGGTATAAAGAATGAAAAAAAAACCACGGTTAGGTGGTATATATTATAATAATACAATTATGGATGGACGGACTGCCTGCCGAGTTCCGACACAGAGGTAGCCACAGCCGTGAACTACCGCACTGTACACTGGTTGATAAAGAGATAGTAGTATACTCGTAACAACTAGTATGACTGACTATGACGGTATAAAGAATGAAAAAAAAACCACGGTTAGGTGGTATATATTGTAATACAATTATGGATGGACGGACTGCCTGCCGAGTTCCGACACAGAGGTAGCCACAGCCGTGAACTACCGCACTGTACACTGGTTGATAAAGAGATAGTAGTATACTCGTAACAACTAGTATGACTGACTATGACGGTATAAAGAATGAAAAAAAAACCACGGTTAGGTGGTATATATTATAATACAATTATGGATGGACGGACTGCCTGCCGACTGCCGACACAGAGGTAGCCACAGCCGTGAACTACCGCACTGTACACTGGTTGATAAAGAGATAGTAGTATACTCGTAACAACTAGTATGACACTATGACGGTATAAAGAATGAAAAAAAAACCACGGTTAGGTGGTATATATTATAATACAATTATGGATGGACGGACTGCCTGCCGACTGCCGACACAGAGGTAGCCACAGCCGTGAACTACCGCACTGTACACTGGTTGATAAAGAGATAGTAGTATACTCGTAACAACTAGTATGACACTATGACGGTATAAAGAATGAAAAAAAAACCACGGTTAGGTGGTATATATTATAATAATACAATTATGGATGGACGGACTGCCTGCCGACTGCCGACACAGAGGTAGCCACAGCCGTGAACTACCGCACTGTACACTGGTTGATAAAGAGATAGTAGTATACTCGTAACAACTAGTATGACTATGACGACGGTATAAAGAAAGAAAAAAAAATACCACGGTTAGGTGGTATATAATTATACAATTATGGATGGACGGACTGCCTGCCGAGTGCCGACTGCCGACACAGAGGTAGCCACAGCCGTGAACTACCGCACTGTACTGTGTCTGCTGCTAATATAGACTGGTTGATAAAGAGATAGTATACAACAATATACTACTATACTGGTGGTCAGGCACTGGTCACCACTAGTCACACTGGCAGTGGCACTCCTGCAGCAAAAGTGTGCACTGTTTAATTTTAAATTAATATAATATTATGTACTCCTGGCTCCTGCTATAACAACCTGCAGTGCTCCCCAGTCTCCCCCACAATTAGTATAAGCTTTTATACATTGATGTGCAGCACACTGGGCTGAGCTGAGTGCACACAGACTGAGTCACACTGTGTGACTGCTGTGTATCGTTTTTTTCAGGCAGAGAACGGATATAGCAGAGAACGGATATATTAAATAAAAGTTAACTTAACAACAACTGCACTGGTCACTGTGGTAAACTCTGTCTGCACAATCTCTCTCTCTCTCTTCTAATCTATTCTAATGGAGAGGACGCCAGCCACGTCCTCTCCCTATCAATCTCAATGCACGTGTGAAAATGGCGGCGACGCGCGGCTCCTTATATAGAATCCGAGTCTCGCGAGAATCCGACAGCGTCATGATGACGTTCGGGCGCGCTCGGGTTAACCGAGCAAGGCGGGAAGATCCGAGTCGCTCGGACCCGTGAAAAAAAAAGTGAAGTTCGTGCGGGTTCGGATTCAAAGAAACCGAACCCGCTCATCTCTAATTGAACACACAAGAGGCAAGAAATTAAGAGGATAGAGGATAATTTCAAATTAATTAACATAATAAACCAGAAAATTATGCAGGGTTAGGACAAATTCTAAAAACGTTAGGAACAATTCTATAGTGTCCTCCCCAATGTTCTTATAAGGTTATGGGTCTATTTCAATATACTCATTAAGTCCTTCTGGTACAAGGGTCCCTAGTGTATGAATCCAATAATTTTCACGTGTGCATAGTTTTCTATATCTGTCCCCCCCCCCCCCCCTCTCTCTCGGTTGGTTTAACCCATTCTATCCCTGTTAAAACTAGGCTTTTTGGATTCCCTTCATGTTGTTCCACAAAATGTTTGGAGATTCCATTCACACATCTTCCTCTTAGGATGTTTCTCCTGTGTTCCAAAAACCGTGCCTTTAAACACCTTGTAGTTCTACCGACATAAACAAGGTCACAACTACATTGTAAGATATAGATAACAAATGTAGTGTTACAATTTATATGCGTTTTGATCTCAAACTGTTCCTCTGTGTTACATGAACTAAAGAATTTTGTTTTATTATTTAGAAATGAACAGGTAATGCATGATCTTGAGCCACATTTGAAACATCCCTTGACTTTAGATGGTAACCAATTGGAGGAGGGTTCAGCTACAGATGGTCCAATTGATGGGTCATTCTTAGACCTTCTATCATCAAAAAAACTTGGCGTAAGCCAATGTTTCAAGTTTTCTGATTTCTTAAAAACCACCTTTGGATTCCTGGGTAGACAACTATTCAGAAGGGGATCTGTCTGTAATATTGGGAAATTACTTTTAATAATATTTTTAATTTGTTTTGAAGACTGGTTAAATTTAGACACGAATAACAATGTGTCTTTCTGTATATCATTGGGTTTCTTCTCTTTATATACAAGAAGATCTTCCCTTTCCAAATTCTTAGTTTCAATATAGGCAGAGGTAAGTATATCACTAGGATAACCCTTATTTTTAAAGGCTGTTATTAGCTCTTCTGCCTGTCTCTCAAAGGTTTCTAAGTGAGTACAATTTCTTCGGATACATCTCAATTGTCCTCTGGGAATATTCTCGACCCATGGTCTGTAATGAGAACTATTAATAGTAGGAAACTAAAGTTATCCACCTCTTTCCTATATGTTTGTGTAACAATCTAATTTTCCTCAATTGAGAGGGAAATATCTAGGAAGGAAACAGATCTCTTTTCCATACTACAGGAAAAAAATTAATTAAATTAATTATTATTCATATGTGTAGTGAAGTGAGAAAGGAAAGAATCATCCCCTACACCATCAAAAATAAAAAACAAATCATCTATATAATGGCCATAGTAGACAAGGTTCGCGCCCAAGTTCCGCCCCCATATGTGCTCATCCTCGAACGAGCCCATATATATGTTGGCGAAACTGGGCGCAAACCTCGTCCCCATGGCCGTCCCAAGTGTCTCTAAATAATAATCGTGATTAAACAAAAAATAATTATGTGTTAAAATAAAAGTGATCGAATCAATAATAAAACTGCGCAGGTTTTCTGGTAAAGTACCAACATTCTCCAGGCTTCTCTCCACTGCTTGTACCCCTTTATCATGGGGAATGTTGGAGTAAAGAGCCTGGACATCACAAGTTACGAAATAATATGTCTCCTTCCACCTAATCTCAGCAATTTGGCTTAGAAAAGTGGTGGTATCCTTAATGTGGGAACGTTGAGAAGCTGCGCAGGGTTGCAAAAAGAAATCCACAAAGTGAGAAAGATTGGCAGTGAGGGACCTGATACCAGAAATAATAGGTGACTCTTTACATTTGTGGTGCACAGTCTTTGGACAAAAATATCAGTGTCCTCTGGACTCTATTATTGGGTGCAATTTAACACGGAGGATCCTATTACGGACTGAACTTGTGGCATAATTTTTTGCCAGTCTGGACACTTTACTATTCAGCACACTTATTTTTATGAATGAGAACCATCTTTTTTTAATTGTTATGTAGTTGAGGGTGTTGTGACCACACCAGATCTTAATATCACAAAAAAAAAATATATATATATATTTTTATATGGTTATATGTTTTAAATAAATATTTACAATTGAGAATGGTGTGGAACAATTAATTGGCTCTATAGAGCGACCTCTTTCTTATTCAGTCTTAGACATATTAAGTTTAAGAAAGCGCTGGGACATCCAAATAGAGATAGCAGAGAGACAGTTGGAGATACAAGTGAGGGGAGAGGTCTGGAGAGGAAATATAGATTTGAGTGTCATCAGCATAGAGATGATATTGGAAATCAAAAGAACTAATGAGCTTACCCAGTGAGGACGTATAGAGAGAGAAAAGAAGAGGACCAAGGACAGAACCTTGGGGTACACCTACAGTTAGTGGAAGTGAGGAGGAGGTGGAGTCATGAGAAGAGACTATGTATGAATGGTCAGAAAGGTAGGAAGACAGCAAAGAGAGCGCAGTATCACGCAGACCAATGGAGTGAAGGATTTGCCGTAGGAGACGGTGATCCACAGTGTCAAACGCAGCAGAGAGATCAGAATAATAAGTAGAGTAGTGGCCCTTAGATTTTATAAATCTGTTTTATTGAGATTTTACAGATTAACCAAATAACAAGATATCAGGTGTAAAAGGTACAACAGGCAGGAAAGGCAGGTGGCATGCAACCGAAATGAGAAGCAGTAGCAGTAATGATAAGCAATAAAATTGCATACAGTGTGGAGGCGACTAAAAGAGGCCAAAGGTCAAAGAACAGAGATAAACGAAAGGTCATATTTTAAGACTCCGAGGGTGAGGCCTTTCATAGTTGCCTTAAAAAACAGATAGTACATTTCAGTATGGGGGGGCACACATAAGGGATAGGACGGGGGAGGGAGGATGGGAATATTGATAGTTCAGGTGTTCAACTATAATGATGGAGACTGTAGCGAGAGCTGTCGGAGCAGGTACCATTCAGTCGACTCAAATACAGTGAATATGTGAGCTTGTGTGGAAAGAGGGAGTGTGTCAATATATTTTTCCCATCTAGCATAGAATTTAACGACATCAGTTTCTATATTTACCAATGCAGATCTACGGTCAAAATACAATATTTGTAACATTTTCCTGTGTACTTCCGATAGTGAAGGCTTAGATTTGGAGACCCAGTGGGTGAGAATGATCTTTGTTGACACTGTGACCAGTATGGTCAGCGACGGTATGTACCTATTACCTTGAGTGCCCAAGTCCCACTGACAGAAATTCGCACATAAACAAGCCAAGGGTCGGGTGTGACTCGGGTGTGGAGCAGAGTGTTGATAATGGAGAGTACCTTTCCCCAGAATTTCCTAATGTGACCACATTCCCAGAAGTTGTGGTAGAAAGTTGCTGAGTGGTAGCCACATTTAGGGCATTCCCCTGAGATCAGGGGGTTGTATCGGGCATGGTGGATTTGAGGGACATAGGCCCTTTGTAGGGTCTGGAGATGGACTTCCTGTAACTAAGCAGAGGACAGGGCCTTCATAGTGGAGCAATAATATGTGCTTAGAGCAGCGGAGTCTGTAAGGGAGGGAATATCTTTCTGCCATTGTGACAGTAACATGGACCATCTAGGGAACGAGGTTATGTCAGTGAGGAGGTTATACAGCATCCTAGTGCGAAAAGGTACACGTTCACACAAGGATATCACTGATTGTAATGGATCTGGGGGGCTAGAGGGAGGTGAGGTGTGACCCATGGAATGGAGAATGGAGGTAAGATAGTGCAAGCTTGCAAATACATATAGAAAATAGAAATGTGATTGTGGGATGTTATATTTATCCTGAAGGTGAGAGAATAAGACAAAATTTCCTCCCGGGTCAAAGACCTTGGAGGAACATGACAGTCCTTTAGCCCTCCAGAGTTTGAAGGTAGAGTTTGTGAGAGAAGGAGGGAACACAGGATTGCCCCAGAGAGGAATTTGCAGTGTGAACATGTGATTCCTGTGAAACAATTTGTTTATTTTAAGCCATGCATAGTAGATGTCATGGAATAGTGGGGAGCAGAATGAATGAAGGAGTGCGCTGGGGGAAAAGGGAGAAAACATGGCTTCATCTAGAGCGGGGTCTGTGAAAGCGTGGCCATCCGTCAGCCAGTCAGCAGCCCAACGGAAAAGGGCAGACAAGGAGTATGAGAGGAAGTCAGGCAGGCCAACTCCCCCCGCAGTGCGGGGAGCAGCCAGTTTTTTGAAGGATATGAGGGGTCTCTTGCCTTTCCAGAGAAATTTGGTAAGGATCTTGTGGATGTAGACCAGGTCTTTCGTAGAAAGACGGATGGGTAACATTTGCATGAGATAGTATAGACGCGGGAAAAACACACTTTGAAGAACCGCCACCCGGCCCAAAAGTGAGAGGGGCAAAAGTTTCCAAGAGTCGAGGGTAGTGGTAAGTTTATGTAGTATGGGTGTAAAGTTGGTCTCGTATAAGGTGGATAAGTCTGATGGGATTTGTATTCCTAAGTAAGTGATCTTATCTAGAATAGTTTTAATCGTCAGCTTCAAGGTAGAGGCAGGTTGGGTGGTGGATGCGTGGGGGGTTCCCAGGGGTAGTAGTTCAGATTTGGAAACATTGATACGGTAGCCCGAGGTTTTCCCAAAAGACGATATCAGATGGAGAATCTCTGGGAGGGAGATATCAGGGTTAGAAATTAAAAGAAGCATGTCGTCTGCGAATAATGCCACCTTGAGTTCCACGTCTCCAATCCAGACTCCCTGGAATCTCCTGGATGCTCGCAAGGCTATTGCCAGAGGTTCCAGAGCTATATCGAACAATAATGGAGACAGCGGGCATCCCTGCCATGTACCTCTACCAATAGGGAAGGGAGGAGACAAAACACCGTTGCAGGATACCTGGGTTTGAGGATGTGTGTATAGGAGTTTAATCCATTCTATAAAAGCCGCAGAGAAGCCAAAGCGTGCTAAGGAGTGGTGTAGGTGGGGCCATTCAACCAGATCAAATGCCTTCTCCGCATCGAGGGAAAGTATATATGCGGGGTCAGAGGAGGAGGAGGATGCCTGGACCGCTGACAACACGCGTCTGACATTAACTTCCGAGTGTCTGCCGCAGATAAAGCCCGTTTGATCTGGGTGTATGATGTGGGGTAGGAGCAATTTTAAACGATCAGCCAGAATTTTGGTCAGTAACTTATAGTCAAGATTAAGTAGGGAAATGGGACGGTAGGATCCCGGGAGGGTGAGGTCCCTGCTAGGTTTCGGTAAAACTTTAAGGATGGCCGAGTTGAAATGTAGGGGGAGAGTCTGATGTAAGCATAGAATTAAGCGCATGCATCAATGGGGTCTCAAGTTTTGGCAAGAGCAGCTTGTAAAAATCGGCAGAGAAACCATCGGGACCCAGGGCTTTGTCTCGTTTGAAATGACCAATTGTCTGGCGGATCTCCTCCAGGGTAATCGGGGATGTTGATGATTGACTAAGCTCCGAAGATAATTTAGGTGCCGGGAAGGAGTCGCAGATATCAGGAGAAGCAGGATTACCGAGGGAGTCCGGGGGGGAGGATGGGGCACCGTGGGGGAGTGGACATCTGTGTAAAAGGAGCGCATGACTGCAGAAATTTCCGCATTGGTGGCAGTCGGTCTACCCGAGTCTGTCATCAGTGGTCGTGTAGTCAGGGGGGGTGAGAGCCTCGCAAGAAGTTAGAAAGCAACTTACCCGTTTTGTTTCCAAATTTGTGGAACCGATCATTAACATTGAACATATATTTATCTCCAAGTGTCAACAAGAATTCGTCAAAGTGTGTTTTTGCCAAGAGATAGTTATGTTTAGTGGCATCATTTGGCGTGGACTTGAACTGCTGAAAGGCTGAGGTCAGGGCAGTCTGGAACTCCAAGTAGTGCACAGTGTATTTTCTGCGTGAGCTGGCCACATAAGATATTATCTCCCCCCGTAACATGGATTTGGCGGATAACCAAAAGAGCATGGGGTCAGAGTCTGCATGTAATGCATTATCAGAGGCAAATGTTTCCCAGGCAGCTTCAAGTCTATTTCTGAATTTCAGCGATTTGGATAAGTAGAAGGGGAATTTCCACA
This sequence comes from Pseudophryne corroboree, assembly GCF_028390025.1. NCBI lineage: Eukaryota > Metazoa > Chordata > Amphibia > Anura > Myobatrachidae > Pseudophryne > Pseudophryne corroboree. The sequence goes on from NC_086448.1 coordinate 8,952,628, forward strand.
GTCTGGGGGAATCCTGCTGTTCCGAAATTTGGATAGAGGACGTCACAAGGGCATGATCGGAGAGGGATATTGGAGCAATGAGAGCGTCCACTATGTTAGGAAAGAGGGTGTGAGATGTAGTGATGTGCACCGGAAATTTTTCGGGTTTTGTGTTTTGGTTTTGGGTTCGGTTCCGCGGCCGTGTTTTGGCAAAACCTCACCGAAATTTTTTTGTCGGATTCGGGTGTGTTTTGGATTCGGGTGTTTTTTTCAAAAAACCCTACAAAACAGCTTAAATCATAGAATTTGGGGGTCATTTTGATCCCATAGTATTATTAACCTCAATAACCATAATTTCCACTCATTTTCAGTCTATTCTGAACACCTCACACCTCACAATATTATTTTTAGTCCTGAAATTTGCACCGAGGTAGCTGTGTGACTAAGCTAAGCGACCCAAGTGGCCGACACAAACACCTGGCCCATCTAGGAGTGGCACTGCAGTGTCACGCAGGATGGCCCTTCAAAAAAATACTCCCCAAACAGCACATGACGCAAAGAAAAAAAGAGGCGCAATGAGGTAGCTGTGTGACTAAGATAAGCGACCCAAGTGGCCGACACAAACACCTGGCCCATCTAGGAGTGGCCCTGCAGTGTCAGACAGGATGGCACTTGAAAAAAATACTCCCCAAACAGCACATGATGCAAAGAAAAAAAGAGGCGCAATGAGGTAGCTGTGTGACTAAGATAAGCGACCCAAGTGGCCGACACAAACACCTGGCCCATCTAGGAGTGGCACTGCAGTGTCACGCAGGATGGCCCTTCAAAAAAATACTCCTCAAACAGCACATGACGCAAAGAAAAATGAAAGAAAAAAGAGGTGCAAATGAAAGAAAAAAGAGGTGCAAGATGGAATTGTCCCACCCTTATGTTGTATAAACAGGACATGCACACTTTAACAAACCCATCATTTCAGCAACAGGGTCTGCCACACGACTGTGAATGAAATGACTAGTTGGTTTGGGCCCCCACCAAAAAAGAAGCAATCAATCTCTCCTTGCACAAACTGGCTCTACAGAGGCAAGATGTCCACCTCATCATCATCGTAAGATTCATCACCCCTTTCACTGTGTACATCCCCCTCCTCACAGATTATTAATTCGTCCCCACTGGAATCCACCATCTCAGGTCCCCGTGTACTTTCTGGAGGCAATTGCTGCTGGTGAATGTCTCCACGGAGGAATTGATTATAATTCATTTTAATGAGCATCATCTTCTCCACATTTTCTGGAAGTAACCTCGTACGCCGATTGCTGACAAGGTGACCGGCGGCACTAAACACTCTTTCGGAGTACACACTGGAGGGAGGGCAACTTAGGTAGAATAAAGCCAGTTTGTGCAAGGGCCTCCAAATTGCCTCTTTTTCCTGCCAGTATACGTACGGACTGTCTGACGTGCCTACTTGGATGCGGTCACTCATATAATCTTCCACCATTCTTTCAATGGTGAGAGAATCATATGCAGTGACAGTAGACGACATGTCAGTAATCGTTGGCAGGTCCTTCAGTCCGGACCAGATGTCAGCACTCGCTCCAGAGTGCCCTGCATCACCGCCAGCGGGTGGGCTAGGAATTCGTAGCCTTTTCCTCGCACCCCCAGTTGCGGGAGAATGTGAAGGAGGAGATGTTGACGGGTCACGTTCCGCTTGACTTGACAATTTTCTCACCAGCAGGTCTTTGAACCTCTGCAGACTTGTGTCTGCCGGAAAGAGAGATACAATGTAGGTTTTAAATCTAGGATCGAGCACGGTGGCCAAAATGTAGTGCTCTGATTTCAACAGATTGACCACCCGTGAATCCTGGTTAAGCGAATTAAGGGCTCCATCCACAAGTCCCACATGCCTAGCGGAATCGCTCTGTTTTAGCTCCTCCTTCAATGTCTCCAGCTTCTTCTGCAAAAGCCTGATGAGGGGAATGACCTGACTCAGGCTGGCAGTGTCTGCACTGACTTCACGTGTGGCAAGTTCAAAAGGTTGCAGAACCTTGCACAAGGTTGAAATCATTCTCCACTGCACTTGAGTCAGGTGCATTCCACCTCCTTTGCCTATATCGTGGCCAGATGTATAGGCTTGAATGGCCTTTTGCTGCTCCTCCATCCTCTGAAGCATATAGAGGGTTGAATTCCACCTCGTTACCACCTCTTGCTTCAGATGATGGCAGGGCAGGTTCAGGTGTTTTTGGTGGTGCTCCAGTCTTCTGTACGCGGTGCCTGTACGCCGAAAGTGGCCGGCAATTCTTCTGGCCACCGACAGCATCTCTTGCACGCCCCTGTCGTTTTTTAAATAATTCTGCACCACCAGATTCAAGGTATGTGCAAAACATGGGACGTGCTGGAATTTGCCCAGATGTAATGCACGCACAATATTGCTGGCGTTGTCCGATGCCACAAATCCCCAGGAGAGTCCAATTGGGGTAAGCCATTCTGCGATGATCTTCCTCAGTTGCCGTAAGAGGTTTTCAGCTGTGTGCGTATTCTGGAAAGCGGTGATACAAAGCGTAGCCTGCTTAGGAATGAGTTGGCGTTTGCGAAATGCTGCTACTGGTGCCGCCGCTGCTGTTCTTGCAGCGGGAGGCAATACATCTACCCAGTGGGCTGTCACAGTCATGTAGTCCTGAGTCTGCCCTGCTCCACTTGTCCACATGTCCGTGGTTAAGTGGACATTGGGTACAACTGCATTTTTTAGGACACTGGCGACTCTTTTTCTGAGGTCTGTGTACATTTTCGGTATCACCTGCCTAGAGAAATGGAACCTAGATGGTATTTGGTACCGGGGACACAGTACCTCAATCAAGTCTCTAGTTGGCTCTGAATTAACGATGGATACCGGAACCACGTTTCTCACCGCCCAGGCTGCCAAGGCCTCAGTTATCCGCTTTGCAGCAGGATGACTGCTGTGATATTTCATCTTCCTCGCAAAGGACTGTTGGACAGTCAATTGCTTACTGGAAGTAGTACAAGTGGTCTTCCGACTTCCCCTCTGGGATGACGATCGACTCCCAGCAGCAACAACAGCAGCGCCAGCAGCAGTAGGCGTTACACTCAAGGATGCATCGGAGGAATCCCAGGCAGGAGAGGACTCGTCAGACTTGCCAGTGACATGGCCTGCAGGACTATTGGCTTCCCTGGGTAAGGAGGAAATTGACACTGAGGGAGTTGGTGGTGTGGTTTGCAGGAGCTTGGTTACAAGAGGAAGGGATTTAGTGGTCAGTGGACTGCTTCCGCTGTCACCCAAAGTTTTTGAACTTGTCACTGACTTATGATGAATGCGCTGCAGGTGACGTATAAGGGAGGATGTTCCGAGGTGGTTAACGTCCTTACCCCTACTTATTACAGCTTGACAAAGGCAACACACGGCTTGACACCTGTTGTCCGCATTTGTGTTGAAATAATTCCACACCGAAGAGCTGAATTTTTTTGTATTTTGACCAGGCATGTCAATGGCCATATTCGTCCCACGGACAACAGGTGTCTCCCCGGGTGCCTGACTTAAACAAACCACCTCACCATCAGAATCCTCCTTGTCAATTTCCTCCCCAGCGCCAGCAACACCCATATCCTCATCCTGGTGTACTTCAACAGTGACATCTTCAATTTGACTATCAGGAACTGGACTGCGGGTGCTCCTTCCAGCACTTGCAGGGGGCGTGCAAATGGTGGAAGGTGCAAGCTCTTCCCGTCCACTGTTGGGAAGGTCCGGCATCGCAACCGACACAATTGGACTCTCCTTGGGGATTTGTGATTTCGAAGAACGCACAGTTCTTTGCTGTGCTTTTGCCAGCTTAAGTCTTTTCTTTTTTCTAGCGAGAGGATGAGTGCTTCCATCCTCATGTGAAGCTGAACCACTAGCCATGAACATAGGCCAGGGCCTCAGCCGTTCCTTGCCACTCCGTGTCGTAAATGGCATATTGGCAAGTTTACGCTTCTCCTCAGACGCTTTTAATTTTGATTTTTGGGTCATTTTTTTACTGATCTTTTGTGTTTTGGATTTTACATGCTCTGTACTATGACATTGGGCATCAGCCTTGGCAGATGACGTTGATGGCATTTCATCGTCTCGGCCATGACTAGTGGCAGCAGCTTCAGCACGAGGTGGAAGTGGATCTTGATCTTTCCCTATTTTTTTAACCTCTACATTTTTGTTCTCCATATTTTAATGCGCAGAACTAAAAGGCACCACAGGTATACAATGTAGATGGATGGATAGTATACTTTATGTATGACGATGAGTGACTGAAGACACAGAGGTAGGTACAGCAGTGGCCTACCGTACTGCTATATACAGTATAATGGACCTGGTGGACACTGTCAGCAGACTGCGTTTATAGTATAAAGAAAAAAAAGACACCACAGGTATACAATGTAGATGGATGGATAGTATACTTTATGTATGACGACGAGTGACTGAAGACACAGAGGTAGGTACAGCAGTTGCCTACCGTACTGCTATATACAGTATAATGGACCTGGTGGACACTGTCAGCAGACTGCGTTTATAGTATAAAGAAAAAAAAGACACCACAGGTATACAATGTAGATGGATGGATAGTATACTTTATGTATGACGACGAGTGACTGAAGACACAGAGGTAGGTACAGCAGTGGCCTACCGTACTGCTGTATGCAGTATAATGGACCTGGTGGACACTGTCAGCAGACTGCGTTTATACTTATAGTATAAAGAAAAAAAAGACACCACAGGAGTGTTTTTCAGGCAGACAAACGTATACTGGTGGTCACTGTCAGCAAAACTCTGCACTGTACTCCTGCTATAGCTGCTCCCCAGTCTCCCCCACAATTAAGCAGTGTGAGCACTCAGCACAGTCAGATATATCATGCAGCACACTGAGGCTGAGCACAGATATGGTATGGAGCGTTTTTTTTCAGGCAGAGAACGGATAAAAAAAAACTAGCAAAACTCTGCACTGTACTCCTCCTAACAGCTGCTCCCCAATCCTCCCCACAATAAGCTAAGCAGTAGCAATCAGATCAACCAACTATAACTATAGAAACGGAGAGGACGCCAGCCACGTCCTCTCCCTATCAATCTCAATGCACGTGTGAAAATGGCGGCGACGCGCGGCTGCTTATATAGAATCCGAATCTCGCGAGAATCCGACAGCGGGATGATGACGTTCGGGCGTGCTCGGTTTAACCGAGCCACACGGGAGAATCCGAGTACGGCTCGGACCCGTGTAAAAAGGCTGAAGTTCGGGGGGGTTCGGTTTCCGAGAAACCGAACCCGCTCATCACTAGTGAGATGTGAATATGTAATCAATTCGGGATAGGGTGTGGTGAGCTGAGGATAGGCAGGTATACTCCCTATCAGTGGGATGGAGAGCCCTCCAAACATCCACCAATGAGAGTCTATCTGCGAATAAAGGCATTCCCAGTTTTGGGAGGGGAAGACCTATCTAACAAAAGGGACGTCACTAGATTAAAGTCTCCGCACAATTAGAGATGAGCGCCTGAAATTTTTCGGGTTTTGTGTTTTGGTTTTGGGTTCGGTTCCGCGGCCGTGTTTTGGGTTCGAACGCGTTTTGGCAAAACCTCACCGAATTATTTTTGTCGGATTCGGGTGTGTTTTGGATTCGGGTGTTTTTTTCAAAAAACCCTAAAAAACAGCTTAAATCATAGAATTTGGGGGTAATTTTGATCCCAAAGTATTATTAACCTCAAAAAACATAATTTACACTCATTTTCAGCCTATTCTGAACACATCACACCTCACAATATTATTTTTAGTCCTAAAATTTGCACCGAGGTCGCTGTGTGAGTAAGATAAGCGACCCTAGTGGCCGACACAAACACCGGGCCCATCTAGGAGTGGCACTGCAGTGTCACGCAGGATGTCCCTTCCAAAAAACCCTCCCCAAACAGCACATGACGCAAAGAAAAAAAGAGGCGCAATGAGGTAGCTGTGTGAGTAAGATTAGCGACCCAAGTGGCCGACACAAACACCGGGCCCATCTAGGAGTGGCACTGCAGTGTCACGCAGGATGTCCCTTCCAAAAAACCCTCCCCAAACAGCACATGACGCAAAGAAAAAAAGAGGCGCAATGAGGTAGCTGACTGTGTGAGAAAGATAAGCGACCCTAGTGGCCGACACAAACACCGGGCCCATCTAGGAGTGGCACTGCAGTGTCACGCAGGATGGCCCTTCCAAAAAACCCTCCCCAAACAGCACATGACGCAAAGAAAAAAAGAGGCGCAATGAGGTAGCTGACTGTGTGAGTAAGATTAGCGACCCTAGTGGCCGACACAAACACCGGGCACATCTAGGAGTGGCACTGCAGTGTCACGCAGGATGTCCCTTCCAAAAAACCCTCCCCAAACAGCACATGACGCAAAGAAAAAAAGAGGCGCAATGAGGTAGCTGTGTGAGTAAGATTAGCGACCCTAGTGGCCGACACAAACACCGGGCCCATCTAGGAGTGGCACTGCAGTGTCACGCAGGATGTCCCTTCCAAAAAACCCTCCCCAATCAGCACATGATGCAAAGAAAAAGAAAAGAAAAAAGAGGTGCAAGATGGAATTATCCTTGGGCCCTCCCACCCACCCTTATGTTGTATAAACAAAACAGGACATGCACACTTTAACCAACCCATCATTTCAGTGACAGGGTCTGCCACACGACTGTGACTGATATGACGGGTTGGTTTGGACCCCCCCAAAAAAAGAAGCAATTAATCTCTCCTTGCACAAACTGGCTCTACAGAGGCAAGATGTCCACCTCATCTTCACCCTCCGATATATCACCGTGTACATCCCCCTCCTCACAGATTATCAATTCGTCCCCACTGGAATCCACCATCTCAGCTCCCTGTGTACTTTGTGGAGGCAATTGCTGCTGGTCAATGTCTCCGCGGAGGAATTGATTATAATTCATTTTAATGAACATCATCTTCTCCACATTTTCTGGATGTAACCTCGTACGCCGATTGCTGACAAGGTGAGCGGCGGCACTAAACACTCTTTCGGAGTACACACTTGTGGGAGGGCAACTTAGGTAGAATAAAGCCAGTTTGTGCAAGGGCCTCCAAATTGCCTCTTTTTCCTGCCAGTATAAGTACGGACTGTGTGACGTGCCTACTTGGATGCGGTCACTCATATAATCCTCCACCATTCTATCAATGTTGAGAGAATCATATGCAGTGACAGTAGACGACATGTCCGTAATCGTTGTCAGGTCCTTCAGTCCGGACCAGATGTCAGCATCAGCAGTCGCTCCAGACTGCCCTGCATCACCGCCAGCGGGTGGGCTCGGAATTCTGAGCCTTTTCCTCGCACCCCCAGTTGCGGGAGAATGTGAAGGAGGAGATGTTGACAGGTCGCGTTCCGCTTGACTTGACAATTTTGTCACCAGCAGGTCTTTCAACCCCAGCAGACCTGTGTCTGCCGGAAAGAGAGATCCAAGGTAGGCTTTAAATCTAGGATCGAGCACGGTGGCCAAAATGTAGTGCTCTGATTTCAACAGATTGACCACCCGTGAATCCTTGTTAAGCGAATTAAGGGCTGCATCCACAAGTCCCACATGCCTAGCGGAATCGCTCCGTGTTAGCTCCTTCTTCAATGCCTCCAGCTTCTTCTGCAAAAGCCTGATGAGGGGAATGACCTGACTCAGGCTGGCAGTGTCTGAACTGACTTCACGTGTGGCAAGTTCAAAGGGCATCAGAACCTTGCACAACGTTGAAATCATTCTCCACTGCACTTGAGACAGGTGCATTCCACCTACTATATCGTGCTCAATTGTATAGGCTTGAATGGCCTTTTGCTGCTCCTCCAACCTCTGAAGCATATAGAGGGTTGAATTCCACCTCGTTACCACTTCTTGCTTCAGATGATGGCAGGGCAGGTTCAGTAGTTTTTGGTGGTGCTCCAGTTTTCTGTACGTGGTGCCTGTACGCCGAAAGTGTCCCGCAATTCTTCTGGCCACCGACAGCATCTCTTGCACGCCCCTGTCGTTTTTTAAAAAATTCTGCACCACCAAATTCAAGGTATGTGCAAAACATGGGACGTGCTGGAATTGGCCCAGATTTAATGCACACACAATATTGCTGGCGTTGTCCGATGCCACAAATCCACAGGAGAGTCCAATTGGGGTAAGCCATTCCGCGATGATCTTCCTCAGTTGCCGTAAGAGGTTTTCAGCTGTGTGCGTATTCTGGAAAGCGGTGATACAAAGCGTAGCCTGCCTAGGAAAGAGTTGGCGTTTGCGAGATGCTGCTACTGGTGCCGCCGCTGCTGTTCTTGCGGCGGGAGTCCATACATCTACCCAGTGGGCTGTCACAGTCATATAGTCCTGACCCTGCCCTGCTCCACTTGTCCACATGTCCGTGGTTAAGTGGACATTGGGTACAGCTGCATTTTTTAGGACACTGGTGACTCTTTTTCTGAGGTCTGTGTACATTTTCGGTATCGCCTGCCTAGAGAAATGGAACCTAGATGGTATTTGGTACCGGGGACACAGTACCTCCAACAAGTCTCTAGTTGGCTCTGCAGTAATGATGGATACCGGAACCACGTTTCTCACCACCCAGGATGCCAAGGCCTCAGTTATCCGCTTTGCAGTAGGATGACTGCTGTGATATTTCATCTTCCTCGCAAAGGACTGTTGAACAGTCAATTGCTTACTGGAAGTAGTACAAGAGGGCTTACGACTTCCCCTCTGGGATGACCATCGACTCCCAGCGGCAACAACAGCAGCGCCAGCAGCAGTAGGCGTTACACGCAAGGATGCATCGGAGGAATCCCAGGCAGGAGAGGACTCGTCAGACTTGCCAGTGACATGGCCTGCAGGACTATTGGCATTCCTGGGGAAGGAGGAAATTGACACTGAGGGAGTTGGTGGGGTGGTTTGCGTGAGCTTGGTTACAAGAGGAAGGGATTTACTGGTCAGTGGACTGCTTCCGCTGTCACCCAAAGTTTTTGAACTTGTCACTGACTTATTATGAATGCGCTGCAGGTGACGTATAAGGGAGGATGTTCCGAGGTGGTTAACGTCCTTACCCCTACTTATTACAGCTTGACAAAGGGAACACACGGCTTGACACCTGTTGTCCGCATTTCTGGTGAAATACCTCCACACCGAAGAGCTGATTTTTTTGGTATTTTCACCTGGCATGTCAACGGCCATATTCCTCCCACGGACAACAGGTGTCTCCCCGGGTGCCTGACTTAAACAAACCACCTCACCATCAGAATCCTCCTGGTCAATTTCCTCCCCAGCGCCAGCAACACCCATATCCTCCTCATCCTGGTGTACTTCAACACTGACATCTTCAATCTGACTATCAGGAACTGGACTGCGGGTGCTCCTTCCAGCACTTGCAGGGGGCGTGCAAATGGTGGAAGGCGCATGCTCTTCACCTCCAGTGTTGGGAAGGTCAGGCATCGCAACCGACACAATTGGACTCTCCTTGTGGATTTGGGATTTCGAAGAACGCACAGTTCTTTGCGGTGCTTTTGCCAGCTTGAGTCTTTTCAGTTTTCTAGCGAGAGGCTGAGTGCTTCCATCCTCATGTGAAGCTGAACCACTAGCCATGAACATAGGCCAGGGCCTCAGCCGTTCCTTGCCACTCCGTGTGGTAAATGGCATATTGGCAAGTTTACGCTTCTCCTCCGACAATTTTATTTTAGGTTTTGGAGTCCTTTTTTTTCTGATATTTGGTGTTTTGGATTTGACATGCTCTGTACTATGACATTGGGCATCGGCCTTGGCAGACGACGTTGCTGGCATTTCATCGTCTCGGCCATGACTAGTGGCAGCAGCTTCAGCACGAGGTGGAAGTGGATCTTGATCTTTCCCTAATTTTGGAACCTCAACTTTTTTGTTCTCCATATTTTATAGGCAGAACTAAAAGGCACCTCAGGTAAACAATGGAGATGGATGGATTGGATACTAGTATTGGATACCTGCCGACTGCCGACACAGAGGTAGCCACAGCCGTGAACTACCGCACTGTACACTGGTTGATAAAGAGATAGTAGTATACTCGTAACAACTAGTATGACACTATGACGACGGTATAAAGAATGAAAAAAAAACCACGGTTAGGTGGTATATATTATAATAATAATACAATTATGGATGGACGGACTGCCTGCCGACTGCCGACACAGAGGTAGCCACAGCCGTGAACTACCGCACTGTACACTGGTTGATAAAGAGATAGTAGTATACTCGTAACAACTAGTATGACACTATGACGACGGTATAAAGAATGAAAAAAAAACCACGGTTAGGTGGTATATATTATAATAATAATACAATTATGGATGGACGGACTGCCTGCCGACTGCCGACACAGAGGTAGCCACAGCCGTGAACTACCGCACTGTACACTGGTTGATAAAGAGATAGTAGTATACTCGTAACAACTAGTATGACACTATGACGACGGTATAAAGAATGAAAAAAAAACCACGGTTAGGTGGTATATATTATAATAATAATACAATTATGGATGGACGGACTGCCTGCCGACTGCCGACACAGAGGTAGCCACAGCCGTGAACTACCGCACTGTACACTGGTTGATAAAGAGATAGTAGTATACTCGTAACAACTAGTATGACACTATGACGACGGTATAAAGAATGAAAAAAAAACCACGGTTAGGTGGTATATATTATAATAATAATACAATTATGGATGGACGGACTGCCTGCCGACTGCCGACACAGAGGTAGCCACAGCCGTGAACTACCGCACTGTACACTGGTTGATAAAGAGATAGTAGTATACTCGTAACAACTAGTATGACACTATGACGACGGTATAAAGAATGAAAAAAAAACCACGGTTAGGTGGTATATATTATAATAATAATACAATTATGGATGGACGGACTGCCTGCCGACTGCCGACACAGAGGTAGCCACAGCCGTGAACTACCGCACTGTACACTGGTTGATAAAGAGATAGTAGTATACTCGTAACAACTAGTATGACACTATGACGACGGTATAAAGAATGAAAAAAAAACCACGGTTAGGTGGTATATATTATAATAATAATACAATTATGGATGGACGGACTGCCTGCCGACTGCCGACACAGAGGTAGCCACAGCCGTGAACTACCGCACTGTACACTGGTTGATAAAGAGATAGTAGTATACTCGTAACAACTAGTATGACACTATGACGACGGTATAAAGAATGAAAAAAAAACCACGGTTAGGTGGTATATATTATAATAATAATACAATTATGGATGGACGGACTGCCTGCCGACTGCCGACACAGAGGTAGCCACAGCCGTGAACTACCGCACTGTACACTGGTTGATAAAGAGATAGTAGTATACTCGTAACAACTAGTATGACACTATGACGACGGTATAAAGAATGAAAAAAAAACCACGGTTAGGTGGTATATATTATAATAATAATACAATTATGGATGGACGGACTGCCTGCCGACTGCCGACACAGAGGTAGCCACAGCCGTGAACTACCGCACTGTACACTGGTTGATAAAGAGATAGTAGTATACTCGTAACAACTAGTATGACACTATGACGACGGTATAAAGAATGAAAAAAAAACCACGGTTAGGTGGTATATATTATAATAATAATACAATTATGGATGGACGGACTGCCTGCCGACTGCCGACACAGAGGTAGCCACAGCCGTGAACTACCGCACTGTACACTGGTTGATAAAGAGATAGTAGTATACTCGTAACAACTAGTATGACACTATGACGACGGTATAAAGAAAGAAAAAAAAATACCACGGTTAGGTGGTATATATTGTAATACAATTATGGATGGACGGACTGCCTGCCGAGTTCCGACTGCCGACACAGAGGTAGCCACAGCCGTGAACTACCGCACTGTACTGTGTCTGCTGCTAATATAGACTGGTTGATAAAGAGATAGTATACAATACATACAACAATATACTACTATACTGGTGGTCAGGCACTGGTCACCACTAGTCACACTGGCAGTGGCACTCCTGCAGCAAAAGTGTGCACTGTTTAATTTTAAATTAATATAATATTATGTACTCCTGGGGGCTCCTGCTATAACAACCTGCAGTGCTCCCCAGTCTCCCCCACAATTATTATAAGCTTTGCCTTTTATACATTGATGTGCAGCACACTGGGCTGAGCTGAGTGCACACAGACTGAGTCACACTGTGTGACTGGCTGCTGCTGTGTATCGTTTTTTTTCAGGCAGAGAACGGATATAGCAGAGAACGGATATATTAAAATAAATAAAAGTTAACTAACAACAACTGCACTGGTCACTGTGGTAAACTCTGTCTGACTCTGCACAATCTCTCTCTCTCTTCTAATCTAATTTCTAATGGAGAGGACGCCAGCCACGTCCTCTCCCTATCAATCTCAATGCACGTGTGAAAATGGCGGCGACGCGCGGCTCCTTATATAGAATCCGAGTCTCGCGAGAATCCGACAGCGTCATGATGACGTTCGGGCGCGCTCGGGTTAACCGAGCAAGGCGGGAGGATCCGAGTCTGCTCGGACCCGTGAAAAAAACATGAAGTTCGTGCGGGTTCGGTTTCAGAGAAACCGAACCCGCTCATCTCTACGCACAATATGATAGAGGAGGAAAGGTGTGTGGTTTGCAAGGCAATAAGTGATTGTAGAAATCTCTTGGTATAGGTAGATGGTGCGTACACATTACAAAGTGTCAGAGGCTGTCCATAAATCTTAAGAGTCAGCAACACTGTTCTACCCGATGTGTAAGAACGAGTTATCAAATTGTCATAGGGAATATGCTTTTTGATTAGGATGATTACACCTCTGGCCTTTGAGTTATAGGAACTAGAACCTAGAACCGACCAGCCTAACGTGTTTAATTTTGCTACTTCAGCAGGAACTAGATGGGACTCTTGTAGGAATGCTATGTCAGCGTTTTGTTTGTTGAGATAAATGAGGATCTTCCTACGTTTCGCTGGTGAGTTGAACCCGCCCACATTCCACGAGCCGAGCGTCAGGGTAGGCATGGCACGGGGTAAGGGGCCAAAGAGATGCCATAGCTTTCAACACCTAAGTAATGCAATAGTACATAGGCTGATGAAGCTGGAGGGGGAAGGGTTGTGAGGAAAGAGGGGGAGGAAAGGAGGGGGGGGGAGAGAGACGAAAAACATAACATGACAGTCCTATAAAACGAGTCCAAAGAGTCAGTGATGTGATCAATGAGGGTTCTATACGCCAGGAGGACTCAGGACTTCCCATAAGGCAAATTAGCATAGAAAGAAATATAGGCCCTCATTCCGAGTTGTTCGCTCGCTAGCTGCTTTTAGCAGCATTGCACACGCTAAGCCGCCGCCTACTGGGAGTGTATCTTAGCTTAGCAAAATTGCGAACGAAAGATTCTCTAAATTGCGATTAGAATTTTCTTTGCAGTTTCTGAGTAGCTCGACACTTACTCTGCCACTGCGATCAGTTCAGTCAGTTTCGTTCCTGGTTTGACGTCACAAACACACCCAGCGTTCGCCCAGGCACTCCCCCGTTTCTCCAGCGTTTTTCCCAGAAACGGCAGCGTTTTTTCACACACTCCCATAAAACGGCCAGTTTCCGCCCAGAAACACCTACTTCCTGTCAATCACACTCCGATCACCAGAACGAAGAAAAAACCTCGTAATGCCGTGAGTAAAATACCAAACTTCTTAGCAAATTTACTTGGCGCAGTCGCAGTGCGAACATTGCGCATGCGCAAAAGAAATAATTACCACACCATATCACAGGCGCTTCTCGTATAATGTTCGTAGGGTTGCTACACTCCCCAGATTGAGGAGTGGACGTGACCTTACAAAACAACATAAAACACAAACATAGTGTAATATTGTCAACACAATTCTGGAATGAAATTCTTCTGTTATAGTAAAATCAGCCTCGTACCCCAAAGAGTGGTCTACTAATGGTAGACAATCAGCACTTAGAAATGGAGCGGATCACCGATCAGATGTACTGTCTCCGTTCCCAATGCGGTTCTTATGGTTATGAGCCCCTTTTCCCTCGTTCATTCATCAATGGAGTATGTGGATAAAGGATGGCTAAATAGTGTATTACCATAAAAACATTTTATTATACATTTAAAACAAAAAGTGGGTAGACAGGTGGACTCTCACCGAACAGAATGGTCTACAGTTGGAAGTAGACAAACAAGCATGTGTTATTGTCAGCTGAGCGTCCCCAGGCACAATCTCCAGACGTCCAGCGAGCCTTCCACGAGTCCCCCACAATATTTCACCGACGCGTTTCGATAACTGCTGGTTATCTTTTTCAAGGTGTGACACATTCTGTTCGGTGAGAGTCCACCTGTCTACCCACTTTTTGTTTTAAATGTATAATAAAATGTTTTTATGGTAATACACTATTTAGCCATCCTTTATCCACATACTCCATTGATGAATGAACGAGGGAAAAGGGGCTCATAACCATAAGAACCGCATTGGGAACGGAGACAGTACATCTGATCGGTGATCCGCTCCATTTCTAAGTGCTGATTGTCTACCATTAGTAGACCACTCTTTGGGGTACGAGGCTGATTTTACTATAACAGAAGAATTTCATTCCAGAATTGTGTTGACAATATTACACTATGTTTCTGTTTTATGTTGTTTTGTAAGGTCACGTCCACTCCTCAATCTGGGGAGTGTAGCAACCCTACGAACATTATACGAGAAGCGCCTGTGATATGGTGTGGTAATTATTTCTTTTGGTTTATGTTTTGGAGTGTTGGTGACACTTTTTACCACCTGAATTCAGGCTGCTTATTAAGCGCAGTGTGTACGGTCTTTTTCCATTTCCGCAATTGCGCATGCGCAATTAGCGGAAAATCGCTGCGATGCGAAGAAAATTACCGAGCGAACAACTCGGAATGAGGGCCATAAACCATACTAACATAACAACCAGTAGGGGAGTGTGAGGGGGGAGCTCCGGCCGCCCAACCACATCCACTGTGAGAGAGGAAAAAGTGGCCTTGCCCTGCTCATATATAAAACATGCATGATAAGTAGCGAGTGATGCTGGCCGTATGATATGCAGAAGCAGAGAAGGATAAATAATTAAACATATGCTCTGCTATAATAAGAGAACAAGCATCCCTAATAACCTGGATAGTCTCATCTCTAAAATATTCTGGGTTCATCAATAGTAGAAACTAGGGAGCAGCACGAGGAAACAAAACATGTTAATAAGGATAAGGAACATTAACATAAAATATGGAGATACAGCATGAACCTGCGGAGGAGGAGTAACGTATCATAACATAACATGACAAAGGCTTGTGAGACAACATAACGTGTCGCACAGCTATGGTAGGAAAAACCTTCAGGTGGATGAAGTTGGTGGTGGATCACTGATGTCAGTATCCGAGGGTCGAGGGAGTTCGCTCAGAAAAGCATGGGTGTCCGCTGGGGAGAGGAAGTCCTTATAGGAGGAGCCATCATAGATGCGTAAACGGGCTGGATAGAGCAAGCCAAACTTGCGGCCCTCTGCAACGAGTTGGGAGCAAATTGGTGAGAATGCTTTCCGGGCCCTCGTCAACTCCACGGAGTAGTCCTGGAAAATAAAAAGCCTATGACCCTCCCATTGCAGGTCCTTGATACGTCGTGATGCAGACCAGAAAGCAGTCTTATGTAGATAGTTCAGGCAGCAAAACAACGTGACCCTTGGGTGAGGCTCATTCGGGGTGGGCGCATGGCCTACACGGTGCACCCTCTCAATCACCAGGTCTCGACAGTCTTGCTCAATTCCTAGAAGGGTGGGAAGCGTAGTACGGACAAAATGGGCAAGTGCTGGTCCTTTTACAGATTCAGGTAGGCCCACAAGCCTGATATTATTTCTCCTCGATCTGTTTTCGATATCATCGAGTTTGTTCCATATGTGATAATTGTCTGAAGTCAGTGATTTCACAGCCTGCTGTAATTCATCCACAGTATGCATGGCAGCTCCCAATTGATTTTCAGTGCGGGATACATGATTCTGCAGCTGCTGCAGTTGCTGCGTTAATATCAGCCACAGCCTGAGTGAGGAGGGGGGTCATGGTGGACCGGATGGCGTCCACCACGTCCGCATAGGATACCGGAGCGTCGGCAGCGCGTTCCGACGGGGGCACCGTCACAGCTGCTACCTTCTTTGGTGCTGGGGAGAGAGGGTTAGGGCCAACCTCTGGGATCATAGTCCCCGCCGCGCTGTGTTTTTCTTGATGCTGCGGCTGCGCGCCGGCTGCGCCCACGGGCGTAACAAAGCGATCCATCAAGGTCGCGGGTGCGGGGGGATGCCGTGCAGGGCAAATGGAGGCCGTCAGAGGCCTTTAAAAGGCAATTGCGGACGGGTTGTGGCGGAGCTCAGGGATCTGCTGCCTCACGCCATCAACCCGGAACCGGAAGTCCAGTGGCCCTTAGATTTAGTAGCATGGAGGTCATTGCAGAATTTTTTAAGGGCAGTTTCAGTGGAGTGGAGAGGCTGGAAGCCATACTGGAATGGGTCAAGCAGTGAGTAACATAGTAACATAGTAACATAGTATCTGAGGTTGAAAAAAGACAATTGTCCATCGAGTTCAACCTATTTGTGGTCTCCTATGCATGATGATTTCACTAAAATTTCTGACTGATGCTGCTGTCAGCCGTTGCATTTTATCCCTATTTATAGTAACTATAATGCATGACTATGCACCATACCCCTGGATATCCTTATCCATTAGGAATTTATCTAACCCATTCTTAAAGGTGTTGACAGATTCTGCCATTACAACTCCCTCGGGCAGGGAATTCCAAACACGTATTGTCCTTACCGTGAAAAAGCCTTTACGCCGTATTGTGCGGAATCTCCTCTCCTCTAACCTGAGCGAGTGTCCACGAGTCCTCTGTGTTGATCTAACCAAAAACAGGTCCCGCGCAAGCTCTGTGTATTGTCCCCTTATATATTTGTAGATGTTGATCATATCCCCTCTTAGTCTCCGCTTTTCCAATGTAAACATGCCTAGTCTTTCAAGCCTTTCCTTGTATTCCATTGTCTCCATGCCCTTAATTAGTTTGGTCGCCCTCCTCTGTACCTTTTCAAGCTCCAGGATATCCTTTTTGTAGCACGGTGCCCAGAATTGTACACAGTATTCAAGGTGTGGCCTCACTAGTGATTTATATAACGGGAGTATAATACTCTCGTCCCTAGCATCAATACCCCATTTTATGAATGCTAATATCTTATTAGCCTTCTTTGCTGCAGTCCTACTTTGGGTACTACTGCTTAGCTTGCTATCTATGAGGACACCCAAGTCCTTTTCCAGTACAGAATCCCCTAATTTTACCCCATTTAGTAGGTAGGTGTCATTTTTGTTCTTGTTACCACAGTGTATTACCTTACACTTGTCTGTGTTGAAGCGCATTCTCCATTTGGCTGCCCATGCTTCTAATTTAACTAAGTCGTTCTGAAGAGACTCGGCATCCTCCTCTGTATTTATAGCCTTACACAATTTGGTATCATCTGCAAAAATTGACACCATGCTCTCTAGACCTTCTGTTAGGTCGTTAATGAAAATATTGAACAATAGCGGTCCTAATACTGAGCCTTGCGGCACACCACTTAGCACTTCAGTCCAAGTTGAAAAAGATCCATTAACCACAACGCGCTGCTCCCTATTATCTAACCAGTTTTTGACCCAAGTGCAGATTGTGCTTCCTAGCCCTGATTCTTGTAGCTTGTAGATAAGTCTCATGTGTGGTACAGTATCGAACGCTTTGGCAAAGTCTAAAAAGATTACATCCACGTCTTTACCCTGATCTAGGTTTGCGCTTACTGTTTCATAAAAGCCAAGTAAGTTGGTTTGACAGGATCTGTCCTTCATAAACCCATGTTGATTCCTTTTAATGACCTTATTGACTTCAAGGAACTTCTGAATACTATCTCTTAGAATACCTTCCAATACTTTCCCCACTATAGATGTAAGAGTAACTGGTCTATAATTACCTGGTTCAGCTTTACTTCCCTTTTTGAATATAGGCACTACTTCCGCTATACGCCAGTCTTTGGGAACCATACCTGATATAACTGAATCCTTAAAGATCAAAGATAGCGGTTTTGCCAGTTCAGAGTGAAGCTCCATTAGAACCCTTGGGTGAATACCATCGGGCCCTGGTGATTTATTAATCTTTAAATGTTTTAATCGGTCACAGACTACTTCCTTGCTTAAATAAGTACCTATCAGTGGGATATTCTCATTATTGAGATTGTGTGTCAGTCCCTGAAATGGGTCCTCTCTAGTGAATACTGTTGAAAAAAACTCATTTAGTGTGTCCGCTATGTCATTATCATTTTTGCTTAAGACTCCCAACTTGTCTTTTAAAGGGCCTATACTCTCCTTCTTTAATCTCTTGCTATTAATGTATTTAAAGAATTTTTTGGGATTCGCTTTGCTTTCCTTTGCTACTAGTTTTTCAGTTTCTACTTTAGCCGCTCTTATTTCCTTTTTGCAAATTTTGTTACATTCCTTATAGTGCTGAAATGACTCTGTTTCCCCGTCAGATTTGTATTTTTTAAATGCTCGCCTTTTCTTGCCCATAAGTTCCTTAATCTTTTTGTTAAGCCACATCGGTTTATGATTTTTATTCCTTTTTTTGCTACTCATAGGAATAAATTTGAGTGTATTTTTAGCTAGCAGGAATTTTAGTACCTCCCATTTCTCCGTAGTATTTTTTCCTAAAAACAAACCTTCCCATTCAATATCCCTGAAAATACCCTCATCTTTTCAAAATTTGCTTTGCTAAAGTTTAGAGTCCTAGTTGAGCCAGTATAGGGCTGTTTATGGAAACTGATATTGAATGTGACCATATTGTGGTCGCTGTTTCCTATGGGTTCCCCTACTATAATACCTGATACCAAATCCCATTGTTTGTTAATACTAGGTCTAAGGGGCCCTACTCACTGGCCGACCCGCCGCCGAGCTGCCCGACGGCGGATACGGCCGACGAGCGACCCGGGGGGGGGGGGCAGTGACGGGGGGAGTGAAGTTTCTTCACTCCCCCCGTCACGCGGCTCCATAGAACTGCAGGCAAATATGGACGAGATCGTCCATATTGGCCTGCATGCACAGCCGACGGGGGACCAGCTATGAACGAGCGCGGGACCGCGCATCGTTCATCGCTGGAGCATCCACACTGAAAGATATGAACGAGTTCTCGTTCATTTATGAACGAGATCGTTCATATCTTTCAAAAAATCGGCCAGTGTGTAGGGCCTATAAGATTGCATTGTACCTAGTTGGTTCCTCAATTAGTTGGACTAAGTAGTTATCATTAAGTGTGTTTAATATTGCCCCTAGCAGTATCACATGAATCGTTTTTCCAGTTTATCTCTGGATAGTTAAAATCTCCCATCACTACTATGTCTCCTACTCCTGCTGCTCTTTCAATTTGCTTTAGTAACATTTCCTCATCAGATACGTTGATACCAGGCGGCCTATAGCATACACCTAATACTAACTTTTTTATTCCTTTTTCCCCGCATGCAATTTCTACCCATAATGTCTCGACAGTGTCTACAGTCCCCTCCTGAATATCTTCCCGTATATCAGGTTTTAAAAACGGCTTTACGTAAAGACACACCCCTCCACCCTTTTTATTTAGTCTGTCTCTCCTAAACATTGTATAGCCCTCTAGATTGACTGTCCAATCATGAGATTCATCCCACCAAGTTTCAGTAATGCCTATAATATCATACTGTTTGCTTGCTGCAAGTATTTCTAGTTCACCCTTTTTACCAGTAATGCTTCTGGCGTTTACATACATACAACTAAGATAAGTATTTTCCCTTGCGTTAGGGACATCTTTCACCTTATGTAGCAATGATGACCTGTAATCGTCATTGGTTAGTGCTTTGGTAAAATCCCTTTTAGTACCCATGTTAGTAACCTTACCGCCTGCTCTTACCCTCCCCCCAACTTCTCCCCCATTTCGTTTACTACCGCCATCCCCACTATTCTCACTGCATGACCCGTAGTTTCTAGCTAAACCCTCCCCCCAGGCTCCTAGTTTAAAATCTCCTCCAACCTTCTAACCATCCTTCCCCCCAGCACCGCTGCCCCCTCCTCATTCAGATGCAATCCGTCACGACAAAAGAGATGGCGCCTGACTGAGAAGTCCGCCCAGTGTGAGGAAAGAAAGGAAGTAAGGCCATTGTAGACAACACGCTCAAGGAATTTGGAGACAAAAGTGAGAAGAGAGATGGGTCGGTAGTTGGAGAAAGTGTTTGGGTCAAGGGTAGATGGGAACAGACAGAAGAAGAGAGGTAGTGGAGGAGGTGGAAGGGAATAGGGTCATATGGTGAGGTGGTGAGGGGACAGGAATGAATGAGGGCCATGACTTCCACTCCAGATGTATTGGAGAAAGATGTCAGAGTTGGAGGGAGGGATGGGGAGGGGTGGTAAGGGATGGGAAGAGGCTGGTTGCTGATGGTCTGGTGTAATGTGATGTCCTGACGTATAGAGTCAATTTGGATGTGAAGTAAGTGGCAAAGTCAAGAGCAGAGAGTGAGGAAGGAAGACGAGGTGGAGGTGGGCAGAGGAGTGAGTTGAGAGTGGTAAAGAGGCGCCGGGGGCTGGAAGACTGGGAGTAGATGAGGTTTATGAAGTATGACTGTTTAGCAAGGGAAAGGGCAGCACTGAAGGATGAGAGCATAAGTATGAAATGGAGGAAGTCTGCCGTAGAGCGTGATTTCCTCCAGTGTCGCTCAGCAGTACGTGAGCATTTTTGCAGATATCTGGTGCATTTAGTGTGCCAGGGTTGAGGTGTTAATTTGTGAGGGTGAATAGTGGTTGGTGGAACAACAAGGTCAAGAGCAGAAGGAAGGGAAGCATTGTATAGGGATGTGGCTTGTTCAGGGCATGAGAGAGAGAGAGAGAGAGAGAGAGAGAGAGAGAGAGAGAATAGGAGATTATCTATCTATCTCATCTCTCTCTCTCTCTCTCTCGTATCATATCTATCTACAGTATCTATCTCTCATATCTATCTATCTATTACTGACCTGTATATCCAGCAGATGTACAATCTGTGTGACACCTCAGTCTTCTCCCTCCAGCCGCTGCTTCTCCTCTTAGTCACAGACAACACAACACTGATCAAATATTTCCCTATATTGTATTAGATAAATATATACTCACCACAGCCACATAGAGAGAATGCATAAGAGATACACTCCCTAATGGGCGACAACCCTGTGAGCTCTCAGCACCATCACAGAGAATATTAACTATTTATTACCAGTTATCTATATAGCACACACACATTCCACAGCGCTGTACAGAGTATATTTACTATTTATTACCAGTTATCTATATAGCACACACACATTCCACAGCGCTGTACAGAGAATATTTACTATTTATTACCAGTTATCTATATAGCACACACACATTCCACAGCGCTGTACAGAGAATATTTACTATTTATTACCAGTTATCTATATAGCACACACACATTCCACAGCGCTGTACAGAGAATATTTACTATTTATTACCAGTTATCTATATAGCACACACACATTCCGCAGCGCTGTACAGAGAATATTTACTATTATTACCAGTTATCTATATAGCACACACACATTCCGCAGCGCTGTACAGAGAATATTTACTATTTATTACCAGTTATCTATATAGCACACACACATTCCACAGCGCTGTACAGAGAATATTTACTATTTATTACCAGTTATCTATATAGCACACACACATTCCGCAGCGCTGTACAGAGAATATTTACTATTATTACCAGTTATCTATATAGCACACACACATTCCGCAGCACTGTACAGAGAATATTTACTACCAGTTATCTATATAGCACACACACATTCCACAGCGCTGTACAGAGCATATTTACTATTTATTACCAGTTATCTATATAGCACACACACATTCCACAGCGCTGTACAGAGAATATTTACTATTTATTACCAGTTATCTATATAGCACACACACATTCCACAGCGCTGTACAGAGAATATTTACTATTTATTACCAGTTATCTATATAGCACACACACATTCCGCAGCACTGTACAGAGAATATTTACTATTATTACCAGTTATCTATATAGCACACACACATTCCGCAGCGCTGTACAGAGAATATTTACTATTTATTACCAGTTATCTATATAGCACACACACATTCCGCAGCGCTGTACAGAGAATATTTACTATTTATTACCAGTTATCTATATAGCACACACACATTCCACAGCGACGTACAGAGAATCTTTACTATTTATTACCAGTTATCTATATAGCACACACACATTCCGCAGCGCTGTACAGAGAATATTTACTATTATTACCAGGTATCTATATAGCACACACACATTCCGCAGCGCTGTACAGAGAATATTTACTATTTATTACCAGTTATCTATATAGCACACACACATTCCACAGCACTGTACAGAGAATATTTACTATTTATTACCAGTTATCTATATAGCACACACACATTCCACAGCGCTGTACAGAGAATATTTACTATTTATTACCAGTTATCTATATAGCACACACACATTCCACAGCGACGTACAGAGAATCTTTACTATTTATTACCAGTTATCTATATAGCACACACACATTCCACAGCGCTGTACAGAGTATATTTACTATTTATTACCAGTTATCTATAAAGCACACACACATTCCGCAGCGCTGTACAGAGAATATTTACTATTTATTACGAGTTATCTATATAGCACACACACATTCCACAGCGCTGTACAGAGAATATTTACTATTTATTATCAGAAATCTATATAGCACACACACATTCCACAGCGCTGTACAGAGAATATTTACTATTATTATTACCAGTTATCTATATAGCACACACACATTCCACAGTGCTGTACAGAGAATATTTACTATTTATTACCAGTTATCTATATAGCACACACACATTCCACAGCACTGTACAGAGAATATTTACTATTTATTACCAGTTATCTATATAGCACACACACATTCCACAGTGCTGTACAGAGAATATTTACTATTTATTACCAGTTATCTATACAGCACACAAACATTCCACAGCGCTGTACAGAGAATATTTACTATTTATTACCAGTTATCTATATAGCACACACATATTCCGCAGCGCTGTACAGAGAATATTTACTATTTATTACCAGTTATCTATATAGCACACACACATTCCGCAGCGCTGTACAGAGAATATTTACTATTTATTACCAGTTATCTATATAGCACACACACATTCCGCAGCGCTGTACAGAGAATATTTACTATTTATTACCAGTTATATATAAAGCACACACACATTCCGCAGCGCTGTACAGAGAATATTTATTATTTATTACCAGTTATCCATATAGCACACACACATTCCGCAGCGCTGTACAGAGAATATTTACTATTTATTACCAGTTATCTATATAGCACACACACATTCCGCAGCGCTGTACAGAGAATATTTACTATGTATTACCAGTTATCTATATAGCACACACACATTCCGCAGCGCTGTACAGAGAATATTTACTATTTATTACCAGTTATCTATAAAGCACACACACATTCCGCAGCGCTGTACAGAGAATATTTACTATTTATTACCAGTTATCCATATAGCACACACACATTCCGCAGCGCTGTACAGAGAATATTTACTATTTATTACCAGTTATCTATATAGCACACACACATTCCGCAGCGCTGTACAGAGAATATTTACTATGTATTACCAGTTATCCATATAGCACACACACATTCCGCAGCGCTGTACAGAGAATATTTACTATTTATTACCAGTTATCTATATAGCACACACACATTCCGCAGCGCTGTACAGAGAATATTTACTATGTATTACCAGTTATCCATATAGCACACACACATTCCGCAGCGCTGTACAGAGAATATTTACTATTTATTACCAGTTATCTATATAGCACACACACATTCCGCAGCGCTGTACAGAGAATATTTACTATGTGTTACCAGTTATCCATATAGCACACACACATTCCGCAGCGCTGTACAGAGAATATTTACTATTTATTACCAGTTATCTATATAGCACACACACATTCCACAGCGCTGTACAGAGAATATTTACTATTATTACCAGTTATCCATATAGCACACACACATTCCACAGCGCTGTACAGAGAATATTTACTATTTATTACGAGTTATCTATATAGCACACACACATTCCGCAGCGCTGTACAGAGAATATTTACTATTTATTACCAGTTATCTATATAGCACACACACATTCCGCAGCACTGTACAGAGAATATTTACTATGTATTACCAGTTATCCATATAGCACACACACATTCCACAGCGCTGTACAGAGAATATTTACTATTTATTACCAGTTATCTATATAGCACACACACATTCCGCAGCGCTGTACAGAGAATATTTACTATTTATTACCAGTTATCTATATAGCACACACACATTCCGCAGCGCTGTACAGAGAATATTTACTATTTATTACCAGTTATCTATATAGCACACACACATTCCGCAGCGCTGTACAGAGAATATTTACTATTTATTACCAGTTATCCATATAGCACACACACATTCCGCAGCGCTGTACAAAGAATATTTACTATTTATTACCAGTTATCTATATAGCACACACACATTCCACAGCGCTGTACAGAGAATATTTACTATTATTACCAGTTATCCATATAGCACACACACATTCCGCAGCGCTGTACAGAGAATATTTACTATTTATTACCAGTTATCTATATAGCACACACACATTCCGCAGCGCTGTACAGATAATATTTACTATTTATTACCAGTTATCTATATAGCACACAAATATTCCACAGCGCTGTACAGAGAATGTTTACTATTTATTACCAGTTATCTATATAGCACACACACATTCCGCAGCGCTGTACAGAGAATATTTACTATTTATTACCAGTTATCTATATAGCACACACACATTCCACAGCGCTGTACAGAGAATATTTACTATTTATTACCAGTTATCTATATAGCACACACACATTCCACAGCGCTGTACAGAGAATATTTACTATTTATTACCAGTTATCTATATAGCACACACACATTCCGCAGCGCTGTACAGAGAATATTTACTATTATTACCAGTTATCTATATAGCACACACACATTCCGCAGCGCTGTACAGAGAATATTTACTATTTATTACCAGTTATCTATATAGCACACACACATTCCGCAGCGCTGTACAGAGAATATTTACTATTTATTACCAGTTATCTATATAGCACACACATATTCCACAGCGCTGTACAGAGAATATTTACTATTTATTACCAGTTATCTATATAGCACACACACATTCCACAGCGACGTACAGAGAATCTTTACTATTTATTACCAGTTATCTATATAGCACACACACATTCCGCAGCGCTGTACAGATAATATTTACTATTTATTACCAGTTATCTATATAGCACACACACATTCCACAGCACTGTACAGAGAATATTTACTATTTATTACCAGTTATCTATATAGCACACACACATTCCACAGCGCTGTACAGAGTATATTTACTATTTATTACCAGTTATCTATATAGCACACACACATTCCGCAGCGCTGTACAGAGAATATTTACTATTTATTACGAGTTATCTATATAGCACACACACATTCCACAGCGCTGTACAGAGAATATTTACTATTTATTACCAGTTATCTATATAGCACACACACATTCCACAGCGCTGTACAGAGAATATTTACTATTTATTACCAGTTATCTATATAGCACACACACATTCCACAGCGCTGTACAGAGAATATTTACTATTATTACCAGTTATCTATATAGCACACACACATTCCGCAGCGCTGTACAGAGAATATTTACTATTTATTACCAGTTATCTATATAGCACACACACATTCCACAGCGCTGTACATTGAATATTTACTATTTATTACCAGTTATCTATATAGCACACACACATTCCACAGCGCTGTACAGAGAATATTTACTATTTATTACCAGTTATCTATATAGCACACACACATTCCGCAGCGCTGTACAGAGAATATTTACTATTTATTACCAGTTATCTATATAGCACACACACATTCCACAGCACTGTACAGAGAATATTTACTATTTATTACCAGTTATCTATATAGCACACACACATTCCACAGCGCTGTACAGAGTATATTTACTATTTATTACCAGTTATCTATATAGCACACACACATTCCGCAGCGCTGTACAGAGAATATTTACTATTTATTACGAGTTATCTATATAGCACACACACATTCCACAGCGCTGTACAGAGAATATTTACTATTTATTATCAGAAATCTATATAGCACACACACATTCCACAGCACTGTACAGAGAATATTTACTATTTATTACCAGTTATCTATATAGCACACACACATTCCACAGTGCTGTACAGAGAATATTTACTATTTATTACTAGAGATGAGCGCCTGAAATTTTTCGGGTTTTGTGTTTTGGTTTTGGGTTCGGTTCCGCGGCCGTGTTTTGGGTTCGAACGCGTTTTGGCAAAACCTCACCGAATTTTTTTTGTCGGATTCGGGTGTGTTTTGGATTCGGGTGTTTTTTTCCAAAAACACTAAAAAACAGCTTAAATCATAGAATTTGGGGGTCATTTTGATCCCAAAATATTATTAACCTCAAAAACCATAATTTACACTCATTTTCAGTCTATTCTGAATACCTCACACCTCACAATATTATTTTTAGTCCTAAAATTTGCACCGAGGTCGCTGTGTGAGTAAGATAAGCGACCCTAGTGGCCGACACAAACACCGGGCCCATCTAGGAGTGGCACTGCAGTGTCACGCAGGATGTCCCTTCCAAAAAACCCTCCCCAAACAGCACATGACGCAAAGAAAAAAAGAGGCGCAATGAGGTAGCTGTGTGAGTAAGATTAGCGACCCTAGTGGCCGACACAAACACCGGGCCCATCTAGGAGTGGCACTGCAGTGTCACGCAGGATGGCCCTTCCAAAAAACCCTCCCCAAACAGCACATGACGCAAAGAAAAAAAGAGGCGCAATGAGGTAGCTGTGTGAGTAAGATTAGCGACCCTAGTGGCCGACACAAACACCGGGCCCATCTAGGAGTGGCACTGCAGTGTCACGCAGGATGGCCCTTCCAAAAAACCCTCCCCAAACAGCACATGACGCAAAGAAAAAAAGAGGCGCAATGAGGTAGCTGACTGTGTGAGTAAGATTAGCGACCCTAGTGGCCGACACAAACACCGGGCCCATCTAGGAGTGGCACTGCAGTGTCACGCAGGATGTCCCTTCCAAAAAACCCTCCCCAAACAGCACATGACGCAAAGAAAAAAAGAGGCGCAATGAGGTAGCTGTGTGAGTAAGATTAGCGACCCTAGTGGCCGACACAAACACCGGGCCCATCTAGGAGTGGCACTGCAGTGTCACGCAGGATGGCCCTTCCAAAAAACCCTCCCCAAACAGCACATGACGCAAAGAAAAAAAGAGGCTTTTTACTGATATTTGGTGTTTTGGATTTGACATGCTCTGTACTATGACATTGGGCATCGGCCTTGGCAGACGACGTTGCTGGCATTTCATCGTCTCGGCCATGACTAGTGGCAGCAGCTTCAGCACGAGGTGGAAGTGGATCTTGATCTTTCCCTAATTTTGGAACCTCAACATTTTTGTTCTCCATATTTTAATAGGCACAACTAAAAGGCACCTCAGGTAAACAATGGAGATGGATGGATTGGATACTAGTATACAATTATGGACGGGCTGCCGAGTGCCGACACAGAGGTAGCCACAGCCGTGAACTACCGCACTGTACTGTGTCTGCTGCTAATATATAGACTGGTTGATAAAGAGATAGTATACTCGTAACTAGTATGTATGTATAAAGAAAGGAAAAAAACCCACGGTTAGGTGGTATATACAATTATGGACGGGCTGCCGAGTGCCGACACAGAGGTAGCCACAGCCGTGAACTACCGCACTGTACTGTGTCTGCTGCTAATATATAGACTGGTTGATAAAGAGATAGTATACTCGTAACTAGTATGTATGTATAAAGAAAAAAAAAAAAACCACGGTTAGGTGGTATATACAATTATGGACGGGCTGCCGAGTGCCGACACAGAGGTAGCCACAGCCGTGAACTACCGCACTGTACTGTGTCTGCTGCTAATATATAGACTGGTTGATAAAGAGATAGTATACTCGTAACTAGTATGTATGTATAAAGAAAGAAAAAAAAACCACGGTTAGGTGGTATATACAATTATGGACGGGCTGCCGAGTGCCGACACAGAGGTAGCCACAGCCGTGAACTACCGCACTGTACTGTGTCTGCTGCTAATATATAGACTGGTTGATAAAGAGATAGTATACTCGTAACTAGTATGTATGTATAAAGAAAGAAAAAAAAACCACGGTTAGGTGGTATATACAATTATGGACGGGCTGCCGAGTGCCGACACAGAGGTAGCCACAGCCGTGAACTACCGCACTGTACTGTGTCTGCTGCTAATATATAGACTGGTTGATAAAGAGATAGTATACTCGTAACTAGTATGTATGTATAAAGAAAGAAAAAAAAACCACGGTTAGGTGGTATATACAATTATGGACGGGCTGCCGAGTGCCGACACAGAGGTAGCCACAGCCGTGAACTACCGCACTGTACTGTGTCTGCTGCTAATATATAGACTGGTTGATAAAGAGATAGTATACTCGTAACTAGTATGTATGTATAAAGAAAGAAAAAAAAACCACGGTTAGGTGGTATATACAATTATGGACGGGCTGCCGAGTGCCGACACAGAGGTAGCCACAGCCGTGAACTACCGCACTGTACTGTGTCTGCTGCTAATATATAGACTGGTTGATAAAGAGATAGTATACTCGTAACTAGTATGTATGTATAAAGAAAGAAAAAAAAACCACAGTTAGGTGGTATATACAATTATGGACGGGCTGCCGAGTGCCGACACAGAGGTAGCCACAGCCGTGAACTACCGCACTGTACTGTGTCTGCTGCTAATATATAGACTGGTTGATAAAGAGATAGTATACTCGTAACTAGTATGTATGTATAAAGAAAGAAAAAAAAACCACGGTTAGGTGGTATATACAATTATGGACGGGCTGCCGAGTGCCGACACAGAGGTAGCCACAGCCGTGAACTACCGCACTGTACTGTGTCTGCTGCTAATATATAGACTGGTTGATAAAGAGATAGTATACTCGTAACTAGTATGTATGTATAAAGAAAGAAAAAAAAACCACGGTTAGGTGGTATATACAATTATGGACGGGCTGCCGAGTGCCGACACAGAGGTAGCCACAGCCGTGAACTACCGCACTGTACTGTGTCTGCTGCTAATATATAGACTGGTTGATAAAGAGATAGTATACTCGTAACTAGTATGTATGTATAAAGAAAGAAAAAAAAACCACGGTTAGGTCACTGGTATATACAATTATGGACGGGCTGCCGAGTGCCGACACAGAGGTAGCCACAGCCGTGAACTACCGCACTGTACTGTGTCTGCTGCTAATATAGACTGGTTGATAAAGAGATAGTATACTACTAATATTATATACTGGTGGTCAGGTCACTGGTCACTAGTCACACTGGCAGTGGCACTCCTGCAGCAAAAGTGTGCACTGTTTAATTTTAATATAATATTATGTACTCCTGGCTCCTGCTATAACCTATAACTGGCACTGCAGTAGTGCTCCCCAGTCTCCCCCACAATTATAAGCTGTGTGAGCTGAGCAGTCAGACAGATATATATAATATTATATATAGATAATAGATGATGCAGCACACTGGCCTGAGCCTGAGCAGTGCACACAGATATGGTATGTGACTGAGTCACTGTGTGCTGTGTATCGCTTTTTTCAGGCAGAGAACGGATTATAAATAAAAGTGGTGGTCACTGGTCACTATCAGCAAAACTCTGCACTGTACACTACTGAGTACTCCTAATGCTCCCCAAAATTAGTAAATCAAGTGTCTCTCTAATCTATTCTAATTCTAAACGGAGAGGACGCCAGCCACGTCCTCTCCCTATCAATCTCAATGCACGTGTGAAAATGGCGGCGACGCGCGGCTCCTTATATAGAATCCGAGTCTCGCGATAGAATCCGAGCCTCGCGAGAATCCGACAGCGTCATGATGACGTTCGGGCGCGCTCGGGTTAACCGAGCAAGGCGGGAAGATCCGAGTCGCTCGGACCCGTGAAAAAAAACATGAAGTTCTGGCGGGTTCGGATTCAGAGAAACCGAACCCGCTCATCTCTATTTATTACCAGTTATCTATACAGCACACAAACATTCCACAGCGCTGCACAGAGAATATTTACTATTTATTACCAGTTATCTATATAGCACACACATATTCCGCAGCGCTGTACAGAGAATATTTACTATTTATTACCAGTTATCTATATAGCACACACACATTCCACAGCGCTGTACAGAGAATATTTACTATTTATTACCAGTTATCTATATAGCACACACACATTCCACAGCGCTGTACATTGAATATTTACTATTTATTACCAGTTATCTATATAGCACACACACATTCCACAGCGCTGTACAGAGAATATTTACTATTTATTACCAGTTATCTATATAGCACACACACATTCCACAGCGCTGTACAGAGAATATTTACTATTATTACCAGTTATCTATATAGCACACACACATTCCACAGCGCTGTACAGAGAATATTTACTATTTATTACCAGTTATCTATATAGCACACACACATTCCGCAGCGCTGTACAGAGAATATTTACTATTTATTACCAGTTATCTATATAGCACACACACATTCCACAGCGCTGTACAGAGAATATTTACTATTTATTACCAGTTATCTATATAGCACACACACATTCCGCAGCGCTGTACAGAGAATATTTACTATTTATTACCAGTTATCTATATAGCACACACACATTCCACAGCGCTGTACAGAGAATATTTACTATTTATTACCAGTTATCCATATAGCACACACACATTCCGCAGCGCTGTACAGAGAATATTTACTATTTATCACCAGTTATATATAAAGCACACACACATTCCGCAGCGCTGTACAGAGAATATTTACTATTTATTACCAGTTATCTATATAGCACACACACATTCCGCAGCGCTGTACAGAGAATATTTACTATGTATTACCAGTTATCTATATAGCACACACACACACATTCCGCAGCGCTGTACAGAGAATATTTACTATTTATTACCAGTTATCTATATAGCACACACCCATTCCACAGCGCTGTACAGAGAATATTTACTATTTATTACCAGTTATCTATATAGCACACACACATTCCGCAGCGCTGTACAGAGAATATTTACTATGTATTACCAGTTATCCATATAGCACACACACATTCCGCAGCGCTGTACAGAGAATATTTACTATTTATTACCAGTTATCTATATAGCACACACACATTCCACAGCGCTGTACAGAGAATATTTACTATTATTACCAGTTATCCATATAGCACACACACATTCCGCAGCGCTGTACAGAGAATATTTACTATTTATTACCAGTTATCTATATAGCACACACACATTCCGCAGTGCTGTACAGATAATATTTACTATTTATTACCAGTTATCTATATAGCACACACACATTCCACAGCGCTGTACAGAGAATACTTACTATTATTACCAGTTATCTATATAGCACACACACATTCCGCATCGCTGTACAGAGAATATTTACTATTATTACCATTTATCTATATAGCACACACACATTCCACAGCGCTGTACAGAGAATATTTACTATTTATTACCAGTTATCTATATAGCACACACACATTCCGCATCGCTGTACAGAGAATATTTACTATTATTAGCAGTTATCTATATAGCACACACACATTCCGCAGCGCTGTACAGAGAATATTTACTATTATTACCAGTTATCTATATAGCACACACACATTCCACAGCACTGTACAGAGAATATTTACTATTTATTACCAGTTATCTATATAGCACACACACATTCCGCATCGCTGTACAGAGAATATTTACTATTATTAGCAGTTATCTATATAGCACACACACATTCCGCAGCGCTGTACAGAGAATATTTACTATTATTACCAGTTATCTATATAGCACACACACATTCCACAGCACTGTACAGAGAATATTTACTATTTATTACCAGTTATCTATATAGCACACACACATTCCGCAGCGCTGTACAGAGAATATTTACTATTTATTACCAGTTATCTATATAGCACACACACATTCCACAGCGCTGTACAGAGAATATTTACTATTTATTACCAGTTATCTATATAGCACACACACATTCCGCAGCGCTGTACAGAGAATATTTACTATTTATTACCAGTTATCTATATAGCACACACACATTCCACAGCGCTGTACAGAGAATATTTACTATTTATTACCAGTTATCCATATAGCACACACACATTCCGCAGCGCTGTACAGAGAATATTTACTATTTATCACCAGTTATATATAAAGCACACACACATTCCGCAGCGCTGTACAGAGAATATTTACTATTTATTACCAGTTATCTATATAGCACACACACATTCCGCAGCGCTGTACAGAGAATATTTACTATGTATTACCAGTTATCTATATAGCACACACACACACATTCCGCAGCGCTGTACAGAGAATATTTACTATTTATTACCAGTTATCTATATAGCACACACCCATTCCACAGCGCTGTACAGAGAATATTTACTATTTATTACCAGTTATCTATATAGCACACACACATTCCGCAGCGCTGTACAGAGAATATTTACTATGTATTACCAGTTATCCATATAGCACACACACATTCCGCAGCGCTGTACAGAGAATATTTACTATTTATTACCAGTTATCTATATAGCACACACACATTCCACAGCGCTGTACAGAGAATATTTACTATTATTACCAGTTATCCATATAGCACACACACATTCCGCAGCGCTGTACAGAGAATATTTACTATTTATTACCAGTTATCTATATAGCACACACACATTCCGCAGTGCTGTACAGATAATATTTACTATTTATTACCAGTTATCTATATAGCACACACACATTCCACAGCGCTGTACAGAGAATACTTACTATTATTACCAGTTATCTATATAGCACACACACATTCCGCATCGCTGTACAGAGAATATTTACTATTATTACCATTTATCTATATAGCACACACACATTCCACAGCGCTGTACAGAGAATATTTACTATTTATTACCAGTTATCTATATAGCACACACACATTCCGCATCGCTGTACAGAGAATATTTACTATTATTAGCAGTTATCTATATAGCACACACACATTCCGCAGCGCTGTACAGAGAATATTTACTATTATTACCAGTTATCTATATAGCACACACACATTCCACAGCGCTGTACAGAGAATATTTACTATTTATTACCAGTTATCTATATAGCACACACACATTCCGCAGCGCTGTACAGAGAATATTTACTATTTATTACCAGTTATCTATATAGCACACACACATTCCACAGCGCTGTACAGAGAATATTTACTATTTATTACCAGTTATCTATATAGCACACACACATTCCACAGCACTGTACAGAGAATATTTACTATTTATTACCAGTTATCTATATAGCACACACACATTCCACAGCACTGTACAGAGAATATTTACTATTTATTACCAGTTATCTATATAGCACACACACATTCCGCAGCGCTGTACAGAGAATATTTACTATTTATTACCTGTTATCTATATAGCACACACACATTCCGCAGCGCTGTACAGAGAATATTTACTATTTATTACCAATTATCTATATAGCACACACACATTCCGCAGCACTGTACAGAGAATATTTACTATTTATTACCAGTTATCCATATAGCACACACACATTCCGCAGCACTGTACAGAGAATATTTACTATTTATTACCAGTTATCTATATAGCACACACACATTCCACAGCGCTGTACAGAGAATATTTACTTTTATTACCAGTTATCTATATAGCACACACACATTCCACAGCGCTGTACAGAGAATATTTACTATTTATTACCAGTTATCTATATAGCACACACACATTCCGCAGCGCTGTATAGAGAATATTTACTATTTATTTCCAGTTATCTATATAGCACACACACATTCCACAGCGCTGTACAGAGAATATTTACTATTATTACCAGTTATCTATATAGCACACACACATTCCACAGCGCTGTACAGAGAATATTTACTATTTATTTCCAGTTATCTATATAGCACACACACATTCCGCAGCGCTGTACAGAGAATATTTACTATTTATTTCCAGTTATCTATATAGCACACACACATTCCACAGCACTGTACAGAGAATACTTACTATTTATTACCAGTTATCTATATAGCACACACACATTCCGCAGCGCTGTACAGAGAATATTTACTATTTATTTCCAGTTATCTATATAGCACACACACATTCCACAGCGCTGTACAGAGAATACTTACTATTTATTACCAGTTATCTATATAGCACACACACATTCCGCAGCGTTGTACAGAGAATATTTACTATTTATCACCAGTTATCCATATAGCACACACACATTCCACAGCGCTGTACAGAGAATACTTACTATTTATTACCAGTTATCTATATAGCACACACACATTCCGCAGCGCTGTACAGAGAATATTTACTATTTATTTCCAGTTATCTATATAGCACACACACATTCCACAGCGCTGTACAGAGAATACTTACTATTTATTACCAGTTATCTATATAGCACACACACATTCCGCAGCGCTGTACAGAGAATATTTACTATTTATTTCCAGTTATCTATATAGCACACACACATTCCACAGCGCTGTACAGAGAATATTTACTATTTATTACCAGTTATCTATATAGCACACACACATTCCGCAGCGCTGTACAGAGAATATTTACTATTTATTACCAGTTATCTATATAGCACACACACATTCCGCAGCGCTGTACAGAGAATATTTACTATTTATTACCAGTTATCTATATAGCACACACACATTCCACAGCGCTGTACAGAGAATACTTACTATTTATTACCAGTTATCTATATAGCACACACACATTCCACAGCGCTGTACAGAGAATATTTACTATTTATTACCAGTTATCTATATAGCACACACACATTCCACAGCGCTGTACAGAGAATATTTACTATTTATTACCAGTTATCTATATAGCACACACACATTCCACAGCGCTGTACAGAGAATATTTACTATTTATTACCAGTTATCTATATAGCACACACACATTCCGCAGCGCTGTACAGAGAATAGTTACTATTTATTACCAGTTATCTATATAGCACACACACATTCCACAGCGCTGTACAGAGATTATTTACTATTTATTACCAGTTATCTATATAGCACACACACATTCCACAGCGCTGTACAGAGAATATTTACTATTTATTACCAGTTATCTATATAGCACACACACATTCCGCAGCGCTGTACAGAGAATATTTACTATTTATTACCAGTTATCTATATAGCACACACACATTCCGCAGCGCTGTACAGATAATATTTACTATTTATTACCAGTTATCTATATAGCACACACACATTCCACAGCGCTGTACAGAGAATCTTTACTATTTATTACCAGTTATCTATATAGCACACACACATTCCACAGCGCTGTACAGAAAATATTTACTATTTATTACCAGTTATCTATATAGCACACACACATTCCACAGCACTGTACAGAGAATATTTACTATTTATTACCTGTTATCTATATAGCACACACACATTCCACAGCGCTGTACAGAGAATATTTACTATTTATTACCTGTTATCTATATAGCACACACACATTCCGCAGCGCTGTACAGGGAATATTTACTATTATTACCAGTTATCTATATAGCACACACACATTCCACAGCGCTGTACAGAGAATATTTACTATTTATTACCAGTTATCTATATAGCACACACACATTCCGCAGCGCTGTACAGAGAATATTTACTATTTATTACCAGTTATCTATATAGCTCACACACATTCCGCAGCGCTGTACAGAGAATGTTTACTATTTATTACCAGTTATCTATATAGCACACACACATTCCGCAGCGCTGTACAGAGAATATTTACTATTTATTACCAGTTATCTTTATAGCACACACACATTCCACAGCGCTGTACAGAGAATATTTACTATTTATTACCAGTTATCTTTATAGCACACACACATTCTACAGCGCTGTACAGAGAATATTTACTATTTATTACCAGTTATCTATATAGCACACACACATTCCACAGCGCTGTACAGAGAATATTTACTATTTATTACCAGTTATCTATATAACACACACACATTCCGCAGCGCTGTACAGAGAATATTTACTATGTATTACCAGTTATCTATATAGCACACACACATTCCGCAGCGCTGTACAGAGAATATTTACCATTTGTTACCAGTTATCTATATAGCACACACACATTCCGCAGCGCTGTACAGAGAATATTTACTATTTATTACCAGTTATCTATATAGAACACACACATTCCACAGCGCTGTACAGAGAATATTTACTATGTATTACCAGTTATCTATATAGCACACACACATTCCGCAGCGCTGTACAGAGAATATTTACCATTTGTTACCAGTTATCTATATAGCACACACACATTCCACAGCGCTGTACAGAGAATATTTACTATTTATTACCAGTTATCTATATAACACACACACATTCCGCAGCGCTGTACAGAGAATATTTACTATGTATTACCAGTTATCTATATAGCACACACACATTCCGTAGCGCTGTACAGAGAATATTTACTATTTATTGCCAGTTATCTATATAGCACACACACATTCCGCAGCGCTGTACAGAGAATATTTACTATTTATTACCAGTTATCTCTATAGCACACACACATTCCACAGCGCTGTACAGAGAATATTTACTATTTATTACCAGTTATCTATATAGCACACACACATTCCGCAGCGCTGTACAGAGAATATTTACTATTTATTACCAGTTATCTATATAGCACACACACATTCCACAGCGCTGTACAGAGAATATTTACTATTTATTACCAGTTATCTATATAGCACACACACATTCCGCAGCGCTGTACAGAGAATATTTACTATTTATTACCAGTTATCTATATAGAACACACAGATTCCACAGCGCTGTACAGAGAATATTTACTATTTATTACCAGTTATCTATATAGCACACACACATTCCGCAGCGCTGTACAGAGAATATTTACTATTTATTACCAGTTATCTATATAGCACACACACATTCCACAGCGCTGTACAGAGAATATTTACTATTTATTACCAGTTATCTCTATAGCACACACACATTCCACAGCGCTGTACAGAGAATATTTACTATTTATTACCAGTTATCTATATAGCACACACACATTCCGCAGCGCTGTACAGAGAATATTTACTATTTATTACCAGTTATCTATATAGCACACACACATTCCACAGCGCTATACAGAGAATATTTACTATTTATTACCAGTTATCTATATAGCACACACACATTCCGCAGCGCTGTACAGAGAATATTTACTATTTATTACCAGTTATCTATATAGAACACACAGATTCCACAGCGCTGTACAGAGAATATTTACTATTTATTACCAGTTATCTATATAGCACACACACATTCCGCAGCGCTGTACAGAGAATATTTACTATTTATTACCAGTTATCTATATAGCACACACACATTCCACAGCGCTGTACAGAGAATATTTACTATTTATTACCAGTTATCTATATAGCACACACACATTCCACAGCGCTGTACAGAGAATATTTACTATTTATTACCAGTTATCTATATAGCACACACACATTCCGCAGCGCTGTACAGAGAATATTTACTATTATTACCAGTTATCTATATAGCACACACACATTCCGCAGCGCTGTACAGAGAATATTTACTATTTATTACCAGTTATCTATATAGCACACACACATTCCGCAGCGCTGTACAGAGAATATTTACTATTTATTACCAGTTATCTATATAGCACACACACATTCCACAGCGCTGTACAGAGAATATTTACTATTTATTACCAGTTATCTATATAGCACACACACATTCCGCAGCGCTGTACAGAGAATATTTACTATTTATTACCAGTTATCTATATAGCACACACACATTCCGCAGCGCTGTACAGAGAATATTTACTATTTATTACCAGTTATCTATATAGCACACACACATTCCGCAGCGCTGTACAGAGAATATTTACTATTTATTACCAGTTATCTATATAGCACACACACATTCCGCAGCGCTGTACAGAGAATATTTACTATTTATTACCAGTTATCTATATAGCACACACACATTCCGCAGCGCTGTACAGAGAATATTTACTATTTATTACCAGTTATCTATATAGCACACACACATTCCACAGCGCTGTACAGAGAATAGTTACTTTTTATTACCAGTTATCTATAAAGCACACACACATTCCACAGCACTGTACAGAGAATATTTACTATTTATTACCAGTTATCTATATAGCACACACACATTCCGCAGCGCTGTACAGAGAATATTTACTATTTATTACCAGTTATCTATATAGCACACACACATTCCACAGCGCTGTACAGAGAATATTTACTATTTATTACCAGTTATCTATATAGCACACACACATTCCACAGCGCTGTACAGAGAATATTTACTATTTATTACCAGTTATCTATATAGCACACACACATTCCACAGCGCTGTACAGAGAATATTTACTATTTATTACCAGTTATCTATATAGCACACACACATTCCACAGCGCTGTACAGAGAATATTTACTATTATTACCAGTTATCTATATAGCACACACACATTCCACAGCGCTGTACAGAGAATATTTACTATTTATTTCCAGTTATCTATATAGCACACACACATTCCGCAGCGCTGTACAGAGAATATTTACTATTTATTTCCAGTTATCTATATAGCACACACACATTCCACAGCACTGTACAGAGAATACTTACTATTTATTACCAGTTATCTATATAGCACACACACATTCCGCAGCGCTGTACAGAGAATATTTACTATTTATTTCCAGTTATCTATATAGCACACACACATTCCACAGCGCTGTACAGAGAATACTTACTATTTATTACCAGTTATCTATATAGCACACACACATTCCGCAGCGCTGTACAGAGAATATTTACTATTTATCACCAGTTATCCATATAGCACACACACATTCCACAGCGCTGTACAGAGAATACTTACTATTTATTACCAGTTATCTATATAGCACACACACATTCCGCAGCGCTGTACAGAGAATATTTACTATTTATTTCCAGTTATCTATATAGCACACACACATTCCACAGCGCTGTACAGAGAATACTTACTATTTATTACCAGTTATCTATATAGCACACACACATTCCGCAGCGCTGTACAGAGAATATTTACTATTTATTTCCAGTTATCTATATAGCACACACACATTCCACAGCGCTGTACAGAGAATATTTACTATTTATTACCAGTTATCTATATAGCACACACACATTCCGCAGCGCTGTACAGAGAATATTTACTATTTATTACCAGTTATCTATATAGCACACACACATTCCACAGCGCTGTACAGAGAATATTTACTATTTATTACCAGTTATCTATATAGCACACACACATTCCACAGCGCTGTACAGAGAATATTTACTATTTATTACCAGTTATCTATATAGCACACACACATTCCACAGCGCTGTACAGAGATTATTTACTATTTATTACCAGTTATCTATATAGCACACACACATTCCACAGCGCTGTACAGAGAATATTTACTATTTATTACCAGTTATCTATATAGCACACACACATTCCGCAGCGCTGTACAGAGAATATTTACTATTTATTACCAGTTATCTATATAGCACACACACATTCCGCAGCGCTGTACAGATAATATTTACTATTTATTACCAGTTATCTATATAGCACACACACATTCCACAGCGCTGTACAGAGAATCTTTACTATTTATTACCAGTTATCTATATAGCACACACACATTCCGCAGCGCTGTACAGAGAATATTTACTATTATTACCAGTTATCTATATAGCACACACACATTCCACAGCGCTGTACAGAGAATATTTACTATTTATTACCAGTTATCTATATAGCACACACACATTCCACAGCGCTGTACAGAGAATATTTACTATTTATTACCTGTTATCTATATAGCACACACACATTCCACAGCGCTGTACAGAGAATATTTACTATTTATTACCTGTTATCTATATAGCACACACACATTCCGCAGCGCTGTACAGGGAATATTTACTATTATTACCAGTTATCTATATAGCACACACACATTCCACAGCGCTGTACAGAGAATATTTACTATTTATTACCAGTTATCTATATAGCACACACACATTCCGCAGCGCTGTACAGAGAATATTTACTATTTATTACCAGTTATCTATATAGCTCACACACATTCCGCAGCGCTGTACAGAGAATGTTTACTATTTATTACCAGTTATCTATATAGCACACACACATTCCGCAGCGCTGTACAGAGAATATTTACTATTTATTACCAGTTATCTTTATAGCACACACACATTCCACAGCGCTGTACAGAGAATATTTACTATTTATTACCAGTTATCTTTATAGCACACACACATTCCACAGCGCTGTACAGAGAATATTTACTATTTATTACCAGTTATCTATATAGCACACACACATTCCACAGCGCTGTACAGAGAATATTTACTATTTATTACCAGTTATCTATATAACACACACACATTCCGCAGCGCTGTACAGAGAATATTTACTATGTATTACCAGTTATCTATATAGCACACACACATTCCGCAGCGCTGTACAGAGAATATTTACCATTTGTTACCAGTTATCTATATAGCACACACACATTCCGCAGCGCTGTATAGAGAATATTTACTATTTATTACCAGTTATCTATATAGAACACACACATTCCACAGCGCTGTACAGAGAATATTTACTATGTATTACCAGTTATCTATATAGCACACACACATTCCGCAGCGCTGTACATAGAATATTTACCATTTGTTACCAGTTATCTATATAGCACACACACAATCCACAGCGCTGTACAGAGAATATTTACTATTTATTACCAGTTATCTATATAACACACACACATTCCGCAGCGCTGTACAGAGAATATTTACTATGTATTACCAGTTATCTATATAGCACACACACATTCCGTAGCGCTGTACAGAGAATATTTACTATTTATTGCCAGTTATCTATATAGCACACACACATTCCGCAGCGCTGTACAGAGAATATTTACTATTTATTACCAGTTATCTCTATAGCACACACACATTCCACAGCGCTGTACAGAGAATATTTACTATTTATTACCAGTTATCTATATAGCACACACACATTCCGCAGCGCTGTACAGAGAATATTTACTATTTATTACCAGTTATCTATATAGCACACACACATTCCACAGCGCTGTACAGAGAATATTTACTATTTATTACCAGTTATCTATATAGCACACACACATTCCGCAGCGCTGTACAGAGAATATTTACTATTTATTACCAGTTATCTATATAGAACACACAGATTCCACAGCGCTGTACAGAGAATATTTACTATTTATTACCAGTTATCTATATAGCACACACACATTCCGCAGCGCTGTACAGAGAATATTTACTATTTATTACCAGTTATCTATATAGCACACACACATTCCACAGCGCTGTACAGAGAATATTTACTATTTATTACCAGTTATCTCTATAGCACACACACATTCCACAGCGCTGTACAGAGAATATTTACTATTTATTACCAGTTATCTATATAGCACACACACATTCCGCAGCGCTGTACAGAGAATATTTACTATTTATTACCAGTTATCTATATAGCACACACACATTCCACAGCGCTATACAGAGAATATTTACTATTTATTACCAGTTATCTATATAGCACACACACATTCCGCAGCGCTGTACAGAGAATATTTACTATTTATTACCAGTTATCTATATAGAACACACAGATTCCACAGCGCTGTACAGAGAATATTTACTATTTATTACCAGTTATCTATATAGCACACACACATTCCGCAGCGCTGTACAGAGAATATTTACTATTTATTACCAGTTATCTATATAGCACACACACATTCCACAGCGCTGTACAGAGAATATTTACTATTTATTACCAGTTATCTATATAGCACACACACATTCCACAGCGCTGTACAGAGAATATTTACTATTTATTACCAGTTATCTATATAGCACACACACATTCCGCAGCGCTGTACAGAGAATATTTACTATTATTACCAGTTATCTATATAGCACACACACATTCCGCAGCGCTGTACAGAGAATATTTACTATTTATTACCAGTTATCTATATAGCACACACACATTCCGCAGCGCTGTATAGAGAATATTTACTATTTATTACCAGTTATCTATATAGCACACACACATTCCACAGCGCTGTACAGAGAATATTTACTATTTATTACCAGTTATCTATATAGCACACACACATTCCGCAGCGCTGTACAGAGAATATTTACTATTTATTACCAGTTATCTATATAGCACACACACATTCCGCAGCGCTGTACAGAGAATATTTACTATTTATTACCAGTTATCTATATAGCACACACACATTCTGCAGCGCTGTACAGAGAATATTTACTATTATTACCAGTTATCTATATAGCACACACACATTCCACAGCGCTGTACAGAGAATAGTTACTTTTTATTACCAGTTATCTATAAAGCACACACATTCCACAGCGCTGTACAGAGAATATTTACTATTTATTACCAGTTATCCATATAGCACACACACATTCCACAGCACTGTACAGAGAATATTTACTATTTATTACCAGTTATCTATATAGCACACACACATTCCGCAGCGCTGTACAGAGAATATTTACTATTTATTACCAGTTATCTATATAGCACACACACATTCCACAGCGCTGTACAGAGAATATTTACTATTTATTACCAGTTATCTATATAGCACACACACATTCCACAGCGCTGTACAGAGAATATTTACTATTTATTACCAGTTATCTATATAGCACACACACATTCCACAGCGCTGTACAGAGAATATTTACTATTTATTACCAGTTATCTATATAGCACACACACATTCCACAGCGCTGTACAGAGAATATTTACTATTTATTACCAGTTATCTATATAGCACACACACATTCCACAGCACTGTACAGAGAATATTTACTATTATTACCAGTTATCTATATAGCACACACACATTCCGCAGCGCTGTACAGAGAATATTTACTATTATTACCAGTTATCTATATAGCACACACACATTCCGCAGCGCTGTACAGAGAATATTTACTATTATTACCAGTTATCTATATAGCACACACACATTCCACAGCGCTGTACAGAGAATATTTACTATTATTACCAGTTATCTATATAGCACACACACATTCCACAGCGCTGTACAGAGAATATTTACTATTATTACCAGTTATCTATATAGCACACACACATTCCACAGCGCTGTACAGAGAATATTTACTATTATTACCAGTTATCTATATAGCACACACACATTCCGCAGCGCTGTACAGAGAATATTTACTATGTATTACCAGTTATCTATATAGCACACACACATTCCGCAGCGCTGTACAGAGAATATTTACCATTTGTTACCAGTTATCTATATAGCACACACACATTCCGCAGCGCTGTATAGAGAATATTTAC
The DNA here is from genome assembly GCF_028390025.1 of Pseudophryne corroboree. Classification (NCBI taxonomy): domain Eukaryota; kingdom Metazoa; phylum Chordata; class Amphibia; order Anura; family Myobatrachidae; genus Pseudophryne; species Pseudophryne corroboree. The sequence continues at coordinate 8,996,729 of NC_086448.1, forward strand.
TATTTATTACCAGTTATCTATATAGAACACACACATTCCACAGCGCTGTACAGAGAATATTTACTATGTATTACCAGTTATCTATATAGCACACACACATTCCGCAGCGCTGTACAGAGAATATTTACCATTTGTTACCAGTTATCTATATAGCACACACACAATCCACAGCGCTGTACAGAGAATATTTACTATTTATTACCAGTTATCTATATAACACACACACATTCCGCAGCGCTGTACAGAGAATATTTACTATGTATTACCAGTTATCTATATAGCACACACACATTCCGTAGCGCTGTACAGAGAATATTTACTATTTATTGCCAGTTATCTATATAGCACACACACATTCCGCAGCGCTGTACAGAGAATATTTACTATTTATTACCAGTTATCTCTATAGCACACACACATTCCACAGCGCTGTACAGAGAATATTTACTATTTATTACCAGTTATCTATATAGCACACACACATTCCGCAGCGCTGTACAGAGAATATTTACTATTTATTACCAGTTATCTATATAGCACACACACATTCCACAGCGCTGTACAGAGAATATTTACTATTTATTACCAGTTATCTATATAGCACACACACATTCCGCAGCGCTGTACAGAGAATATTTACTATTTATTACCAGTTATCTATATAGAACACACAGATTCCACAGCGCTGTACAGAGAATATTTACTATTTATTACCAGTTATCTATATAGCACACACACATTCCGCAGCGCTGTACAGAGAATATTTACTATTTATTACCAGTTATCTATATAGCACACACACATTCCACAGCGCTGTACAGAGAATATTTACTATTTATTACCAGTTATCTCTATAGCACACACACATTCCACAGCGCTGTACAGAGAATATTTACTATTTATTACCAGTTATCTATATAGCACACACACATTCCGCAGCGCTGTACAGAGAATATTTACTATTTATTACCAGTTATCTATATAGCACACACACATTCCACAGCGCTATACAGAGAATATTTACTATTTATTACCAGTTATCTATATAGCACACACACATTCCGCAGCGCTGTACAGAGAATATTTACTATTTATTACCAGTTATCTATATAGAACACACAGATTCCACAGCGCTGTACAGAGAATATTTACTATTTATTACCAGTTATCTATATAGCACACACACATTCCGCAGCGCTGTACAGAGAATATTTACTATTTATTACCAGTTATCTATATAGCACACACACATTCCACAGCGCTGTACAGAGAATATTTACTATTTATTACCAGTTATCTATATAGCACACACACATTCCACAGCGCTGTACAGAGAATATTTACTATTTATTACCAGTTATCTATATAGCACACACACATTCCGCAGCGCTGTACAGAGAATATTTACTATTATTACCAGTTATCTATATAGCACACACACATTCCGCAGCGCTGTACAGAGAATATTTACTATTTATTACCAGTTATCTATATAGCACACACACATTCCGCAGCGCTGTACAGAGAATATTTACTATTTATTACCAGTTATCTATATAGCACACACACATTCCACAGCGCTGTACAGAGAATATTTACTATTTATTACCAGTTATCTATATAGCACACACACATTCCGCAGCGCTGTACAGAGAATATTTACTATTTATTACCAGTTATCTATATAGCACACACACATTCCGCAGCGCTGTACAGAGAATATTTACTATTTATTACCAGTTATCTATATAGCACACACACATTCTGCAGCGCTGTACAGAGAATATTTACTATTATTACCAGTTATCCATATAGCACACACACATTCCGCAGCGCTGTACAGAGAATATTTACTATTTATTACCAGTTATCTATATAGCACACACACATTCCACAGCGCTGTACAGAGAATAGTTACTTTTTATTACCAGTTATCTATAAAGCACACACATTCCACAGCGCTGTACAGAGAATATTTACTATTTATTACCAGTTATCCATATAGCACACACACATTCCACAGCACTGTACAGAGAATATTTACTATTTATTACCAGTTATCTATATAGCACACACACATTCCGCAGCGCTGTACAGAGAATATTTACTATTTATTACCAGTTATCTATATAGCACACACACATTCCACAGCGCTGTACAGAGAATATTTACTATTTATTACCAGTTATCTATATAGCACACACACATTCCACAGCGCTGTACAGAGAATATTTACTATTTATTACCAGTTATCTATATAGCACACACACATTCCACAGCGCTGTACAGAGAATATTTACTATTTATTACCAGTTATCTATATAGCACACACACATTCCACAGCGCTGTACAGAGAATATTTACTATTTATTACCAGTTATCTATATAGCACACACACATTCCACAGCACTGTACAGAGAATATTTACTATTATTACCAGTTATCTATATAGCACACACACATTCCGCAGCGCTGTACAGAGAATATTTACTATTATTACCAGTTATCTATATAGCACACACACATTCCGCAGCGCTGTACAGAGAATATTTACTATTATTACCAGTTATCTATATAGCACACACACATTCCACAGCGCTGTACAGAGAATATTTACTATTATTACCAGTTATCTATATAGCACACACACATTCCACAGCGCTGTACAGAGAATATTTACTATTATTACCAGTTATCTATATAGCACACACACATTCCACAGCGCTGTACAGAGAATATTTACTATTATTACCAGTTATCTATATAGCACACACACATTCCGCAGCGCTGTACAGAGAATATTTACTATTATTACCAGTTATCTATATAGCACACACACATTCCGCAGCGCTGTACAGAGAATATTTACTATTTATTACCAGTTATCTATATAGCACACACACATTCCGCAGCGCTGTACAGAGAATATTTACTATTTATTACCAGTTATCTATATAGCACACACACATTCCACAGCGCTGTACAGAGAATATTTACTATTATTACCAGTTATCTATATAGCACACACACATTCCGCAGCGCTGTACAGAGAATATTTACTATTTATTACCAGTTATCTATATAGCACACACACATTCCGCAGCGCTGTACAGAGAATATTTACTATTTATTACCAGTTATCTATATAGCACACACACATTCCACAGCGCTGTACAGAGAATATTTACTATTATTACCAGTTATCTATATAGCACACACACATTCCGCAGCGCTGTACAGAGAATATTTACTATTATTACCAGTTATCTATATAGCACACACACATTCCGCAGCGCTGTACAGAGAATATTTACTATTTATTACCAGTTATCTATATAGCACACACACATTCCACAGCGCTGTACAGAGAATATTTACTATTATTACCAGTTATCTATATAGCACACACACATTCCACAGCGCTGTACAGAGAATATTTACTATTATTACCAGTTATCTATATAGCACACACACATTCCACAGCGCTGTACAGAGAATATTTACTATTTATTACCAGTTATCTATATAGCACACACACATTCCACAGCGCTGTACAGAGAATATTTACTATTATTACCAGTTATCTATATAGCACACACATATTCCGCAGCGCTGTACAGAGAATATTTACTATTTATTACCAGTTATCTATATAGCACACACACATTCCACAGCGCTGTACAGAGAATATTTACTATTTATTACCAGTTATCTATATAGCACACACACATTCCGCAGCGCTGTACAGAGAATATTTACTATTTATTACCAGTTATCTATATAGCACACACACATTCCACAGCGCTGTACAGAGAATATTTACTATTATTACCAGTTATCTATATAGCACACACACATTCCGCAGCGCTGTACAGAGAATATTTACTATTATTACCAGTTATCTATATAGCACACACACATTCCGCAGCGCTGTACAGAGAATATTTACTATTTATTACCAGTTATCTATATAGCACACACACATTCCACAGCGCTGTACAGAGAATATTTACTATTATTACCAGTTATCTATATAGCACACACATATTCCGCAGCGCTGTACAGAGAATATTTACTATTTATTACCAGTTATCTATATAGCACACACACATTCCACAGCGCTGTACAGAGAATATTTACTATTTATTACCAGTTATCTATATAGCACACACACATTCCACAGCGCTGTACAGAGAATATTTATTATTATTACCAGTTATCTATATAGCACACACACATTCCACAGCGCTGTACAGAGAATATTTATTATTATTACCAGTTATCCATATAGCACACACACATTCCACAGCGCTGTACAGAGAATATTTACTATTTATTACCAGTTATCTATATAGCACACACACATTCCACAGCGCTGTACAGAGAATATTTATTATTATTACCAGTTATCTATATAGCACACACACATTCCACAGCGCTGTACAGAGAATATTTACTATTTATTACCAGTTATCTATATAGCACACACACATTCCACAGTGCTGTACAGAGAATATTTACTATTTATTACCAGTTATCTATATAGCACACACACATTCCACAGCGCTGTACAGAGAATATTTATTATTATTACCAGTTATCTATATAGCACACACACATTCCGCAGCGCTGTACAGAGAATATTTATTATTATTACCAGTTATCTATATAGCACACACACATTCCACAGCGCTGTACAGAGAATATTTATTATTATTACCAGTTATCTATATAGCACACACACATTCCACAGCGCTGTACAGAGAATATTTACTATTTATTACCAGTTATCTATATAGCACACACACATTCCACAGCGCTGTACAGAGAATATTTACTATTTATTACCAGTTATCTATATAGCACACACACATTCCACAGCGCTGTACAGAGAATATTTACTATTTATTACCAGTTATCTATATAGCACACACACATTCCACAGCGCTGTACAGAGAATATTTACTATTTATTACCAGTTATCTATATAGCACACACACATTCCACAGCGCTGTACAGAGAATATTTACTATTTATTACCAGTTATCCATATAGCACACACACATTCCGCAGCGCTGTACAGAGAATATTTACTATTTATTACCAGTTATCTATATAGCACACACACATTCCGCAGCGCTGTACAGAGAATATTTACTATTATTACCAGTTATCTATATAGCACACACACATTCCACAGCACTGTACAGAGAATATTTACTATTTATTACCAGTTATCCATATAGCACACACACATTCCGCAGCGCTGTACAGAGAATATTTACTATTTATTACCAGCTATCTGTATAGCACACACACATTCCACAGCGCTGTACAGAGTATATTTACTATTTATTACCAGTTATCTATATAGCACACACACATTCCACAGCGCTGTACAGAGAATAATTACTATTTATTACCAGTTATCTATATAGCACACACACATTCCACATCGCTGTACAGAGAATATTTACTATTATTACCAGTTATCTATATAGCACACACACATTCCACAGCGCTGTACAGAGAATATTTACTATTTATTACCAGTTATCTATATAGCACACACACATTCCGCATCGCTGTACAGAGAATATTTATTATTTATTACCAGTTATCCATATAGCACACACACATTCCGCAGCGCTGTACAGAGAATATTTACTATTATTACCAGTTATCTATATAGCACACACACATTCCACAGCACTGTGCAGAGAATATTTACTATTTATTACCAGTTATCTATATAGCACACACACATTCCACAGCACTGTGCAGAGAATATTTACTATTTATTACCAGTTATCTATATAGCACACACACATTCCACAACGCTGTACAGAGAATATTTACTATTTATTACCAGTTATCTATATAGCACACACACATTCTGCAGTGCTGTACAGAGAATATTTACTATTTATTACCAGTTATCCATATAGCACACACACATTCCACAGCGCTGTACAGAGAATATTTACTATTTATTACCAGTTATCTATATAGCACACACACATTCCACAGCGCTGTACAGAGAATATTTACTATTATTACCAGTTATCTATATAGCACACACACATTCCACAGCGCTGTACAGAGAATATTTACTATTTATTACCAGTTATCTATATAGCACACACACATTCCGCAGCGCTGTACAGAGAATATTTACTATTTATTACCAGTTATCTATATAGCACACACACATATTCCGCATCACTGTACAGAGAATATTTACTATTTATTACCAGCTATCTGTATAGCACACACACATTCCGCAGCGCTGTACAGAGAATAATTACTATTTATTACCAGTTATCTATATAGCACACACACATTCCACAGCGCTGTACAGAGAATATTTACTATTTATTACCAGTTATCCATATAGCACACACACATTCCACAGCGCTGTACAGAGAATATTTACTATTTATTACCAGTTATCTATATAGCACACACACATTCCACAGCGCTGTACAGAGAATATTTACTATTATTACCAGTTATCTATATAGCACACACACATTCCGCAGCGCTGTACAGAGAATATTTACTATTTATTACCAGTTATCTATATAGCACACACACATTCCACAGCGCTGTACAGAGAATATTTACTATTATTACCAGTTATCTATATAGCACACACACATTCCGCAGCGCTGTACAGAGAATATTTACTATTTATTACCAGTTATCTATATAGCACACACACATTCCACAGCGCTGTACAGAGAATATTTACTATTATTAGCAGTTATCTATATAGCACACACACATTCCGCAGCACTGTACAGAGAATATTTACTATTTATTACCAGTTATCTATATAGCACACACACATTCCGCAGCGCTGTACAGAGAATATTTACTATTATTACCAGTTATCTATATAGCACACACACATTCCACAACGCTGTACAGAGAATATTTACTATTTATTACCAGTTATCTATATAGCACACACACATTCCACAGCGCTGTACAGAGAATATTTACTATTTATTACCAGTTATCTATATAGCACACACACATTCCACAACGCTGTACAGAGAATATTTACTATTTATTACCAGTTATCTATATAGCACACACACATTCCACAGCACTGTACAGAGAATATTTACTATTATTAGCAGTTATCTATATAGCACACACACATTCCACAACGCTGTACAGAGAATATTTACTATTTATTACCAGTTATCTATATAGCACACACACATTCCACAGCGCTGTACAGAGAATATTTACTATTTATTACCAGTTATCTATATAGCACACACACATTCCACAACGCTGTACAGAGAATATTTACTATTTATTACCAGTTATCTATATAGCACACACACATTCCACAGCACTGTACAGAGAATATTTACTATTATTAGCAGTTATCTATATAGCACACACACATTCCGCAGCGCTGTACAGAGAATATTTACTATTATTACCAGTTATCTATATAGCACACACACATTCCGCAGCGCTGTACAGAGAATATTTACTATTTATTACCAGTTATCTATATAGCACACACACATTCCACAGCGCTGTACAGAGAATATTTACTATTTATTACCAGTTATCTATATAGCACACACACATTCCACAGCGCTGTACAGAGAATATTTATTATTATTACCAGTTATCTATATAGCACACACACATTCCACAGCGCTGTACAGAGAATATTTATTATTATTACCAGTTATCCATATAGCACACACACATTCCACAGCGCTGTACAGAGAATATTTACTATTTATTACCAGTTATCTATATAGCACACACACATTCCACAGCGCTGTACAGAGAATATTTATTATTATTACCAGTTATCTATATAGCACACACACATTCCACAGCGCTGTACAGAGAATATTTACTATTTATTACCAGTTATCTATATAGCACACACACATTCCACAGTGCTGTACAGAGAATATTTACTATTTATTACCAGTTATCTATATAGCACACACACATTCCACAGCGCTGTACAGAGAATATTTATTATTATTACCAGTTATCTATATAGCACACACACATTCCACAGCGCTGTACAGAGAATATTTATTATTATTACCAGTTATCTATATAGCACACACACATTCCACAGCGCTGTACAGAGAATATTTACTATTTATTACCAGTTATCTATATAGCACACACACATTCCACAGCGCTGTACAGAGAATATTTACTATTTATTACCAGTTATCTATATAGCACACACACATTCCACAGCGCTGTACAGAGAATATTTACTATTTATTACCAGTTATCTATATAGCACACACACATTCCACAGCGCTGTACAGAGAATATTTACTATTTATTACCAGTTATCTATATAGCACACACACATTCCACAGCGCTGTACAGAGAATATTTACTATTTATTACCAGTTATCCATATAGCACACACACATTCCGCAGCGCTGTACAGAGAATATTTACTATTTATTACCAGTTATCTATATAGCACACACACATTCCGCAGCGCTGTACAGAGAATATTTACTATTATTACCAGTTATCTATATAGCACACACACATTCCACAGCACTGTACAGAGAATATTTACTATTTATTACCAGTTATCCATATAGCACACACACATTCCGCAGCGCTGTACAGAGAATATTTACTATTTATTACCAGCTATCTGTATAGCACACACACATTCCACAGCGCTGTACAGAGTATATTTACTATTTATTACCAGTTATCTATATAGCACACACACATTCCACAGCGCTGTACAGAGAATAATTACTATTTATTACCAGTTATCTATATAGCACACACACATTCCACATCGCTGTACAGAGAATATTTACTATTATTACCAGTTATCTATATAGCACACACACATTCCACAGCGCTGTACAGAGAATATTTACTATTTATTACCAGTTATCTATATAGCACACACACATTCCGCATCGCTGTACAGAGAATATTTATTATTTATTACCAGTTATCCATATAGCACACACACATTCCGCAGCGCTGTACAGAGAATATTTACTATTATTACCAGTTATCTATATAGCACACACACATTCCACAGCACTGTGCAGAGAATATTTACTATTTATTACCAGTTATCTATATAGCACACACACATTCCACAGCACTGTGCAGAGAATATTTACTATTTATTACCAGTTATCTATATAGCACACACACATTCCACAACGCTGTACAGAGAATATTTACTATTTATTACCAGTTATCTATATAGCACACACACATTCTGCAGTGCTGTACAGAGAATATTTACTATTTATTACCAGTTATCCATATAGCACACACACATTCCACAGCGCTGTACAGAGAATATTTACTATTTATTACCAGTTATCTATATAGCACACACACATTCCACAGCGCTGTACAGAGAATATTTACTATTATTACCAGTTATCTATATAGCACACACACATTCCACAGCGCTGTACAGAGAATATTTACTATTTATTACCAGTTATCTATATAGCACACACACATTCCGCAGCGCTGTACAGAGAATATTTACTATTTATTACCAGTTATCTATATAGCACACACACATTCCACAGCGCTGTACAGAGAATATTTACTATTATTACCAGTTATCTGTATAGCACACACACATTCCGCAGCGCTGTACAGAGAATAATTACTATTTATTACCAGTTATCTATATAGCACACACACATTCCACAGCGCTGTACAGAGAATATTTACTATTTATTACCAGTTATCCATATAGCACACACACATTCCACAGCGCTGTACAGAGAATATTTACTATTTATTACCAGTTATCTATATAGCACACACACATTCCACAGCGCTGTACAGAGAATATTTACTATTATTACCAGTTATCTATATAGCACACACACATTCCGCAGCGCTGTACAGAGAATATTTACTATTTATTACCAGTTATCTATATAGCACACACACATTCCACAGCGCTGTACAGAGAATATTTACTATTATTACCAGTTATCTATATAGCACACACACATTCCGCAGCGCTGTACAGAGAATATTTACTATTTATTACCAGTTATCTATATAGCACACACACATTCCACAGCGCTGTACAGAGAATATTTACTATTATTAGCAGTTATCTATATAGCACACACACATTCCGCAGCACTGTACAGAGAATATTTACTATTTATTACCAGTTATCTATATAGCACACACACATTCCGCAGCGCTGTACAGAGAATATTTACTATTATTACCAGTTATCTATATAGCACACACACATTCCACAACGCTGTACAGAGAATATTTACTATTTATTACCAGTTATCTATATAGCACACACACATTCCACAGCGCTGTACAGAGAATATTTACTATTTATTACCAGTTATCTATATAGCACACACACATTCCACAACGCTGTACAGAGAATATTTACTATTTATTACCAGTTATCTATATAGCACACACACATTCCACAGCACTGTACAGAGAATATTTACTATTATTAGCAGTTATCTATATAGCACACACACATTCCGCAGCGCTGTACAGAGAATATTTACTATTATTACCAGTTATCTATATAGCACACACACATTCCGCAGCGCTGTACAGAGAATATTTACTATTTATTACCAGTTATCTATATAGCACACACACATTCCACAGCGCTGTACAGAGAATATTTACTATTTATTACCAGTTATCTATATAGCACACACACATTCCGCAGCGCTGTACAGAGAATGTTTACTATTTATTACCAGTTATCTATATAGCACACACACATTCCACAGCGCTGTACAGAGAATATTTACTATTATTACCAGTTATCTATATAGCACACACACATTCCACAGCGCTGTACAGAGAATATTTACTATTTATTACCAGTTATCTATATAGCACACACACATTCCACAGCGCTGTACAGAGAATATTTACTATTTATTACCAGTTATCTATATAGCACACACACATTCCACAGCGCTGTACAGAGAATATTTACTATTTATTACCAGTTATCTATATAGCACACACACATTCCGCAGCGCTGTACAGAGAATATTTTGCCCATTTCTCATCAGTCCCTGACCCAGCAGAGCTTACACTCTATATTCCCTATCACACGCACACACACACACAGGGCCAGCAACAGAAATCTTGTGGCCCGGTACACTGACATCTCTGCGCCCCCCCTCCCCTCCGGCCCAACCCCCCTTGCCCCCAGCATACCGACACCGATATGCCTGGGCCACCTGCCGGCATTCTGGCGGCCGGGATACCACCGGGATAATATCTACGTCCACCAGTCACCACCACAGCACAGACATTCTGCTCTCATCTGACATGCACATGCGTCCATATGTGCAGAATGCAGATGCATGCAGAATGTGCCCGTCTGCATTCTGCCCCAAACCAATCCTAAATCCCTATACATGATGCATGAAGTGATAAAAGCCTTACCAGCAGGCTGCAGCAGCAACACACTGACAGTGACACAGCCGCTGTCTCCGCGGCGCTCATTGACCAGGCTCGCCTCCCCATGTCCCGCGGCAGTACTGTGTCCCAGGCAACTCCTGCTTGGTGCTCCGTCCGGTTCCTCACTCACACAGCAGAGACATGGAGGCCGCGTGCGGTGAGACACTGGAGGGGCAGTCCGGACAAGCTTCCTGCTGTGTGACTGGTGCGCGGTGCAACATCCGTACACTGCACAGCATACGGCACGGCCGGGGACTGGCTGAACGGATGACAGGTGACCTTGGGGGGGGGGGGGGGGGCGGCTGGGGCCACTGAGGGGTGAACACAGGATTCGGGAGAGGGTTAGGGGGCGCGCGTGTTGAATAAAAAAATAAAAAAACTCCACCATACAGCAGACGGACAGCGGCAGCCACGATGCCGGGAGCAATATATAATTATTTACACATGATGAAATGCAGCCGCCGCTGCCCACTGCCTGGACCTTAGGGACCCTCACAACAACGGGGCCCGGGACGGGTGTCCCCTTTGACCCCCCTGTCGCCGGGCCTGCACACACATACACTTACACACTAGGGTTAATGTTGTTGGGAGCCAATTAACCTACCAGTATATTTTTGGAGCGTCGGAGGAAACCCACGCAAGGACAGGGAGAATATACAAACTCCACAGAATTAGTGCCATGGCAGTAATAGAACCCATGACCTCAGTGCTGTAAGGCAGTAATGCTAACCATTACACCCACCGTGCTGTTCAGACCAACAACACAATAATAACAACACACAGCAGCTGGTATAATTTGCAATTACCTTGGTCAAATTCTGACAATTAAATGATGCCAAATGAAATTCTGGTGAAGGCTGAGAGAAGAGGCAGAGGACAAAAGCGGCACTTGCCGGTGTAACACTCTCCTTCCCACCTCACGCGTTGGACCCAGCAGCCGAGGCAGCACTTCCGGTAGGATAGTGTCGGCACACAAGAAAGCTTAATGAGGAGAACGCACCTAAAACTACATAACATCAACAACTGCCGCAGCACCGCCACATACAACTAACCCAGACCAGCAACTCCTAACAGAGAATGCCCTCATCATTTAGGGGTCACTCCATCTGCCAATACAGATGGGAGTCCCAGAAGCCCATACCAAAGCACTGCCATTAGCTAAAAGGATCTGAGTTACAGCTGAAGTGACTTTATAGCCACCCCCATCACCACCACAGACTCTACATCCGCGATCACTGTCCTTCTTCCTATGGACCGTCCCACAGCTGAGCCTGCATGGCTTTCCATCTGCGGAAACCCCCAGACTGCACTGCAAGACCTCCGGCAGGCCAGAGACCCTTCTCCAGCAGGTAATGGACTAAAGCCATCGTAAGATGAAGGATGAGGATGGTGATGGATGCTGGTGGTACCCACTTTGGGTCATGCATTTGTGTACTGCTACATGATGATAGCACAAACATTTATATGTTCCTATTATAGAGATGTGCGGCTGGCACTTTTCATGTTTTGTGTTTTTGGTTTTGGTTCTAATTCCACTTTCGTGTATTGGTTTTAGTTATGGTTTTATATCTGTATGATTTTTTTATAAAACCAGCTAAAATCACAGTATTTGGGGGTAATTTTGCTCCTACGGCATTATTAACCTCAATAACATTCATTTCCACTCATTTCCAGTCTATTCTTAACACTTCACACCTCACAATATTGTTTTTAGGCCTAAAAGTTGCACCGAGGTGGCTGTATGACTAAGCTAATCGACACAAGTCGGCGGCACAAACACCTGGCCCATCTAGGAGTGGCACTGCAGTTACAGACAGGGTGGCACTTAAAAAAAACTAGTCCCCAAACAGCACATGATGCAAAGAAGAAAAAGAGGTGCAAGATGGAATTGTCCTTGGGCCCTCCCACCCACCCTTATGTTGTATAAACAGGACATGCACACTTTAACCAACCCATCATTTCAGTGACAGGGTCTGCCACACGACTGTGACTGAAATGACTGGTTGGTTTGGGCCCCCACCACAAAAAAAGAAGCAATCAATCTCTCCTTGCACAAACTGGCTCTACAGAGGCAAGATGTCCACCTCATCCTCATCCTCCGATTCCTCACCCCTTTCACTGTGTACATCCCCCTCCTCACAGAGTATTAATTCGTCCCCACTGGAATCCACCATCACAGGTCCCTGTGTACTTTCTGGAGGCAATTGCTGGTAAAGGTCTTCCTGGAGGAATTTATAATTTTGTGGAAGTAAGTAACCTCCTATGCCGATCGCTGACAATGTTACTGGCTGCACTAAACACTCTTTCGGAGTACACACTGGAGGGGGGCAACTTAGGTAAAATAAAGCCAGTTTCTGCAAGGGCCTCCAAATTGCCTCTTTTTCCTGCCAGTATACATACGGACTGTCTGACATGCCTACAGTGATGCTGTCACTCATATAATCCTCCACCATTATTTCAATGGTGACAGAATCATATGCAGTGACAGTAGACATGTCAGTAATCATTGGCAGGTCCTTCAGTCCGTACCAGATGTCAGCTTTCGCTCCTGACTACCCTGCATCACTGCCAGCGGGTGGGCTAGGAAATTTTATCCTTTTCCTTGCAGCCCCAGTGGTGGGCGAAATTGAAGGAAAAGCTGTTGACGAGTCAGATTCCGCTTTAGTTGACAATTTACTAACCAGCAGGTCTTTGCACCTCTGCACACTTGTGTCTGCTGGAAAGAGAGATACAGCGTAGGCTTTAAACCTAGGATCGAGCACGGTGGGCAAAATGTAGTGCTCTGATTTCAACAGATTGACCACCCGTGAATCCTGGCAAAGCGAATGAAGGGCCCCATCCACAAGTCCCACATACTTTGCGGGATCGCTCCATTTTAGCTCCTCCTTCAATTTATCCAGCTGCTTCTGCAAAAGCCTGATGAGGGGAATGAAAGAAAAAACAATAAACTGCTTTCACAGCGCCTCAGAAACAGATAACTAGTAGAGATGAGCGCCGGAAATTTTTCGGGTTTTGTGTTTTGGTTTTGGGTTCGGTTCCGCGGCCGTGTTTTGGGTTCGACCGCGTTTTGGCAAAACCTCACCGAATTTTTTTTGTCGGATTCGGGTGTGTTTTGGATTCGGGTGTTTTTTTCAAAAAACCCTAAAAAACAGCTTAAATCATAGAATTTGGGGGTAATTTTGATCCCAAAGTATTATTAACCTCAAAAAACATAATTTACACTCATTTTCAGCCTATTCTGAACACATCACACCTCACAATATTATTTTTAGTCCTAAAATTTGCACCGAGGTCGCTGTGTGAGTAAGATAAGCGACCCTAGTGGCCGACACAAACACCGGGCCCATCTAGGAGTGGCACTGCAGTGTCACGCAGGATGGCCCTTCCAAAAAACCCTCCCCAAACAGCACATGACGCAAAGAAAAAAAGAGGCGCAATGAGGTAGCTGACTGTGTGAGTAAGATTAGCGACCCTAGTGGCCGACACAAACACCGGGCACATCTAGGAGTGGCACTGCAGTGTCACGCAGGATGTCCCTTCCAAAAAACCCTCCCCAAACAGCACATGACGCAAAGAAAAAAAGAGGCGCAATGAGGTAGCTGACTGTGTGAGTAAGATTAGCGACCCTAGTGGCCGACACAAACACCGGGCCCATCTAGGAGTGGCACTGCAGTGTCACGCAGGATGTCCCTTCCAAAAAACCCTCCCCAAACAGCACATGACGCAAAGAAAAAAAGAGGCGCAATGAGGTAGCTGACTGTGTGAGTAAGATTAGCGACCCTAGTGGCCGACACAAACACCGGGCCCATCTAGGAGTGGCACTGCAGTGTCACGCAGGATGTCCCTTCCAAAAAACCCTCCCCAATCAGCACATGATGCAAAGAAAAAGAAAAGAAAAAAGAGGTGCAAGATGGAATTATCCTTGGGCCCTCCCACCCACCCTTATGTTGTATAAACAAAACAGGACATGCACACTTTAACCAACCCATCATTTCAGTGACAGGGTCTGCCACACGACTGTGACTGATATGACGGGTTGGTTTGGACCCCCCCCAAAAAAGAAGCAATTAATCTCTCCTTGCACAAACTGGCTCTACAGAGGCAAGATGTCCACCTCATCTTCACCCTCCGATATATCACCGTGTACATCCCCCTCCTCACAGATTATCAATTCGTCCCCACTGGAATCCACCATCTCAGCTCCCTGTGTACTTTGTGGAGGCAATTGCTGCTGGTCAATGTCTCCGCGGAGGAATTGATTATAATTCATTTTAATGAACATCATCTTCTCCACATTTTCTGGATGTAACCTCGTACGCCGATTGCTGACAAGGTGAGCGGCGGCACTAAACACTCTTTCGGAGTACACACTTGTGGGAGGGCAACTTAGGTAGAATAAAGCCAGTTTGTGCAAGGGCCTCCAAATTGCCTCTTTTTCCTGCCAGTATAAGTACGGACTGTGTGACGTGCCTACTTGGATGCGGTCACTCATATAATCCTCCACCATTCTATCAATGTTGAGAGAATCATATGCAGTGACAGTAGACGACATGTCCGTAATCGTTGTCAGGTCCTTCAGTCCGGACCAGATGTCAGCATCAGCAGTCGCTCCAGACTGCCCTGCATCACCGCCAGCGGGTGGGCTCGGAATTCTGAGCCTTTTCCTCGCACCCCCAGTTGCGGGAGAATGTGAAGGAGGAGATGTTGACAGGTCGCGTTCCGCTTGACTTGACAATTTTGTCACCAGCAGGTCTTTCAACCCCAGCAGACCTGTGTCTGCCGGAAAGAGAGATCCAAGGTAGGCTTTAAATCTAGGATCGAGCACGGTGGCCAAAATGTAGTGCTCTGATTTCAACAGATTGACCACCCGTGAATCCTTGTTAAGCGAATTAAGGGCTGCATCCACAAGTCCCACATGCCTAGCGGAATCGCTCCGTGTTAGCTCCTTCTTCAATGCCTCCAGCTTCTTCTGCAAAAGCCTGATGAGGGGAATGACCTGACTCAGGCTGGCAGTGTCTGAACTGACTTCACGTGTGGCAAGTTCAAAGGGCATCAGAACCTTGCACAACGTTGAAATCATTCTCCACTGCACTTGAGACAGGTGCATTCCATCTCCTATATCGTGCTCAATTGTATAGGCTTGAATGGCCTTTTGCTGCTCCTCCAACCTCTGAAGCATATAGAGGGTTGAATTCCACCTCGTTACCACTTCTTGCTTCAGATGATGGCAGGGCAGGTTCAGTAGTTTTTGGTGGTGCTCCAGTCTTCTGTACGTGGTGCCTGTACGCCGAAAGTGTCCCGCAATTTTTCTGGCCACCGACAGCATCTCTTGCACGCCCCTGTCGTTTTTTAAAAAATTCTGCACCACCAAATTCAAGGTATGTGCAAAACATGGGACGTGCTGGAATTTGCCCATATTTAATGCACACACAATATTGCTGGCGTTGTCCGATGCCACAAATCCACAGGAGAGTCCAATTGGGGTAAGCCATTCCGCGATGATCTTCCTCAGTTGCCGTAAGAGGTTTTCAGCTGTGTGCGTATTCTGGAAAGCGGTGATACAAAGCGTAGCCTGCCTAGGAAAGAGTTGGCGTTTGCGAGATGCTGCTACTGGTGCCGCCGCTGCTGTTCTTGCGGCGGGAGTCCATACATCTACCCAGTGGGCTGTCACAGTCATATAGTCCTGACCCTGCCCTGCTCCACTTGTCCACATGTCCGTGGTTAAGTGGACATTGGGTACAACTGCATTTTTTAGGACACTGGTGAGTCTTTTTCTGACGTCCGTGTACATTCTCGGTATCGCCTGCCTAGAGAAGTGGAACCTAGATGGTATTTGGTAACGGGGGCACACTGCCTCAATAAATTGTCTAGTTCCCTGTGAACTAACGGCGGATACCGGACGCACGTCTAACACCAACATAGTTGTCAAGGACTCAGTTATCCGCTTTGCAGTAGGATGACTGCTGTGATATTTCATCTTCCTCGCAAAGGACTGTTGAACAGTCAATTGCTTACTGGAAGTAGTACAAGTGGGCTTACGACTTCCCCTCTGGGATGACCATCGAC
Organism: Pseudophryne corroboree; assembly: GCF_028390025.1. Classification (NCBI taxonomy): domain Eukaryota; kingdom Metazoa; phylum Chordata; class Amphibia; order Anura; family Myobatrachidae; genus Pseudophryne; species Pseudophryne corroboree. The sequence goes on from NC_086448.1 coordinate 9,014,288, forward strand.
TCCCAGCGGCAACAACAGCAGCGCCAGCAGCAGTAGGCGTTACACGCAAGGATGCATCGGAGGAATCCCAGGCAGGAAAGGACTCGTCAGACTTGCCAGTGACATGGCCTGCAGGACTATTGGCATTCCTGGGGAAGGAGGAAATTGACACTGAGGGAGTTGGTGGGGTGGTTTGCGTGAGCTTGGTTACAAGAGGAAGGGATTTACTGGTCAGTGGACTGCTTCCGCTGTCACCCAAAGTTTTTGAACTTGTCACTGACTTATTATGAATGCGCTGCAGGTGACGTATAAGGGAGGATGTTCCGAGGTGGTTAACGTCCTTACCCCTACTTATTACAGCTTGACAAAGGGAACACACGGCTTGACACCTGTTGTCCGCATTTCTGGTGAAATACCTCCACACCGAAGAGCTGATTTTTTTGGTATTTTCACCTGGCATGTCAACGGCCATATTCCTCCCACGGACAACAGGTGTCTCCCCGGGTGCCTGACTTAAACAAACCACCTCACCATCAGAATCCTCCTGGTCAATTTCCTCCCCAGCGCCAGCAACACCCATATCCTCCTCATCCTGGTGTACTTCAACACTGACATCTTCAATCTGACTATCAGGAACTGGACTGCGGGTGCTCCTTCCAGCACTTGCAGGGGGCATGCAAATAGTGGAAGGCGCATGCTCTTCACGTCCAGTGTTGGGAAGGTCAGGCATCGCAAACGACACAATTGGACTCTCCTTGTGGATTTGGGATTTCAAAGAACGCACAGTTCTTTGCGGTGCTTTTGCCAGCTTGAGTCTTTTCAGTTTTCTAGCGAGAGGCTGAGTGCTTCCATCCTCATGTGAAGCTGAACCACTAGCCATGAACATAGGCCAGGGCCTCAGCCGTTCCTTGCCACTCCGTGTGGTAAATGGCATATTGGCAAGTTTACGCTTCTCCTCCGACAATTTTATTTTAGGTTTTGGAGTCCTTTTTTTTCTGATATTTGGTGTTTTGGATTTGACATGCTCTGTACTATGACATTGGGCATCGGCCTTGGCAGACGACGTTGCTGGCATTTCATCGTCTCGGCCATGACTAGTGGCAGCAGCTTCAGCACGAGGTGGAAGTGGATCTTGATCTTTCCCTAATTTTGGAACCTCAACTTTTTTGTTCTCCATATTTTATAGGCAGAACTAAAAGGCACCTCAGGTAAACAATGGAGATGGATGGATTGGATACTAGTATACAATTATGGACGGACTGCCACGGTTAGGTGGTATAAAAAAACCACGGTTAGGTGGTATATATTATAATAATAATACAATTATGGATGGACGGACTGCCTGCCGACTGCCGACACAGAGGTAGCCACAGCCGTGAACTACCGCACTGTACACTGGTTGATAAAGAGATAGTAGTATACTCGTAACAACTAGTATGACACTATGACGACGGTATAAAGAATGGAAAAAAAACCACGGTTAGGTGGTATATATTATAATAATAATACAATTATGGATGGACGGACTGCCTGCCGACTGCCGACACAGAGGTAGCCACAGCCGTGAACTACCGCACTGTACACTGGTTGATAAAGAGATAGTAGTATACTCGTAACAACTAGTATGACACTATGACGACGGTATAAAGAATGAAAAAAAAACCACGGTTAGGTGGTATATATTATAATAATAATACAATTATGGATGGACGGACTGCCTGCCGACTGCCGACACAGAGGTAGCCACAGCCGTGAACTACCGCACTGTACACTGGTTGATAAAGAGATAGTAGTATACTCGTAACAACTAGTATGACACTATGACGACGGTATAAAGAATGAAAAAAAAAACCACGGTTAGGTGGTATATATTATAATAATAATACAATTATGGATGGACGGACTGCCTGCCGACTGCCGACACAGAGGTAGCCACAGCCGTGAACTACCGCACTGTACACTGGTTGATAAAGAGATAGTAGTATACTCGTAACAATTAGGATGACACTATGACGGTATAAAGAATGAAAAAAAAAACCACGGTTAGGTGGTAGGTATATAATAATAAATAATACAATTCTGGTCGGACGGACTGCCTGCCGTGTGCCGACACAGAGGTAGCCACAGCCGTGAACTACCGCACTGTACACTGGTTGATAAAGAGATAGTAGTATACTCGTAACAATTAGGATGACACTATGACGGTATAAAGAATGAAAAAAAAAACCACGGTTAGGTGGTAGGTATATAATAATAAATAATACAATTCTGGTCGGACGGACTGCCTGCCGTGTGCCGACACAGAGGTAGCCACAGCCGTGAACTACCGCACTGTACACTGGTTGATAAAGAGATAGTAGTATACTCGTAACAATTAGGATGACACTATGACGGTATAAAGAATGAAAAAAAAAACCACGGTTAGGTGGTAGGTATATAATAATAAATAATACAATTCTGGTCGGACGGACTGCCTGCCGTGTGCCGACACAGAGGTAGCCACAGCCGTGAACTACCGCACTGTACACTGGTTGATAAAGAGATAGTAGTATACTCGTAACAATTAGGATGACACTATGACGGTATAAAGAATGAAAAAAAAAACCACGGTTAGGTGGTAGGTATATAATAATAAATAATACAATTCTGGTCGGACGGACTGCCTGCCGTGTGCCGACACAGAGGTAGCCACAGCCGTGAACTACCGCACTGTACACTGGTTGATAAAGAGATAGTAGTATACTCGTAACAATTAGGATGACACTATGACGGTATAAAGAATGAAAAAAAAACCACGGTTAGGTGGTAGGTATATAATAATAAATAATACAATTCTGGTCGGACGGACTGCCTGCCGTGTGCCGACACAGAGGTAGCCACAGCCGTGAACTACCGCACTGTACACTGGTTGATAAAGAGATAGTAGTATACTCGTAACAATTAGGATGACACTATGACGGTATAAAGAATGAAAAAAAAACCACGGTTAGGTGGTAGGTATATAATAATAAATAATACAATTCTGGTCGGACGGACTGCCTGCCGTGTGCCGACACAGAGGTAGCCACAGCCGTGAACTACCGCACTGTACACTGGTTGATAAAGAGATAGTAGTATACTCGTAACAATTAGGATGACACTATGACGGTATAAAGAATGAAAAAAAAAACCACGGTTAGGTGGTAGGTATATAATAATAAATAATACAATTCTGGTCGGACGGACTGCCTGCCGTGTGCCGACACAGAGGTAGCCACAGCCGTGAACTACCGCACTGTACACTGGTTGATAAAGAGATAGTAGTATACTCGTAACAATTAGGATGACACTATGACGGTATAAAGAATGAAAAAAAAAACCACGGTTAGGTGGTAGGTATATAATAATAAATAATACAATTCTGGTCGGACGGACTGCCTGCCGTGTGCCGACACAGAGGTAGCCACAGCCGTGAACTACCGCACTGTACACTGGTTGATAAAGAGATAGTAGTATACTCGTAACAATTAGGATGACACTATGACGGTATAAAGAATGAAAAAAAAACCACGGTTAGGTGGTAGGTATATAATAATAAATAATACAATTCTGGTCGGACGGACTGCCTGCCGTGTGCCGACACAGAGGTAGCCACAGCCGTGAACTACCGCACTGTACTGTGTCTGCTGCTAATATAGACTGGTTGATATTTAAAGAGATATTAGTAGTATACAACAATACTATACTGGTGGTCAGGCACTGGTCACCACTCCTGCAGCAAAAGTGTGCACTGTTAATTAATATAATTGTACTCCTGGCTCCTGCTAACAACCTGCAGTGCTCCCCAGTCTCCCCCACAATTAATTATAAGCTTTTAATTTATACATTGATGACTGTGCAGCACACTGGGCTGAGCTGAGTGCACACAGACTGAGTCACACTGTGTGACTGACTGTGCTGTGTATCGTTTTTTTTTTCAGGCAGAGAACGGATATAGCAGAGAGAAGTGAACGGATATATTATATTAAATAAAAGTTAACTAGCAACTGCACTGGTCACTGACTGTGGTAAACTAACTCTGTCTGCGACTCTGCACAATCTCTCTCTCTCTATCTAATCTATCTCTATTCTAATGGAGAGGACGCCAGACACGTCCTCTCCCTATCAATCTCAATGCACGAGTGAAAATGGCGGCGACGCGCGGCTCCTTATATAGAATCCGAGTCTCGCGATAGAATCCGAGCCTCGCGAGAATCCGACAGCGTCATGATGACGTTCGGGCGCGCTCGGGTTAACCGAGCAAGGCGGGAAGATCCGAGTCGCTCGGACCCGTGAAAAAAAACATGAAGTTCGGGCGGGTTCGGATTCCGAGGAACCGAACCCGCTCATCTCTAATAACTAGTAATAAAATTACCCTGATGCGCAGCTGAAAAACACTAAGTGGGTGTTTGTAAGAAAACAATTAAAACAAAAGAATCAGCTGCGCAAAATATCAGGGAAAAGGACAATGAAAAAGTAGGAGAGCCGATGTATATAGAATAGATTTATTAACCATAGATATAAAATAATTGATTAGTAATCAAATTGTAACAATGCAACATTAAAAAAATTATTTTGTTTTGAATTGATGAGGGTAATGACCTGACTCAAGCTGGCAGTATCTGAACTGACTTCACGTGTGGCAAGTTCGAAGGGTTGGAGAACCTTGCACAAGACAGAAATCATTCTCCACTGCACTTGAGTCAGGTACATTACCCCTCCTTTGCCTATATCGTAGGCAGATGTATAGGCTTGAATGGCCTTTTGCAGCTCCTCCATCCACTGAAGCATATAGAGTGTTGAATTCTATCTCGTTACCAACTCTTGCTTCAGTTAATGGCGGGGCAGGTTCAGGAGTGTTTGCTGGCGCTCCAGTATTCGGCACGCAGTGGCAGAATGCAGAAAGTAGCCTACAATTTTTTGGGCCAATGACAGCATCTCCTGCACACCCCTGTCATTTTAATAAAAATTCTGTCCACCACCAAATTAATTATATGTGCAAAACATGGGACATGCTGGAATTTGCCCAGATGTAATGCACGCACAATATTGGTGGCATTGTCCGATATCACAAATTCCCAGGAGAGTCCAATTGGGGTAAGCCATTCTGTGCTGATGTTCCTCAGTTTCTGTAAGAGGTACTCAGCGGTGTGCTTCTTATGGAATCCGGTGATACATAGCGTAGCCTGCCTAGGAACGAGTTGGCATTTGCGTGATGCTGCTACTGGTGCCACCGCTGTTGTTGCTGCGGGAGGCCATACATCTACCCAGTGGGCTGTTACAGTTATATAGTCCTTAGTCTGCCCTGTTCCACTTGTCCACATGTCCGTGGTTAAGTGGACAATGGATACAACTGCATTTTGTAGGACAATGGTGACTCTTTTTCTGACGTCTGTGTACATTCTCGGTATCGCCTGCCTAGAGAAGTGGAACCTAGATGCGATTTGACACCAAGGACACACTATCTCCATCAATTCTCTAAGTCCCAGTGAACTAATGGTGGATACCGGATGCACCTCTAACACCAACATAGCTGTCAAGGCCTCAGTTATCCGCTGTCATATTTCATCTTCCTCACAAAGGACTGTGGACAGTCAATTGCTTACTGGAAGTAGTACAAGTGGTCTTCCGACTTCCCCTCTGGGATGACCATCGACTCCCAGCAGCAACTACAGCAGCGGCAGCAACAGCAGGCGTACCACTCCAGGATCCTCCGGAGGAATCCCAGTTAGGAGAGGACTCCTCAGTCTTGACAGTGACATGGCCTGCAGGACTACTGATGTTCCTGACTGAGGAGGAAGTTGACGTTGAGGGAGTTGGTGGTGTGGCTTGCAGGTGCTTGGGTACAGGAGGAAGAATGGATTTAGGTGTCAGTGGACTACTTACGCTCTTACCCAAAGTTTCACAACTTGACACTGACTTCTGATGAATGTGCAGCAGGTGATGTATAAGGGAGGATGTTCCTGGGTGGTTAACATCCTTACCCCTACTTATTACAGATTGACAGAGGCAACAGATGGCTTGACACCTGTTGTCCAGATTTGTGGAGAAATAATTCCACACCGAAGAGGTGGCTTTTTTGGTAGTTTAACCAGGCATCACAATGGGCTTCTTTGTCCCAAGAACAACAGGTTTCTCCCCCGGTGCCTGACTTAAACAAACCACATCACCATCAGAATCCTCATCGTCAACTTCCTCTTCAGCGCCAGCAACACCCATATCCTCATCCTGGTGTACTTCAACAGTGACATCTTCAATCTGACTATCAGGAACTGGACTGCGGGTGCTCCTTCCAGCACTTGCAGGGGGCGTGCAAATGGTGGAAGGCGTCACCTCTTCCCGTCCAGTGTTGGGAAGGTCAGGCATCGCAACCGACACAATTGGACTCTCCTTGGGCATTTGTGATTTAGAAGAATGCACAGTTCTTTGCTGTGCTTTTGCCAGCTTAAGTCTTTTAATTTTTCTAGCGAGAGGATGAGTGCTTCCATCCTCATGTGAAGCTGAACCACTAGCCATGAACATAGGCCAGGGCCTCAGCTGTTCCTTTCCACTCCGTGTCGTAAATGGCATATTGGCAAGTTTACGCTTCTCATCAGACGCTTTTAATTTAGATTTTTGGGTCATTTTACTGAACTTTTGTTTTTTGGATTTTACATGCTCTCTACTATGACATTGGGCATCGGCCTTGGCAGACAACGTTGATGGCATTTCATCATCTCGGCCACCTCTTCCCTGTCCAGTGTTGGGAAGGTCAGGCATTGCAACCGCCGACACACTTGGACTCTCCTTGGGGATTTGTGATACCATCTCAGAATGCACAGTTCTTTTCTGTGCTCTTTCCAGCTTAACTCTTTAATTTTTCTAGCTGGAGGATGAGGGCTTCCATCGTCATGTGAAGCTGAACCACTAGCAATGAACATAGGCCACTCCGTGTCATAAATGGCATATCGGCAAGTTTACGTTTCTCCTCAGACTATTTAAATTTCTTTTTTTGGTTCTTTTTACTGAACTTTGGCTTTTTGGATTTTACATGCCCTCTACTATCACATTGGGCATTGGCTTTGGCAGATGATGTTGATGGCATTTCATCATTTATGTCATGGCTAGTGGCAGCAGCTTCAGCACTAGGAGGAAGTGGTTCTTCTTGAGCTTTCCCTATTTTATCCTCAAAAATTTTGTTCTCCATTATTTTTTGGGAGTTATAATAATAATAGTAATAATTTTATTTATATAGCGCTCTTTCTCCAAACAGGAGACTTGTGGTTGTTGTTATTATTATTATACGGCAGCAGTGGATATATAGCAGCATATAACAGCAGCGTATATCATCACTGGAATGACTGATGAGACAGGACACTACCACTGGTCTGATGCAGCACAACACAACAACACTTTATACAGCTACACTGGCAGGATAGGACACCAGCACTGTGACTGGCTGGACTGATGCAGCACAATACACTGTGACTACACTGGACTGGACTGAGCAGCACAACACAGCACTAGACTCGCCACCCCACTTTCCCGCCCCCACACAGACACTGAGGACGGAGACACGTCCTCTCACTATACTCTCCGAGACTGGAGTGAAAATGGCCGCAACGCGCGGCTCCTTATATGGAATCCAAATCCCGCGAGAATCCAACAGCGGGATGATGACGTTTTGCCGCCTTTGGGTTTCCGAGTCATGCGGGAAAACGCGAGCCTGACTCGGAACCGGACTCGGCAGGCAAAGTTCGGTAGGGTTCAGTTCTCTGAGAACCGAAACCGCTCATCTCTAGTGTATATACAGGTGTATGTATGTATGTATATATATATATATATATATATATATATATGATGCATTCAACAATTTGAGAGTCGAGATGCTGATGGTCATGTGACCGACTCCAGAACCCCAACACCACTTGGGATACTGGTGCCAGAACACAGAATGCCGAAGGTGACTACCGCCCCCTATCGCCCCTCCCTTTATCTATCCATGGTCTCTGCACCACCCCAGAGAGGAATGGACAGCCTCAACAAAAATGATGATTGAGCGTGGCTTTACATGTACACAGAGTGGCAGTCTTCAGGAGGGAGGTACTGATTGAGCAGTGAAAATAGGCATGTGTTGGTGGCCTGTGCACGTGTGTAGGGGCATCCACTTCTGCTGTTGTACGTGGTTTAGGGTTTTTCTTTGCTGTTTGGTAACTACTACTACTTTAGAGCAATGATATTCTACACACGATTCTTACTAAATGTCTGAGTTGTCTTGTTTTCTATTGATACTTTGATAGTACCTGCAAGTTGGTTTGATTGGTTATTGCTAATACATCATAACTCCCAACATTGTCAGGTTCCAAGTCAGAATCGTGCCAATCATTTGTAAACAGAAATGACTGCCGGGTGTTTGTGCCGCTGCTCTGCTGCTTGGTGCAGCCAGCCAGGCTTTGGCCTATGTTGGTGAACAAGAAAGCGAGCTGTGAGGTGGTCGAAATGTAGTGGAAATGAATCTTGTGGTGGTTAAAAGTACTGTAGGAACAAAAGCAGACCCAAAATATCAACGTGATTCCAGTTGTTTTAAGCATTTTTTCTCCCGGGACATGGGGCCTAATTCAGACCTGATCGGCTGAGGGCGTTTTCGCACAGCAGCCGATCAGTTCTGAACTGCACATGCGCTGGCGCCGCAATTCGCTGGTGTATGCCAGAGAGCCAAAGGCCGTCTCAGCCCTGCGATCGCCTCTGCCTGATTGACAGGCAGAGGAGTTCGCTGGGCGGGAGGCGGTGAGCTGGCTGCGTTTTGCTGCCGTTTTACGGGCACAGTCTGGGCAATGCAGGCATGCCCAGACTACGTTGGGGGCGGGTCACGGCAGATGCGTGACATCACATGCAGACGCTGCGACCCTCACAGTGACGAGTAGCTCCCTGTCAGCATGTAGGAGCTGCGCTGGTAGGGACCTACTCTTCAAGTATCAAAGCATTGCGGGCCTGCATTCGGGGCGGACTAGCTCTGTGCTGAGTGTCCCCCCGCATGTCTGAGTGACTGATCGAAGATGTGCTAAATTTAGCACATCTATGATCAGGTCTGAATTAGGCCGATGGAGCATTGAGAGGGTCTTATCTGTACGCCTGAAGACACAGTGTAAGAGGACACATTTCCTGGTGCCCAGGACACTATGGGGCAATCGCTGCCTGGGGCAATGAGCTGCTGGAACCCCGGGCGCTATTTACCAGGGCCAGGACTTTTTCTTGCAGCCTCAGGAAAAATAAATGTTAAAATGCAGATGCCGCATTTTACTGCGCATGAAAACGCTTTCATTCCGCAGCTGACATGGAATCAGTGGGTTAGCGCGGGGTAACTCCTAGTTTACCACGCAGGGGATAAGCAGATCAGTAAGCTGCATGGTAAAGCCACGGCTGAATGACCATGCTCGTATACGTTATTTCAGACGCAGCTGCAGATGCTAAATACAGAAATAGTGTGAGAATCGTTACTCATGATGGAGCGTATAAGACATGCCATAGGGTGTAAATGAGGACACATCTCTGTAATGAGTCTTGTATCTGGAGTAATGCCATGACACCTGTATTCTCACACAGCTGAGAGGAGAGAAATGCTGGAGGCTGCTCCTGGCTGTGTATAGATAATATACCACATGACAAGATCCGTGTCTGCTGAGCCTCACGTTATACCTGAATGTGTGTATGTATGTAACTGATGTGTGTGTCAGGTGATACAGGATATGGGGGCGCTCCGGCCTAGTGACACCTCTGCTGCAGCCGTAACTCCTACACAGCACAAGCATACGTAATAAGCCCCACATAGGCATAGAGGGGTGATACAGGATATGGGGGCGCTCCGGCCTAGTGACACCTCTGCTGCAGCTGTAACTCCTACACAGCACAAGCATACGTAATAACCCCCACATAGGCATAGAGGGGTGATACAGGATACGGGGGTCGCTCCGGCCTAGTGACTCCTCTGCTGCAGCCGTAACTCCTACACAGCACAAGCATACGTAATAAGCCCCACATAGGCATAGAGGGGTGATACAGGATACGGGGGTCGCTCCGGCCTTTTGACACCTCTGCTGCACCCGTAACTCCTACACAGCACAAGCATACTAATAAGTAGTGATGTGCAGCGGACATTTTTCGGGTTTTGTGTTTTGGTTTTGGATTCGGTTCCGCGGCCGTGTTTTGGTTTCGGACGCGTTTTGGCAAAACCTCACCGAAATTTTTTTGTCGGATTCGGGTGTGTTTTGGATTTGGGTGTTTTTAAAAAAAAACCCTGAAAAACAGCTTAAATCATAGAATTTGGGGGTCATTTTGATCCCATAGTATTATTAACCATAATTTCCACTCATTTCCAGTCTATTCTGAACACCTCACACCTCACAATATTATTTATAGTCCTACAATTTGCACCAAGGTCGCTGGATGGCTAAGCTAAGCGACACAAGTGGCCGAAACAAACACCTGGCCCATCTAGGAGTGGCACTGCAGTGTCGGGCAGGATGGCACTTCCAAAAAATTGTCCCCAAACAGCACATGATGCAAAGAAAAAAAGAGGTGCACCAAGGTGGCTGTGTGACTAAGCTAAGCGACACAAGTGGCCGACACAAACACCTAGCCCATCTAGGAGTGGCACTGCAGTGTCAATCAAGACAGGATGGCACTTCCAAAAAATTGTCCCCAAACAGCACATGATGCAAAGAAAAAAAGAGGCGCACCAAGGTGGCTGTGTGACTAAGCTAAGCGACACAAGTGGCCGACACAAACACCTGGCCCATCTAGGAGTGGCACTGCAGTGTCAAGACTAGTGATGTGCACCGGACATTTTTCGGGTTTTGGTTTTGGATTCGGTTCCGCGGCCGTGTTTTGGATTCGGAAGCGTTTTGGCAAAACCTCACCGAAATTTTTTTGTCGGATTCGGGTGTGTTTTGGATTTGGGTGTTTTTAAAAAAAAACCCTGAAAAACAGCTTAAATCATAGAATTTGGGGGTCATTTTGATCCCATAGTATTATTAACCATAATTTCCACTCATTTCCAGTCTATTCTGAACACCTCACACCTCACAATATTATTTATAGTCCTACAATTTGCACCAAGGTCGCTGGATGGCTAAGCTAAGCGACACAAGTGGCCGAAACAAACACCTGGCCCATCTAGGAGTGGCACTGCAGTGTCGGGCAGGATGGCACTTCCAAAAAATTGTCCCCAAACAGCACATGATGCAAAGAAAAAAAGAGGTGCACCAAGGTGGCTGTGTGACTAAGCTAAGCGACACAAGTGGCCGACACAAACACCTAGCCCATCTAGGAGTGGCACTGCAGTGTCAATCAAGACAGGATGGCACTTCCAAAAAATTGTCCCCAAACAGCACATGATGCAAAGAAAAAAAGAGGCGCACCAAGGTGGCTGTGTGACTAAGCTAAGCGACACAAGTGGCCGACACAAACACCTGGCCCATCTAGGAGTGGCACTGCAGTGTCAAGACTAGTGATGTGCACCGGACATTTTTCGGGTTTTGGTTTTGGATTCGGTTCCGCGGCCGTGTTTTGGATTCGGAAGCGTTTTGGCAAAACCTCACCGAAATTTTTTTGTCGGATTCGGGTGTGTTTTGGATCCGGGTGTTTTTTTCAAAAACCCCTAAAAAACAGCTTAAATCATAGAATTTGGGGGTCATTTTGATCCCATAGTATTATTAACCTCAATTACCATAATTTCCACTCATTTCCAGTCTATTCTGAACACCTCACACCTCACAATATTATTTTTAGTCCTACAATTTGCACCAAGGTCGCTGGATGACTAAGCTAAGCGACCCAAGTGGCCGACACAAACACCTGGCCCATCTAGGAGTGGCACTGCAGTGTCAGACAGGATGGCCGATTTAAAAAAATTGTCCCCAAACAGCACATGATGCAAAGAAAAAAAGAGGCGCACCAAGGTGGTTGTTTGACTAAGCTAAGCGACACAAGTGGCCGACACAAACACCTGGCCCATCTAGGAGTGGCACTGCAGTGTCAATCAAGACAGGATGGCACTTACAAAAAATTGTTCCCAAACAGCACATGATGCAAAGAAAAAAAGAGGCGCACCAAGGTGGCTGTGTGACTAAGCTGCGCGACACAAGTGTCCGACACAAACACCTGGCCCATCTAGGAGTGGCACTGCAGTGTCAATCAAGACAGGATGGCACTTCCAAAAAATTGTCCCCAAACAGCACATGATGCATAGAAAAAATGAGGCGCACCAAGGTCGCTGTGTGACTAAGCTAAGCGACACAAGTGGCCGACACAAACACCTGGCCCATCTTGGAGTGGCACTGCAGTGTCAGGCAGGATGGCACTTCATAAAAATTGTCCCCAAACAGCACATGATGCAAAGAAAAAAAGAAGCGCACCAAGGTGGCTGTGTGACTAAGCTAAGCGACACAAGTGGCTGACACAAACACCTGGCCCATCTAGGAGTGGCACTGCAGTGTCGGGCAGGATGGCACTTCCAAAAAATTGTCCCCAAACAGCACATGATGCAAAGAAAAAAAGAGGTGCACCAAGGTGGCTGTGTGACTAAGCTAAGCGACACAAGTGGCCGACAAAAACACCTGGCCCATCTAGGAGTGGCACTGCAGTGTCAATCAAGACAGGATGGCACTTCCAAAAAATTGTCCCCAAACAGCACATGATGCAAAGAAAAAAAGAGGCGCACCAAGGTGGCTGTGTGACTAAGCTAAGCGACACAAGTGGCCGACACAAACACCTGGCCCATCTAGGAGTGGCACTGCAGTGTCAATCAAGACAGGATGGCACTTCCAAAAAATTGTCCCCAAACAGCACATGATGCAAAGAAAAATGAAAGAAAAAAGAGGTGCAAGATGGAATTGTCCTTGGGCCCTCCCACCCACCCTTATGTTGTATAAACAGGACATGCACACTTTAACGAACCCATCATTTCAGCGACAGGGTCTGCCACACGACTGTGACTGAAATGACTGGTTGGTTTGTGCCCCCACCAAAAAAGAAGCAATCAATCTCTCCTTGCACAAACTGGCTCTACAGAGGCAAGATGTCCACCTCATCATCATCCTCCGATTCCTCACCCCTTTCACTGTGTACATCCCCCTCCTCACAGATTATTAATTCGTCCACACTGGAATCCACCATCTCAGGTCCCCGTGTACTTTCTGGAGGCAATTGCTGGTGAATGTCTCTACGGAGGAATTGATTATAATTCATTTTGATGAACATCATCTTCTCCACATTTTCTGGAAGTAACTTCGTACACCGATTGCTGACAAGGTGAGCGGCTGCACTAAACACTCTTTCGGAGTACACACTGGAGGGAGGGCAACTTAGGTAGAATAAAGCCAGTTTGTGCAAGGGCCTCCAAATTGCCTCTTTTTCCTGCCAGTATACGTACGGACTGTCTGACGTGCCTACTTGGATGCGGTCACTCATATAATCCTCCACCATTCTTTCCATGGTGAGAGAATCATATGCAGTGACAGTAGACGACATGTCAGTAATCATTGGCAGGTCCTTCAGTCCGGACCAGATGTCAGCACTCGCTCCAGACTGCCCTGCATCACCGCCAGCGGGTGGGCTAGGAATTCTTAGCCTTTTCCTCGCACCCCCAGTTGCGGGAGAATGTGAAGGAGGAGATGTTGACGGGTCACGTTCCGCTTGACTTGACAATTTTCTCACCAGCAGGTCTTTGAACACTCTGCAGACTTGTGTCTGCCGGAAAGAGAGATACAACGTAGGTTTTAAATCTAGGATCGAGCACGGTGGCCCAAATGTAGTGCTCTGATTTCAACAGATTGACCACCCGTGAATCCTGGTTAAGCGAATTAAGGGCTCCATCCACAAGTCCCACATGCCTAGCGGAATCGCTCTGTTTTAGCTCCTCCTTCAATGTCTCCAGATTCTTCTGCAAAAGCCTGATGAGGGGAATGACCTGACTCAGGCTGGCAGTGTCTGAACTGACTTCACGTGTGGCAAGTTCAAAGGGTTGCAGAACCTTGCACAACGTTGAAATCATTCCCCACTGCGCTTGAGTCAGGTGCATTCCCCCTCCTTTGCCTATATCGTGGGCAGATGTATAGGCTTGAATGGCCTTTTGCTGCTCCTCCATCCTCTGAAGCATATAGAGGGTTGAATTCCACCTCGTTACCACCTCTTGCTTCAGATGATGGCAGGGCAGGTTCAGGAATGTTTGGTGGTGCTCCAGTCTTCTGTACACGGTGCCTGAATGCCGAAAGTGGCCCGCAATTATTCGGGCCACCGACAGCATCTCTTGCACGTCCCTGTCGTTTTTTAAATAATTCTGCACCACCAAATTCAATGTATGTGCAAAACATGGGACGTGCTGGGATTTGCCCAGATGTAATGCACGCACAATATTGCTGGCGTTGTCCGATGTCACAAATCCCCAGGAGAGTCCAATTGGGGTAAGCCATTCTGCGATGATCTTCCTCAGTTGCCGTAAGAGGTTATCAGCTGTGTGCCTATTCTGGAAAGCGGTGATACAAAGCGTAGCCTGCCTAGGAACGAGTTGGCGTTTGCGAGATGCTGCTACTGGTGCAGCCGCTGCTGTTCTTGCTGCGGGAGGCAATACATCTACCCAGTGGGCTGTCACAGTCATATAGTCCTGAGTCTGCCCTGCTCCACTTGTCCACATGTCCGTGGTTAAGTGGACATTGGGTACAACTGCATTTTTTAGGACACTGGTGAGTCTTTTTCTGAGGTCTGTGTACATTTTCGGTATCGCCTGCCTAGAGAAATGGAACCTAGATGGTATTTGGTACCGGGGACACAGTACCTCAATCAAGTCTATAGTTGCCTCTGAATTAACGATGGATACCGGAACCACGTTTCTCACCGCCCAGGCTGCCAAGGCCTGAGTTATCTGCTTTGCAGCAGGATGACTGCTGTGATATTTCATCTTCCTCGCAATGGACTGTTGGACAGTCAATTGCTTACTGGAAGTAGTACAAGTGGTCTTCCGACTTCCCCTCTTGGATGACGATCGACTCCCAGCAGCAACAACAGCAGCGCCAGCAGCAGTAGGCGTTACACTTAAGGATGCATCGGAGGAATCCCAGGCAGGAAAGGACTCGTCAGACTTGACAGTGACATGGCCTGCAGGACTATTGGCTAGGTACAGCAGTGGCCTTCCGTACTGCTATATATAGTATACTGGTGGTCACTGTGACAGCAAACTGCAAAACTAAAATGCACCACAGGTATAGAAAGACTGCGTAGGGAACATACTGTGACCATAGCAGCATAAACGCACCGTCGGGGCTTCCGCAGCGCCGCTCAGTGCATCACCTTGGCTTGGAAGGGGTTAATGTTTTGTGGTGGGAGGAACGTGGAGAGGGTCCGAGGGGCTGATTGGCTTTATCATGTATAGGGGCTGGCCTGTCATACATATAGGCTGCTGACATGGTACTTCCTCCCTCTTTTCAGCTCTTCTCGTGACTGCAAGTACATTCATTTATTACAACATATCCTTATTCTCTCTCTTACTTCCAAAAATCACCATTTACTTCTTTCACTCCCTCTCCTCTGTTCTTTTACTTTCTATATTCCCACTTCTCCTCCCTTCTTTACCCTTCTATTCTTACCTTGTCACTGTGGTACGAGGTTCGCCCGGTGCCTCCCCTATGGCCGCCAGAATTCAGCCCAGCCGCACCGCGCCCCCCCCCCCCCACCCCCACCGCCCGGCTCCTGGACGCCCTGAGGTCCAGCAAGCCCGGGGAGTGCCTGCTGCGGCTGCCGGAGAGGTTCGGGGCGCGCGCGGCCGGCCTCGGCTGCCCGCCCGTGCTCCCCCGCGAGTGCGCTCTCTCCGTCCCCGCTGCTAGCCGCGGCGGGGGACGGAGCGCAGGGGGATAGAGGGCGCACGCGGCGGCTTGCCAGGGACAGTGCTCTGCCGTCCCTGAGCCCGTCGCTAGGCGCCACCCGCAGCAGCTCCGATCACGTGGGGCCGGGACGGAGCTCCTGACCCGTGGATCGGCGGCTTGCTGCCACCAGGGGGCGCCACTGTTGCCCACAATATTTATAAAATAAAAATATAATAATAAATTAATAAATAAATAAAAATAAAAATAAAAAAAAGGCGGCCACAAACCCCCCACTACTGGGGTTACTGGGCGGGCGGGGGGTCCAGACACGTGCAGTTTACGCAGCGCGCGCGTGCTGCTTCTCATCCTGCCAGCTGGGGGGCCCGATGAGGCCTGACCCACCTGGCCGGCTCTCCCCTTCGGCCGGTCAGGTCCGGCCTGCGCCCTCCCTTGACAGAGCGTGGCGTCGCCCCCGCTCTGCGGTTTCACATCCCCCGTTGCCAGTTGCGGATAGGGCAGGGCCGGTTAGAAGAGGGCGTTCTTCAGCCCTCCTGGCCTCTCCTGCCGTGGTTGGACCCGTGACGCCGGCCCCTCCCAGGCGGCTAGTGGCCCGCTTTGTACTGCCGCCAGCCGTCAACGTGCAGCCCTACCGGTCTCATACGGGGGCGGCGTGCGACAGCAGGAGGCGAGCGATCTGTCCCTCCCCGCGTCCAGATGTCTGCTTCCGTAGCTGCAGCGGACAGCACTCAGCCGACGTTAAGCCGCCTCTTTCTAGTTCTGGCAACTCTCCGGCTTCTCCTCCAGGGGCCTTTCTCCCGACGGGAGGTTTGCGTAACTCCCGTGGGGCGCGCGACTCGCGTGCCGCGTCTGATCATAGAGCCCCTGTCACGGCGGCTGCACCCGTGGTGGACGCCACCACCTTGTCCGCTATTTGTGCTGCTGCCGTGTGGACGGTGGCTCCCTTGTTATCCTCCATACCCGGGAGACCGGGTTGGGCCGCCGCTTTTTTGGCGGATAACAATGCGCGATCTCTTACCCCGCTCCTGTCCTCTGGCGTGACGGTCGCCTCGCCTGCCCCACTCCCGGCGGCTGCGGGTCCGTTTGGGGAACGGGGGAACATTATCGCTTTTGTTTCCCCAGCCGCAGACGTTGGGCCAGGAATGGAGTCAGTCGGCGCATCTACAAGTTGTACGGCGGCTGCTGGGACGGACGGAGTTCCCCCTCATACTGCTGAGTCTTCATCGGACCCTGACTGGTCCGACGGGAGCACCCCCGTAGTGGGAAGGGGGATCTAGTACTCAGTCCCGCTCCTCTCACAGCGGCAACAGTGCGCGTAGGGTTACCGGCAAGCGCGATAGGCGCAGTGGCACGGACTCTTCCCTTGCCTCCACGTCCTAGGAGGGTGTGTCCCCTTCCTGCGACGGTTTGCACAGAGTCCAGCATCGCAAATGCCGCGGGCTACGGCATTCAACCTCTTCCGCCTCGCAAGTGTCGGGGGAGTAGTACACCTTTCACTGCGCCAACACGGCAGTGCACCGTGGTCTCCGGCCCGGGTCTGAGACCGGATCCGTAAGGGCCTATCTGTCTATATTTTTGCTCTTACTAGTGATGCTCGTATAGCCTTGCTTTCGGCTAAGCAAAAGGGCCGGGACAGCGAGGACGCTTTGCGCTCCTACCCGACTTGAGTTAGGTGCATGTTGATCTTGGCGGTGTGTTACTCAGAGTCGCGCCCGGACGAACACATGAACATCGTGCGCCTTCAATTCCTTATACACGTGCTGTACCATACTTGGCGGCGTTACTACTGGGACTTCCGGCGCAAACAGCATGGGCGGCAGATCTATACCTTCGGTGAAAAGGATGTGGGATTGTGCTCGGAGCTGCCGCAGGGCCAGCCGGTACAGCAGGAACGACGGGTTCCACGACCGTCCTCTCATTCTGCCAGCTTTTGCGGGGGTTTATTGCGCGCGGGGGCATGGTTAATTCTTCGCTTTCAATCCTGCCCAATGCGGTTTGGGGCGGCGGTGTCGCATTCGTCACTCCTGCATCAGCTGTGGCGTAGGACACGGGATCAAGGACTGCCCCAGTACACGGCACAGGGGTAATTCCGGCCCGCAGAGCCGCGCTCCCGCGGCCCCAAGCGCTGGCCACAGCCCCCTCCCCAATTAGTCTTCAGGCGCTCATACCCTGGCTGTGACGGCTCACGCGGCCGGTGGATGCCCTATTCTTACCTCGGGTTTTCGCACCTGTTTGCCTCTTGCCGATACATGGACTGGCGGATCCCGGGGCTAGTACGAACTTACATTCGGCTCGGTAGTTTCTGGGTGTGCTCCGGCAGAAGGTTGCGGCCGCATTGTCGTTGGCCGGGATGATAGGCTTTCTCATCCATCTTTCCTGTCCTCTCGGGTCATCGGTTAATAAGGCTATCCCTATTATCAGGTAGGGTCGTTTACCTATCTGTAAGTTTGATTCGGCCATAGATGCCATTCGGTCGTTTGGTCCGGGGGCGGCTATGTGTGAATTGGACATCGCATCAGCATTTCGCTCCTTCCGCTGCACCCTTTCGCCTTTCGATTTATGGGTTTTCAACTGGATGATGGCTAATACATCCATCGCTGCCTCCCTGTGGGGTTTTTTCTCTCTCGTGCGCTGACTTTGCAAGGTGCAGTTCTTTCCTCCGCTGGGGTCTGCAGCAGGCGACGGGCGAGCGGGGTATGTCGCACTACCTGGATGATTTCTTTTGCTCGGCCCACCTGGCTCTGTTCGCTGCGTCGTCTTGCTGCGGTGGCCATTGGTAGGGTGCCTCCGTTTACCTCGGGATTCAGAGGAATACGGTCGGTGGTCTCTGAAGGCTCCTTGGGGACACGGTGTTGCATCTTCCCGATGGTTTCCTCTATGAGCTCACCGCGGACAAGCTTACTGTTATGAACCACAGGTAGTGGTTCATTCCTATTTTATGTTTATAAGTTGTCTTGCAGGCCAGGATTTCCCGTTGCTCTGTTTAAGAATACTCTTGTTTGTTGCCGGTGGTGAGTCTGTGTAATTGCAGCTTGTTCCCATGTGTTCAGCCTCACCTGGCTGCTAATTGCATTTTGTCAGTTTGGAGTCATGCAACAGGGCAGCTGCATCACATAATTAATTAGGCCTCTCTGTTATATGCTGGCTGAGTGCAATTCACAGACGCTGGTGATATTTCTAGGTTTCCAGTCTGCTTGAGTTCTGAGCTTGTTCCTGCCAGTTCCTGAGCTCCTGTGTAGCAGTGTCTGTCGAGCTGCTTCCTGTGTCGATTCCTGTGTCAGTCCCTGTGTCGATTCCTGTGTCTGATCCCGTGTCCTGCCGTGAAGCGTTCCTGTCCAGAAGTCCTGTGGCTTTGCCTATGCCTGGTCGAGTTTCTGGCTTCTTGGTGTCCACCGGTCTGTTGTTTGGGATTCTGCCTGTCCTCCAGTTCTGATAGTCTGTGTTGGCAGCATTAGGGGTTCCTGTCCGTTTGCCAGTATTCGTACTGGTTCCGTGAGTAGCGGCTCTGCCGCGTCCGTCGGCCTAGGCCGCTGTATTCCGTTATTATTTCTGTCACTAGTGTTTTGCAGAGGGTCCTGCTTATGCTGTCACCGCCGGTACACAAAAGTATTGTGTCGGCGTGTGGTCAGCATTTCCTTTGTTGTTCTTTTCCTTTGGCGGCAAGCCGCACATACTTTGGTTTTAGGTTTGTTAGTTGCCCCTGGCCTTGTTGTTTAGTTAGAGGGCCCCTTGTTATCACCCTGTCTCGGTTCACTCTTTGTCTCTCATTAAGACCTGGGGGGGCATCGAAGTTGGGCAGACGTAGTCCGCCCTTCAAACGCGGCTGCCATGGGCTCAAGCAACCATAGTCTCGCAAGAGTGTACTGACGGCACGGGCGAGACAGCGGAGATAGGGCGCCGGGGGCTGTTCCCTTTCCATTCCCCTTTCCCAGCATTACGTCCTGGTGCTCTGGACTCACTTCATGACATCTCCCTTGTTCTGAGCACCAGGAACCTAACATTATCACCAGCCCTACCACAAAAAAGAAATAAAACTTTTTTCTTTTTTGGCCCAGTCCAGTGTCTAGTCTAGAATCCAGTCCTGTCTAGAATTCAGTGTGCGGAATCCAGCCGGTGTTTAGAATCCAGTACGGTGTTTAGAATCCAGTCCGGTGTTTAGAATCCAGTCCAGTGTTTAAAATCCAGTCCGGTGTTTAAAAAAAAAAAAAAAAAACAGTCTTGTTTTGTCTAGTTTAAAAATTCAGTCTTGCCTTGTCTAGTCTTGCCTTGTCTTGTCTTGTCTAGTTTTAATTCCTCCTATGTATACTATGCAAGCCCTGCAGGCATCTCTCTCAGCCCTGAACTCTGCTTTCAGTGCTTTGAGACCAGAGCGACTAGAAGTTTTGCAGCAATCCTTAAAGCAACTGCAAAACCTTCTGACTAAAATCTTGCTCATCTTGCCAGAAGTCGTTGAGAGTACATCTATCTCTAAAGAGACTCTTGTTCACAGTATGGTGACAAGAGAATCCTCTGGTTTAATTGAAGAGAAAAGGTTTAAAACTTTTCTGCGGCCCAGGCTCTCAGAAGAGGAGCGTCTGCGTGGCAGAAACTTAAACTTATGCCTATATTGTGGGGGTTTAGGCCACTATCTGCAGACCTGTGAGTTGCGCAAGCCAAAGTGTGGTGACGAGTCTTGCCCTCTGGCCAAGTTGAGTCAGGATACAAGACCTACTCCTGTCTCTACTGTGGCAGAGGTACTTGTCACACAACCCACACTAAAAAGCTCTCTGTCCTATAATTGGGGTCCTTGGGCAAGGGAGCCTCATTATAGATTCAGGAATCAAAAGATAATGTTTCTCTCCTCTCTTGAGGTTCCTGTTGAGGCAGAGTTGCAAGCCCCTGGAGTGGTGCCCGATGCCCAGGTTCCTGGAGTGGTGCCCGATGCCCAGGTTCCTGGAGTGGTGCCCGTTGCCCAGGTTCCTGGAGTAGTGCCCGTTGCCCAGGGTCCTGGAGTGGTGCCCATTGCCTAGGGTCCTGGAGTGGTGCCCGTTGCCCAGGGTCCTGGAGTGGTGCCCGTTGCCCAGGGTCCTGGAGTGGTGCCCGTTGCCCAGGGTCCTGGAGTGGTGCCCGTTGCCCAAGGTCCTGGAGTTGTGCCCGTTGCCCAGGGTCCTGGAGAGGTGCCCGATGCTCAGGATCTTGGTGCGGTACCCAATGCCCAGAGCGCTGGAGCGGTGCCCGATGCCCAGAGTGCTGGAGCGGTGCCCGATGCCCAGAGTGCTGGAACGGTACCCGATGCCCAGAGCGCTGGAGCGGTACCCGATGCTCTAGCTTATAGAGGGACATCAAATATTTTAGCTCAGGTTTCTATACCAGAAGGGGTCTCAGAAGCTGTTACCCCAGGTAGGGACTTGAAGAGCGCAACCCCAGAAAGGGTATCTAAAACCATAGTTCTAGAAGGGAACTCGAGAAGCAAAACCCCAGAAGGGGTCTTTGAAGTAATATCCCCAAGTGGGATCACGAGAGACGCAGCCTCAAAGAAGGATCTAGAGGTCGCTTCCCCAGGAAAGAACTTAAGAGGCATAGCATTTGTGGAGGTTCTGAAGGTTATAGCTTCAGCAAAAGTCCCGGAAGTCATAGTCCCGGGAGAAGTTTCGATAATTATCGACTCAGAGAGGGAGGCCAATGGCTCACTCCCAGTGAGGGAAGCCGATGGCTTTGTCCCAGTGAGGGAGGCCGATGGCTCGGTCCCAGTGGGGGAGGCCGACGGCTCGGTCCCAGTAAAAGAGTCCGAGGTGCTGACCCCAGCGGGGTTCCCGGAGGCCACTGCCCAAGCGCGGTTCCCGGAGGCCACTGCCCCAGCGGGGTTCCCGGAGGCCACTGCCCCGGGTGGGGTTCAGAAAGTCACTGCTCCGGGTGGGGTTCAGAAAGTCACTGCCCCGGGTGGGGTTCAGAAAGTCACTGCCCCGGGTGGGGTTCAGAAAGTCACTGCCCCGGGTGGGGTTCAGAAAATCACTGCCCCGGGTGGGGTTCAGAAAGTCACTGCCCCGTGTGGGGTTCAGAAAGTCACTGCCCCGGGTGGGGTTCAGAGAGTTTCAGCCTCGAGTAAGGTCAATAGTGACCAGGTCCTAGCAAAGCACTCCAGTCAGTCAGATGGGAAGGAAACAGATCCTGACTCTGTTGATATCTCAACATCCATAATCTTTGATGGGGACTTAGCCCAATTTCTGGCGCTTTACAAACACTATTACATTATTATGTTGTCTAGACCATTTCTGGGCATCACTTCAGAAAACCTTGTGCTCTATCTGATTTATTCTTTTAGAGGAGAGCCTTTTGAGTGGGCGACCAGCCTAATGAAAGCTGAAGATCCCATTCTTCAGGATCCCCCAGCATTCAGTGATGCAATTATTAAAAGATATGGTTCCAAAGAAATTGGTTCAGGTTTCTCTAAGTCACCCGTCTTGTCTGCTGAGAGTCCACCAAATACTGTGAACTCGGCACAAGAGTCTCAGCCCGTTGTTTTGACTGCAGGATGTGCTTTTCTGACTTCTTCTTCTAATAGGAGTACTTTGCCTGAAAGTTCAGCTCCCAAGGGTAAGAAACCTATCTCTGATTTGAACGCAGCCTTGCTGGGTGGTACCATCAGTTCAGACAATGTTTGGGGAATTACCTTGGTCAGACCTAAAGAGCTTTGTAAAAAGAAGAAGAAAAATAAATAATTTTTGACTCTTGCCTTGATAAAAAAAAAAAAGTTTTTTTTTCCTTGTCTTGTGTCCAGTGGCCACCGTCAAGGGGAGGGCACTGTTACAAGCTGTTGTTACAGCTTGTTTCTGTTTTCTTGTCTGTTAGACCAGTGTGTCAGGTTTTTTTTTTTGTATCCCTTGTTGTGGATAGTCTGTATTTTGGGGTCCTTTGACCCCTCCTCAAGGGGGGGGGGGTACTGTTATGAGCCACGGCTGTGGCTCATTCCTGTTTTGCATGTCGGTTAGGTATTTTATGTTATACTTCTGTTTATGTTCCCCGTGGGTGTCATGGGGTGCTTGGAGCTCTCCCTTAAGGAGAGGATACTGTTATGAACCACAGGTAGTGGTTCATTCCTATTTTATGTTTATAAGTTGTCTTGCAGGCCAGGATTTCCCGTTGCTCTGTTTAAGAATACTCTTGTTTGTTGCCGGTGGTGAGTCTGTGTAATTGCAGCTTGTTCCCATGTGTTCAGCCTCACCTGGCTGCTAATTGCATCTTGTCAGTTTGGAGTCATGCAACAGGGCAGCTGCATCACATAATTAATTAGGCCTCTCTGTTATATGCTGGCTGAGTGCAATTCACAGACGCTGGTGATATTTCTAGGTTTCCAGTCTGCTTGAGTTCTGAGCTTGTTCCTGCCAGTTCCTGAGCTCCTGTGTAGCAGTGTCTGTCGAGCTGCTTCCTGTGTCGATTCCTGTGTCAGTCCCTGTGTCGATTCCTGTGTCTGATCCCGTGTCCTGCCGTGAAGCGTTCCTGTCCAGAAGTCCTGTGGCTTTGCCTATGCCTTGTCGAGTTTCTGGCTTCTTGGTGTCCACCGGTCTGTCATTTGGGATTCTGCCTGTCCTCCAGTTCTGAGAGTCTGTGTCGGCAGCATTGGGGGTTCCTGTCCGTTTGCCAGTATTCGTACTGGTTCCGTGAGTAGCGGCTCTGCCGCGTCCGTCGGCCTAGGCTGCTGTATTCCGTTATTATTTCTGTCACTGGTGTTTTGCAGAGGGTTCTGCTTATGCTGTCACCGCCGGTACACAAAAGTATTGTACAAAAAACAAGTGTAAATTTGGTGCTTCAAACGGAGAGCTGCAAAAACCTCTAAGCCCACCTGTAGGACCAAAATATAGTTTAAAAGGAGAATGTGTGGTTTTTGCGCTATCTCCTGTTGTGATAGGGTGAAATCACTGTGTAGGTGAATCAAGATGAGTTCACAGTTTGTAGTTCCAAGAAAATGCCCAAAAAACGTAATTTCCCTTATTCTTTCTGTTGAGTCATCGGTTCTCCAAATCCTTCTTCAATTTTGGTTCAGAGGGATATTAATTCTTCATCTCCAATGTATAAAAAGAAGAGATAGGAGAAACCGCAATAGTGTAACTCAATTTTAATAAGAACAAAGGTAATAAAACATATGGCTGGCAGCGTACCTTAGAATAAGGTGTATATATCACACCAAGTCTCGTGTATAAAATGTCTGTGGTGAATCCCTGGTATGAGAATCCCTTCAGAATCCAAAGATGGGTCGCTGTCCAGACAGATGCTGTTCACCAACGCGTTTCGGCTCTCCTGAGCCTTTATCAAGGTGTTTGGGCTGATGGTACTCTGGGTATATATATACCCCTTACTGAAAGGTCATTGGTGGATTCTTTCCAGGAAGTGAACTTCCTTAATATATTTTATCATTTCAAAATACATAAATATTTCCATGCACATGATCTCTGTTTGATATACATTCTATTAAAATAAATTTTAGACAAAAACGATTTTTTAATACCTTAAAAACAAGTCTAAATAAATACTAAAACAACTATTTCCGGTATATTTCCGGATGTAATCCTGAGATCCATGTGTTTCATTTAATAGTTTCCCCCTAGTGTCTAAACACATACTAATTAACTGCTATTGCGGGGCTTTTGGTGTGCAGTGCTGTTCCGATCCCCGGCGGAAGTGTCGTATACCAACTTCCGGTTTGCGTTCCACCTCGGCGTTTGCGTTCCAACTGCGGCCTGCACTTCCGTATTTATGTTAAAGTCAGTTGGAACGCAAATATCGGGTGTACAGACACTGACCATCACTTCCTCTTTTAACAGGGGGAATTTTAATTCTCATAAAACCTGATATTATAACCATTATAACGAAGCTTTCTGAAGTAAAAAACGGGGATTTATATAAAAAGAGGGGATGTATATAAAAAACACTTTTGTTGTTAATGGCAGTTGGTTAATTATTGGAAGATGATTCCTTCCATGCAAAACTGGTTTTATTTTCATAAACCAACAATTTCGTAAATGTTCAGGTCTGAACATTTACGAAATATTAAAAAAGGTTATGAGAAACACTCCTTATCCCTACATTTTAAGGAAAAACATTCAAGTTCAATATCAGGGATTAAGAATGTTATAGGAATCAAAACAGTGGAAAAACAATGGAGAAGGAAATCAATAGAAAACAATCTTGCCACCACTGAAATGAGAGCAATATACGAGATGAAAACCCTCCATCCAAAAGGAATCAATACAGACTTTGAGATCAAATGGTTCCTATAGCTTAACTAGTATGAAATATATACACCTCTGTGCAAAATTGTTGGTTTATGAAAATAAAACCAGTTTTGCATGGAAGGAACCATCTTCCAATAATTAACCAACTGCCATTAACAACAAAAGTGTTTTTTATATACATCCCCTCTTTTTATATAAATCCCCGTTTTTTACTTCAGAAAGCTTCGTTATAATGGTTATAATATCAGGTTTTATGAGAATTAAAATTCCCCCTGTTAAAAGAGGAAGTGATAGTCAGTGTCTGTACACCCGATATTTGCGTTCCAACTGACTTTAACATAAATACGGAAGTGCAGGCCGCAGTTGGAACGCAAACGCCGAGGTGGAACGCAAACCGGAAGTTGGTATACGACACTTCCGCCTGGGATCGGAACAGCACTGCACACCAAAAGCCCCGCAATAGCAGTTAATTAGTATGTGTTTAGACACTAGGGGGAAACTATTAAATGAAACACATGGATCTCAGGATTACATCCGGAAATATACCGGAAATAGTTGTTTTAGTATTTATTTAGACTTGTTTTTAAGGTATTAAAAAATCGTTTTTGTCTAAAATTTATTTTAATAGAATGTATATCAAACAGAGATTATGTGTATGGAAATATTTATGTATTTTGAAATTATAAGATATATTAAGGAAGTTCACTTCCTGGAAAGAATCCACCAATGACCTTTCAGTAAGGGGTATATATATACCCAGAGTACCATCAGCCCAAACACCTTGATAAAGGCTCAGGAGAGCCGAAACGCGTT
This sequence comes from Pseudophryne corroboree, assembly GCF_028390025.1. NCBI lineage: Eukaryota > Metazoa > Chordata > Amphibia > Anura > Myobatrachidae > Pseudophryne > Pseudophryne corroboree. Next base: position 9,040,158 of record NC_086448.1, read on the forward strand.
GGTGAACAGCATCTGTCTGGACAGCGACCCATCTTTGGATTCTGAAGGGATTCTCATACCAGGGATTCACCACAGACATTTTATACACGAGACTTGGTGTGATATATACACCTTATTCTAAGGTACGCTGCCAGCCATATGTTTTATTACCTTTGTTCTTATTAAAATTGAGTTACACTATTGCGGTTTCTCCTATCTCTTCTTTTTATACATTGGAGATGAAGAATTAATATCCCTCTGAACCAAAATTGAAGAAGGATTTGGAGAACCGATGACTCAACAGAAAGAATAAGGGAAATTACGTTTTTTGGGCATTTTCTTGGAACTACAAACTGTGAACTCATCTTGATTCACCTACACAGTGATTTCACCCTATCACAACAGGAGATAGCGCAAAAACCACACATTCTCCTTTTACACAAAAGTATTGTGTCGGCGTGTGGTCAGCATTTCCTTTGATGTTCTTTTCCTTTGGCGGCAAGCCGCACATACTTTGGTTTTAGGTTTGTTAGTTGCCCCTGGCCTTGTTGTTTAGTTAGAGTGCCCCTTGTTATCACCCTGTCTCGGTTCGCTCTTTGTCTCTCATTAAGACCTGGGGGGGCATCGAAGTTGGGCAGACGTAGTCCGTCCTTCAAACGCGGCTGCCATGGGCTCAAGCAACCATAGTCTCGCAAGAGTGTACTGACGGCACGGGCGAGACAGCGGAGATAGGGCGCCGGGGGCTGTTCCCTTTCCATTCCCCTTTCCCAGCATTACGTCCTGGTGCTCTGGACTCACTTCATGACATCTCCCTTGTTCTGAGCACCAGGAACCTAACACTTACTCTACAACAGGCGCAATCCTTCTTGGGCCTGTTTCTTTTTGCTTGGAACGTTATCCCAATGGGTAGAGTTTTCCTGCGGGAAATTGGAACGGGCGACAGTTGGGATTAGACGCCCTCATCATTTTCTTAGTTTAGCGCTCGAGGGATTTACGTATTTGGGACGGATTTCTAGTTCGTTTCACCTCCTCTCTGGAGCTTTCCACGGACGCCTCTGGTGCTTGTGATTCTTGCTGTTGCTGGATATTTTTCCCATACTGGGCGCAGTGGCGCTCTAGCGCTATGCCCTGCGTAACAAACAGGTGGTCTTCTGGTGCGACAATTTGGGCGTGGGTTTTGCCATCATTAGGCAGGAGTCCCCATCCTTGCTGGGCTGCGGGTCTTCGCGCAGATAGTCTTGCTATGCTGGGTGACCAACATTACGTTGCGAGACAAGCATGTCCCGGCCGAGCGCAATGAAATTGATGATACCCTTTCTCGCGGTGACTGGCAGTGGTTTCGGCAGTTAGCTCCTGCAGCTCTAATCCAAGGGGACTTCTGTCCTGCTTCTGTGTGCGGATTGGAGGATTTAGCCCACAGGTCTTTGGCTCCTGCAACTTTTACGGCTTATCTGGCCGAATCGCTACCTTCTGGAGAGGGGCCATAGTGGGTAAGACCCCTCACAAGGCAGATGGCCCATAGTTGCATTGGATTCGGGATGTCTGGGATGGTGGGCAGAAGGCCGATCCCATGACATCTGGGTAGCAGGCCCTCAGGGATGGTGGCAGAAGGCCGATCCCATAACATCTGGGTAGCAGACCCTTGGGGATGGTGGCAGAAGACCGATCCCAGAACATCGGGGTAGCAGGCCCTTAGGGATGGTGGCAGAAGGCCGATCCCAGAACATCGGGGCAGATGGCCCTCCAACATTTAGGTTATTATTTCAATTATGATTTTGAGATATCTTATTTTCCTGACATGTCTGCTTTCTGCTATGTGGCCCATAACATCTGGGTAGCAGGCCCTCAGGGATTGTGGCAGAAGGCCGATCCCATAACATCTGGGTAGCAGGCCCTTAGGGATGGTGGCAGAAGGCCGATCCCAGAACATCGGGGCAGAAGGCCCTCCAACATTTAGGTTATTATTTCAATTATGATTTTGAGATATTTTATTTTCCTGAGCTGTCTGCTTTCTGCTATGTGTGATAAATATTTTCAACCGTCCTTTAGTTAGACAGGGAGTTTTTCATACAAGTTTAGATTTAATAGGCCTTCCTTTCAGTCAATAAAGGCCGTCGACGCACGCCCCGAAGGTTTGGGGTGTAGGATTCAGCGCTCACGATACGGGGATACGATATTGGGGATACGGGTTCGCCTCTTCGTGGCGGCCTTTACGATGGCCTTTCCATGGTACGCTCAGGGTGGGTGAGCTGTGGTCCGTCTTTCGGACTTCAGCCTCGCCCATGCTGGCAGCCCACGTCGTCGTATGCCTCGACGGTTTGTGGTGTCGGATTCAGCGCTCCAAGACGGACGTAGTCGGCGGGGGGCAGTGGGTTCGAATGGGTCAGGCTCGTGCGCGGGGCATTTGTCCAGCGGCCGCGGCCCAGGCTTGTTCGTCCCTTCGGCCTCCAACGCCCACCGGGTGGCTCGTCCATTGTGACGGTTCCCCGTTGTCCCGATATCACTCCCGGTCGGTTTTTGGAGCGTTGTCTTTTGTACCTGGGTATATCTCCGGCCGACACTGGGACTCACTCTTTCCGCATCGGCGCTGCGTCAGCAGCCGCTGCGGCGGGTTGGTCCGAAGTCGAAGTCCGGGCACTGGGTAGGTGGAGGTCTGGTGCAGTCATACGCTATATCAGGCTTTTTCCTCCCAGTGCGCCCCTTTGAGGACTAGCCGCTCGTCGCAGTTGCACTTTGCGAATGCGGGGGCCTTGAGGAATTTTTGTTTTATCGTTGGTTTTAATTACGGCTTTTGCCGGCTAACGAAGTTTTGTGTTTTTGCCTCAAGTCAAATTGGGCGACCCTTCCCCCCCAAAACCCCCTCCCCGTTAGGGACGCAGTTAGGTTGCCCATCTACTACTCATACTATATTTATTTTGTTTATTAACCTGCGTCACACCCTTCTTTTGCAGGACGGCGGTTCGGTCCGCACTTTATATGATTTGACGGCCATTCATACATATGCTGGCTGTTCGTGTCTGCTCTGGCCTGGCCGGAGCTGCAGGCTGTGCGCTGGTGGACTGGCTTTGGGCCGCAGTTGGCCGATTTGGGTACCCGCGGTTTCTGGTCTTGCATCTGGGTGGTAATGATCTGGTGCGCGCACTGGGCTCGATCTTCGCCTCGTGATCAGACGTCAGCTGTTGAAACTTATGGCTGACTGGCCGTTTTGCCCGATCCTCTGGTCAGACATCGTCCCTCGGCAGTCTTGGCGTAGAGCCTTTAACCCCGGGGCGATTACCCTAGTTCGGAGGCGGGTCAATTCGGTTGTCAGTCGTGCTGTCCTACAGCATGGCGGCCTGGTCGTGCCGCACGGTGGTATCTCCTTCCGTGATCCAACACAGTACTGGTTTGACGGGGTGCATTTGTCGCCGGCTGATATGCTGATCTTCTTGGGGGACCTTATTCACGTTCTTAGGCCCCTTTAGGTAGTTTTTCTTGGGTTCCGTTGCATTAGTCCGTGTTCTACTTTTATGTCTCTTTAGTTAGTTTTGTTCTGCTTTTTAGGTCCCTTTAGTTAGTCTTTTCAGAGTTAGGTGGCGGTGGCAGGTTGGTAACCTGGCAGTTGGCCGGTTTCTGAACGGTTACTTAATTTTAATTATGAGTTCAAGGTTAGTAAGTTTGGGTGTACTTTTAGGTCAATTTTATAGTTTTATAATTAGTTTACGGGCATCGCTTTACCAAGTGGGTCCATATAACTGGTATAAACATATGTGGATGGCGGGGCCGGTGGCCCAATTTTTACCATGTAGGGGCGGAGCGTACCTCCGTCCCTGCAACTGTTGGTGGGGCAGGGGTAGTGGCAGAAGGCCGACCCCTGTCCTTGGATTTTTGATTTTCGATGTCTGGGATGGAGGCAGGAGGCCGATCCCAGAACATCTGGGGCAGAAGGCTCCCTCACACATATGTTTTTTATTGCTTGTTTTTCTGTATTATAACATTGATCACCCATGTTACGTTTATCATGCTTAACCGTTCTTCTCCCCGCCACCTTAGTTAGAGAGGGAAGTCTGCATTTTAGTTTTAGTATTCAATAGGCCTTCCTCTCAGTCAGAAAATAAAAGCTGACCCCTTTCACGCCAATTACAGTTGTTGTGTCTTTATTTTATAAGATAAGTGTGCTTGAGTGGCGCGTGGATGCATCTGACGTGTGAGGTTTATGTAGATGGATAGTATACTTAATGAATGACGACACAGAGGTAGGTACAGCAGTGGCCTACCGTACTGCTATATATAGTATACTGGTGGTCACTGTGTCAGCAAACTGCAAAACTAAAATGCACCACAGGTATAGAATGTAGATGGATAGTATACTTAATGAATGATGACACAGAGGTAGGTACAGCAGTGGCCTACCGTACTGCTATATATAGTATACTGGTGGTCACTGTGTCAGCAAACTGCAAAACTAAAATGCACCACAGGTATAGAATGAAGATGGATAGTATACTTAATGAATGACGACACATAGGTAGGTACAGCAGTGGCCTTCCGTACTGCTATATATAGTATACTGGTGGTCACTGTGTCAGCAAACTGCAAAACTAAAATGCACCAGAGGTATAGAATGTAGATGGATAGTATACTTAATGAATGACAACACAGAGGTAGGTACAGCAGTGGCCTACCGTACTGCTATATATAGTATACTGGTGGTCACTGTGTCAGCAAACTGCAAAACTATAATGCACCACAGGTATAGAATGTAGATGGATAGTATACTTAATGAATGACGACACAGAGGTAGGTACAGCAGTGGCCTACCGTACTGCTATATATAGTATACTGGTGGTCACTGTGTCAGCAAACTGCAAAACTAAAATGCACCACAGGTATAGAATGTAGATGGATAGTATACTTAATGAATGACGACACAGAGGTAGGTACAGCAGTGGCCTACCGTAATGCTATATATAGTATACTGGTGGTCACTGTGTCAGCAAACTGCAAAACTAAAATGCACCACAGGTATAGAATGTAGATGGATAGTATACTTAATGAATGACGACACAGAGGTAGGTACAGCAGTGGCCTACCGTACTGCTATATATAGTATACTGGTGGTCACTGTGTCAGCAAACTGCAAAACTAAAATGCACCACAGGTATAGAATGTAGATGGATAGTATACTAAATGAATGACGACACAGAGGTAGGTACAGCAGTGGCCTACCGTACTGCTATATATAGTATACTGGTGGTCACTGTGTCAGCAAACTGCAAAACTAAAATGCACCACAGGTATAGAATGTAGATGGATAGTATACTTAATGAATGATGACACAGAGGTAGGTACAGCAGTGGCCTACCGTACTGCTATATATAGTATACTGGTGGTCACTGTGTCAGCAAACTGCAAAACTAAAATGCACCACATGTATAGAATGAAGATGGATAGTATACTTAATGAATGACGACACATAGGTAGGTACAGCAGTGGCCTTCCGTACTGCTATATATAGTATACTGGTGGTCACTGTGTCAGCAAACTGCAAAACTAAAATGCACCACAGGTATAGAATGTAGATGGATAGTATACTTAATGAATGACGACACAGAGGTAGGTACAGCAGTGGCCTACCGTACTGCTATATATAGTATACTGGTGGTCACTGTGTCAGCAAACTGCAAAACTAAAATGCACCACAGGTATAGAATGTAGATGGATAGTATACTTAATGAATGACGACACAGAGGTAGGTACAGCAGTGGCCTACCGTACTGCTATATATAGTATACTGGTGGTCACTGTGTCAGCAAACTGCAAAACTAAAATGCACCACAGGTATAGAATGTAGATGGATAGTATACTTAATGAATGACGACACAGAGGCAGGTACAGCAGTGGCCTACCGTAATGCTATATATAGTATACTGGTGGTCACTGTGTCAGCAAACTGCAAAACTAAAATGCACCACAGGTATAGAATGTAGATGGATAGTATACTTAATGAATGACGACACAGAGGTAGGTACAGCAGTGGCCTACCGTACTGCTATATATAGTATACTGGTGGTCACTGTGTCAGCAAACTGCAAAACTATAATGCACTACAGGTATAGAATGTAGATGGATAGTATACTTAATGATTGACGACACAGAGGTAGGTACAGCAGTGGCCTACCGTACTGCTATATATAGTATACTTGTGGTCACTGTGTCAGCAAACTGCAAAACTAAAATGCACCAGAGGTATAGAATGTAGATGGATAGTATACTTAATGAATGACGACACAGAGGTAGGTACAGCAGTGGCCTACCGTACTGCTATATATAGTATACTGGTGGTCACTGTGTCAGCAAACTGCAAAACTATAATGCACCACAGGTATAGAATGTAGATGGATAGTATACTTAATGAATGATGACACAGAGGTAGGTACAGCAGTGGCCTATCGTACTGCTATATATAGTATACTGGTGGTCACTGTGTCAGCAAACCGCAAAATTAAAATGCACCACAGGTATAGAATGTAGATGGATAGTATTCTTAATGAATGACGACACAGAGGTAGGTACAGCAGTGGCCTACCGTACTGCTATATATAGTATACTGGTGGTCACTGTGTCAGCAAACTGCAAAACTAAAATGCACCACAGGTATATAATGTAGATGGATAGTATACTTAATGAATGACAACACAGAGGTAGGTACAGCAGTGGCCTACCGTACTGCTATATATAGTATACTGGTGGTCACTGTGTCAGCAAACTGCAAAACTAAAATGCACCACAGGTATAGAATGTAGATGGATAGTATACTTAATGAATGATGACACAGAGGTAGGTACGGCAGTGGCCTACCATACTGCTATATATAGTATACTGGTGGTCACTGTGTCAGCAAACTGCAAAACTAAAATGCACCACAGGTATAGAATGTAGATGGATAGTATACTTAATGAATGACGACACAGAGGTAGGTACAGCAGTGGCCTTCCGTACTGCTATATATAGTTTACTGGTGGTCACTGTGTCAGCAGACTGCAAAACAAAAATACACCACAGGTATAGAATGTAGATGGATAGTATACTTAATGAATGACGATACAGAGGTAGGTACAGCAGTGGCCTACCGTACTGCTATATATAGTATACTGGTGGTCACTGTGTCAGCAAACTGCAAAACTAAAATGAACCACAGGTATAGAATGTAGATGGATAGTATACTTAATGAATGACGACACAGAGGTAGGTACAGCAGTGGCCTACCGTACTGCTATATATAGTATACTGGTGGTCACTGTGTCTGCAAACTGCAAAACTAAAATGCACCACAGGTATAGAATGTAGATGGATAGTATATTTAATGAATGATGACACAGAGGTAGGTACAGCAGTGGCCTACCGTAATGCTATATATAGTATACTGGTGGTCACTGTGTCAGCAAACTCCAAGACTAAAATGCACCACAGGTATATAATGTAGATGGATAGTATACTTAATGAATGACAACACAGAGGTAGGTACAGCAGTGGCCTACCGTACTGCTATATATAGTATACTGGTGGTCACTGTGTCAGCAAACTGCAAAACTAAAATGCACCACAGGTATAGAATGTAGATGGATAGTATACTTAATGAATGACGACACAGAGGTAGGTACAGCAGTGGCCTACCGTACTGCTATATATAGCATACTGGTGGTCACTGTGTCAGCAAACTGCAAAACTAAAATGCACCACAGGTATAGAATGTAGATGGAAAGTATACTTAATGGATGACGACACAGAGGTAGGTACAGCAGTGGCCTACCGTACTGCTATATATAGTATATTGGTGGTCACTGTGTCAGCAAACTGCAAAACTAAAATGCACCACAGGTATAGAATGTAGATGGATAGTATACTTAATGAATGACGACACAGAGGTAGGTACAGCAGTGGCCTACCGTAATGCTATATATAGTATACTGGTGGTCACTGTGTCAGCAGAACTCTGCACTGTACTCCTCCTATATAATATTAATTATTAGTGATGTGCACCGGAAATTTTTCGGGTTTTGTGTTTTGGTTTTGGGTTCGGTTCCGCGGCCATGTTTTGGGTTCGAACGCGTTTTGGCAAAACCTCACCGAATTTTTTTTGTCGGATTCGGGTGTGTTTTGGATTCGGGTGTTTTTTTCAAAAAACCCTAAAAAACAGCTTAAATCATAGAATTTGGGGGTCATTTTGATCCCATAGTATTATTAACCTCAATAACCATAATTTCCACTCATTTCCAGTCTATTCTGAACACCTCACACCTCACAATATTATTTTTAGTCCTAAAATTTGCACCGAGGTCGCTGGATGGCTAAGCTAAGCGACACAAGTGGCCGACACAAACACCTGGCCCATCTAGGAGTGGCACTGCAGTGTCACGCAGGATGGCCCTTCAAAAAATACGCCCAAAACAGCACATGACGCAAAGAAAAAAAGAGGCGCAATGAGGTAGCTGTGTGACTAAGCTAAGCGACCCTAGTGGCCGACAGAAACACCTGGCCCATCTAGGAGTGGCACAGCAGTGTCACGCAGGATGGCCCTTCAAAAAAATACTCCCCAAACAGCACATGACGCAAAGAAAAAAAGAGGCGCAATGAGGTAGCTGTGTGACTAAGCTAAGCGACCCTAGTGGCCGACACAAACATCTGGCCCATCTAGGAGTGGCACTGCAGTGTCACGCAGGATGGCCCTTCAAAAAAATACTCCCCAAACAGCACATGACGCAAAGAAAAATGAAAGAAAAAAGAGGTGCAAGATGGAATTGTCCTTGGGCCCTCCCACCCACCCTTATGTTGTATAAACAGGACATGCACACTTTAACGAACCCATCATTTCAGCGACAGGGTCTGCCACACGACTGTGACTGAAATGACTGGTTGGTTTGGGCCCCCACCAAAAAAGAAGCAATCAATCTCTCCTTGCACAAACTGGCTCTACAGAGGCAAGATGTCCACCTCATCATCATCGTCCGATTCATCACCCCTTTCACTGTGTACATCCCCCTCCTCACAGATTATTAATTCGTCCCCACTGGAATCCACCATCTCAGGTCCCCGTGTACTTTCTGGAGGCAATTGCTGCTGGTGAATGTCTCCATGGAGGAATTGATTATAATTCATTTTAATGAACATCATCTTCTCCACATTTTCTGGAAGTAACCTCATACGCCGATTGCTGACAAGGTGAGCGGCGGCACTAAACACTCTTTCGGAGTACACACTGGAGGGAGGACAACTTAGGTAGAATAAAGCCAGTTTCTGCAAGGGCCTCCAAATTGCCTCTTTTTCCTGCCAGTATACGTACGGACTGTCTGACGTGCCTACTTGGATGCGGTCACTCATATAATCCTCCACCATTCTTTCAATGGTGAGAGAATCATATGCAGTGACAGTAGACGACATGTCAGTAATCGTTGGCAGGTCCTTCAGTCCGGACCAGATGTCAGCATCAGCAGTTGCTCCAGACTGCCCTGCATCACCGCCAGCGGGTGGGCTCGGAATTCGTAGCCTTTTCCTCGCACCCCCAGTTGCGGGAGAATGTGAAGGAGGAGATGTTGACGGGTCGCGTTCCGCTTGACTTGACAATTTTCTCACCAGCAGGTCTTTGAACCTCTGCAGACTTGTGTCTGCCGGAAAGAGAGATCCAACGTAGGTTTTAAATCTAGGATCGAGCACGGTGGCCAAAATGTAGTGCTCTGATTTCAACAGATTGACCACCCGTGCATCCTGGTTAAGCGAATGAAGGGCTCCATCCACAAGTCCCACATGCCTAGCGGAATCGCTCTGTTTTAGCTCCTCCTTCAATGCCTCCAGCTTCTTCTGCAAAAGCCTGATGAGGGGAATGACCTGACTCAGGCTGGCAGTGTCTGAACTGACTTCACGTGTGGCAAGTTCAAAAGGTTGCAGAACCTTGCACAACGTTGAAATCATTCTCCACTGCGCTTGAGACAGGTGCATTCCTCCTCCTTTGCCTATATCGTGGGCAGATGTATAGGCTTGAATGGCCTTTTGCTGCTCCTCCATCCTCTGAAGCATATAGAGGGTTGAATTCCACCTCGTTACCACCTCTTGCTTCAGATGATGGCAGGGCAGGTTCAGGTGTTTTTGGTGGTGCTCCAGTCTTCTGTAAGCGGTGCCTGTACGCCGAAAGTGGCCCGCAATTCTTCTGGCCACCGACAGCATCTCTTGCACGCCCCTGTCGTTTTTTAAATAATTCTGCACCACCAAATTCAAGGTATGTGCAAAACATGGGACGTGCTGGAATTTGCCCAGATGTAATGCACGCACAATATTGCTGGCGTTGTCCGATGCCACAAATCCCCAGGAGAGTCAAATTGGGGTAAGCCATTCTGCGATGATCTTCCTCAGTTGCCGTAAGAGGTTTTCAGCTGTGTGCGTATTCTGGAAAGCGGTGATACAAAGCGTAGCCTGCCTAGGAACGAGTTGGCGTTTGCGAGATGCTGCTACTGGTGCCGCCGCTGCTGTTTTTGCAGCGGGAGGCAATACATCTACCCAGTGGGCTGTCACAGTCATATAGTCCTGAGTCTGCCCTGCTCCACTTGTCCACATGTCCGTGGTTAAGTGGACATTGGGTACAACTGCATTTTTTAGGACACTGGTGACTCTTTTTCTGACGTCCGTGTACATTCTCGGTATCGCCTGCCTAGAGAAGTGGAACCTAGATGGTATTTGGTAACGGGGGCACACTACCTCAAGCAATTGTCTAGTTCCCCGTGAACTAACGGTGGAAACTGGACGCACGTCTAACACCAACATAGTTGTCAAGGCCTGAGTTATCCGCTTTGCAACAGGATGACTGCTGTGATATTTCATCTTCCACGCCAAGTACTGTTGGACAGTGAATTGCTTACTGGAAGTAGTACAAGTGGTCTTCCGACTTCCCCTCTGGGATGACGATCGACTCCCAGCAGCAACAACAGCAGCGCCAGCAGCAGTAGGCGTTACACTCAAGGATGCATCGGAGGAATCCCAGGCAGGAGAGGACTCGTCAGACTTGCCAGTGACATGGCCTGCAGGACTATTGGCTTTCCTGGGTAAGGAGGAAATTGACACTGAGGGAGTTGGTGGTGTGGTTTGCGGGAGCTTGGTTACAAGAGGAAGGGATTTACTGGTCAGTGGACTGCTTCCGCTGTCGCCCAAAGTTTTTGAACTTGTCACTGACTTATTATGAATGCGCTGCAGGTGACGTATAAGGGAGGATGTTCCGAGGTGGTTAACGTCCTTACCCCTACTTATTACAGCTTGACAAAGGCAACACACGGCTTGACACCAGTTGTCCGCATTTCTGTTGAAATAATTCCACACTGAAGAGCTGATTTTTTTTGTATTTTGACCAGGCATGTCAATGGCCATATTCCTCCCACGGACAACAGGTGTCTCTCCGGGTGCCTGACTTAAACAAACCACCTCACCATCAGAATCCTCCTTGTCAATTTCCTCCCCAGCGCCAGCAACACCCATATCCTCATCCTGGTGTACTTCAACACTGACATCTTCAATTTGACTATCAGGAACTGGACTGCGGGTGCTCCTTCCAGCACTTGCAGGGGGCGTGCAAATGGTGGAAGGCGCAAGCTCTTCCCGTCCAGTGTTGGGAAGGTCAGGCATCGCAACCGACACAATTGGACTCTCCTTGGGGATTTGTGATTTCGAAGAACGCACAGTTCTTTGCTGTACTTTTGCCAGCTTAAGTCTTTTCTTTTTTCTAGCGAGAGGATGAGTGCTTCCATCCTCATGTGAAGCTGAACCACTAGCCATGAACATAGGCCAGGGCCTCAGCCGTTCCTTGCCACTCCGTGTCGTAAATGGCATATTGGCAAGTTTACGCTTCTCCTCAGACGCTTTTAATTTTGATTTTTGGGTCATTTTACTGATCTTTTGTGTTTTGGATTTTACATGCTCTGTACTATGACATTGGGCATCGGCCTTGGCAGACAACGTTGATGGCATTTCATCGTCTCGGCCATGACTAGTGGCAGCAGCTTCAGCACGAGGTGGAAGTGGATCTTGATCTTTCCCTATTTTTTTAACCTCCACATTTTTGTTCTCCATATTTTAATGCGCACAACTAAAAGCCACCACAGGTATACAATGTAGATGGATGGATAGTATAGTATTATATTACTTATGGAGGACGAGTGACGACACAGAGGTAGGTACAGCCGTGGCCTACCGTACTGCTTATATATATAATATACTGTATAATAATAATAACGGACCTGGTGGACACTGTCAGCAGACTGCTAAACTAGTATGAAGAAAAAAAAAGCCACCACAGGTATACAATGTAGATGGATGTATACTATAGTATAGTATTATATTACTTATGGACGACGAGTGCACTGACGACACAGAGGTAGGTACAGCCGTGGCCTACCGTACTGCTTATATATATAATATACTGTATAATAATAATAACGGACCTGGTGGACACTGTCAGCAGACTGCTAAACTAGTATGAAGAAAAAAAAAACCACCACTGGTATACAATGTAGATGGATGGAAAGTATAGTATTATATTACTTATGGACGACGAGTGCACTGACGACACAGAGGTAGGTACAGCCGTGGTCTACCGTACTGCTATATATATATATATATATATATATATATATATATATATAATATACTGTATAATAATAATAACGGACCTGCTGGACACTGTCAGCAGACTGCTAAACTAGTATGAAGAAAAAAAAACCCACCGCTGGTATACAATGTAGATGGATGGATAGTATAGTATTATATTACTTATGGACGACGAGTGCACTGACGACACAGAGGTAGGTACAGCCGTGGCCTACCGTACTGCTATATATATATATATATATATAATATACTGTATAATAATAATAACGGACCTGGTGGACACTGTCAGCAGACTGCTAAACTAGTATGAAGAAAAAAAAAGCCACCACAGGTATACAATGTAGATGGATGGATAGTATAGTATTATATTACTTATGGACGACGAGTGCACTGACGACACAGAGGTAGGTACAGCCGTGGCCTACCGTACTGCTATATATATATATATAATATACTGTATAATAATAATAACAGACCTGGTGGACACTGTCAGCAGACTGCTAAACTAGTATGAAGGAAAAAAAAAAAACACCACAGGTATACAATGTAGATGGATGGATAGTATAGTATTATATTACTTATGGACGACGAGTGCACTGACAACACAGAGGTAGGTACAGCCGTGGCCTACCGTACTGCTATATATATATATATATATATATATAAAATATACTGTACAATAATAATAACGGACCTGGTGGACACTGTCAGCAGACTGCTAAACTAGTATGAAGAAAAAAAAAACCACCACAGGTATACAATGTAGATGGATGGATAGTATAGTATTATATTACTTATGGACGACGAGTGCACTGACGACACAGAGGTAGGTACAGCCGTGGCCTACCGTACTGCTATATATATATATATATATATATATATATATATATATAATATACTGTATAATAATAATAACGGACCTGCTGGACACTGTCAGCAGACTGCTAAACTAGTATGAAGAAAAAAAAACCCACCACAGGTATACAATGTAGATGGATGGATAGTATAGTATTATATTACTTATGGACGACGAGTGCACTGACGACACAGAGGTAGGTACAGCCGTGGCCTACCGTACTGCTTATATATATAATATACTGTATAATAATAATAACGGACCTGGTGGACACTGTCAGCAGACTGCTAAACTAGTATGAAGAAAAAAAAAACCACCACTGGTATACAATGTAGATGGATGGAAAGTATAGTATTATATTACTTATGGACGACGAGTGCACTGACGACACAGAGGTAGGTACAGCCGTGGTCTACCGTACTGCTATATATATATATATATATATATATATATATATATATAATATACTGTATAATAATAATAACGGACCTGCTGGACACTGTCAGCAGACTGCTAAACTAGTATGAAGAAAAAAAAACCCACCACTGGTATACAATGTAGATGGATGGATAGTATAGTATTATATTACTTATGGACGACGAGTGCACTGACGACACAGAGGTAGGTACAGCCGTGGCCTACCGTACTGCTATATATATATATATATATATAATATACTGTATAATAATAATAACGGACCTGGTGGACACTGTCAGCAGACTGCTAAACTAGTATGAAGAAAAAAAAAGCCACCACAGGTATACAATGTAGATGGATGGATAGTATAGTATTATATTACTTATGGACGACGAGTGCACTGACGACACAGAGGTAGGTACAGCCGTGGCCTACCGTACTGCTATATATATATATAATATACTGTATAATAATAATAACAGACCTGGTGGACACTGTCAGCAGACTGCTAAACTAGTATGAAGGAAAAAAAAAAACACCACAGGTATACAATGTAGATGGATGGATAGTATAGTATTATATTACTTATGGACGACGAGTGCACTGACGACACAGAGGTAGGTACAGCCGTGGCCTACCGTACTGCTATATATATATATATATATATATAATATACTGTATAATAATAATAACGGACCTGCTGGACACTGTCAGCAGACTGCTAAACTAGTATGAAGAAAAAAAAACCCACCACAGGTATACAATGTAGATGGATGGATAGTATAGTATTATATTACTTATGGACGACGAGTGCACTGACGACACAGAGGTAGGTACAGCCGTGGCCTACCGTACTGCTATATATATATATATATATAATATACTGTATAATAATAATAACGGACCTGGTGGACACTGTCAGCAGACTGCTAAACTAGTATGAAGAAAAAAAAAACCACCACAGGTATACAATGTAGATGGATGGATAGTATAACATTATATTACTTATGGACGACGAGTGCACTGACGACACAGAGGTAGGTACAGCCGTGGCCTACCGTACTGCTATATATATATATATATAATATACTGTATAATAATAATAACGGACCTGGTGGACACTGTCAGCAGACTGCTAAACTAGTATGAAGAAAAAAAAAACCACCACAGGTATACAATGTAGATGGATGGATAGTATAGTATTATATTACTTATGGACGACGAGTGCACTGACGACACAGAGGTAGGTACAGCCGTGGCCTACCGTACTGCTATATATATATATATATAATATACTGTATAATAATAATAACGGACCTGGTGGACACTGTCAGCAGACTGCTAAACTAGTATGAAGAAAAAAAAAAACCACCACAGGTATACAATGTAGTTG
The DNA here is from genome assembly GCF_028390025.1 of Pseudophryne corroboree. Classification (NCBI taxonomy): domain Eukaryota; kingdom Metazoa; phylum Chordata; class Amphibia; order Anura; family Myobatrachidae; genus Pseudophryne; species Pseudophryne corroboree. Next base: position 9,055,430 of record NC_086448.1, read on the forward strand.
GATGGATAGTATAGTATTATATTACTTATGGACGACGAGTGCACTGACGACACAGAGGTAGGTACAGCCGTGGCCTACCGTACTGCTATATATATATATATATATATAATATACTGTATAATAATAACGGACCTGGTGGACACTGTCAGCAGACTGCTAAACTAGTATGAAGGAAAAAAAAACCACCACAGGTATACAATGTAGATGGATGGATAGTATAGTATTATATTACTTATGGACGACGAGTGCACTGACGACACAGAGGTAGGTACAGCCGTGGCCTACCGTACTGCTATATATATATATATATATATACTGTATAATAATAACGGACCTGGTGGACACTGTCAGCAGACTGCTAAACTAGTATGAAGAAAAAAAAAGCCACCACAGGAGTGTTTTTCGGGCAGACAAACGTATACTGGACTGGTGGTCACTGTCAGCAAAACTGTGCACTGTACTCCTGCTATAACTGCTCCCCAGTCCCCACAATTAGGCAGTGTGAGCAGAGCAGTGCACTCAGCACAGATATATCATGCAGCAGTGCAGCACACTGAGTGAGCACAGATATGGTGGAGCGTTTTTTTTCAGGCAGAGAAACAACGGATTAAACTCACTGGTGGTATAATCAAAACCCTGCACTGTACTCCCTAACAGCTGCTCCCCGTCCCCAATCCTCCCCACAATTATAACTAAGTCACTCAGTCTTTTCTACTATAACGGAGAGGACGCCAGCCACGTCCTCTCCCTATCATCTCCAATGCACGAGTGAAAATGGCGGCGACGCGCGGCTGCTTATATAGAATCCGAATCTCGCTAGAATCCGACAGCGGGATGATGACGTTCGGGCGCGCTCGGGTTAGCGAGCAAGGCGGGAAGGTTCGAACCTGCCTCGGACCCGTGTAAAATGGGTGAAGTTCGGGGGGGTTCGGTTTCCGAGAAACCGAACCCGCTCATCACTAGTAATAAGCCCCATATAGGCACAGAGGGGGTATACAGGATATGGGGGTCGCTCCGGCCTAGTGACACCTCTGCTGCAGCCGTAACTCCTACACAGCACAAGCATACGTAATAATCCCCACATAGGCATAGAGGGGTGATACAGGATATGGGGGTCGCTCCGGCCTAGTGACACCTCTGCTGCAGCTGTAACTCCTACACAGCACAAGCATACGTAATAATCCCCACATAGGCATAGAGGGGTGATACAGGATATGGGGGGCTCCGGCCTAGTGACACCACTGCTGCACCTGTAACTCCTACACAGCACAAGTTTACGTAATATGCCCCACATAGGCATAGAGGGGTGATACAGGATATGGGGGTCGCTCCGGCCTAGTGACACCTCTGCTGCAGATGTAACTCCTATACAGCACAAGCATACGTAATAAGTAGAGATGAGCGCCTGAAATTTTTCGGGTTTTGTGTTTTGGTCTTGGGTTCGGTTCCGCGGCCGTGTTTTGGGTTCGAACGCGTTTTGGCAAAACCTCACCGAATTTTTTTTGTCGGATTCGGGTGTGTTTTGGATTCGGGTGTTTTTTTCCAAAAACACTAAAAAACAGCTTAAATCATAGAATTTGGGGGTCATTTTGATCCCAAAGTATTATTAACCTCAAAAACCATAATTTACACTCATTTTCAGTCTATTCTGAATACCTCACACCTCACAATATTATTTTTAGTCCTAAAATTTGCACCGAGGTCGCTGTGTGAGTAAGATAAGCGACCCTAGTGGCCGACACAAACACCGGGCCCATCTAGGAGTGGCACTGCAGTGTCACGCAGGATGTCCCTTCCAAAAAACCCTCCCCAAACAGCACATGACGCAAAGAAAAAAAGAGGCGCAATGAGGTAGCTGTGTGAGTAAGATTAGCGACCCTAGTGGCCGACACAAACACCGGGCCCATCTAGGAGTGGCACTGCAGTGTCACGCAGGATGGCCCTTCCAAAAAACCCTTCCCAAACAGCACATGACGCAAAGAAAAAAAGAGGCGCAATGAGGTAGCTGACTGTGTGAGTAAGATTAGCGACCCTAGTGGCCGACACAAACACCGGGCCCATCTAGGAGTGGCACTGCAGTGTCACGCAGGATGTCCCTTCCAAAAAAACCCTCCCCAATCAGCACATGATGCAAAGAAAAAGAAAAGAAAAAAGAGGTGCAAGATGGAATTGTCCTTGGGCCCTCCCACCCACCCTTATGTTGTATAAACAAAACAGGACATGCACACTTTAACCAACCCATCATTTCAGTGACAGGGTCTGCCACACGACTGTGACTGATATGACGGGTTGGTTTGGACCCCCCCCAAAAAAGAAGCAATTAATCTCTCCTTGCACAAACTGGCTCTACAGAGGCAAGATGTCCACCTCATCTTCACCCTCCGATATATCACCGTGTACATCCCCCTCCTCACAGATTATCAATTCGTCCCCACTGGAATCCACCATCTCAGCTCCCTGTGTACTTTGTGGAGGCAATTGCTGCTGGTCAATGTCTCCGCGGAGGAATTGATTATAATTCATTTTAATGAACATCATCTTCTCCACATTTTCTGGATGTAACCTCGTACGCCGATTGCTGACAAGGTGAGCGGCGGCACTAAACACTCTTTCGGAGTACACACTTGTGGGAGGGCAACTTAGGTAGAATAAAGCCAGTTTGTGCAAGGGCCTCCAAATTGCCTCTTTTTCCTGCCAGTATAAGTACGGACTGTGTGACGTGCCTACTTGGATGCGGTCACTCATATAATCCTCCACCATTCTATCAATGTTGAGAGAATCATATGCAGTGACAGTAGACGACATGTCCGTAATCGTTGTCAGGTCCTTCAGTCCGGACCAGATGTCAGCATCAGCAGTCGCTCCAGACTGCCCTGCATCACCGCCAGCGGGTGGGCTCGGAATTCTGAGCCTTTTCCTCGCACCCCCAGTTGCGGGAGAATGTGAAGGAGGAGATGTTGACAGGTCGCGTTCCGCTTGACTTGACAATTTTGTCACCAGCAGGTCTTTCAACCCCAGCAGACCTGTGTCTGCCGGAAAGAGAGATCCAAGGTAGGCTTTAAATCTAGGATCGAGCACGGTGGCCAAAATGTAGTGCTCTGATTTCAACAGATTGACCACCCGTGAATCCTTGTTAAGCGAATTAAGGGCTGCATCCACAAGTCCCACATGCCTAGCGGAATCGCTCCCTTTTAGCTCCTTCTTCAATGCCTCCAGCTTCTTCTGCAAAAGCCTGATGAGGGGAATGACCTGACTCAGGCTGGCAGTGTCTGAACTGACTTCACGTGTGGCAAGTTCAAAGGGCATCAGAACCTTGCACAACGTTGAAATCATTCTCCACTGCACTTGAGACAGGTGCATTCCACCTACTATATCGTGCTCAATTGTATAGGCTTGAATGGCCTTTTGCTGCTCCTCCAACCTCTGAAGCATATAGAGGGTTGAATTCCACCTCGTTACCACTTCTTGCTTCAGATGATGGCAGGGCAGGTTCAGTAGTTTTTGGTGGTGCTCCAGTCTTCTGTACGTGGTGCCTGTACGCCGAAAGTGTCCCGCAATTTTTCTTGCCACCGACAGCATCTCTTGCACGCCCCTGTCGTTTTTTAAAAAATTCTGCACCACCAAATTCAAGGTATGTGCAAAACATGGGACGTGCTGGAATTTGCCCATATTTAATGCACACACAATATTGCTGGCGTTGTCCGATGCCACAAATCCACAGGAGAGTCCAATTGGGGTAAGCCATTCCGCGATGATCTTCCTCAGTTGCCGTAAGAGGTTTTCAGCTGTGTGCATATTCTGGAAAGCGGTGATACAAAGCGTAGCCTGCCTAGGAAAGAGTTGGCGTTTGCGAGATGCTGCTACTGGTGCCGCCGCTGCTGTTCTTGCGGCGGGAGTCCATACATCTACCCAGTGGGCTGTCACAGTCATATAGTCCTGACCCTGCCCTGCTCCACTTGTCCACATGTCCATGGTTAAGTGGACATTGGGTACAACTGCATTTTTTAGGACACTGGTGAGTCTTTTTCTGACGTCCGTGTACATTCTCGGTATCGCCTGCCTAGAGAAGTGGAACCTAGATGGTATTTGGTAACGGGGGCACACTGCCTCAATAAATTGTCTAGTTCCCTGTGAACTAACGGCGGATACCGGACGCACGTCTAACACCAACATAGTTGTCAAGGACTCAGTTATCCGCTTTGCAGTAGGATGACTGCTGTGATATTTCATCTTCCTCGCAAAGGACTGTTGAACAGTCAATTGCTTACTGGAAGTAGTACAAGTGGGCTTACGACTTCCCCTCTGGGATGACCATCGACTCCCAGCGGCAACAACAGCAGCGCCAGCAGCAGTAGGCGTTACACGCAAGGATGCATCGGAGGAATCCCAGGCAGGAGAGGACTCGTCAGACTTGCCAGTGACATGGCCTGCAGGACTATTGGCATTCCTGGGGAAGGAGGAAATTGACACTGAGGGAGTTGGTGAAGTGGTTTGCGTGAGCTTGGTTACAAGAGGAAGGGATTTACTGGTCAGTGGACTGCTTCCGCTGTCACCCAAAGTTTTTGAACTTGTCACTGACTTATTATGAATGCGCTGCAGGTGACGTATAAGGGAGGATGTTCCGAGGTGGTTAACGTCCTTACCCCTACTTATTACAGCTTGACAAAGGGAACACACGGCTTGACACCTGTTGTCCGCATTTCTGGTGAAATACCTCCACACCGAAGAGCTGATTTTTTTGGTATTTTCACCTGGCATGTCAACGGCCATATTCCTCCCACGGACAACAGGTGTCTCCCCGGGTGCCTGACTTAAACAAACCACCTCACCATCAGATTCCTCCTGGTCAATTTCCTCCCCAGCGCCAGCAACACCCATATCCTCCTCATCCTGGTGTACTTCAACACTGACATCTTCAATCTGACTATCAGGAACTGGACTGCGGGTGCTCCTTCCAGCACTTGCAGGGGGCGTGCAAATGGTGGAAGGCGCATGCTCTTCACGTCCAGTGTTGGGAAGGTCAGGCATCGCAACCGACACAATTGGACTCTCCTTGTGGATTTGGGATTTCAAAGAACGCACAGTTCTTTGCGGTGCTTTTGCCAGCTTGAGTCTTTTCAGTTTTCTAGCGAGAGGCTGAGTGCTTCCATCCTCATGTGAAGCTGAACCACTAGCCATGAACATAGGCCAGGGCCTCAGCCGTTCCTTGCCACTCCGTGTGGTAAATGGCATATTGGCAAGTTTACGCTTCTCCTCCGACAATTTTATTTTAGGTTTTGGAGTCCTTTTTTTACTGATATTTGGTGTTTTGGTTTTGACATGCTCTGTACTATGCCATTGGGCATCGGCCTTGGCAGACGACGTTGCTGGCATTTCATCGTCTCGGCCATGACTAGTGGCAGCAGCTTCAGCACGAGGTGGAAGTGGATCTTGATCTTTCCCTAATTTTGGAACCTCAACATTTTTGTTCTCCATATTTTAATAGGCACAACTAAAAGGCACCTCAGGTAAACAATGGAGATGGATGGATTGGATACTATTATACAATTATGGACGGGCTGCCGAGTGCCGACACAGAGGTAGCCACAGCCGTGAACTACCGCACTGTACTGTGTCTGCTGCTAATATATAGACTGGTTGATAAAGAGATAGTATACTCGTAACTAGTATGTATGTATAAAGAAAGAAAAAAAAACCACGGTTAGGTGGTATATACAATTATGGACGGGCTGCCGAGTGCCGACACAGAGGTAGCCACAGCCGTGAACTACCGCACTGTACTGTGTCTGCTGCTAATATATAGACTGGTTGATAAAGAGATAGTATACTCGTAACTAGTATGTATGTATAAAGAAAGAAAAAAAAACCACGGTTAGGTGGTATATACAATTATGGACGGGCTGCCGAGTGCCGACACAGAGGTAGCCACAGCCGTGAACTACCGCACTGTACTGTGTCTGCTGCTAATATATAGACTGGTTGATAAAGAGATAGTATACTCGTAACTAGTATGTATGTATAAAGAAAGAAAAAAAAACCACGGTTAGGTGGTATATACAATTATGGACGGGCTGCCGAGTGCCGACACAGAGGTAGCCACAGCCGTGAACTACCGCACTGTACTGTGTCTGCTGCTAATATATAGACTGGTTGATAAAGAGATAGTATACTCGTAACTAGTATGTATGTATAAAGAAAGAAAAAAAAACCACGGTTAGGTGGTATATACAATTATGGACGGGCTGCCGAGTGCCGACACAGAGGTAGCCACAGCCGTGAACTACCGCACTGTACTGTGTCTGCTGCTAATATATAGACTGGTTGATAAAGAGATAGTATACTCGTAACTAGTATGTATGTATAAAGAAAGAAAAAAAAACCACGGTTAGGTGGTATATACAATTATGGACGGGCTGCCGAGTGCCGACACAGAGGTAGCCACAGCCGTGAACTACCGCACTGTACTGTGTCTGCTGCTAATATATAGACTGGTTGATAAAGAGATAGTATACTCGTAACTAGTATGTATGTATAAAGAAAGAAAAAAAAAACCACGGTTAGGTGGTATATACAATTATGGACGGGCTGCCGAGTGCCGACACAGAGGTAGCCACAGCCGTGAACTACCGCACTGTACTGTGTCTGCTGCTAATATATAGACTGGTTGATAAAGAGATAGTATACTCGTAACTAGTATGTATGTATAAAGAAAGAAAAAAAAAACCACGGTTAGGTGGTATATACAATTATGGACGGGCTGCCGAGTGCCGACACAGAGGTAGCCACAGCCGTGAACTACCGCACTGTACTGTGTCTGCTGCTAATATATAGACTGGTTGATAAAGAGATAGTATACTCGTAACTAGTATGTATGTATAAAGAAAGAAAAAAAAACCACGGTTAGGTGGTATATACAATTATGGACGGGCTGCCGAGTGCCGACACAGAGGTAGCCACAGCCGTGAACTACCGCACTGTACTGTGTCTGCTGCTAATATAGACTGGTTGATAAAGAGATAGTATACTCGTAACTAGTATGTATGTATAAAGAAAGAAAAAAAAACCACGGTTAGGTGGTATATACAATTATGGACGGGCTGCCGAGTGCCGACACAGAGGTAGCCACAGCCGTGAACTACCGCACTGTACTGTGTCTGCTGCTAATATAGACTGGTTGATAAAGAGATAGTATACTCGTAACTAGTATGTATGTATAAAGAAAGAAAAAAAAACCACGGTTAGGTGGTATATACAATTATGGACGGGCTGCCGAGTGCCGACACAGAGGTAGCCACAGCCGTGAACTACCGCACTGTACTGTGTCTGCTGCTAATATATAGACTGGTTGATAAAGAGATAGTATACTCGTAACTAGTATGTATGTATAAAGAAAGAAAAAAAAACCACGGTTAGGTGGTATATACAATTATGGACGGGCTGCCGAGTGCCGACACAGAGGTAGCCACAGCCGTGAACTACCGCACTGTACTGTGTCTGCTGCTAATATAGACTGGTTGATAAAGAGATAGTATACTACTAATATTATATACTGGTGGTCAGGTCACTGGTCACTAGTCACACTGGCAGTGGCACTCCTGCAGCAAAAGTGTGCACTGTTTAATTTTAATATAATATTATGTACTCCTGGCTCCTGCTATAACCTATAACTGGCACTGCAGTAGTGCTCCCCAGTCTCCCCCACAATTATAAGCTGTGTGAGCTGAGCAGTCAGACAGATATATAATATATATAGATGATGCAGCACACTGGCCTGAGCCTGAGCAGTGCACACAGATATGGTATGTGACTGACTGAGTCACTGTGTGTATCGCTTTTTTCAGGCAGAGAACGGATATATTAAATAAACTGCACTGTGTGTCTGGTGGTCACTCACTATATAATATATTATGTACTCCTGGCTCCTGCTATAACCTATAACTGGCACTGCAGTAGTGCTCCCCAGTCTCCCCCACAATTATAAGCTGTGTGAGCTGAGCAGTCAGACAGATATATATAATATTATATATAGATAATAGATGATGCAGCACACTGGCCTGAGCCTGAGCAGTGCACACAGATATGGTATGTGACTGAGTCACTGTGTGCTGTGTATCGCTTTTTTCAGGCAGAGAACGGATTATAAATAAAAGTGGTGGTCACTGGTCACTATCAGCAAAACTCTGCACTGTACACTACTGAGTACTCCTAATGCTCCCCAAAATTAGTAAATCAAGTGTCTCTCTAATCTATTCTAATTCTAAACGGAGAGGACGCCTGCCACGTCCTCTCGCTACCAATCTCAATGCACGTGTGAAAATGGCGGCGACGCGCGGCTCCTTATATAGAATCCGAGTCTCGCGATAGAATCCGAGCCTCGCGAGAATCCGACAGCGTCATGATGACGTTCGGGCGCGCTCGGGTTAACCGAGCAAGGCGGGAAGATCCGAGTCGCTCGGACCCGTGAAAAAAAACATGAAGTTCTGGCGGGTTCGGATTCAGAGAAACCGAACCCGCTCATCTCTACACAGCACAAGCATACGTAATAATCCCCACATAGGCATAGAGGGGTGATACAGGATATGGGGTCGCTCCGGCCTAGTGACACCTCTGCTGCAGCTGTAACTCCTACACAGCACAAGCATACGTAATAAACCCCACATAGGCATAGAGGGGTAATACAGGAAATGGGGGTCGCTCCGGCCTAGTGACACCTCTGCTGCAGCTGTAACTCCTACACAGCACAAGCATACGTAATAAGCCCCACATAGACATAGAGGGGTGATACAGGATATGGGGGCGCTCCGGCCTAGTGACACCTCTGCTGCAGCTGTAACTCCTACACAGCACAAGCATACGTAATAAGCCCCACATAGGCATAGAGGGGTGATACAGGATATTGGGGGGCGCTCCGGCCTAGTGACACCTCTGCTGCACCTGTAACTCCTACACAGCACAAGCATACGTAATAAGCCCCACATAGGCATAGAGGGGTGATACAGGATATGGGGGCACTCCGGCCTAGTGACACCTCTGCTGCACCCGTAACTCCTACACAGCACAAGCATACGTAATAAGCCCCACATAGGCATAGAGGGGTTATACAGGATATGGAGGCGCTCCGGCCTAGTGACACCTCTGCTGCAGATGTAACTCCTACACAGCACAAGCATACGTAATAATCCCCACATAGGCATAGAGGGGTGATACAGGATATGGGGGCGCTCCGGCCTAGTGACACCTCTGCTGCAGCTGTAACTCCTACACAGCACAAGCATACGTAATAATCCCCACATAGGCATAGAGGGGTGATACAGGATATGGGGGCGCTCCGGCCTAGTGACACCTCTGCTGCAGCTGTAACTCCTACACAGCACAAGCATACGTAATAATCCCCACATAGGCATAGAGGGGAGATACAGGATATGGGGGGCTCCGGCCTAGTGACACCTCTGCTGCAGCCGTACTCCTACATAGCACAAGCATACGTAATAATCCCCACATAGGCATAGAGGGGTGATACAGGATATGGGGGCGCTCCGGCCTAGTGACACCTCTGCTGCAGCTGTAACTCCTACACAGCACAAGCATACGTAATAAGCCCCACATAGGCATAGAGGGGAGATACAGGATATGGGGGGCGCTCCGGCCTAGTGACACCTCTGCTGCAGCTGTAACTCCTACACAGCACAAGCATACGTAATAATCCCCACATAGGCATAGAGGGGTGATACAGGATATGGGGGGCGCTCCGGCCTAGTGACACCTCTGCTGCACCCGTAACTCCTACACAGCACAAGCATACGTAATAATCCCCACATAGGCATAGAGGGGTGATACAGGATATGGGGGGCGCTCCGGCCTAGTGACACCTCTACTGCAGCTGTAACTCCTACACAGCACAAGCATACGTAATAAACCCCACATAGGCATAGAGGGGTGATACAGGAAATGGGGGTCGCTCCGGCCTAGTGACACCTCTGCTGCAGCTGTAACTCCTACACAGCACAAGCATACGTAATAATCCCACATAGGCATAGAGGGTTGATACAGGATATAGGGGCACTCCGGCCTAGTGACACCTCTGCTGCACCTGTAACTCCTACACAGCACAAGCATACGTAATAATCCCACATAGGCATAGAGGGGTGATACAGGATATGGGGGCGCTCCGGCCTAGTGACACCTCTGCTGCAGCTGTAACTCCTACACAGCACAAGCATACGTAATAATCCCCACATAGGCAGAGAGGGGTGATACAGGATATGGGGGCGCTCCGGCCTAGTGACACCTCTGCTGCACCCGTAACTCTTACACAGCACAAGCATACGTAATAAGCCCCACATAGGCATAGAGGGGTGATACAGGATATGGGTGTGCTCCGGCCTAGTGACACCTCTGCTGCAGCTGTAACTCCTACACAGCACAAGCATACGTAATAAGCCCCACATAGACATAGAGGGGTGATACAGGATATGGGGGTCGCTCCGGCCTAGTGACACCTCTGCTGCAGCTGTAACTCCTACACAGCACAAGCATACGTAATAAGCCCCACATAGGCATAGAGGGGTGATACAGGATATGGGGGTCGCTCCAGCCTAGTGACACCTCTGCTGCACCCGTAACTACTACACAGCACAAGCATACGTAATAAGCCCCACATAGACATAGAGGGGTGATACAGGATATGGGGGTGCTCTGGCCTAGTGACACCTCTGCTGCAGATGTAACTCCTACATAGCACAAACATACATAATAAGCCCCACATAGGTATAGAGGGGTGATACAGGATATGGGGGCGCTCCGGCCTAGGGACACCTCTGCTGCACCTGTAACTCCTACACAGCACAAGCATACGTAATAAGCCCCACATAAGCATAGAGGGGTGATACAGGATATGGGGGCGCTCCGGCCTAGTGACACCTCTGCTGCAGCTGTAACTCCTACACAGCACAAGCATACGTAATAATCTTCACATAGGCATAGAGGGGTGATACAGGATATGGGGGCGCTCCGGCCTAGTGACACCTCTGCTGCAGCTGTAACTCCTACACAGCACAAGCATACGTAATAATCTTCACATAGGCATAGAGGGGTGATACAGGATATGGGGGGCTCCGGCCTAGTGACACCACTGCTGCACCTGTAACTCCTACACAGCACAAGCATACGTAATAAGCCCCATATAGGCATAGAGGGGTGATACAGGATATGGGGGCGCTCCGGCCTAGAGACACCTCTGCTGCAGCTGTAACTCCTACACAGCACAAACATACGTAATAATCCCCACATAGACATAGAGAGGTGATACAGGATATGGGGGCGCTCCGGCCCAGAGACACCTCTGCTGCAGCTGTAACTCCTACACAGCACAAACATACGTAATAAGCCCCACATAGGCACAGAGGGGTGATACAGGATATGGGGGTCGCTCCGGCCTAGTGACACCTCTGCTGCACCCGTAACTACTACACAGCACAAGCATACGTAATAAGCCCCACATAGGCATAGAGGGGTGATACAGGATATGGGGGTCGCTCCGGCCTAGAGACACCTCTGCTGCAGCTGTAACTCCTACATAGAACAAACATACGTAATAAGCCCCACATAGGCATAGAGGGGTGATACAGGATATGGGGGTCGCTCCGGCCTAGAGACACCTCTGCTGCAGCTGTAACTCCTACATAGAACAAACATACGTAATAAGCCCCACATAGGTATAGAGGGGTGATACAGGATATGGGGGCGCTCCGGCCTAGTGACACCTCTGCTGCACCCGTACCTACTACTCAGCACAAGCATACGTAATAAGCCCCACATAGGCATAGAGGGGTGATACAGGATATGGGGGTCTCTCCGGCCTAGTGACACCTCCGCTGCACCTGTAACTCCTACACAGCACAAGCATACGTAATAATCCCCACATAGGCATAGAGGGGTGATACAGGATATGGGGTCGCTCCGGCCTAGTGACACCTCTGCTGCAGCTGTAACTCCTACACAGCACAAGCATACGTAATAAACCCCACATAGGCATAGAGGGGTAATACAGGAAATGGGGGTCGCTCCGGCCTAGTGACACCTCTGCTGCAGCTGTAACTCCTACACAGCACAAGCATACGTAATAAGCCCCACATAGACATAGAGGGGTGATACAGGATATGGGGGCGCTCCGGCCTAGTGACACCTCTGCTGCAGCTGTAACTCCTACACAGCACAAGCATACGTAATAAGCCCCACATAGGCATAGAGGGGTGATACAGGATATTGGGGGGCGCTCCGGCCTAGTGACACCTCTGCTGCACCTGTAACTCCTACACAGCACAAGCATACGTAATAAGCCCCACATAGGCATAGAGGGGTGATACAGGATATGGGGGCACTCCGGCCTAGTGACACCTCTGCTGCACCCGTAACTCCTACACAGCACAAGCATACGTAATAAGCCCCACATAGGCATAGAGGGGTTATACAGGATATGGAGGCGCTCCGGCCTAGTGACACCTCTGCTGCAGATGTAACTCCTACACAGCACAAGCATACGTAATAATACCCACATAGGCATAGAGGGGTGATACAGGATATGGGGGCGCTCCGGCCTAGTGACACCTCTGCTGCAGCTGTAACTCCTACACAGCACAAGCATACGTAATAATCCCCACATAGGCATAGAGGGGTGATACAGGATATGGGGGCGCTCCGGCCTAGTGACACCTCTGCTGCAGCTGTAACTCCTACACAGCACAAGCATACGTAATAATCCCCACATAGGCATAGAGGGGAGATACAGGATATGGGGGGCTCCGGCCTAGTGACACCTCTGCTGCAGCCGTACTCCTACATAGCACAAGCATACGTAATAATCCCCACATAGGCATAGAGGGGTGATACAGGATATGGGGGCGCTCCGGCCTAGTGACACCTCTGCTGCAGCTGTAACTCCTACACAGCACAAGCATACGTAATAAGCCCCACATAGGCATAGAGGGGAGATACAGGATATGGGGGGCGCTCCGGCCTAGTGACACCTCTGCTGCAGCTGTAACTCCTACACAGCACAAGCATACGTAATAATCCCCACATAGGCATAGAGGGGTGATACAGGATATGGGGGGCGCTCCGGCCTAGTGACACCTCTGCTGCACCCGTAACTCCTACACAGCACAAGCATACGTAATAATCCCCACATAGGCATAGAGGGGTGATACAGGATATGGGGGGCGCTCCGGCCTAGTGACACCTCTACTGCAGCTGTAACTCCTACACAGCACAAGCATACGTAATAAACCCCACATAGGCATAGAGGGGTGATACAGGAAATGGGGGTCGCTCCGGCCTAGTGACACCTCTGCTGCAGCTGTAACTCCTACACAGCACAAGCATACGTAATAATCCCACATAGGCATAGAGGGTTGATACAGGATATAGGGGCACTCCGGCCTAGTGACACCTCTGCTGCACCTGTAACTCCTACACAGCACAAGCATACGTAATAATCCCACATAGGCATAGAGGGGTGATACAGGATATGGGGGCGCTCCGGCCTAGTGACACCTCTGCTGCAGCTGTAACTCCTACACAGCACAAGCATACGTAATAATCCCCACATAGGCAGAGAGGGGTGATACAGGATATGGGGGCGCTCCGGCCTAGTGACACCTCTGCTGCACCCGTAACTCTTACACAGCACAAGCATACGTAATAAGCCCCACATAGGCATAGAGGGGTGATACAGGATATGGGTGTGCTCCGGCCTAGTGACACCTCTGCTGCAGCTGTAACTCCTACACAGCACAAGCATACGTAATAAGCCCCACATAGACATAGAGGGGTGATACAGGATATGGGGGTCGCTCCGGCCTAGTGACACCTCTGCTGCAGCTGTAACTCCTACACAGCACAAGCATACGTAATAAGCCCCACATAGGCATAGAGGGGTGATACAGGATATGGGGGTCGCTCCAGCCTAGTGACACCTCTGCTGCACCCGTAACTACTACACAGCACAAGCATACGTAATAAGCCCCACATAGACATAGAGGGGTGATACAGGATATGGGGGTGCTCTGGCCTAGTGACACCTCTGCTGCAGATGTAACTCCTACATAGCACAAACATACATAATAAGCCCCACATAGGTATAGAGGGGTGATACAGGATATGGGGGCGCTCCGGCCTAGGGACACCTCTGCTGCACCTGTAACTCCTACACAGCACAAGCATACGTAATAAGCCCCACATAAGCATAGAGGGGTGATACAGGATATGGGGGCGCTCCGGCCTAGTGACACCTCTGCTGCAGCTGTAACTCCTACACAGCACAAGCATACGTAATAATCTTCACATAGGCATAGAGGGGTGATACAGGATATGGGGGCGCTCCGGCCTAGTGACACCTCTGCTGCAGCTGTAACTCCTACACAGCACAAGCATACGTAATAATCTTCACATAGGCATAGAGGGGTGATACAGGATATGGGGGGCTCCGGCCTAGTGACACCACTGCTGCACCTGTAACTCCTACACGGCACAAGCATACGTAATAAGCCCCATATAGGCATAGAGGGGTGATACAGGATATGGGGGCGCTCCGGCCTAGAGACACCTCTGCTGCAGCTGTAACTCCTACACAGCACAAACATACGTAATAATCCCCACATAGACATAGAGAGGTGATACAGGATATGGGGGCGCTCCGGCCCAGAGACACCTCTGCTGCAGCTGTAACTCCTACACAGCACAAACATACGTAATAAGCCCCACATAGGCACAGAGGGGTGATACAGGATATGGGGGTCGCTCCGGCCTAGTGACACCTCTGCTGCACCCGTAACTACTACACAGCACAAGCATACGTAATAAGCCCCACATAGGCATAGAGGGGTGATACAGGATATGGGGGTCGCTCCGGCCTAGAGACACCTCTGCTGCAGCTGTAACTCCTACATAGAACAAACATACGTAATAAGCCCCACATAGGCATAGAGGGGTGATACAGGATATGGGGGTCGCTCCGGCCTAGAGACACCTCTGCTGCAGCTGTAACTCCTACATAGAACAAACATACGTAATAAGCCCCACATAGGTATAGAGGGGTGATACAGGATATGGGGGCGCTCCGGCCTAGTGACACCTCTGCTGCACCCGTACCTACTACTCAGCACAAGCATACGTAATAAGCCCCACATAGGCATAGAGGGGTGATACAGGATATGGGGGTCTCTCCGGCCTAGTGACACCTCCGCTGCACCTGTAACTCCTACACAGCACAAGCATACGTAATAAGCCCCACATAAGCATAGAGGGGTGATACAGGATATGGGGGCGCTCCGGCCTAGTGACACCTCTGCTGCAGATGTAACTCCTACACAGCACAAGCATACGTAATAAGCCCCACATAGGCATAGAGGGGAGATACGGGATATGGGGGCACTCCAGCCTAGTGACACCTCTGCTGCACCCGTAACTCCTACACAGCACAAGCATACGTAATAAGCCCCACATAGGCATAGAGGGGTGATACAGGATATGGGGACGCTCCGGCCTAGTGACACCTCTGCTGCACCCGTTAACTCCTACACAGCACAAGCATACGTAATAATCCCCACATAGGCAGAGAGGGGTGATACAGGATATGGAGGTCGCTCCGGCCTAGTGACACCTCTGCTGCACCCGTTAACTCCTACACAGCACAAGCATACGTAATAATCCCCACATAGGCATAGAGGGGTGATACAAGATATGGGGTCGCTCCGGCCTAGTGACGCCTCTGCTGCAGCCGTAAATCCTACACAGAACAAGCATACGTAATAAGCCCCACATGGGCATAGAGGGGTGATACAGGATAAGGGGGAGCTCCGGCCTAGTGACACCTCTTCTGCACCTGTAGCTCCTACACAGCACAAGCATACGTAATAGGCCCCACATAGGAATAGAGGGGTGATACAGGATATGGGGGCGCTCCGGCCTAGTGACATCTCTGCTGCAGCCGTAACTACTACACAGCACAAGCATACGTAATAATCCCCACATAGGAATAGAGGGGTGATACAGGATATGGGGTCGCTCCGGCCTAGAGACACCTCTGCTGCAGCTGTAACTCCTACACAGCACAAGCATACGTAATAATCCCCACATAGACATAGAGGGGTGATACAGGATATAGGGGGCGCTCCGGCCTAGTGACACCTCTGCTGCACCCGTAACTCCTACACAGCACAAGCATATGTAATAAGTAGAGATGAGCGGGTTCGGTTTCTCTGAATCCGAACCCGCCCGAACTTCATGTTTTTTTACACGGGTCCGAGCGACTCGGATCTTCCCGCCTTGCTCGGTTAACCCGAGCGCGCCCGAACGTCATCATCACGCTGTCGGATTCTCGCGAGGCTCGGATTCTATCGCGAGACTCGGATTCTATATAAGGAGCCGCGCGTCGCGGCCATTTTTACACGTGCATTGAGATTGATAGGGAGAGGACGTGGCTGGCGTCCTCTCCGTTTAGAAATTAAAATAGATAGGAGAGTGAGAGTGAGACACTTCATTTACTTACTGGAGCTTAGGAGGAGTTATACTAGTGACTGATGACCAGTGACCTGACCACCAGTGCAGTTTTATAATTTATTATTATTTAATAATCCGTTCTGTTCTTGTTCTCTGCCTGAAAAAAACGATACACAGTGACTCAGTCACACTCACATACCATATCTGTGCTCAGCCCAGTGTGCTGCATCATCTATGTATAATATCTGACTGTGCTCACACAGCTTAATTGTGGGGGAGACTGGGGAGCAGTTATAGGTTATAGCAGGAGCCAGGAGTACATATTAAACAGTGCACACTTTTGCTGCCAGAGTGCCACTGCCAGTGTGACTGACCACTGACCACTGTGACCAGTGACCTGACCACACTGACCACCAGTATAGTATATTGTGATTGAATGTCTGCCTGAAAAAGTACACTCGTCGTGTGACTTGTGTGGTGTTTTTTTATTCTATAAAAATTAAAAAACTCATTCTGCTGACAGACAGTGTCCAGCAGGTCCGTCATTATATAATATATACCTGTCCGGCTGCAGTAGTGATATATATATATTTTTTATATCATTATTTATCATCCAGTCTATACTAGCAGCAGACACAGTACGGTAGTTCACGGCTGTAGCTACCTCTGTGTCGGCACTCGGCAGTCCATCCATAATTGTATACCACCTACCCGTGGTTTTTTTTTCTTTCTTCTTTATACATACTACATCTCATTATCATCCAGTCCATATTAGCAGCAGACACAGTACAGTACGGTAGTCCACGGCTGTAGCTACCTCTGTGTCGGCACTCGGCAGTCCATCCATAATTGTATACCACCTACCCGTGGTTTTTTTTTCTTTCTTCTTTATACATACTACATCTCATTATCATCCAGTCTATATTAGCAGCAGACACAGTACAGTACGGTAGTCCACGGCTGTAGCTATCTCTGTGTCGGCACTCGGCAGTCCATCCATAATTGTATACCACCTACCCGTGGTTTTTTTTTCTTTCTTCTTTATACATACTACATCTCATTATCAACCAGTCTATATTAGCAGCAGACACAGTACAGTACGGTAGTCCACGGCTGTAGCTACCTCTGTGTCGGCACTCGGCAGTCCATCCATAATTGTATACCACCTACCCGTGGTTTTTTTTTCTTTCTTCTTTATACATACTACATCTCATTATCAAC
Source organism: Pseudophryne corroboree (assembly GCF_028390025.1). Lineage (NCBI taxonomy): Eukaryota > Metazoa > Chordata > Amphibia > Anura > Myobatrachidae > Pseudophryne > Pseudophryne corroboree. Next base: position 9,073,148 of record NC_086448.1, read on the forward strand.
CAGTCTATATTAGCAGCAGACACAGTACGGTAGTTCACGGCTGTAGCTACCTCTGTGTCGGCACTCGGCAGTCCATCCATAATTGTATACCACCTACCCGTGGTTTTTTTTTTCTTTCTTCTTTATACGTACTACATCTCATTATCATCCAGTCTATATTAGCAGCAGACACAGTACAGTACGGTAGTCCACGGCTGTAGCTACCTCTGTGTCGGCACTCGGCAGTCCATCCATAATTGTATACCACCTACCCGTGGTTTTTTTTTCTTTCTTCTTTATACATACTACATCTCATTATCATCCAGTCTATATTAGCAGCAGACACAGTACAGTACGGTAGTCCACGGCTGTAGCTACCTCTGTGTCGGCACTCGGCAGTCCATCCATAATTGTATACCACCTACCCGTGGTTTTTTTTTTCTTTCTTCTTTATACATACTACATCTCATTATCATTCAGTCTATATTAGCAGCAGACACAGTACAGTACGGTAGTCCACGGCTGTAGCTATCTCTGTGTCGGCACTCGGCAGTCCATCCATAATTGTATACCACCTACCCGTGGTTTTTTTTCTCTTTCTTCTTTATACATACTACATCTCATTATCAACCAGTCTATATTAGCAGCAGACACAGTACAGTACGGTAGTCCACGGCTGTAGCTACCTCTGTGTCGGCACTCGGCAGTCCATCCATAATTGTATACCACCTACCCGTGGTTTTTTTTTTCTTTCTTCTTTATACATACTACATCTCATTATCAACCAGTCTATATTAGCAGCAGACACAGTACAGTACGGTAGTCCACGGCTGTAGCTACCTCTGTGTCGGCACTCGGCAGTCCATCCATAATTGTATACCACCTAGTCCTACCCGTGGTTTTTTTTTTTCTTTCTTCTTTATACATACTACATCTCATTATCATCCAGTCTATATTAGCAGCAGACACAGTACAGTACGGTAGTCCACGGCTGTAGCTACCTCTGTGTCGGCACTCGGCAGTTCATCCATAATTGTATACTAGTATCCATCCATCTCCATTGTTTACCTGAGGTGCCTTTTAGTTGTGCCTATTAAAATATGGAGAACAAAAATGTTGAGGTTCCAAAATTAGGGAAAGATCAAGATCCACTTCCACCTCGTGCTGAAGCTGCTGCCACTAGTCATTGCCGAGACGATGAAATGCCAGCAACGTCGTCTGCCAAGGCCGATGCCCAATGTCATAGTAGAGAGCATGTCAAATCCAAAACACCAAATATCAGTAAAAAAAGGACTCCAAAACCTAAAATAAAATTGTCGGAGGAGAAGCGTAAACTTGCCAATATGCCATTTACCACACGGAGTGGCAAGGAACGGCTGAGGCCCTGGCCTATGTTCATGGCTAGTGGTTCAGCTTCACATGAGGATGGAAGCACTCAGCCTCTCGCTAGAAAACTGAAAAGACTCAAGCTGGCAAAAGCACCGCAAAGAACTGTGCGTTCTTCGAAATCCCAAATCCACAAGGAGAGTCCAATTGTGTCGGTTGCGATGCCTGACCTTCCCAACACTGGAGGTGAAGAGCATGCGCCTTCCACCATTTGCACGCCCCCTGCAAGTGCTGGAAGGAGCACCTGCAGTCCAGTTCCTGATAGTCAGATTGAAGATGTCAGTGTTGAAGTACACCAGGATGAGGAGGATATGGGTGTTGCTGGCGCTGGGGAGGAAATTGACCAGGAGGATTCTGATGGTGAGGTGGTTTGTTTAAGTAAGGCACCCGGGGAGACACCTGTTGTCCGTGGGAGGAATATGGCCGTTGACATGCCTGGTGAAAATACCAAAAAAATCAGCTCTTCAGTGTGGAGGTATTTCAACAGAAAAGCGGACAACAGGTGTCAAGCCGTGTGTTGCCTTTGTCAAGCTGTAATAAGTAGGGGTAAGGACGTTAACCACCTCGGAACATCCTCCCTTATACGTCACCTGCAGCGCATTCATAATAAGTCAGTGACAAGTTCAAAAACTTTGGGCGACAGCGGAAGCAGTCCACTGACCAGTAAATCCCTTCCTCTTGTAACCAAGCTCACGCAAACCACCCCACCAACTCCCTCAGTGTCAATTTCCTCCTTCCCCAGGAATGCCAATAGTCCTGCAGGCCATGTCACTGGCAATTCTGACGAGTCCTCTCCTGCCTGGGATTCCTCCGATGCATCCTTGCGTGTAACGCCTACTGCTGCTGGCGCTGCTGTTGTTGCTGCTGGGAGTCGATGGTCATCCCAGAGGGGAAGTCGTAAGCCCACTTGTACTACTTCCAGTAAGCAATTGACTGTCCAACAGTCCTTTGCGAGGAAGATGAAATATCACAGCAGTCATCCTGCTGCAAAGCGGATAACTGAGGCCTTGACAACTATGTTGGTGTTAGACGTGCGTCCGGTATCCGCCGTTAGTTCACAGGGAACTAGACAATTTATTGAGGCAGTGTGCCCCCGTTACCAAATACCATCTAGGTTCCACTTCTCTAGGCAGGCGATACCGAGAATGTACACGGACGTCAGAAAAAGACTCACCAGTGTCCTAAAAAATGCAGTTGTACCCAATGTCCACTTAACCACGGACATGTGGACAAGTGGAGCAGGGCAGGGTCAGGACTATATGACTGTGACAGCCCACTGGGTAGATGTATGGACTCCCGCCGCAAGAACAGCAGCGGCGGCACCAGTAGCAGCATCTCGCAAACGCCAACTCTTTCCTAGGCAGGCTACGCTTTGTATCACCGCTTTCCAGAATACGCACACAGCTGAAAACCTCTTACGGCAACTGAGGAAGATCATCGCGGAATGGCTTACCCCAATTGGACTCTCCTGTGGATTTGTGGCATCGGACAACGCCAGCAATATTGTGTGTGCATTAAATATGGGCAAATTCCAGCACGTCCCATGTTTTGCACATACCTTGAATTTGGTGGTGCAGAATTTTTTAAAAAACGACAGGGGCGTGCAAGAGATGCTGTCGGTGGCCAGAAGAATTGCGGGACACTTTCGGCGTACAGGCACCACGTACAGAAGACTGGAGCACCACCAAAAACTACTGAACCTGCCCTGCCATCATCTGAAGCAAGAAGTGGTAACGAGGTGGAATTCAACCCTCTATATGCTTCAGAGGTTGGAGGAGCAGCAAAAGGCCATTCAAGCCTATACAATTGAGCACGATACAGGAGGTGGAATGCACCTGTCTCAAGCGCAGTGGAGAATGATTTCAACGTTGTGCAAGGTTCTGATGCCCTTTGAACTTGCCACACGTGAAGTCAGTTCAGACACTGCCAGCCTGAGTCAGGTCATTCCCCTCATCAGGCTTTTGCAGAAGAAGCTGGAGACATTGAAGGAGGAGCTAACACGGAGCGATTCCGCTAGGCATGTGGGACTTGTGGATGGAGCCCTTAATTCGCTTAACAAGGATTCACGGGTGGTCAATCTGTTGAAATCAGAGCACTACATTTTGGCCACCGTGCTCGATCCTAGATTTAAAGCCTACCTTGGATCTCTCTTTCCGGCAGACACAAGTCTGCTGGGGTTGAAAGACCTGCTGGTGACAAAATTGTCAAGTCAAGCGGAACGCGACCTGTCAACATCTCCTCCTTCACATTCTCCCGCAACTGGGGGTGCGAGGAAAAGGCTCAGAATTCCGAGCCCACCCGCTGGCGGTGATGCAGGGCAGTCTGGAGCGACTGCTGATGCTGACATCTGGTCCGGACTGAAGGACCTGACAACGATTACGGACATGTCGTCTACTGTCACTGCATATGATTCTCTCAACATTGAAAGAATGGTGGAGGATTATATGAGTGACCGCATCCAAGTAGGCACGTCACACAGTCCGTACTTATACTGGCAGGAAAAAGAGGCAATTTGGAGGCCCTTGCACAAACTGGCTTTATTCTACCTAAGTTGCCCTCCCACAAGTGTGTACTCCGAAAGAGTGTTTAGTGCCGCCGCTCACCTTGTCAGCAATCGGCGTACGAGGTTACATCCAGAAAATGTGGAGAAGATGATGTTCATTAAAATGAATTATAATCAATTCCTCCGCGGAGACATTGACCAGCAGCAATTGCCTCCGCAAAGTACACAGGGAGCTGAGATGGTGGATTCCAGTGGGGACGAATTGATAATCTGTGAGGAGGGGGATGTACACGGTGATATATCGGAGGATGATGATGAGGTGGACATCTTGCCTCTGTAGAGCCAGTTTGTGCAAGGAGAGATTAATTGCTTCTTTTTTGGTGGGGGTCCAAACCAACCCGTCATATCAGTCACAGTCGTGTGGCAGACCCTGTCACTGAAATGATGGGTTGGTTAAAGTGTGCATGTCCTGTTTATACAACATAAGGGTGGGTGGGAGGGCCCAAGGACAATTCCATCTTGCACCTCTTTTTTCTTTAATTTTTCTTTGCGGCATGTGCTGTTTGGGGAGGGTTTTTTGGAAGGGACATCCTGCGTGACACTGCAGTGACACTCCTAGATGGGCCCGGTGTTTGTGTCGGCCACTAGGGTCGCTTATCTTACTCACACAGCTACCTCATTGCGCCTCTTTTTTTCTTTGCGTCATGTGCTGTTTGGGGAGGGTTTTTTGGAAGGGACATCCTGCGTGACACTGCAGTGACACTCCTAGATGGGCCCGGTGTTTGTGTCGGCCACTAGGGTCGCTTATCTTACTCACACAGCTACCTCATTGCGCCTCTTTTTTTCTTTGCGTCATGTGCTGTTTGGGGAGGGTTTTTTGGAAGGGACATCCTGCGTGACACTGCAGTGACACTCCTAGATGGGCCCGGTGTTTGTGTCGGCCACTAGGGTCGCTTATCTTACTCACACAGCTACCTCATTGCGCCTCTTTTTTTCTTTGCGTCATGTGCTGTTTGGGGAGGGTTTTTTGGAAGGGACATCCTGCGTGACACTGCAGTGACACTCCTAGATGGGCCTGGTGTTTGTGTCGGCCACTAGGGTCGCTTATCTTACTCACACAGCTACCTCATTGCGCCTCTTTTTTTCTTTGCGTCATGTGCTGTTTGGGGAGGTTTGTTTGGAAGGGACATCCTGCGTGACACTGCAGTGACACTCCTAGATGGGCCCGGTGTTTGTGTCGGCCACTAGGGTCGCTTATCTTACTCACACAGCTACCTCATTGCGCCTCTTTTTTTCTTTGCGTCATGTGCTGTTTGGGGAGGGTTTTTTGGAAGGGACATCCTGCGTGACACTGCAGTGACACTCCTAGATGGGCCCGGTGTTTGTGTCGGCCACTAGGGTCGCTTATCTTACTCACACAGCTACCTCATTGCGCCTCTTTTTTTCTTTGCGTCATGTGCTGTTTGGGGAGGGTTTTTTGGAAGGGACATCCTGCGTGACACTGCAGTGACACTCCTAGATGGGCCCGGTGTTTGTGTCGGCCACTAGGGTCGCTTATCTTACTCACACAGCTACCTCATTGCGCCTCTTTTTTTCTTTGCGTCATGTGCTGTTTGGGGAGGGTTTTTTGGAAGGGACATCCTGCGTGACACTGCAGTGACACTCCTAGATGGGCCCGGTGTTTGTGTCGGCCACTAGGGTCGCTTATCTTACTCACACAGCTACCTCATTGCGCCTCTTTTTTTCTTTGCGTCATGTGCTGTTTGGGGAGGGTTTTTTGGAAGGGACATCCTGCGTGACACTGCAGTGACACTCCTAGATGGGCCCGGTGTTTGTGTCGGCCACTAGGGTCGCTTATCTTACTCACACAGCTACCTCATTGCGCCTCTTTTTTTCTTTGCGTCATGTGCTGTTTGGGGAGGGTTTTTTGGAAGGGACATCCTGCGTGACACTGCAGTGCCACTCCTAGATGGGCCAGGTGTTTGTGTCGGCCACTAGGGTCGCTTAGCTTAGTCATCCAGCGACCTCGGTGCAAATTTTAGGACTAAAAATAATATTGTGAGGTATTCAGAATAGACTGAAAATGAGTGGAAATGATGGTTTTTGAGGTTAATAATACTTTGGGATCAAAATGACCCCCAAATTCTATGATTTAAGCTGTTTTTTAGGTTTTTTGGAAAAAAACACCCGAATCCAAAACACACCCGAATCCGACAAAAAAAATTCGGTTAGGCTTTGCCAAAACGCGGTCGAACCCAAAACACGGCCGCGGAACCGAACCCAAAACCAAAACACAAAACCCGAAAAATTTCCGGCGCTCATCTCTAGTAATAAGCCCCACATAGGCATAGAGGGGTGATACAGGATATGGGGGCGCTCCGGCCTAGTGACACCTCTGCTGAACCCGTAACTCCTACACAGCACAAGCATACGTAATAAGCCCCACATAGGCATAGAGGGGAGATACAGGATATGGGGACGCTCCGGCCTAGTGACACCTCTGCTGCAGCTGTAACTCCTACACAGCATAAGCATACGTAATAATCCCCACATAGGCATAGAGGGGTGATACAGGATATGGAGGCGCTCCGGCCTAGTGACACCTCTGCTGCACCCGTAACTCCTACACAGCACAAGCATACGTAATAAGCCCCACATAGGCATAGAGGGATGATACAGGATATGGCGGCGCTCCGGCCTAGTGACACCTCTGCTGCACCTGTAACTCCTACACAGCACAAGCATACGTAATAACCCCACATAGGCATAGAGGGGTGATACAGGAAATGGGGGTCGCTCCGGCCTAGTGACACCTCTGCTGCACCCGTAACTCCTACACAGCACAAGCATACGTAATAAGCCCCACATAGGTATAGAGGGGGGATACAGGATATGGGGGCGCTCCGGCCTAGTGACACCTCTGCTGCAGCTGTAACTCCTACACAGCACAAGCATACGTAATAAGCCCCACATAGGCATAGAGGGGTGATACAGGATATGGGGGCGCTCCGGCCTAGTGACACCTCTGCTGCACCCGTAACTCCTACACAGCACAAGCATACGTAATAAGCCCCACATAGGCATAGAGGGGTTATACAGGATATGGGGGTCGCTCCGGCCTAGTGACACCTCTGCTGCAGATGTAACTCCTACACAGCACAAGCATACGTAATAATCCCCACATAGACATAGAGGGGTGATACAGGATATGGGGGCGCTCCGGCCTAGTGACACCTCTGCTGCAGCTGTAACTCCTACACAGCACAAGCATACGTAATAAGCCCCACATAGGCATAGAGGGGAGATACAGGATATGGGGACGCTCCGGCCTAGTGACACCTCTGCTGCAGCTGTAACTCCTACACAGCACAAGCATACGTAATAATCCCCACATAGGCATAGAGGGGTGATACAGGATATGGAGGCGCTCCGGCCTAGTGACACCTCTGCTGCACCCGTAACTCCTACACAGCACAAGCATACGTAATAAGCCCCACATAGGCATAGAGGGGTGATACAGGATATGGCGGCGCTCCGGCCTAGTGACACCTCTGCTGCACCTGTAACTCCTACACAGCACAAGCATACGTAATAACCCCACATAGGCATAGAGGGGTGATACAGGATATGGGGGTCGCTCCGGCCTAGTGACACCTCTGCTGCACCCGTAACTCCTACACAGCACAAGCATACGTAATAAGCCCCACATAGGTATAGAGGGGTGATACAGGATATGGGGGCGCTCCGGCCTAGTGACACCTCTGCTGCAGCTGTAACTCCTACACAGCACAAGCATACGTAATAAGCCCCACATAGGCATAGAGGGGTGATACAGGATATGGGGGCGCTCCGGCCTAGTGACACCTCTGCTGCACCCGTAACTCCTACACAGCACAAGCATACGTAATAAGCCCCACATAGGCATAGAGGGGTTATACAGGATATGGAGGCGCTCCGGCCTAGTGACACCTCTGCTACACCTGTAACTCCTACACAGCACAAGCATACGTAATAAGCCCCACATAGGCATAGAGGGGTTATACAGGATATGGGGGTCGCTCCGGCCTAGTGACACCTCTGCTGCAGATGTAACTCCTACACAGCTCAAGCATACGTAATTATCCCCACATAGACATAGAGGGGTGATACAGGATATGGGGGCGCTCCGGCCTAGTGACACCTCTGCTGCAGCTGTAACTCCTACACAGCACAAGCATACGTAATAATCCCCACATAGGCATAGAGGGGAGATACAGGATATGGGGGCGCTCCGGCCTAGTGACACCTCTGCTGCAGCTGTAACTCCTACACAGCACAAGCATACGTAATAAGCCCCACATAGGCATAGAGGGGAGATACAGGATATGGGGGCGCTCCGGCCTAGTGACACCTCTGCTGCAGCTGTAACTCCTACACAGCACAAGCATACGTAATAAGCCCCACATAGGCATAGAGGGGAGATACAGGATATGGGGGCGCTCCGGCCTAGTGACACCTCTGCTGCAGCTGTAACTCCTATACAGCACAAGCATACATAATAATCCCCACATAGGCATAGAGGGGTTATACAGGATATGGAGGCGCTCCGGCCTAATGACACCTCTGCTGCAGATGTAACTCCTACACAGCACAAGCATACATAATAATCCCCACATAGGCATAGAGGGGTGATACAGGATATGGGGGCGCTCCGGCCTAGTGACACCTCTGCTGCACCCGTAACTCATACACAGCACAAGCATACGTAATAATCCCCACATAGGCATAGAGGGGTGATACAGGATATGGGGGTTGTTCCGGCCTAGTGACCCCTCTGCTGCACCTGTAAGTCCTACACAGCACAAGCATACGTAATAGGCCCCACATAGGCATAGAGGGGTGATACAGGATATGGGGGTTGTTCCGGCCTAGTGACACCTCTGCTGCAGCCGTAACTCCTACACAGCACAAGCATACGTAATAAGCCCCACATAGGCATAGAGGGGTGATACAGGATATGGGGGCGCTCCGGCCTAGTGACACCTCTGCTGCAGCTGTAACTCCTACACAGCACAAGCATACGTAATAAGCCCCACATAGGCATAGAGGGGTGATACAGGATATGGGGGCGCTCCGGCCTAGTGACACCTCTGCTGCAGCTGTAACTCCTACACAGCACAAGCATACGTAATAAGCCCACATAGGCATAGAGGGGTGATACAGGATATGGGGGAGCTCCGGCCTAGTGACACCTCTGCTGCAGCCGTAACTCCTACACAGCACAAGCATACGTAATAATCCCCACAAAGGCATAAAGGGGTGATACAGGATATGGGGGTCGCTCCGGCCTAGTGACACCTCTGCTGCAGCTGTAACTCCTACACAGCACAAGCATACGTAATAAGCCCCATATAGGCACAGAGACGTAGCTGATGATTCTGAAGACCAGGTCCAGCCTCTGCCCATGTCTGAGGCTCCAGATGGGGGTGAGCCGATAATCATGTTACTATGTGGTGGATTTCCTGGGAATTAATTGTTGTTTAAATCAGCATCCTCACAGAGCTCAATAATTTGCGCCACTCAGCAATCATTAGGTAGAGATGAGCGGGTTCGGTTTCTCTGAATCCGAACCCGCACGAACTTCATGTTTTTTTTCACGGGTCCGAGCGACTCGGATCTTCCCGCCTTGCTCGGTTAACCCGAGCGCGCCCGAACGTCATCATGACGCTGTCGGATTCTCGCGAGACTCGGATTCTATATAAGGAGCCGCGCGTCGCCGCCATTTTCACACGTGCATTGAGATTGATAGGGAGAGGACGTGGCTGGCGTCCTCTCCATTTAGATTAGAAGAGAGAGAGAGAGAGAGATTGACCTGATTTACTGGAGCTTAGGAGTACTGTAGAAGTGTAGAGAGTGCAGAGTTTACTAGTGACTGACCACAGTGACCACCAGACAGTGCAGTTTTATTTAATATATCCGTTCTCTGCCTGAAAAAAACGATACACACAGTGACTCAGTCACATACCATATCTGTGTGCACTGCTCAGCCCAGTGTGCTGCATCATCTATGTATATATATCTGACTGTGCTCAGCTCACACAGCTTATAATTGTGGGGGAGACTGGGGAGCACTGCAGTGCCAGTTAATAGTTATAGGTTATAGCAGGAGCCAGGAGTACATATTATATTAAAATTAAACAGTGCACACTTTTGCTGCAGGAGTGCCACTGCCAGTGTGACTGACCAGTGACCTGACCACACTGACCACCAGTATAGTTAGTAGTATACTATATTGTGTGATTGCCTGAAAAAGTTAAACACTCGTCGTGTGACTTCACTTGTGTGGTGTTTTTTTTTTATTCTATAAAAAACTCATTCTGCTGACAGACAGTGTCCAGCAGGTCCGTCATTATATAATATATATACCTGTCCGGCTGCAGTAGTGATATATATATATATTTTTTATATCATTATTTATCATCCAGTCGCAGCAGACACAGTACGGTAGTTCACGGCTGTAGCTACCTCTGTGTGGCACTCGGCAGTCCGTCCATAATTGTATACCACCTACCCGAGGTTTTTTTTTCTTTCTTCTTTATACATACATACTACTACATCTCTTTATCAACCAGTCTATATTAGCAGCAGACACAGTACGGTAGTTCACGGCTGTAGCTACCTCTGTGTCGGCACTCGGCAGTCCGTCCATAATTGTATACCACCTACCAGTGGGTTTTTTTTCTTTCTTCTTTATACATACATACTACTACATCTCTTTATCAACCAGTCTATATTAGCAGCAGACACAGTACAGTACGGTAGTTCACGGCTGTAGCTACCTCTGTGTCGGCACTCGGCAGTCCGTCCATAATTGTATACCACCTACCCGTGGTTTTTTTTTCTTTCTTCTTTATACATACATACTACTACATCTCTTTATCAACCAGTCTATATTAGCAGCAGACACAGTACATTACGGTAGTTCACGGCTGTAGCTACCTCTGTGTCGGCACTCGGCAGTCCGTCCATAATTGTATACCACCTACCCGTGTTTTTTTTTTCTTTCTTCTTTATACATACATACTACTACATCTCTTTATCAACCAGTCTATATTAGCAGCAGACACAGTACGGTAGTTCACGGCTGTAGCTACCTCTGTGTCGGCACTCGGCAGTCCGTCCATAATTGTATACCACCTACCCGTGGTTTTTTTTTCTTTCTTCTTTATACATACATACTACTACATCTCTTTATCAACCAGTCTATATTAGCAGCAGACACAGTACAGTACGGTAGCCCACGGCTGTAGCTACCTCTGTGTCGGCACTCGGCAGTCCGTCCATAATTGTATACCACCTACCCGAGGTTTTTTTTCTTTCTTCTTTATACATACATACTACTACATCTCTTTATCAACCAGTCTATATTAGCAGCAGACACAGTACAGTACGGTAGTTCACGGCTGTAGCTACCTCTGTGTCGGAACTCGGCAGTCCGTCCATAATTGTATACCACCTACCCGAGGTTTTTTTTTCTTTCTTCTTTATACATACATACTACTACATCTCTTTATCAACCAGTCTATATTAGCAGCAGACACAGTACAGTACGGTAGTTCACGGCTGTAGCTACCTCTGTGTCGGCACTCGGCAGTCCGTCCATAATTGTATACTAGTATCCATCCATCTCCATTGTTTACCTGAGGTGCCTTTTAGTTGTGCCTATTGTTGAATTCTCTTGGTTAACTAAATTAACCATCTTGTTGCTGTTTGGGTTGTTAGGTAAAATTAATGAATTGAAAATGGATTTATAAAAATCAATTATTATTTATTCAAAGGGCCACGCCCGTATACAGGGAAGAGGGACATCCTCTCGTCCTGTGTCAAATCATTTAACAACAACATACACATATCAACAATGAGCTTTATATAATACAAAGTAACGCCCATTTTGTATATCCCTCCCCTATGATTTCATACTTCTGGAATACAATGTTAGGCAATAGAGTTATGCAATATTGGGACAATTATCAAGAATACTAAAATGATACTCGTGATCGTCAACTGTGTTCATATTAGGAATTACATCTGGTCTCTATGAGCTTTTAGAAAGTGCGTATGTGGAAACAATACTTAGCCAACAAAGTTGTTTTTCTCTCAGGGTGTGTATAAAGTTCAATATGAATTTGCTATATCATCTAGCTAGAATCAAAATGGATTCTGTTATGCTTTCATATTATACTAGTGAATATGAGAACCCTTTGCTTATTGGATGTATACATAATATACGTACTATCCCGTAGTGCACACACATAACTGTTAGGCCTTCAGCAGGTTGTCTCAGTCACAGTATTCGACAGCTCCACCCTTTGATCAGGGACATTATCCATGTGCCCTGTCATCTCAGGAGAATTTCTGGGAACGTATAGTTCGCTAATAATCATTTCATGTAGTATTGCTATTCTGCGTTTGACAGTAGCCTTCTAACTACAACATATGCCGCACCTGTATGCGGTGAACATCAAATGAATGTCTATAATCACATCGGGGTTGCCAAAGAATAAACCTCATCACAGAATACATCATCACATACAATCACATACAATATATTTAAAAAACGTTTTCCTAATCCTGAAATTGAATACTAGGATTTAAACATTTATCTTTTCCAGTCCATATAATAATGCCTTGGTTAAAGTTCTTTTTTTTTTATCATGGGCCTCCTTTATATACTTGGCATTACACGTATCAGGATCCGTAATGTCTTTGGTCAAATAAGCACAGTAGTGAGCTCAAAGTGCTGTTTCCGGAAATCAACAATATCCTCCAATTTGTGGTATTAAAAAAATGTAGAACAATATGGTATCGTAATAGTTCATGTCCAATGTCCTGGAATCATCACAAATGTCCACAGTTCTGGAATATCCTATCATAAAGTTCAATCATGTTATCAATAATTTAATTGAAATAAAACGTCAACTTCCAGTTGATTAATCATACGACTTCATTAGCCATAGGAGAACTTATTAGCCACCTTTACCACTTCGAGGTTTTATTGATACTCTGGTGGCAGGAACATGTTTCCTGATTACTGAGTCAATTACTCTTTTTAGGGATAGTTCATCCTGCAAGAAAACTTTTCTCAAGTTAATATATGTTTTTGTATAAAATTGCTAAATCAATCTTCTTAAATAACAAACATTTTTTAGAATTAATAGGTAAACAATTATATATCATATCCTAAGGACATGGTGACAACTACCATTCCCCGTTATGTATGATATCTTCTTTTAACCTTTGAATCTACTCCTAGTAAAATACATATTACATCATAAACCTTAATGAACATCATATGTAACCATTACTATATATATACCTAACTCATTATATCTAGCACATCTAGAAACCTTAGGTTAGTATATTGTAACAATCCTTTCACATTCCCTTAAATCAACCTTTTCTATCTACATAAGATCATTTTTTTTTCTGTATTATTGACCTATTTTATTTCCACTAACTGAAATACACCCGACATGTGTAACTAATATTATCACCAGTGGTTCTTTCTTGAGATACTGTTGTATCTATACACATGTACCGTGTTTCACTATTATCACGACTCTATAAAGTTTTGGTAATCACATCAAATGTAACTTGCATAGAGAACTTTGGCCTGCTATTATACATTATACCTTATAATAGTCTTAAATAATGATTAGCAATACACTTTATATAGCTGCAGTACTTAAAATCTTTCCAACAATTAATGGTATTGCTGGACTGGATACTCCTCAGAATAATATCCTAAATTATTTAAATTATCCATGCATTAATCTATACATTTGTCTTCAAGTGGAGTATAATACTCACAACCACGTTTTTCAAAGTGTGTGTTCGTTACACCGGTCATAAATCCCTCTGGATTTCCTGCTTAGAAAAGAAAAGAGGAAGGAAGGGTCTTATTGAAATAATTCCCATCCACAATAATGGATGAGTACTCATACCTACACCACACGTTTGCTCGCTCTCTCTTCAAAGAAAAATAAATAAATTAAGTCCTAATGCTGTTATAAATAACGTCGCTCCCGTATACTTTCAAAAATGTTAAAAGTTCTGTAGGATATTAGCTTATAAGCACATAGTCTATTATCAATGATCATAATCATCTCTATCTTGATTGAAGGGTTCATTCAAATACAACTCTGTGGTAGTAACAGTAGTAACAGTCTCTGTATTGTATCTCCATACAATTTTTTTAGTGTTAGGTTCCTTTAAGCTCTGGTCTCTGACCTTTTCATTTCATTGCAAGCTCATGGATCTAGGTGTCCTTCTTCTGCAGCCTTTGCAACGGCTGTATCAGAGTCAGCGGTACTTGTCAAGGACCATCCTATGCGATCTGTAATGGAACCAAAACATAAGCAACTTCTCACCATAACACCGTCTTCACTCTCTTTAGTGATTGTCCTGTGCTGGACTGTGCGTTTTCGTGTTGGTTAAATATCTTTCCAAGGTTCTTGCAGCTTTTGATATTCTTGTAACTGTTTAAATAATTTGTGTGACACATTTGAATCGTCAAATCATTTTGTAGTTTTGAATCAGTCTCTGGATAATATATCTTTGCAGGATAACATATCTTTGCTGGATTCCAAAAAGAATAACAAAAAATGATATAGAAGAGAGACTAAGCAGAGGCTTAGGTGTAATTCTACCACTATTGAACCAACGATTGGACCATGCCATGATTCAAATTCTGCCTTTCCTGTCTCTTTTGTAGATTAATAATGCTTAATTCTTTAAACTTTCCTTGTCACATTATGACTTTTTATTCTCAACATTACACATATTAAACACAAAATATTTTTCAAACTCCTATAAACTCTTTCTATCAGTCTTTTGAAACAATAGCTCACACCTCTGGCCTTATTATTCATTTCTCAAATAACCCCTTTAACACCTGTTACACATACTATAGTTCCTTATTTTTGCATTAAACTATGTTGTATTAAAACAATGTTGTTTTTAATCAACCCAATCATCTGCAGTAAACATGCTATAGCTTTCTTTATCACCATCACGATCCCTCTTATTATCACATAATTTATTTTGGTCCCATGCCAAAACACAATGTACACTTCTCCATTAACTTCATCCTACCATAGAAAGCTTGTGAATCTATTTCATGTTAATTACCCTTGGATTTGCATAACTCATGACATTTCCCCTTAATGAAAATTGGCAACAACACTTTATTATTAATAATACTAATTCACCAATTCACCATCCCATTATCCCCTATGGATGCTCGAGAAATTATTCTCCTGTTAATCAGTTTTTTTTTTTTCAATTCCTTTAAATGCAATGTAAAATGCGATGTAATCATAATTGTCTTACTCATCCACATTATATTCCTTATACTCCCCACTTTTGGGGGTGAGGAAGACAAGTATGCAGCTCTTAGCTGTATCTAAGTTGTGGTGGATCCTGTGAATCGGGAAACACTCTGAGCTGGGCATCACTGTGCCACCAGAGGAAACCCTACCAGGATAGGTTCTTGGACAGGGGAATCGGGTGACGAGGATCAGTGAAGCAAGTAAAAGGACTGATACGCTGAATAAACCACCTGCGGTGGTGCCTAGGCTATTTTCAGCCTCGGACCCATGTTGCTTCTTTAAGCTAGCCCACCGCAATCCCATTATATGGTGAGAGATTTACATCTATCACACGGTCACTTTAACTGGTCCAGATTCACCCATGCACTTTATGTATGTAGTATGTCAGTGAGTTTATGTGTCCTAATAAACACATTTTTCACGGAACAAATCATTTGTTACAATTTCCCTGTTGGTTCATATATCCCCTATTGAGTGAAGGGATATATCTTTAAATCTGAAATCTCTCCGTAAGCTACACTATTGCATTTTATATTTAAGTTGTATACTGTCAGAGGTAAAATGTACACATCATATAAAATCTACTGCTTAACCTCAATATTAAACATAAGTGGATGGTTTGGCTCTGACTGTGTATTCATAATGTTTTATTTATGATAAAGTGTAATATTGTATTACCTTCTATAATTTCTTTGGTTATGAACTTAAATGTATGCATATAGCATTTCCAAAAAAATTACTGTATCTAGAGATTTATCATCTGGTCATACATATCTATCTATCTATCAATAAATGTATACCAAGACTCCACCCTCTAAGGGTTTTAACTATCTTTGGCCTAGTGCCAAAAATCATCTAGGTAGTTAACTATGTCAGCACACCGTTGACTTTTGTCTTTCGACACCTTGTGTCCTTTTTCTGTAATAAAACACAACTGTTTAGTACCTGACACCAATACTTCAAATAATTTGTAACACAAAGGTATATCATCCACATACTGGTTACATTTCTCAACATATCATTCAGACTGGCCAGTCCACACAAACTGTACGTTTCTCATGCACACCCATCCCTTCCTGTGCTTCTAAGCAAACTTTTCTTGGACTGTGTCCATCCCATGGATGTTTTGGCACATATACATATTCACTGAAAAATCACTTACAAAACTGAACAACGCTCCTGCTCACATTTCTATCTGTATAACTATTCTATACAATCATATCCCCACACTTCCTGGCTACGGAACCTGGTTCATCACCGCATATTGTGCAGTCCACTAAGAACTTTTGCAATGTATTATATCGATGCCTATACAATGAAATGGATTTTAGCAAGCATATTTTTTTTTTTACCTCACGAACCCAGGGTAAGTGATATATAGATATGCTGTGCATCCAACTTAATCTGTTCCTACTTTATTCTTCCTGGAATCTTTAGAAATACCCAGGGTAACTTTTACATTAGGATTCTTCCAAATAACTTTGAAGAATTGTCTAAAAGTATTTTAATACAGGAATCGTAGTGATTAATTGCTTGTCGCAATGTTTGATTTACAGCATATACATTAAAGAATGCGTATTCCTTTATCTTTCCCTATGATTTTAGCTGCTGCTTTGAAAACTCTTTTTTTTCCGTATAGTTCACCAGAGTTAGGGCGTTGTCTTCTTGACTGTCTGCCAGATGCAAATCTGTTAGCGTTAACGCTGTTAGCGCTGACATCTCTAGCCCATATCTGTTGCTGGGATTTTTTTTTTTTTTTTTGTTCTTATATTTTCTGATTACAGTTATGCTGTAGAAAGAAATTGGCAGCCTTCTCTACAGGTTATCTGGTTAAGATATTAGTTCTTATATTAAACTGGAGTAGATAGTTTGTATAACAAACATTTCTAGAGTATTGCTTATGCAGAGGTTCCCAAACTGTGTGCCGTAGCTACCTGGGGTGCCTAGGACACTTGTAGGGGTGCCCTGGGTTGATGGTCTAGTACCAATTCAAATTATTCAGTGCTGGTGGCTGCCAGTCATAAAATATGTGGCCAAACAGAAGCAAATCTCCCTCACCACACAACTGACTCTAAGGATGGCATATAAACGCCATCTACTCCTTTTTTTTTTTTTTTACATTTCTTCCTAGGGGTGTTGTGAAAAAAATTCTGATATTCTAGGGCTACATGATTAAAAAAAATTTGGGAACCACTGACTTATGCTTATTATGATCCATCTTGTTAGATGAAAAAATTAAAGCTCACTGAACACTTTTTTTTCTTTACTGCGTCATGGCTTACACTGCTGCTGGAAAGGTGGGGGCACGTTTCTGCGTTTTTACAATTCTCCCTAGCTTTCCCTGCTACACAGCATTGGAAACTGAAGGGGTTTTCTTCTCTTTCTGCTGGCAGACCTTCTCACAATATATTGCATTAAAGAATATTTGCGTATTAAACAATACCATATGGAAACTTCACTTCATAGTTAGATAGTAACATTAAATAAACACATATTTTTTTTACTACAGATCTGTCAAAAGCCATTTGAACACGGACACCAACTTTTGTTTCCTCCGTTCACAAATATATATATATATTTATATTTCAAAACTTGTAACCATGCCAATCACAGACATAAGGTTTCTATTAGACACAGATCTGAAAATATACTTAACTGAACATTATGTTCCACCCACAAAAAAACCATAACACAAAAAATTTAAATAGTTTGCAAACTTCAATTTCTTACAGATTTCAACAGTTTTGCCGATTTCAAAATACGCTTAGTATTGGTTGATCAGGCCAATATTATACAGCATGATTGAAATGCAAAACATATACTGTACCCTTTGTCACAGTACTATACAAAAGTTGTGCATCTATGGAATATTTCTTCCATACATGATATGCACTTAGAGTTAATCCTCCCTGCCCTTCCCATACGCTGGAAAAATTCGCACTCCCTGCAATTTTTCACACACGCGACACGTCTGTCAACTGGGAAACTGCAGTAGATCCTCTTATCACAGACTACTATCACAAAGCAACATGCTTAGGTTATGCTTAAAACAACCAGCAGCTCTTAGCAGCTCAGTATTGCAATATATACTTACACTCAGTTACATATAATCCCTATAACCTCGGGTTGTTCATTCTATTTTTTTTCTAATGTACCCTTCTTATACACGTGTAGCTGACTAACAAGGGGAGGTGATCTATGTGCTTTTTACTTTATTTGGCTCTTGGTCCAAAGCACTTATTCACGCAATTATTCATAGAGTGAAAAACACAGGTTCTTTGCTCAAATCTTTGAATTAATTTTGGTATTCTTATTTACATGCAACAGCATCTGTCAATCATAATTTCCGAGTTACTTGGTCCTTCAACCGATTTGGACATAATTTTGGTATTAATTTTACAAACAAACAACAACTAACAGACAGGTCCCTGAGTTATTGTACTAGTTTGTCAATCTCTCCACTTATAATTCTCATATTATAAAAAATACAATCACACAGACAGCTGGCAGGTATAGAAACAGCATGTACTGGAATATAGCACATACCATGGTATTCTATACTTACCAGTGCTGTAGTGACTTGGTATGTTCCTTCCATCATCAACTGCTGGCTGGCTGGCACACCCCTTTGAGAATTTGATGAAGAGATCGAGATCTATAGCTCCACCGATTGCGAGCCCCCATCTTGTTGAATTCTCTTGGTTAACTAAATTAACCATCTTGTTGCTGTTTGGGTTGTTAGGTAAAATTAATGAATTGAAAATGGATTTATAAAAATCAATTATTATTTATTCAAAGGGCCACGCCCGTATACAGGGAAGAGGGACATCCTCTCGTCCTGTGTCAAATCATTTAACAACAACATACACATATCAACAATGAGCTTTATATAATACAAAGTAACGCCCATTTTGTATATCCCTCCCCTATGATTTCATACTTCTGGAATACAATGTTAGGCAATAGAGTTATGCAATATTGGGACAATTATCAAGAATACTAAAATGATACTCGTGATCGTCAACTGTGTTCATATTAGGAATTACATCTGGTCTCTATGAGCTTTTAGAAAGTGCGTATGTGGAAACAATACTTAGCCAACAAAGTTGTTTTTCTCTCAGGGTGTGTATAAAGTTCAATATGAATTTGCTATATCATCTAGCTAGAATCAAAATGGATTCTGTTATGCTTTCATATTATACTAGTGAATATGAGAACCCTTTGCTTATTGGATGTATACATAATATACGTACTATCCCGTAGTGCACACACATAACTGTTAGG
The DNA here is from genome assembly GCF_028390025.1 of Pseudophryne corroboree. Taxonomy (NCBI): domain Eukaryota; kingdom Metazoa; phylum Chordata; class Amphibia; order Anura; family Myobatrachidae; genus Pseudophryne; species Pseudophryne corroboree. The sequence goes on from NC_086448.1 coordinate 9,092,669, forward strand.
CCTTCAGCAGGTTGTCTCAGTCACAGTATTCGACACTATTAAAATATGGAGAACAAAAATGTTGAGGTTCCAAAATTAGGGAAAGATCAAGATCCACTTCCACCTCGTGCTGAAGCTGCTGCCACTAGTCATGGCCAAGACGATGAAATGCCAGCAACGTCGTCTGCCAAGGCCGATGCCCAATGTCATAGTACAGAGCATGTCAAATCCAAAACACCAAATATCAGTAAAAAAAGGACTCCAAAACATAAAATAAAATTGTCGGAGGAGAAGCGTAAACTTGCCAATATGCCATTTACCACACGGAGTGGCAAGGAACGGCTGAGGCCCTGGCCTATGTTCATGGCTAGTGGTTCAGCTTCACATGAGGATGGAGGCACTCAGCCTCTCGCTAGAAAAATGAAAAGACTCAAGCTGGCAAAAGCAGTAGCACCGCAAAGAACTGTGCGTTCTTCGAAATCCCAAATCCACAAGGAGAGTCCAATTGTGTCGGTTGCGATGCCTGACCTTCCCAACACTGGACGTGAAGAGCATGCGCCTTCCACCATTTGCACGCCCCCTGCAAGTGCTGGAAGGAGCACCCGCAGTCCAGTTCCTGATAGTCAGATTGAAGATGTCAGTGTTGAAGTACACCAGGATGAGGAGGATATGGGTGTTGCTGGCGCTGGGGAGGAAATTGACCAGGAGGATTCTGATGGTGAGGTGGTTTGTTTAAGTCAGGCACCCGGGGAGACACCTGTTGTCCGTGGGAGGAATATGGCCGTTGACATGCCTGGTGAAAATACCAAAAAAATCAGCTCTTCGGTGTGGAACTATTTCAACAGAAATGCGGACAACAGGTGTCAAGCCGTGTGTTCCCTTTGTCAAGCTGTAATAAGTAGGGGTAAGGACGTTAACCACCTCGGAACATCCTCCCTTATACGTCACCTGCAGCGCATTCATAATAAGTCAGTGACAAGTTCAAAAACTTTGGGTGACAGCGGAAGCAGTCCACTGACCAGTAAATCCCTACCTCTTGTAACCAAGCTCACGCAAACCACCCCACCAACTCCCTCAGTGTCAATTTCCTCCTTCCCCAGGAATGCCAATAGTCCTGCAGGCCATGTCACTGGCAATTCTGACGAGTCCTCTCCTGCCTGGGATTCCTCCGATGCATCCTTGCGTGTAACGCCTACTGCTGCTGGCGCTGCTGTTGTTGCTGCTGGGAGTCGATGGTCATCCCAGAGGGGAAGTCGTAAGACCACTTTTACTACTTCCACCAAGCAATTGACTGTCCAACAGTCCTTTGCGAGGAAGATGAAATATCACAGCAGTCATCCTACTGCAAAGCGGATAACTGAGGCCTTGGCATCCTGGGTGGTGAGAACCGTGGTTCCGGTATCCATCATTACTGCAGAGCCAACTAGAGACTTGTTGGAGGTACTGTGTCCCCGGTACCAAATACCATCTAGGTTCCATTTCTCTAGGCAGGCGATACCGAAAATTTACACAGACCTCAGAAAAAGAGTCACCAGTGTCCTAAAAAATGCAGCTGTACCCAATGTCCACTTAAGCACGGACATGTGGACAAGTGGAGCAGGGCAGGGTCAGGACTATATGACTGTGACAGCCCACTGGGTAGATGTATGGACTCCCGCCGCAAGAACAGCAGCGGCGGCACCAGTAGCAGCATCTCGCAAACGCCAACTCTTTCCTAGGCAGGCTACGCTTTGTATCACCGGTTTCCAGAATACGCACACAGCTGAAAACCTCTTACGGCAACTGAGGAAGATTATCGCGGAATGGCTTACCCCAATTGGACTCTCCTGTGGATTTGTGGCATCGGACAATGCCAGCAATATTGTGTGTGCATTAAATATGGGCAAATTCCAGCACGTCCCATGTTTTGCACATACCTTGAATTTGGTGGTGCAGAATTTTTTAAAAAACGACAGGGGCGTGCAAGAGATGCTGTCGGTGGCCAGAAGAATTGCGGGACACTTTCGGCGTACAGGCACCACGTACAGAAGACTGGAGCACCACCAAAAACTACTGAACCTGCCCTGCCATCATCTGAAGCAAGAAGTGGTAACGAGGTGGAATTCAACCCTCTATATGCTTCAGAGGTTGGAGGAGCAGCAAAAGGCCATTCAAGCCTATACAATTGAGCACGATATAGGAGGTGGAATGCACCTGTCTCAAGCGCAGTGGAGAATGATTTCAACGTTGTGCAAGGTTCTGCTGCCCTTTGAACTTGCCACACGTGAAGTCAGTTCAGACACTGCCAGCCTGAGTCAGGTCATTCCCCTCATCAGGCTTTTGCAGAAGAAGCTGGAGACATTGAAGGAGGAGCTAACACAGAGCGATTCCGCTAGGCATGTGGGACTTGTGGATGGAGCCCTTAATTCGCTTAACAAGGATTCACGGGTGGTCAATCTGTTGAAATCAGAGCACTACATTTTGGCCACCGTGCTCGATCCTAGATTTAAAGCCTACCTTGGATCTCTCTTTCCGGCAGACACAAGTCTGCTGGGGTTGAAAGACCTGCTGGTGAGAAAATTGTCAAGTCAAGCGGAACGCGACCTGTCAACATCTCCTCCTTCACATTCTCCCGCAACTGGGGGTGCGAGGAAAAGGCTCAGAATTCCGAGCCCACCCGCTGGCGGTGATGCAGGGCAGTCTGGAGCGACTGCTGATGCTGACATCTGGTCCGGACTGAAGGACCTGACAACGATTACGGACATGTCGTCTACTGTCACTGCATATGATTCTCTCACCATTGAAAGAATGGTGGAGGATTATATGAGTGACCGCATCCAAGTAGGCACGTCACACAGTCCATACTTATACTGGCAGGAAAAAGAGGCAATTTGGAGGCCATTGCACAAACTGGCTTTATTCTACCTAAGTTGCCCTCCCACAAGTGTGTACTCCGAAAGAGTGTTTAGTGCCGCCGCTCACCTTGTCAGCAATCGGCGTACGAGGTTACATCCAGAAAATGTGGAGAAGATGATGTTCATTAAAATGAATTATAATCAATTCCTCCGCGGAGACGTTGACCAGCAGCAATTGCCTCCACAAAGTACACAGGGAGCTGAGATGGTGGATTCCAGTGGGGACGAATTGATAATCTGTGAGGAGGGGGATGTACACGGTGATATATCGGAGGGTGATGATGAGGTGGACATCTTGCCTCTGTAGAGCCAGTTTGTGCAAGGAGAGATTAATTGCTTCTTTTTTGGGGGGGGTCCAAACCAACCCGTCATATCAGTCACAGTCGTGTGGCAGACCCTGTCACTGAAATGATGGGTTGGTTAAAGTGTGCATGTCCTGTTTTGTTTATACAACATAAGGGTGGGTGGGAGGGCCCAAGGACAATTCCATCTTGCACCTCTTTTTTCTTTTATTTTTCTTTGCGTCATGTGCTGTTTGGGGAGGGTTTTTTGGAAGGGACATCCTGCGTGACACTGCAGTGACACTCCTAGATGGGCCCGGTGTTTGTGTCGGCCACTAGGGTCGCTTATCTTACTCACACAGTCAGCTACCTCATTGCGCCTCTTTTTTTCTTTGCGTCATGTGCTGTTTGGGGAGTGTTTTTTGGAAGGGCCATCCTGCGTGACACTGCAGTGCCACTCCTAGATGGGCCCGGTGTTTGTGTCGGCCACTAGGGTCGCTAATCTTACTCACACAGCTACCTCATTGCGCCTCTTATTTTCTTTGCGTCATGTGCTGTTTGGGGAGGGTTTTTTGGAAGGGACATCCTGCGTGACACTGCAGTGACACTCCTAAATGGGCCCGGTGTTTGTGTCGGCCACTAGGGTCGCTAATCTTACTCACACAGCTACCTCATTGCGCCTCTTATTTTCTTTGCGTCATGTGCTGTTTGGGGAGGGTTTTTTGGAAGGGACATCCTGCGTGACACTGCAGTGACACTCCTAAATGGGCCCGGTGTTTGTGTCGGCCACTAGGGTCGCTAATCTTACTCACACAGCTACCTCATTGCGCCTCTTTTTTTCTTTGCGTCATGTGCTGTTTGGGGAGGGTTTTTTGGAAGGGACATCCTGCGTGACACTGCAGTGCCACTCCTAGATGGGCCCGGTGTTTGTGTCGGCCACTAGGGTCGCTAATCTTACTCACACAGCTACCTCATTGCGCCTCTTTTTTTCTTTGCGTCATGTGCTGTTTGGGGAGGGTTTTTTGGAAGGGACATCCTGCGTGACACTGCAGTGCCACTCCTAGATGGGCCCGGTGTTTGTGTCGGCCACTAGGGTCGCTAATCTTACTCACACAGCTACCTCATTGCGCCTCTTATTTTCTTTGCGTCATGTGCTGTTTGGGGAGGGTTTTTTGGAAGGGACATCCTGCGTGACACTCCTAGATGGGCCCGGTGTTTGTGTCGGCCACTAGGGTCGCTTATCTTACTCACACAGTCAGCTACCTCATTGCGCCTCTTATTTTCTTTGCGTCATGTGCTGTTTGGGGAGGGTTTTTTGGAAGGGACATCCTGCGTGACACTGCAGTGACACTCCTAGATGGGCCCGGTGTTTGTGTCGGCCACTAGGGTCGCTAATCTTACTCACACAGCTACCTCATTGCGCCTCTTATTTTCTTTGCGTCATGTGCTGTTTGGGGAGGGTTTTTTGGAAGGGACATCCTGCGTGACACTGCAGTGACACTCCTAAATGGGCCCGGTGTTTGTGTCGGCCACTAGGGTCGCTTATCTTACTCACACAGTCAGCTACCTCATTGCGCCTCTTTTTTTCTTTGCGTCATGTGCTGTTTGGGGAGGGTTTTTTGGAAGGGCCATCCTGCGTGACACTGCAGTGCCACTCCTAGATGGGCCCGGTGTTTGTGTCGGCCACTAGGGTCGCTTATCTTACTCACACAGTCAGCTACCTCATTGCGCCTCTTTTTTTCTTTGCGTCATGTGCTGTTTGGGGAGGGTTTTTTGGAAGGGACATCCTGCGTGACACTGCAGTGCCACTCCTAGATGGGCCAGGTGTTTGTGTCGGCCACTAGGGTCGCTTAGCTTAGTCATCCAGCGACCTCGGTGCAAATTTTAGGACTAAAAATAATATTGTGAGGTGTGAGGTATTCAGAATAGACTGAAAATGAGTGGAAATTATGGTTTTTGAGGTTAATAATAATATGGGATCAAAATGACCCCCAAATTCTATGATTTAAACTGTTTTTTAGGGTTTTTTGAAAAAAACACCCGAATCCAAAACACACCCGAATCCGACAAAAAAAATTCGGTGAGGTTTTGCCAAAACGCGGTCGAACCCAAAACACGGCCGCGGAACCGAACCCAAAACCAAAACACAAAACCCGAAAAATTTCAGGCGCTCATCTCTATCATTAGGCGCCATATAAATTATTCCAGCCCACTGCTACTGTCATGCTAAGTAACACTTCATAGCTCTGTGCAGGAGAACGCTCCCCGCGCCACATGACAGTTGCGGCATACAGATATTCTGATTCTGCGGAGAACGGGCAATGGAATCAACCATCTCATATACCAGAACCGCTGGGAGCGGGTTAGGGTTTTTGTCTGCTGCTGCTGAGGATCTTTTCACCCCTGTGCTGCGGCCATTATTCGGCATTTGCACTGGTCACGTCAGTGTTATTTTTGTCAATAAAAATTTGGACTCAAAGTAATCATCGATGACCGATTATTTCATGACTAAAATTAGACTAAAATAAGCCTTGGATGGAGAAACAGTGGGCGGAGATAAAGTACCAGCCAATCAGCTCCTAACTGCCATGTCACAAGCTGGGTTTGAAAAAATTACATTTAGGAGCCAATTGGCTGGCACTTTATCTGCGCCCACTGTTTCTCCATGCAAGGCTTAGTAGATAGACCCCTAAATCTTAACACTGGAAGTAAGTTTTACATTTTTAAAGAACAATTATGTGTTCTAGATATTTGCTGTACATAAATATGACCGACTGCGATGGAAATATGACTAAGCCTAGATTATTAATGGTATATGGGAACTCTACAGTAAGTCAGACTCAGTATGTATCACATTCTCAGCCTACTGAGCCTAGATTACTAATAATATATGGGAGTTCTATGGTAAGTCAGACTCAGTATGTAACACATTCTCAGCCTACCGAGCCTAGATTATTAATGATATATGGGAACTCTACAGTAAGTCAGACTCAGTATGTAACACATTCTCAGCCTACTGAGCCTAGATTACTAATGATATATGGGAACACTACAGTAAATCAGACTCCGTATGTAACACATTCTCAGCCTACTGACCCTAGATTACTAATGATATACAGATGGGTCCACCGTTATCTTGACTAGTTTTCTGTGCCTAGTCACAACGTGACTTATTAGCATAAACCCTTCATCTATTGTTCTCAGCTGCAATACAATACAGAGAACAACACAGCAGGGGATTAAGTCATTAAAGGAGGGGATTAAGACCGACTGGCCAGTCTCAGTTAATCATTTTATAGGTCACGATAAATGTGGACCCATCTGTATGCGAACACTACAGTAAATCAGACTCAGTATGTAACACATTCTCAGCCTACTGAGCCTAGATTACTAATGATATATGCGAACACTACAGTAAATCAGAGTCATTATGTAACACATTCTTAGCCTACTGAGCCTGGATGACTAATGATATATGGGAGTTCTATGGTAAGTCAGACTCAGTATGTAACACATTCTCAGCCTACTGAGCCTAGATTACTAATGACATATGGGAGTTCTATGATAAGTTAGACTCAGTATGTAACATATTCTCAGCCTACTGAGCCTAGATTACTAATGTTATATGGGAGTTCTATCGTAAATCAGACTCAGTATTTAACATTCTCAGCCTAATGAGTCTAGATTACCAATGATATAGGGGAACACTACAGTAAGTCAAACTCAGTATGTATCACATTCTCAGCCTACTGAACCTAGATTACTAATGATATATGGGAGTTCTATGGTAAGTCAGACTCAATATGTAACACATTCTCAGCCTAATGAGCCTAGATTATTATTATTATTATTATTATTATTATTACATTTTATTTTTATGGCACCACAAGTGTTTTGCAATGCCATACATATGGCAGACATTAGAACAATACAGAGTACACAGAACTTATCATTACAGTAACAGAAAAATTAAAACAGAGCACATGTAACAATTAGCAACAAAATTCACAGTACACACTACAGCCGAGATGAAAGGAAGCAAAGGAGTAGTCTTCATACTGCTAGGGGCAGGCAGGCACTGGGAGAGATAAGCAGTAATGAGTGAGAGGAGATGCAGGTATGTAGGAGAGAGCTGTAATTGTGTAAGTGTGAGAGAAGAGGGTTGTGAGAACAGTAGGGAGGAGGGTCCTGCTCCATGGAGCTTACAATCTAGTGGGAGGGGGGAGACAGACAGGAGAGAGCAATAGAAAGGTGGCCTGATGGTAGGAAGTAAGTGAGGCATAGATGGCCGAGGCATGAGGTAGTTTGATGGGAGAGCGGCCTCGAGAATAAGTTATGCGGAAGGGTATGCATTGATGAACAGGTGGATTTTCAGTGCCCATTTGGAGCTTTGCAAGGCTGGGGAGAGTCTAATGGAGCGAGGTAGCTCCTTCCAGTGAAGGGGTGCAGCACAGGTAAAATCTTGGATTCACGCATGGTATGTAGTGACCAGGGTAGAGGAGAGGAGAATTAAGCTAAAGGTAGACAATCTTCTCAAAGGAGAAGTAAGCAGTGGTGGATTCAGGGGGGCTGGGTGCACCAAGGCACGTGTCCCCCCTGTCATTTATGAGTTTTTTAGTCTTATTTATTTTGCTGCAGCAAGCTAGCAACATACCTGGCCCGGGCCACCTGCCAACTAGCCAGCCCATACACCAGTCAGTAGGATGATGCTGCTGTCTGTCAGTGTCAGCCGCTGCCTTTCAGCCCTCCCCTGCATGATCATCCCAGCTCCGCCTCCCCCATTCTGCTTTCCTGGCGAGGCAGCCTGATTATGATTCCATGCACACACGTCTCACTGTGTGCAGTGAAGAAGAGCACAAGCAGCCAGCACACAAGATGCCCAGACCAGTTAGGATAGGCATGCCCAGCTTTCTTCAGTCTGTAATTACATTGAGTAGGCAGCGAATAGTCACATCTCCCCCCAACAGCTTCACTCGGTGGAACAACTCCACAAACACGTTGTAACTTGGGGCAGGAGAGAGAAAGGGAGTGGGTGACTAGGTTACTGTTAAAGGAGTGGTCAGACAGCTGGCCCTCAGCACCAGACTATGACAGCAGCAGCCAGCCCAGAGCTGTCTGTCCCTCCCACTTCCGTCATGCACACTACACAGAGTACTGTGATAGGGACCCAGAGGATGGCAGCCTGCTCACCCGCAGTGAGGACAGCAGTCTGGACACCACAGGGTGTTTCATGCCACCCACTATCTCCCTGTCACCCTCTGCCTCTCCCTATCACCTACTGCCTGCCCAGTCACTATCTCCCTGTCACTCTGCCTCTCCCTATCACCTACTGCCTACCCAGTCACCCACTATCTCCCTGTCACCCTTTGCCTCTCTCTATCACCCACTGCCTACCCAGTCACCCACTATCTCCCTGTCACCCATTGCCTATCCAGTCACCCACTATCTTCCTGTCACCGACTGCCATATCCTTTCAACCCAACTTCTCCTGTCACCCACTGTCTACCCTGTCACCCACTATCTCCCTGCACCCTCTGCCTCTCCCTATCACCTACTGCCTACCCAGTCACCCACTATCTCCCTGTCACCCTTTGCCTCTCTCTATCACCCACTGCCTACCCAGTCACCCACTATCTCCCTCTCACCCATTGCCTATCCAGTCACCCACTATCTTCCTGTCACCGACTGCCATATCCTTTCAACCCAACTTCTCCTGTCACCCACTGTCTACCCTGTCACCCACTATCTCCCTGCACCCTCTGCCTCTCCCTATCACCTACTGCCTACCCAGTCACTCACTGTCTCCCTGTAACTCTCTGCCTCTCCCTATAACCTACTGCCTACCCAGTCACCCACTATCTCCCTGTCACCAACTGCCATATCCTTTCACCCGTGCTTCTCCTGTCACCCACTGTCTATTCAGTCACCCACTATCTCCCTGACACCCTCTGCCTCTCCCTATCACCTACTGCCTACCCAGTCACTCACTATCTCCCTGTCACACTCTGCCTCTCCCTATCACCTACTGCCTACCCAGTCACTCCCTGTCTCCCTGTCACTCTCTGCCTCTCCCTATAACCTACTGCCTACCCAGTCACCCACTATCTCCCTTTTACCCACTGCCATATCCTTTCACCCGTGCTTCTCCTTTCACCCACTGTCTATCCAGTCACCCACTATCCCTGTTACCCTCTGCCTCTCCCTATCACCTACTGCCTACCCAGTCACAAACTATCTCCCTGTCACCCTCTGCCACTCCCTATCACCTACTGCCTACCCAGTTATTCACTATCTCACTGACACCCACTGCATCTTCCTTCCACCCACTGCCTACTGAGTCACTTACTATCTCCCTGTCACCCACTGCCTCTCCCTTTCACCCACTTCCTACCCAGTCACTCACTATCTCCTTGTCACCCCTGATTCTCCTGTCACACACTGCCCTACCCAGTCACCCACTATCTCCCTGTCACCCACTGCCTCTCCCTTTCACCTACTGCCTTCCCAGTCACCAACTATCTCCCTGTCACCCACTGCCATATCCTTTCACCACTACTTCTCTTGTCACCCACAGTCTGCCCAGTCATCCACTATCTCCCTGTCACCCACTGCCTGTCAAACCTGCTTCTCCTGTCACCCACTACCTTACCCAGTCATTCACTATCTCCCTGTCACCCTCTGCCTCTCCCTGTCACCCACTACCTACCCTGTTACCCACTATCTCCCTGTCACCCACTGCCTCTCCCTTTTACCCATTGCCTACCCAGTCACCCACTATCTCCCTATCAACCACTGCAATATCCTTTCACCCCTGCTTCTCCTGTCACCCACTGTCTACCCAGACACTCACTGTCATACAGTGCCTTTCACACCTGCTACTCATGTCACCCAATACTTACCCAGTGTATCACTATCTCCCTGTCACCCTCTGCCTCTCCCTGTCACCCACTGCCTACCCAGTCACCCACTATCTCCCTGTCACCCTCTGCCTTTCTCTATCACCCCCTACCTACCCAGTTACTCACTATCTCCCTGTCACCCACTGCCTCTCCCTTTCACCCACTGCCTACCCAGTCACCCACTATCTTCCTTTCACCCACTGAAATATCCTTTCACCCCTGCTTGTCCTGTCACCCACCGTCTACCCAGTTACCCACTATCTCCCTGTCACCCACTGCCTGTCACATCTTCTTCTCCTGTCACCCACTACCTACTAAGTCATTCACTATCTCCCTGTCACCCTCTGCCTCTCCATGTCATCCCTGCTTATCCTGTTACCCACTGCCTATACAGTCACCCACAATATCCCTGTCACCCTTGGCCTCTTCCTGTCTCCCCTGCTACTCCTGTAACCTACTGCCTACATGCCACCCACTGTCACCTTCTGCCTCTTCCTGCCATCCACTGCCCACACAGTCGTCCACTATCTCCCTTTCACCCTCTGCCTTTCCCTGTCACACCTGCTTCTCCTGTCAACCACTGCCTCCATGTCACCCACTGTCTCTCCAGTCACACAAAATATCCCTGTCTCCATCTGCCTCTCCCTGTCACCCACTAACTCACCCTCTGTCTCTCCTCTGCTTCACTGTCTCCCTATTACCCTCTCTCTCCAGTATCCCTCTGCCTCTTCACGGCATCACACTTTCCTTGTGACTCTCTGTTTTTCCCTATCACTTGTTGCCTTTTCCTATCACCCTCTCCTTGTCACACACTACCTGGTGTCACCCACTGCCTTTCACTGTAACCCTCTGCCTCTCACTTTCACTCACTGCCTCTTTGTTTCCAACTATCTCTCCCCATCACCCACTGCCAAACCATTGCTCCCCAGCATCACTATATCCTCATCACCCTCTCTCTCCTGAAACCCACTACTTATCTGAGGCATCACCCTCTCCCTATCATACAGATACAGCATTACCTTTGAGGCCATGCCCATTGTTGCAAGGCCATGCCTACATCTCCAGGAGTGTGTGCACCTTCAGCGCAGACAAAAAACGACCCCCAATTTCCTTGTAATGGTGCCACGTGGCCATTTTCTGGATCTTCCCCTGGAGGTAAGGCTCCTGTCTCTTCTTCCTGGGGGCTCAGTATGATTTCCTGATGGAGGGGATGCCAGTGGTCAGAAGGCTGACAACGGCATCCTGTCCATCAGAATCCTGACAGCCCCCCAGAAAGTAACCTAACTCTCCCTTACCCCCTACCCTAAACATCTCAGGAGGTGCCTGACCATAACCCTCCCTTTCCCGCTGCCTAACCCTAACCACTTCTCATCTGTATCTAACCATACCCTTCTCATCCCTGCACCCTAAACCCAACCTCCCACCCCCTGTGGCAGGACGCGATCGTGTCCCACTGATAGTACGTTTGGTAATCTGGGTGTAAGTGTTTTGATATCGGGATCCTGACCCCCATCAGTATTTAGATGCGGGGCTTATGCTATTGGTCGGAAAACAGGCTTTGGTTTTTTGACCACCGAGATTCCGTCCGGCGGCATTTTAACTGCATCTTCTTCCTGGTAGCTACTCTCTGGTCCAGTGCACTGATTAAGGACTCAAATCCACACGCACAGTAAACTTGGTAGAAGAAGCTGCTACCACAGGGCATGTGCAGCAGCTCCGCTCTGTCCCTTACACTGCATGACATGGCAGCAGCTGTAATAATTGTATTATATACCGTTGCTATTGTCATAATTTGAGCCACTTGCCAAGAGGAGGGGGGTGTTCAGACAACCGGAACCCCCCTGCATTTGCCTATGGAGATGTGCAGACAAGGTGTACAGGGGAGGCACTGCCTCACCTGCCATAGACTTTTTACTCCAGAGTTTAAAATGATTGTAATAATAATACAAAGAAGATAATTATAATATAATCTATGTATTTTTCATATACTTTATATAGTCAAAACTCTGGCGTATACGTTAGTATGACAGGAAAGCCTCTGCTTCACCTGCCTCACCTCACCGCACGTCACTGGAGCCCCGGGCTGGTTATGATTGGGGGAGGGGGGACCCCACACAGGTTTTTTTTGTATTTTTTAACCATTATAACACATTTTTAACACAGAAGCATTGCAGGAACGCACTGATTGGGCAGGCTTCTCTAAACACGCTGCTGAGAGGGACTTCTGCTTGAAAAGTGCAGTTTACTCAACACCTCGTGTTTCAGAGTTGTGTATGGAAAGTACATCTGAGTTTGTCCGATGATGTGTTCATTCATATGGCCATATACACCCGTATTTTGAACTTCAATACATTTCTGTGTTTTAATAAATTCCCAAACACTCACATATTTGCAACTAACTAGTGATGTGCACCGGAAATTTTTCGGGTTTTCTGTTTTGGTTTTGGATTCGGTTACGCGGCCGTGTTTTGGATTCGGACGCGTTTTGGCAAAACCTCCCTGAAAATTTTTTGTCGGATTCGGGTGTGTTTTGGATTCGGGTGTTTTTTTTTTACCAAAAACTCCTCAAAAACAGCTTAAATCATAGAATTTGGGGGTCATTTTGATCCCATAGTATTATTAACCTCAATAACCATAATTTCCACTCATTTCCAGTCTATTCTGAACACCTCACACCTCACAATATTTTTTAAGTCCTAAAATTTGCACCAAGGTCGCTGGATGGCTAAGCTAAGCGACCCAAGTGGCCGACACAAACACCTGGCCCATCTAGGAGTGGCACTGCAGTGTCAGACAGGATGGCAAATTTAAAAAACACTCCCCAAACAGCACATGATGCAAAGAAAAAAAGAGGTGCACCAAGGTCGCTGGATGGCTAAGATAAGCAACCCAAGTGGCCGACACAAACACCTGGCCCATCTAGGAGTGGCACTGCAGTGTCAGACAGGATGGCAGATTTAAAAAAATAGTCCCCAAACAGCACATGATGCAAAGAAAAAAAGAGGTGCAATGAGGTAGCTGTGTGGCTAAGGTAAGTGACTCAAGTGGCCGACACAAACACCTGGCCCATCTAGGAGTGGCACTGCTGTTTTCTAGCGAGAGGATGAGTGCTTCCATCCTCATGTGAATCTGAACCACTAGCCATGAACATAGGCCAGGGCCTCAGCCGTTCCTTGCCACTCCGTGTCGTAAATGGCATATTGGCAAGTTTACGCTTCTTATCAGACACTTTTAATTTTGAATTTTGGGTCATTTTACTGAACTTTTGTAGTATACTTGACGACACAGAGGTAGAGCAGTGGCCTATTGTACCGTAATGCTATATATTAAATACTGGTGGTCAGCAAAATTCTGCACTGTCCTCCTACTATATATACTGTGTCACAACTGAGGGCCTGAGCTGACGGGAGGCAGCCTCAGTTGTAGGGGCTGAGATGTACCGGAACCTGGGAGGTTGTATCAGACCCCTGGACATGTAAGTAACATGAATAATAACTGCCCGAAGGCGTGACCACGACAACTTGGATAAAAGTCAATGATGTTTATTATGACAACTCCGCAACACAGCAGCAGTAAAAGAAAACGTAAAAGTCAGCAAAGAATAAATACAGTTCCTGGGTACTACAGGATGGCAGGAGCCACAGGGCACTGGTAGTGTGAGATAGTTCTTATGATCTTCTAGATGGAAAGTCCTCACCAGGCCCGACTGTAGCAATGGAGATAACCCAGGATTGTGCCAGCTGGTGTTCCAGGAAAAGCTGGGTTGCTGAAGATAAAACAGCTGCTGTGGATACTGGCTGGAACCAGACTGTTGTTAGCACGGAGTGGATACTGGCTGGAACCAGTTAAATAATAAATGAACTTGGGAGCGATGAAATATGAACTGAAATGTAGAACTTGAGAGCGGAGAAATAATAATACCGGTGGAGAGTGGTAAAGTGTAGAAAGGACACCGGCCCTTTAAGGGAAGCTGTACTCTGCTGGAAGCTGAGCTGGAAGCAGGTAATGTTGTAGCTGGAAACAGATGAATCCACAATGGATTGGAGAGTCAGGCTACACCGCAGGTGGAATGCTGGTGCGGGTCTCTATGGTGGAAGTCTTGAGACAGGAGCTGGAACCTGGAAGACAATCACAGGAGAGAGACAAACAGGAACTAGGTTTGACAACCAAAGCACTGACGCCTTCCTTGCTCAGGCACAGTGTATTTATACCTGCAGCAAGGAAGGGATTGGCTAGGCAATTATGCAGATTATCAATACTGAGAACAGATTGGTGGAAATGATCAGCTGACAGAATCCAAGATGGCTGCGCCCATGCAGACACTTGGAGGGAAGTTTGGTTTGTAATCCATGTGGTAATGAAAACAGTAATGGCGGCGCCGGCCACCGGAGACAGGAGGCGCCAGGCTGACAGATGCACTTCCAACCACGCGGACACAGCAGAGGCCGCGGCTGACGTAATCGCCATTCAGACACTCTGCATGCAGAAGTTCAGGGACGGCGGCGGAGGCCGCGGGAGACGCCATGCCAGGTGTAATATGGCGCTTACTGTGACAGCGTCCCAGAGTGACAGGAGAGGATACAGGAATGTACACATCAGGATAACAGATGGAATCCGGTCCTGGAGCGCTGAGCCAGCCTTAGGAGGCATCTGATGGGTAAGAAATGGCGTCCAGATACCCGGATCGTGACAGCACCCCCCCCTTTAGGAGTGGCCCCAGGACACTTCTTTGGCTTTTGAGGAAACTTGGAATGGAATCTCCGGACCAAGGCAGGAGCATGGACATCAGAAGCATTGGTCCATGAACGTTCCTCAGGACCATAACCTTTCCAGTCAATACGATATTGTAGTTGACCGTAACGGTGACGTGAGTCCAGGATCTTGGCCACTTCATACTCAACGCCTCGTTGAGTTTGGACTTTCGGAGTTGGAGGAAGTGAGGAATGAAACCGATTCAAGATCAGCGGTTTCAACAGGGAAACATGGAATGTCCTGGGTATTTTTAAGAAGGGAGGCAACTGGAGTCTGTAAGCAACAGGATTGATGACTTGTTCAATCTTGAAAGGACCGATATAGCGAGGTGCAAACTTCATACTGGGAACTCTTAACCTCAAATTCTTCGTGGATAACCATACCCGATCACCCACCTTGAGAGCAGGAACTGCTCGACGCTTCTTATCCGCAAACTTCTTGTACCTGAACGATGCCTTGAGCAGAGCTGATCGTACGCTCTTCCAGATATTGGCAAACTGATGCAAGGTGATATCCACTGCGGGAACAGAAGTTGCTGGAAGCGGTTGGAACTCAGGGACTTTAGGGTGGAATCCAAAGTTAGTGAAGAATGGTGTTGAAGCAGATGAAGAATGATACTGGTTGTTATGACAGAACTCGTCCCAGGGAAGTAATTGAACCCAGTCATCTTGAGAGGAGGACACATAGATGCGGAGGAAGGCCTCCAAGTCCTGATTCACCCTCTCGGTTTGACCATTGGTCTGAGGATGGTAAGCCGTGGAAAACTTTAGCTTGACTTGGAGGACTTGACATAAACTTCGCCAGAATTTGGCTGTGAATTGAACTCCTCGATCTGAGATAATTTCTTCAGGAAGACCGTGGAGTCGGAAGATCTCTTGTATGAATACTTGAGCCAACTTGGAAGCTGACGGAAGACCGGTGAGAGGAATGAAGTGTGCCATCTTGGTGAACCGGTCAACTACCACCCAGATGGTATTGAACTTGTTGCACATGGGTAAGTCTGTAATGAAATCCATCGACAAGTGGGTCCATGGTCGACGGGGAACGGATAGTGGAACCAGTTGCCCCGCAGGCGACTGGCGGGATACTTTATGTTGGGCACACTTTGGGCAAGATGCAATAAACTCCAAGACGTCCTTTTTCAGAGTTGGCCACCAATAGGACCTAGAGATAAACTCCAGGGTTTTTTGAATACCTGTATGTCCGGCAAAACGGGAAGCATGGGCCCAATGCATGAGCTTCTTCCTTAGCATCGGCTTCACAAAACTTTTCCCTGATGGGGGCGTAGAGTCCATCCCTACCGTGGAGAATGCCAACGGATTTATAATAGGATGCTTGTCTGAAGACTCTGACTCATTTTCTTGCTCCCATGAGCGGGAAAGGGCATCGGCCTTGCGATTCTGAGAGCCCGGACAGAACTGGAGTTTAAAGTCGAACCTGGAAAAGAAAAGTGCCCATCTGGCCTGACGAGGGTTGAGACATTGTGCGCCCTTCAGGTATAAAAGGTTCTTGTGGTCTGTAAGTATGGTGATTAAATGAGAAGCTCCCTCCAACAGATACCTCCACTCTTCTAGAGCGAGCTTGATGGCTAGCAACTCCTGGTCGCCAATGGCATAGTTGCGCTCAGCTGGGGAGAACTTCCGGGAGAAGAAACTGCAAGGGTGTAAATGGCCATCTTTAGCCCTCTGAGATAACACCGCTCCTACTCCAACGGAGGAGGCATCCACCTCTAAGATGAAAGGAGAGTCGATGTCAGGCTGTTTCAGAACAGGCGCAGAGATGAACCTTTGTTTTAAAAGATGAAATGCTTGCATGGCTTCTTCAGACCACTTGGACGGGTTAGCACCCTTCTTAGTGAAAGCAATAATAGGCGCCACAATGGTGGAAAAGTCTCGTATAAACTTTCGGTAATAGTTGGCGAACCCTAAGAACCTCTGGACCCCTTTGAGGGTTAAGGGTACCGGCCAATTTTGGATTGCTTGTAGTTTCTCAGGATCCATCTCTAGTCCGGAACCGGACACAATGTACCCTAGAAACGGAATGGACTTGACTTCAAAGACGCATTTTTCTAATTTGCAATAGAGATGATTGACACGGAGACTGGACAGAACCTCTTTAACCCAAAAACGATGTTCCTCTAAATCGTTGGAAAAAATGAGGATATCGTCTAGATAGACCACGACATGACGGTATAGAATGTCTCTGAAGATCTCATTGACAAAATGCTGGAAGACAGCTGGAGCATTGCTCAATCCGAAGGGCATGACGAGGTACTCATAATGTCCGTCACGGGTGTTAAAGGCGGTCTTCCACTCGTCACCCTCACGGATCCGGTTGAGATTGTATGCACCTCGCAAGTCCAGCTTTGTAAAGATGGTAGCTCCGCTAACTCTGTCAAAGAGCTCAGTAATCAGGGGTAAAGGATAACGGTTCTTGATGGTAATGTCGTTCAAACCTCTGTAGTCGATGCACGGCCGCAGACCACCATCTTTCTTTTTTACAAAAAAGAAGCCTGCGCCGGCTGGAGAAGAAGAAGGTCGAATGAACCCCTTTGCTAGGTTCTCTTTAATATATTCCTCCATAGAATGCGTCTCAGGCAGAGACAACGGATAAGTTCGGCCTCGAGGTGGAACCTTCCCTGGAACGAGATCAATCGGACAGTCCCATTCTCTATGAGGAGGAAGGATATCAGCAGAAGCTTTACTGAACACATCCGTGAAATCTTGATATGGAGGAGGTGGAACATCAGACGACCTAGGGGAGGAAGAACAGACAGGCAATACTTTAAACAAACATGTCTCAGCACAGGAGGAACCCCATGCCAGGATTTGCGTAGTCGTCCAATCAATTGTAGGATTGTGAAGACGGAGCCATGGAAGGCCCAGGACCACAGGATGTGTGGCTCTTGGAATCACTAAAAAAGAAATAAGTTCGGAATGAAGAACTCCCACTCTCAGACGAACTGGTAGAGTCCTTAAAGAAATAACTGCATCAAAAATTTTGCTGCCATCCACGGCAGTTAAAGAAATGGACGAAGGAAGTCTCTCGGTGGGTAGGGACCACCGTTTAACATAGGCTTCGGTAATAAAGTTCCCAGCTGCTCCGGAATCAAGGAGGGCAATGACATTCTGATAACGTTGAGCAACTTGAAGCGAGACTGGGAGATTACAATCTTGAGGAGATGGAGAGGAGATCATTACTCCTAGCCGGCCCTCTCCTTGGCGAGCTAGGATTTGGAGTTTCCCGGACGTTTGGGACAGGCATTAATGGTGTGAGACGGAGCTGCACAATAGAGACAGAGAAACTCGGAGAGACGTCTTCGGCGCTCAGCAGGAGTTAAACGGGAACGGCCAAGTTGCATGGGCTCATCTTTAGATGGTGACAGTTGACGAGGAGGAGGAGCAGAAGATTTTGGAGCAGATGATCTTCCACGCTCAGTTGCTCTCTCTCTGAAACGTAAATCAACTTTCGTGCAGAGTGAGATTAGCTCATCTAACTTAGAAGGTAAGTCTCTGGTAGCTAACTCATCTTTAATACGCTCAGATAAGCCATGCCAGAATGCAGCATACAGGGCCTCGTCGTTCCATGCCAGTTCGGAGGCCAGGATCTGGAACTGTATCAGATATTGTCCTACAGTACGTGACCCCTGGCGTAAACGGAGAATCTCGGATGAAGCTGAGGTTACCCGGCCTGGCTCGTCGAAGATGCGCCTGAATGTTGACACGAAGGCAGTGTAGGAAGATAGCAGGGTGTCGGACCTCTCCCATAACGGTGATGCCCAATCAAGGGCTGAGCCACTGAGAAGAGAAATAATGTAGGCAATTTTTGTACGGTCACTGGGAAAATTGCCAGGTTGTAGCTCAAACTGAATCTCACACTGGTTGAGAAATCCCCTGCAGAATCTTAGAGATCCGTCAAATTTTGCTGGCGTTGGAAGATGAAGACGTGGAGCAGAAATGGGTAAGGTGGGTGGGGTTATAGCTGGAGTCACTGTGGTTGACGCACCAGACGCGCCTGATCCACGGAGAGTTGTCTGAATCCCATCCAGCCGAGTAGAGAGATCCTGGAGACAGCGGATGATGTGGCCCTGTGCAGCCTCCTGATGTACTAGTCGGGCTGCCAGTTCTTGCATCGGCCTGGCCGCTTGATCCTGGTCTCCGGCTGGATTCATTAGGTCAGTGCTTACTGTCACAACTGAGGGCCTGAGCTGACGGGAGGCAGCCTCAGTTGTAGGGGCTGAGATGTACCGGAACCTGGGAGGTTGTATCAGACCCCTGGACATGTAAGTAACATGAATAATAACTGCCCGAAGGCGTGACCACGACAACTTGGATAAAAGTCAATGATGTTTATTATGACAACTCCGCAACACAGCAGCAGTAAAAGAAAACGTAAAAGTCAGCAAAGAATAAATACAGTTCCTGGGTACTACAGGATGGCAGGAGCCACAGGGCACTGGTAGTGTGAGATAGTTCTTATGATCTTCTAGATGGAAAGTCCTTACCAGGCCCGACTGTAGCAATGGAGATAACCCAGGATTGTGCCAGCTGGTGTTCCAGGAAAAGCTGGGTTGCTGAAGATAAAACAGCTGCTGTGGATACTGGCTGGAACCAGACTGTTGTTAGCACGGAGTGGATACTGGCTGGAACCAGTTAAATAATAAATGAACTTGGGAGCGATGAAATATGAACTGAAATGTAGAACTTGAGAGCGGAGAAATAATAATACCGGTGGAGAGTGGTAAAGTATAGAAAGGACACCGGCCCTTTAAGGGAAGCTGTACTCTGCTGGAAGCTGAGCTGGAAGCAGGTAATGTTGTAGCTGGAAACAGATGAATCCACAATGGATTGGAGAGTCAGGCTACACCGCAGGTGGAATGCTGGTGCGGGTCTCTATGGTGGAAGTCTTGAGACAGGAGCTGGAACCTGGAAGACAATCACAGGAGGGAGACAAACAGGAACTAGGTTTGACAACCAAAGCACTGACGCCTTCCTTGCTCAGGCACAGTGTATTTATACCTGCAGCAAGGAAGGGATTGGCTAGGCAATTATGCAGATTATCAATACTGAGAACAGATTGGTGGAAATGATCAGCTGACAGAATCCAAGATGGCTGCGCCCATGCAGACACTTGGAGGGAAGTTTGGTTTGTAATCCATGTGGTAATGAAAACAGTAATGGCGGCGCCGGCCACCGGAGACAGGAGGCGCCAGGCTGACAGATGCACATCCAACCACGCGGACACAGCGGAGGCCGCGGCTGACGTAATCGCCATTCAGACACTCTGCATGCAGAAGTTCAGGGACGGCGGCGGAGGCCGCGGGAGACGCCATGCCAGGTGTAATATGGCGCTTACTGTGACAGCGTCCCAGAGTGACAGGAGAGGATACAGGAATGTACACATCAGGATAACAGATGGAATCCGGTCCTGGAGCGCTGAGCCAGCCTTAGGAGGCATCTGATGGGTAAGAAATGGCGTCCAGATACCCGGATCGTGACATACTGCACACAACTAAAATGCACCACAGGTATGGATGGATAGTATACTTGACGACACAGAGGTAGGTAGAGCAGTGGACTACTGTACCGCACTGCTATATATTATATACTGGTGGTCAGCAAAATTATGCACTGTCCTCCTACTATATTTACTGCGCTCAACAACTAAAATGCACCACAGGTATGGATGGATAGTATACTTGACAACACAGAGGTAGGTAGAGCAGTGGCCTACTGTACCGTACTGCTATATATTATATACTGGTGGTCAGCAAAATTCCGCACTGTCCTCCTACTATATATACTGCGCACAACTAAAATGCACCACAGGTATGGAAGGATAGTATACTTGATGACACAGAGGTAGGTAGAGCAGTGGACTACTGTATCGTACTGCTATATATTATATACTGGTGGTCAGAAAAATTCTGCACTGTCCTCCTACTATATATACTGCGCACAACTAAAATGCACCACAGGTATGTATGGATAGCATACTTGATGACATAGAGGAGGTAGAGCAGAGGACTACTGTATCATACTGCTATATATTATATACTGGTGGTCAGAAAAATTCTGCACTGTCCTCCTACTATATATACTGCGCACAACAACTAAAATGCACCACAGGTATGGATGGATAGTATACTTGATGACAAAGAGGTAGGTAGAGCAGTGGACTACTGTACCGTACTGATATATATTACATACTGGTGGTCAGCAAAATTATGCACTGTCCTCCTACTATATAATACTGATGTTCCCCAGTCCTCACAATAAAGCACACTGAGCACAGATATTTGCAGCACACTGAGCACAGATATGGAGCGTTTTCAGGCAGAGAACGTAGATATTTTCAGCACACTGAGCACAGATATTTGCAAGCACACTGAGCACAGATATTTGCAGCACACTGAGCACAGATATTTGCAGCACACTGAGCACAGATATTTGCAGCACACTGAGCACAGATATTTGCAGCACACTGAGCACAGATATTTGCAGCACACTGAGCACAGATATTTGCAGCACACTGAGCACAGATATGGAGCGTTTTCAGGCAGAGAACGTAGATATTTTCAGCACACTGAGCACAGATATTTGCAGCACACTGAGCACAGATATTTGCAGCACACTGAGCACAGATATTTGCAGCACACTGAACACAACTGAGAGAACGCTGCACGTCCTCTCCCTATCATCTCCAATGCACGAGAGAAAATGGCGGCGACGCGCGGCTCCTTATATAGAATACGAATTTCGCGAGAATCTGACAGCGGGATGATGACCTTCGGGCGCACTCGGGTTAACCGAGCAAGGCAGGAGGATACGAGTCTGCCTCGAAACCATGTAAAATGGGTGAAGTTCGGGGGGGTTCGGATTCCGAGGATCCGAACCCGCTCATCACTACAACTAACTAGGCAATAACGGAGCTTATTAGGTTTACCCCTGAGACTCTGTTTGCCCAGCAATGCAACTGTCAGTGCATACATAGGCAGACAATCAGGGAGGATGCGGATGGTGCACCCACAGGGTAAATGCGCTGTGTGCTAAGCACCGTCTGCACCACCCTAGTTACAGTACTGACTCTATGAAACTGCAGTGTGAAGCTTATGGATTGCAGTATGGCCCATGGTCTTTATTACCTGGTCACCATAAGCAATTAGATTCACAGGTTGACTGCTAGTGTGGGACTTTATCTGAGTCTGCCTGTATTTTAAAGTGGCAATCATTTACACAGCAAAACCAACCTGGCTTTGTTATTTAAATGGCTGCCGCTTTGTGAATATGGTCCTGCCCAGTCTGTAACTTGCAGGTTACTAAATTTCCCCCATATTGTGAGAACAGTCAGTAGGTGTTTTGGAGGTTTGTGCTCTGAAGGCATTCCCGTGACATGATGTTACACTTGGCTTTTACTTTGATGGCATTTATTTGTCTCTGTATCTATTATGGTGGTAAATAATTCACCTTTTTTGGGCCTGAGGTCAATACGCTCACAATGGAGGCCGGTGACTGGGGTGTTTTCTGACGGAACATTAACAGTGTGAGCAGTGCGGTGGCTGCTGGAACGTGCACTGCTAGGTTGTCTGTCATCAGTTTTAGGTTTGGAGTTTTGGAGCACCAGCGCACACAATCATTATCTGCTACAGGCATTGAAGCATTACAGAAAGCAGGACATTTGTGGAGTTCATGTGAACGGTGACTGCAGCAATTCAATCATCATGTAGGTTTCTGCCCATGTTGTTGGAGATCACATATATCCAGGGGCATCAGAACATTTATAGCTCGGTGGGGCAAGAAAGAACCTCATTTTGGTGCCCCTGGGGGTGGAGCCACCAGGGAGGAGGAGGCAGTACTACAGTGATGAAAAGGAGGCAGCACCACGGTGGGGAGGATATATCTCTGTGCAAACCCCCCACACATACCTCGATCCCCGCACCCACACATCACCCCCTGCCACTGTCACTACAATGTCCCTTATCAGGAGAGAGAAACAAAGAGGGTATCAGGGAGGGAGAGAGGGGTAGTGAGGGGGAGCGAGGGGGGAGAATGAGAGAGAGGGTATCAGGAAGGGAGAGAGGGGGAGTGAGGGGGAGAGAATGAGAGAGAGAGAGAGAGAGAGGGGGGGGGAATGAGAGAGAGGGTATCAGGGAAGGAGAGAGGGGGAGTGAGGGGGAGAGAGAGGAGAGAATGAGAGAGAGGGTATCAGGAAGGGAAAGAGGGGTAGTGAGAGAGAGAGAGAGAGAGGGGGGGGGGGGAGAATGAGAGAGAGGGTATCAGGGAGGGAGAGAGGGGGAGTGAGGGGGAGAGAGAAGGGAGAATGAGAGATATGGTATCAGGGAGGGAGAGAGGGGGAGTGAGGGGGAGAAAGGGGAGAGTGAGAGAGAGGGTATCAGGGAGGGAAAGAGAGGTAGTGAGAAAGAAAGAGGGGAGAATGAGAGAGAGGGTATCAGGGAGGGAAAGAGGGGTGGTGAGAGAGAGAGAGAGGGGAGAATGAGAGAGAGGGTATCAGGGAGGGAGAGAGGGGGAGTGAGTGGGAGAGAGAGGGGAGAATGAGAGAGAGGGTATCAGGGAGGGAGAGGGGGAGTGAGGGAGAGAGAGAGGGGAGACTGAGAGGGTATCAGGCAAGGAGAGGAGGAGTGAGGAAGAGAGAGAGGGGAGAATGAGAGAGAGGGTATCAGGGAAGGAGAGAGGGAGAGAGAGAGAGGGGAGAATGAGAGAGGGGGTATCAGGGAGGGAGAGGGGGTAGTGAGGGAGAGAGAGGGGAGAATGAGAGGGTATCAGGGAGGGAGAGAGGGGGAGTGAGGGGGAGAGAGAGGGGAGAATGAGAGAGAGGGTATCAGGGAGGGAGAGAGGGGTAGTGAGGGAGAGAGAGGGGAGAATGAGAGAGAGGGTATCAGGGAGGGAGAGAGGGGGAGTGAGGGAGAGAGGGGGGAGAATGAGAGAGAGGGTATCAGGGAGGGAGAGGGAGAGTGAGGGGGAGAGAGAGGGGAGAATGAAAGAGAGGGTAACAGGGAGGGAGAGGGGGAGTGAGGGAGAGAGAGAGGGGAGAATGAGAGAGGGGGGTATCAGGGAGGGAGAGAGGGGTGGTGAGAAAGAGAGAGAGGGGAGACTGAGAGGGTATCAGGGAAGGAGAGGAGGAGTGAGGGAGAGAGAGAGGGGAGAATGAGAGAGAGGGTATCAGGGAAGGAGAGAGGGAGAGTGAGGGCGAGAGACAGGGGAGAATGAGGGAGAGGGTATCAGGGAGGGAGAGAGGATTAGTGAGGGAGAGAGAGGGGAGAATGAGAGAGGGGATATCAGGGAGGGAGAGAGGGGTAGTGAGGCAGAGAGAGGGGAGAATGAGAGGGTATCAGGGAGGGAGAGATGGGTAGTGAGGGAGAGAGAGAGGGTAGAATGAGGGAGAGGGTATCAGGGAGGGAGAGAGGGGGAGTGAGGGAGAGAGAGAGGGGAGAATGAGAGAGGGGGTATCAGGGAGGGAGAGAGGTGTAGTGAGGGAGAGAGAGGGGAGAATGAGAGGGTATCAGGGAGGGAGAAAGGGGTAGTGAGGGAGAGAGAGAGGGTAGAATGAAGGAGAGGGTATCAGGGAGGGAGAGAGGGGTGGTGAGAAAGAGAGAGAGGGGAGACAGAGAGGGTATCAGGGAGGGAGAGGAGGAGTGATGGAGAGAGAGAGAGGAGAATGAGAGAGAGGGTATCAGGGAGGGAGAGAGAGAGAGAGAGAGAGGGGGGTATCAGTGAGGGAGAGAGGGGGAGTGAGGGAGAGAGAGAGAAAGAAAGAGAGGTTATCAGGGAGGGGGAGAGAGAGGGGAGAATGAGAGAGGGTATCAGGGAGGGAGGGAGGGAGAGAGAGAGAGAGAGAGAGGGGGGGATGAGAGAGGGGGTATCAGTGAGGGAGAGAGGGGGAGTGAGGGAGAGAGAGGGGAGAATGAGAGAGAGGTTATCAGGGAGAAAGAGAGGGGGAGTGAGGGAGAGAGAGAGGGGAGAATGAGAGAGAGGGTATCAGGGAGAGAGAGAGAGAGAGAGAGAGAGAGAGAGAGAGAGGGGGGGGGGGAAACGAGAGAGGGGGTATCAGTGAGGGAGAGAGGGGAGTGAGGGAGAGATAGAGAGAGAGAGAGGGGAGAATGAGAGAGAGGTTATCAGGGAGGGAGAGAGGGGGAGTTAGGGAGAGAGAGAGAGAGAGGGGGGAGAATGAGAGAGAGAGGTTATCAGGGAGGGAGAGAGGGGGAGTGAGGGAGAGAGAGAGACAGAGAGGAGGGAGAATGAGAGAGAGGGTATCAGGAAGGGAGAGAGGGGAAGTGAGGGAGAGAGAGAGGGGGAAATGAGAGAGAGGGTATCAGGGAGAGAGAGAGAGAGAGAGAGGGGGGGGAAACGAGAGAGGGGGTATCAGTGAGGGAGAGAGGGGAGTGAGGGAGAGATAGAGAGAGAGAGGGGAGAATGATAGAGAGGTTATCAGGGAGGGAGAGAGGGGGAGTGAGGGAGAGAGGGGGGGGGATGAGAGAGGGGGTGTCAGTGAGGGAGAGAGGGGGAGTGAGGGAGAGAGAGAGGGGAAAATGAGAGAGAGGGTATCAGGGAGAGAGAGAGAGAGAGAGAGAGAGAGAGAGAGAGAGAGAGAGAGAGAGAGAGAGGGGGACGAGAGAGGGGGTATCAGTGAGGGAGAGAGGGGAGTGAGGGAGAGATAGAGAGAGAGAGGGGAGAATGAGAGAGAGGTTATCAGGGAGGGAGAGAGGGGGAGTGAGGGAGAGAGAGAGAGAGAGAGAGAGGGGGAGAATGAGAGAGGGGGTGTCAGTGAGGGAGAGAGGGGGGAGTGAGGGAGAGAGAGAGGGAGAGAGGGGAGAATGAGAGAGAGAGAGGTTATCAGGGAGAGAGAGAGGGGGAGTAAGGGAGAGAGAGAGAGAGAGGGAGAGAGAGAGAGAGAGAGAGGGAGGGAGGGGGGAATGAGAGAGGGGGTGTCAGTGAGGGAGAGAGGGGGAGTGAGGGAGAGAGAGAGAGGGGAGAATGAGAGAGAGAGGTTATCAGGGAGGGAGAGAGGGGGAGTGAGGGAGAGAGAGAGAGAGGGGAGAATGAGAGAGAGAGGTTATCAGGGAGGGAGAGAGGGGGAGTGAGGGAGAGAGAGAAAGGAGGGAGAATGAGAGAGAGGGTATCAGGAAGGGAGAGAGGGGGAGTGAGGGAGAGAGAGAGGGGAAAATGAGAGAGAGGGTATCAGGGAGAGAGAGAGAGAGAGAGAGAGAGAGAGGGGGGGGGGAACGAGAGAGGGGGTATCAGTGAGGGAGAGAGGGGAGTGAGGGAGAGATAGAGAGAGAGGGGAGAATGAGAGAGAGGTTATCAGGGAGGGAGAGAGGGGGAGTGAGGGAGAGAGAGAGAGAGAGAGAGAGAGGGGGGGGGAATGAGAGAGGGGGTGTCAGTGAGGGAGAGAGGGGGAGTGAGGGAGAGAGAGAGAGGGGAGAATGAGATAGAGAGGTTATCAGGGAGGGAGAGAGGGGGAGTGAGGGAGAGAGAGAGGGAGAGAGAGAGAGAGGGGGGGAATGAGAGAGGGGGTGTCAGTGAGGGAGAGAGGGGGAGTGAGGGAGAGAGAGAGAGGGGAGAATGAGAGAGAGAGGTTATCAGGGAGGGAGAGAGGGGGAGTGAGGGAGAGAGAGAGAGAGGGGAGAATGAGAGAGAGAGGTTATCAGGGAGAGAGAGGGGGAGTGAGGGAGAGAGAGAGAGAGAGAGAGAGAGAGGAGGGAGAATGAGAGAGAGGGTATCAGGAAGGGAGAGAGGGGGAGTGAGGGAGAGAGAGAGGGGAAAATGAGAGAGAGGGTATCAGGGAGAGAGAGAGAGAGAGAGAGAGAGAGGGGGGGAAATGAGAGAGGGGGTATCAGTGAGGGAGAGAGGGGAGTGAGGGAGAGATAGAGAGAGAGAGAGGGGAGAATGAGAGAGAGGTTATCAGGGAGGGAGAGAGGGGGAGTGAGGGAGAGAGAGAGGGGAAAATGAGAGAGAGGGTATCAGGGAGAGAGAGAGAGAGAGAGGGGGGGAAACGAGAGAGGGGGTATCAGTGAGGGAGAGAGGGGAGTGAGGGAGAGATAGAGAGAGAGAGAGGGGAGAATGAGAGAGAGGTTATCAGGGAGGGAGAGAGGGGGAGTGAGGGAGAGAGAGAGAGGAGGGAGAATGAGAGAGAGGGTATCAGGAAGGGAGAGAGGGGGAGTGAGGGAGAGAGAGAGGGGAAAATGAGAGAGAGGGTATCATGGAGAGAGAGAGAGAGAGAGAGAGAGAGAGAGAGAGGGGGGGAATGAGAGAGGGGGTATCAGTGAGGGAGAGAGGGGAGTGAGGGAGAGATAGAGAGAGAGAGAGAGGGGAGAATGAGAGAGAGGGTATCGGGGAGAAAGAGAGGGGGAATGAGGGAGAGAGAGAGGGGAGAATGAGAGAGAGGGCATCAGGGAGAGAGAGAGAGAGAGAGAGAGAGAGAGGGGGGGGGAAACGAGAGAGGGGGTATCAGTGAGGGAGAGAGGGGAGTGAGGGAGAGATAGAGAGAGAAAGGGGAGAATGAGAGAGAGGTTATCAGGGAGGGAGAGAGGGGGAGTGAGGGAGAGAGAGAGAGAGAGAGAGAGAGGGGGGGGAATGAGAGAGGGGGTGTCAGTGAGGGAGAGAGAGAGAGAGAGAGGGGGGGGTGAGAGAGGGGGTGTCAGTGAGGGAGAGAGGGGGAGTGAGGGAGAGAGAGAGAGAGAGAGAGAGAGAGAGAGAGAGAGGGGAGAATGAGAGACAGAGGTTATCAGGGAGGGAGAAAGGGGGAGAGAGAGAGAGGGGAGAATGAGAGAGAGAGGTTATCAGGGAGGGAGAGAGGGGGAGTGAGGGAGAGAGAGAGAGAGAGAGAGAGGGGAGAATGAGAGAGAGAGGTTATCAGGGAGGGAGAGAGGGAGAGTGAGGGAGAGAGAGAGAGGGGGGAGAATGAGAGAGAGGTTATCAGGGAGGGAGAAAGGGGGAGAGAGAGAGAGGGGAGAATGAGAGAGAGAGGTTATCAGGGAGGGAGAGAGGGGGAGTGAGGGAGAGAGAGAGAGAGAGAGAGGGGAGAATGAGAGAGAGAGGTTATCAGGGAGGGAGAAAGGGGGAGAGAGAGAGAGGGGAGAATGAGAGAGAGAGGTTATCAGGGAGGGAGAGAGGGAGAGTGAGGGAGAGAGAGAGAGAGGGGAGAATGAGAGAGAGGGTATCAGGAAGGGAGAGAGGGGGAGTGATGGAGAGAGAGAGGGGAAAATGAGAGGGTATCAGGGAGAAAGAGAGGAGCGAGAGAGAAAGAGTGTCAGGGTGAGAGAAAGGGTGTTAATTTGGAACCTGGTGGTCAGAATTCCGATGCCAGAATCCCAATACTATATGGAATGCCGACACTGGCATCCCAAATAGGGTCTCCAGCTCAGCCCTAGCATCATGACAGCAGGATCCCAAATGCTCATCCACCACCACCCTGGAGAGGTAAGCCACGTGGAAAGGGGTTAGGCTGCGGGGGGAGGTTGCATCTTGGGGTGGTTAGGTTTAGACTGAGGGAACGGGAGGTTAGGTTTTGCCACCTCTGGGTGGGGAGGGTTAGGCTGGGGGGGTGTAGGTTTAGGCTACGGATAGGGTGGGTTAGGGGGCCAGTGGAGGAAGGTAATTATCGGGATGCAGCAGTCTGTATTCTAACCGGCGACATCCCGGCCGCCGGCAAATGAATTCCAACTAGAGATGAGCGAGTTCGGTTTTACTCGGATTTACTCGGATTTACCCGAATCTCCTTATTGGCTATCGGACATCACGTGTTTTGGTTAACCAATAAGAAAAATCCACAAAATGAGAAATGGCGATAATTCTGGCGTAGAGAACAGAGTAAATCCGAACCCGCTCATCTCTAATTCCAACCCTGTCAGAGGAAGGGAGAGAGAAAGACAGAGAGGGGAGCAAGAGTGTCAGATAAAGAAAGATGGAGATACAATACATAGAGAGAGAGAGGGAGAGAGAGAGAGAGAGGGTGTCAGGGAGAAAGAGGGGAAAACACAGTGCCAGGGAGACAGACATTGGGGGTGATTCAGACCTGATCACACGCAGGCATTTTTTTGCAGTGCTGCGATCAGGTAGTTGCCGCCTACAGGGGGGGGGGGGGGGGGTAATCGCTGTGCAGGGGTGTAAACGCTTGTACAGAGAGCTGCACAGCTCAGGACTTACTCAGTCGCTGCAATGATCTGGCCAGGAGCTGACGTCAGGAATCCTCCCTCCAAACGGCCGGGCATGCCTGCGTTTTTCCAGATACTCCCAGAAATGGTGAGTTGACACCAACAAACGGCCTCTTCCTGTCAATCTTCTTGTGAACACCCTTGCGATTGGTTTCTTTGTTAAACCTGTCTCTGTCCGTGGAGCATACGTATGCGGAGTTCAGACCCGATCGCACGCTGCTAAAAAAGTAGCGTGCGATCAGGTCTCAATGACCCCCTGTGGCCGGAGAGCCATGGTGGCCACATGGACAATGGCGGCCGTGGCACTGAAGGGGTTAACCCCTAGTGCCCGGCGCCATTAGGAGCACTATGGGCACTTGGCGCCACTTTTAAACTGTGCACTGGCGCTAGGCGCCATCTTTAAATGTATTGTGGGTGCTAGGCACCGGGTATTTAAAAATATGTTTAATACTGTGTTTTTTTCACCATGTTATATTTAATGCTCTAGGGCCCTCATTCCGAGTTGTTCGCTCGCTAGCTGCTTTTAGCAGCATTGCACACGCTAAGCCGCCGCCTACTGGGAGTGAATCTTAGCTTTGCAGAATTGCGAACGAAAGATTAGCAGAATTGCGAATAGAATAGCGATTAGAAATTTCTTTGCAGTTTCCGAGTAGCTCAAGACTTACTCTGTCACTGCGATCAGCTCAGTCAGTTTCGTTCCTGGTTTGACGTCACAAACACACCCAGCGTTCGCACAGACACTCCCCCGTTTCTCCAGCCACTCCCACGTTTTTTCCTGAAACGCCAGCGTTTTTTCGCACACACCCATAAAACGGTCAGTTTCCGCCCAGAAACACCCACTTCCTGTCAATCACACTACGATCACCAAAACGATGAAAATTCTTCATTACGCCGTGAGTAAAATACCAAACTTTTTTGCTAATTTACTTGGCACAGACGCACTGCGAACATTGCGCATGCGCAGTTTGCGACTTATCGCACCGATGCGAAGAAAAAGAACGAGCGAACAACTCGGAATGAGGGCCTAGGAACAGTTGTAGAATTGCACATTTGCAATGCAGCAAATGCCAGCACTTAGAAGGAATGTGTAAGCTGTGTTGGTTTTAAAATGCATTTAAGTTTGAGGACAAATGGCCTTGGAAGCTTCTCACCTAGGAATTGAGATGCTGATGACCCTGGCCCCTGGAAAGGGTGTATGGACAAGCCATTTCTTTGAGATTGAGATGTGTCTCTGTGTAACTTTAATACACATGCAAGTGAAAGGATTTGTTTGCTGTCTTCTCTGAATCTCCTATTGTCTGATCTGCCAAAACTGGGTTTGCATGGAGATGTTAGAGAGACAGGAACATGTTAATCAGATTGTGTTTTACGAATGCAAACTAGTGGGTTTTGTGTAACAACAGTTTGATGTAACATTTCCTAGGCTGCATTATGTAGGATGCAGATTCATGTTTAACTTATAAGAACGTTGTCTATGTGTGAGAGGATGAATGCAATTGAAATGCAAGTTACTGTATATTTACATTTGTGAAAGAGACAGGAACATGTTAATCAGATTGTGTTTGGGAAAGCCACTGGTTTGGTTATACAGATGGGTCCACATTTATCTTGACCTTTAATAGGATTAACTGAGACTGGCCAGTCGGACTTAATCCCCTGCTGTAATGACTTAATCCCCTGCTGTATTGTTCTCTGTATTGTATTGCAGCTGAGAACAATAGATGAAGGGTTTATGCTAATAAATCATGTTGTGCCTAGGCACAGAAAACTAGTCAAGATAACGGTGGACCCATCTGTATATGAAAAGGAGCAGAAATGTTCTTTATCTGATTCTTAACTTTTGAAATGTAACTTGTATTTATTTATATTTCGTGCGATAACCTGATTGGTTGGAGAAGACAGGGAGGGCTTACCCCCCTGTGGTACTGTGTGTAGAACTGAGATAAAAAGAGGAGGCCTGTAAGCCTCAAAGGGTATTATACCAGTTTCATTCTGCTGTAACATCTTGCTGTATTGCTGTTGTCTCTAGCAATAGGGAAGAGTCTTTCTTGAGACTATTATTGAGCAAATAAACATCATCTGCCTCAAGAAGAATGCTTCATCTTGTGACCTACAGGGTTATGCCAAACATAGCCCCGTTCTTCGGCTGTCCAGGGTGTAACCAGCGTCTCCAATTCCGCCATCCACCAGCTACCAGTAGAGGCCTAGTCAAGCGACTAGTGGGGATTCGTCAACACCACACAGGTGTGGTAATGCAGCGTGTCGACACATACAGAGCAGAACCGTGGTTCCAAATGCCACGGCAGGTTAGGAGTTTGGTGGTGGCAGCCTAAATCAGCCCACTGCGCAGTGGGTGGAGTCAGTAACAGGCGGTTACTGATGGTAAGTGGGAATCCCCTATGTGGCCAGGTCTCGTGTGACCTAAACATCCATTCTCTGTACTGGGGACGAGACACGAAAGCGGTGAGGGCTTTTGTACGGGACCGTCCGGTCACACCCCCATAAGCTGAACAGCAGGACGGTACTGAGAGGAAGAGCAGGGAATGACATGACCCGAGCTGCTGTGCTGAGGGGCTGAGCCTGCATTGCTGGCTATGGGGGTTTTCTTGATTTTTGGGGGGATTCAAGATTTTGTTCTGGTAGCCACAAAAGTGTGAGGGGCCGCAGAGAGACGGCACACAGCCCTGCCCTTCTGATTACACTCCCCGGGGTAACCCACCAACAGCACATACATAGGAAACAGCATGCCCAGCAAAGGACGGCGGCAGCACCCACAGATCTGGCACCAGCCTTACCCTGTTTTCCTTATTATACTGCCAGCAGGGTGGTGGATCAGGGGATGGTCACACTCTGGGCCTGGGCTGAAGGCTCCTGAGTCCTGGTGGCTGTGCTGGCCAGGTGCAGCAATAACATGGTGCAGGTCACTAATGGGGGGCGGGGCTTCCTGGCATTAGGACCCACCCCCTAAACGACGGTGATTCCTGGCAGCCGTACCTGGCAAGGTGGTGGGGTTGTTTATATGGGCTAGGGAGCAGGACAGAGGGGCTGTACAGCCACATATTGCTGCCGCTGCTCACTCCCTGCATTGCACAGAGGTTGTGATGTGCGGTCTTTCAACTGACCGCACATCCCTCCTCCTGCACGTGGGCACCTCTCATGCTTGGGGGGGGGGCGTGCTGCCCCCTTGCCCCCCCCTCCCCCTGTTCTGACGCCTCTACAAATATCAGACTGTCTTTTGAACTCCATTGCACTTTTATTGGACTATATAGCATGCATATGTGTATAGCTTTGTCCAGTGTTAATTCCTTCTCAGGTGTTGTCGATTGAAAATCTCAGGTGACCAGGTTCCGGGAGACAATGTGTTAAATATGGAGACTGACACAAGATTTATTAAAAAGGATAATCATTTATTTATCTAAGTTACAATAATGAAAACATGCAAGCAGTGCTGCAAGTATGGCGGTACGGGACGGTACGGTACGGTACGGCGTATCAGTAAGAAATTCTCAGCCGCTACGCTGTACCGCCGGGCCGCCCGCCTTGCAGACACCGGGTGTTGTAGAGAGAAGAGTGCAGCATGTGCCTCTCCTCTCCTGGCCCTCTCCTGCCTGAGCCCGGCGGTGGCAGTGTGCAATCAGAGCTCACGGACCAGCAGCCAATCAGGAGCCGCTGCTGCTGGACCATGGGCCTTGATTGGCTCGTGGACCGGCGCCAGATCTAATATACAGGATACCTCTGCAGGAGGACGTGGAGACCAGACTGAAGGCAGGAGAGGGGCAGGAGGGGCGCGTGCTGCACTCTCCTCTCCCCAGCAGCAGCAGCAGAAGACAGTGCCAGCCCCAGGCGGCAGCAACAATGGTGAGTTGCACTGTGGGGCATATCTGTTACTATCGGGGCATGTATCTGGCAAAGTGGGGGCATATCTGGTACTCTGTGGGCATATCTGGCACTCTTAGGGCATGTGTATTTGGCAAAGTGGGGGCATATCTGACACTGTGGTGGCATATCTGGCACTCAGGGGGCATGTGTATCTGGCACTGTGGGGGCATATCTGGCACTCAGGGGGCATGTGTATCTGGCACTCTGGGGGCATATCTGGCATTGTGGGGGCATATCTGGCACTGAAGGGGCATATCTGAAACTCTGGGAGCATGTGTATCTGGCAAAATGGGGGCATAGCTTGAGTGTTTAGGCATATCTGGCACTGTGGGGGCATATCTGGAACTGTGGGGGCATATCTGGAACTGTGGGGGCATATGTGTATCTGGCACTGTGGGGGCATATCTGGAACTGTGGGGGCATATGTGTATCTGGCACTGTGGGGGCATATCTGGAACTGTGGGGGCATATCTGGAACTGTGGGGGCATATGTGTATCTGGCACTGTGGGGGCATATGTGTATCTGGCACTGTGGGGGCATATCTGGCACTGTGGGGGCATAAGTGTATCTGGCACTGTGGGGGCATATCTGGCACGGTGGGGGCATATGTGTATCCGGCACTGTGGGGGCATATCTGGCACGGTGGGGGCATATTTGTATCTGGCACTGTGGGCCATATCTAGCATATGTGCATCTGGCATTGTGGATCTCGTACTGTAGGAGCATATCTGGCATGGTGGGGGTGTATCTAAAACTGTGGCGGCATATGTGTATCTGGCATTATTGGGGTCATATGTATATCTGGCCCCCCATATGTGTATCATGCCCCCATTTTCATTGGCCAGGCCCCATGTGGCATTTGGCCACACCCATATTTTGGGCGCACGCACACAGTACCTTTAAACCATTTTTTCTACTTGCACCACTGCATGCAAGTCACAAGTTATAGTCAGTTACAATAATAACAAGAACAGATTAGAATACTCAGCTCTTATCTCAGATGTTTTAAGATCTGTCCCAGATGATGGTCATCGATTAAGTAATAATGTAGTTTAGTCACCCTCAGGTTCCCGCATAATTAACTCCATCTGAATTTATTAAACTGAGGTGGGTTTGTAGAAGTCTAGGTCTGAGCAGCCAGACATAGCTTCGATCAGAACTACTTGAGTTGCTATGTGTAAGTCTTTAGGATTTATACCCCTGCGAGGGTAAGCTAACATTGTCTTACCAGATATTACATTCATGGTCTGGGATGCTGGGTGCATACCTCCCAACTGTCCCAATTTTCGCTGGACAGTCCCGTTTTTTGGGGACTGTCCCGCTGTCCCACCCGCGGGCAGCAGTGTCCCGTGGTGGGGGCAGTTGGGAGTCTCTGTCTCTCGCTGCCCTGCTTAGCAGAGCAGCGGGGAATAGACGCTGTGCGCATGCGCACAGCGTCTATTCACTAGAGTCAGAGGGTGAGTGGGCATGCCAGCAGCTCACAGAGCTCTGGGCATGCCCCCTCAGTGACGAAAATGGGGGCGTGGCCCGCGATCGCGGGTCCTCCATGAAGCCACACCCC